>NC_066884.1:14802202-15457393 GCF_022985175.1 Labeo rohita | reverse complement strand
ACCAATATCTGTTGTTTTTAAAATAATAACTGTTTAAATGACAGAGATAAATTGCAGAATAAAACGTTTCACACTCTACAAACTCATGAAAACCATTAATCCATCATGCTCTCAGTGTCAAAATCTCAATACTGATTTTATTTCTTGAAATTCAGAGTTTATATTTTACAATGTTGATTTAACATCTTGCAATTCTACCTTTTTTTTTTTAAATATTGTGAGCTTAGCCTATAGATTGCAGTTTTGACTGCTTACAATTTGATATGTTACATACCACATTTCTGACTTTTATTTCTCCAAGTTGAAAGTTTACATCTTAGATCCTAGATAATTGTGATATGTTAACTTGTGAGATATAAACTTGTAATTGTGAGGAAGTCTTTTTAATTATAAGGCAGAAAGGTTTGATTTTAGTCTGATTGACTAAACATAATCTGACATACACTATTTATTTTACTGTTTATGAGAACCAGGACTGTCACAGAAATTGACGAAACTCTAGATTGTAATAAATTTCGCTTTCGCCAACCTAGGGACGCCAGTTAAGGTAGTGAATTTAACTTTCACCAACCTAGGGAGGTGAAACAGGGTAGTGATGGGTACTCATGTCACAGCTGACGTTATGATTCTTGGATCGTGTCAGTTAATGTGTGGTTATGAGTACATCACATAAGAAAGATTGGTGGGATCTCTAACTTGTAGAACCTCTTCTGTATTATCAACACAAGGAAGACACAAGTTGTAATAAAATAAATTTTATTAACAAAAGATAGACAAGAGTAATCAACAACTACTAAATGAATACCATGAATGAGAAAGGAATGAAGTGCATAAGATGCATAAAATGCAAGTGATAATGTTGGATATTGCTATGTCAGAGCTACGTTATCTGGAAAGATAAACTGTTGCTACTCTGAAACAAATAAGGTGAATAACCTTACTAGGCATCAAACAAATATGTGTAATATTTGTTATCAACTGCAATCAGCTATATAATATCTAATGTAAATTAGAAAATCATATACTGATAATATACAACAATGCCAAGGTCTCTGGAAGAGGTTTGGAAGTGATATTTACGTTCTCTGTGGTTGATGAGCAGTCCGGTGGCGGTGACTTCTTCCACTGGTTGCGCTGGTGGCAGTACAGTGGGGAAAAGAGCAGGAATCCGTTTCGACAGCCTTGAAGATGAAGCGCTGTAGGATGCTGATCTTCTGGAGCACCAAGGGTCCTAAGATCTGGAACACGCAGATGTGGCCCTGGAGTAGGTGCTGAAGGTCCCTAGCTTGGAACACGCAAGCAAAAGTACCTGAAGTGAAGGTTTGCTCACCGAAGCTTAACCTTGTTGCAAATGTCTGTGTCTCTTCTGCCTCTCTGGGCTAGAGACTCAGAACTTGGTCAATCCGCTTTGTCTCTCTAGGATGGAGACTCAGGACGCTGCATCTGTTGTTGTCTCGCTGGACGAAGACTCTGAACGTAGACTATCTCTTTCCTCGCAGGCTAGAGGCTCAGAACATGGTCGTATCTGTTGCTGCCTCAAAAGCTGGAGACTTGGACTTGGTATCTGTTGTTGTCTCACCTTTGCGGGCCAGAGACTCAGAACGAAGGTTGATCTGTTGCTGCCTTCCCTGCAGCAGGCTGCAGACTCAGAACATTGGTGTTTCTGTTAATGTCCCCTGGACGTGCCAGAGACTCAGAACGGGGTGTTTCTGTTGTGTCTTTCCCCTATGGGACTCAGACTCAGAACGGGGGTTTGTTCTGTTGGTGTCTTTTCCTTCACAGGTAGCAGACTCAGAACAAGGAGTGTCTTTTGGAAGGGTACCTTTATCCCTTTCCGATGAGGAGGAGGTCACAGGCCAAAACCCTTAGGAATCAGTCTCAAGGTGGGTGAAGGGCATTCTGACCAATAGGAAGTTCTGTCCTTCCCGGGATTTATACCAAAGGTCTTCTTCTTGTGCTCTAAGAGATGTCTGGCTGTTGTCATGGCGTTGGACAGTTTGCTTATGTTAGCTCACCAAGATCCAATCAAAATGTAGCAAACCTCTGTCCACTATGGTGGTCAGGGAGGGGCCCCCTTGCCATAAACTGGGCCCTGCAATGTGCTGTCCACTACAAGATAGATTTCAGTGATATCTTTGAGGCAGCAGGATCTTTTCTGGATACCTTTCCTTAAAGGGATAGTTCACCCAAAACTGAAAACTCTGTCATTGATTACTCATCCTCATGTCGTTCCAAACCCGTAAGACCTTTGTTTATCTTCAGAACACAAATTAAGATATTTTTGATGAAATCTGAGAGCTTTCTGACCCTGCATAGACAGCAACACAACTGACATGTTCAAGGCCCAAAAAAGGTGGTAAGGCAACACATTCTCACTCCCTTGGTCAGGACCCTTTAACGTCACTTTTTGATGCACAGGGTACCCCTTTAGCATTGTTTTTGGACGTGCAGGGTCCTCCATTAGTTGGTCCTCCAACCTTTGGTGTCAATATACTGACGCAAAAGGCATTGGGAATTTTATTGTCATGATTAAATTATATATTGGGTAACAATATTGCAATTATTGTATATATGATGAGGTGTGAGTTTTCAATGTAAACAGTCACAACAGTTTTATTGACATAACATTATTTACACATTTATAAGCACATAACGCAACCCCTGCCACTAAACCTTCTATTTTCAATAAAACATAAGATGTAACAGTCAGATACAACTACAGTCCCAATTTATTAAAAAATATTAATATTCCAAGTCTTCTGAGGCAAAATGATTGATTTGTGAGAGGAATAGATACGTTCACCATCTCCATCCACCATAAAGCTCATACTGTGTGCAGTCTGTGCTCAAATTAAAAAATTGCTGCCAGAAGAAGCATTACGTCAGCTTTGGTTGTGAAATGACATTGGCTTTTATGTGTCTTGTGACGATTGTGTCATGCTGAAGTACGGGAGTATCTTTTTGATTGAGATGTGAGCACGTTAACCGAGCAGGGTAATTTTTTAGCGATTAAAGCCTTATGTTTTACTCTCTTCTTTGCATAAAGATATGGCTTCAGAAGACTTGGAATGTAACATGTCTTATTTGTAATACTTTGATACTGCTTTTTATGGTCAGGTTTTGCAATAAATACTTGTGACTGTACCTTTATTTGTGTAACGCGGAGTGAAAGACGAGAGGCGTGCGGATCCACTTGCGAGCTTTTATTTATAGGACGTGACAAAGACATGGTCGTACAGGCAGGGTCGAAACAGGAGCAGACAGGAATATAACATGCAATCGTAGAGAATAATCCAATAAGCAAGAGCGAGAGTTTGAAAAGGCAGGCGGCGTACGGTCGAAAACGGGGTGGGCCAGGCAAGAGAACTAAACACTGGGAAACAAGGAAACTAGGAAACGCTAACGAAACAAATACAACAATACAACAATCCGTGAAGTGCACTGGGAAGGACCGGGGCTTTTATAGAACGCCTGATTGGTCACGGGAGCTGACGCAATCAGTGCGGTGGAGGATGGGAGATGCAGTCCGGAGTGTGGTGCAACAGTCAGAGTGTGTAGGTGAGGTGAGAGTGACATCTGGTGGTGAGCGGACAACGGGACACCAACCAGATTCGTGACAATTTGCCTGTTTCATGTTTTATTTTGTTCGAAAGTGGGTAGGTTTATGGTCGGGGTGGGGTTAGGTTCTCCAATGAAAAGTATAAATTTATATAAAATTATTTCTATTTTTACAAATTAAGGCAAACAACTGAAAGCAATGGAGGACCCTGCATGTCGAAAAGTGACGCTAAAGGTACCCTGTGTGTTAAAAAAGACGCTAAAGGAGTACCTTGAGCATCAAAAACATCAATATATGATGAGTTGGGAGTGGGAACGTGTTGGTTAAGGACATCGTTAAAATAGTCCATGTGACTATTTTATGAGAAGAAGAAGAAAGAAAGAGAGAAGAAATTGTTGAATAAAGTCATTATTTTTGTTTTCTTTGCGCACAAGAAGTATTCCCGTAGCTTCATAAAATTTCAGTCGAACCACTGGTGTCACATGGACTATTTTGCCTTGAACATGGTAGTTGTGTTGCTGTCTATGCAGGGTCAGAAAGCCCTTGGATTTCATCAAAAATATCTTAATTTGTGTTCCAAAGAACAAAGGTCTTGCAGTTTTGTGACAGTAATTAATGACAGAATTTTCATTTTTGGGTGAACTAACCCTTTAAATACCAACACACAATACAGCTTGTGCATACAGCAGTTATTGACAGCAATGTCTGCTATAAACCTTTGGAAAAGGAAACATTAAGACCATCCTAGGGAACCTAGGAAATCCCTTAGATACACTACATCAGGCTAATCGCTGCTGTGCGTCACTTTACACTTACATGACTAGAGGTAGTACAATGGAGGTCAGCATGGAGTCAAGAACACTGATTGTGTCCTGCTGTGCTGAGGTGGATGAGTCTTATGCAGACATCCTTCCCATTAATGCATTTGGTGCCATTACCATTTGGGGTAATGGCAGCCTAGTAGTTCCTGCTCAGGGGTTTCTACATGAGCGATTTTATCCTGGTAGGAATCTTATTGTAACTAAACACTCAGCTTGCAAGATTGGCCATGCAATTACGTTACTGGAAGTCACACAACCAGGCAACCTACAGATCTGCAGCTCATTACCCAACGGGAATTCCAGTCCAATTCCAATAAAAAAAATGACGTCAAAAAACAAGTCAAATATGCAAATCCCCAAAAAATTTTTTTTGACATGATATTGATTTGATGTAAACCAATCATATGGCCTACATACGCATTAAAACAAATTCAGTGTGGGATTGTTTTCACCCAATTACCACTAAAAAGAAAAATCTGTCCAAACTGAGTTTGGACACTCTTGAGTAAGGAAACATACGTTGCTCATAACGACACCAGTCAATCTGATACTAAAATATATCTGCATCCCTGATATTTGCTTCAAAATATTTGATTATTATCTTTTTTTCAAAAGCCTAAGTGGTCATTCTCCTCCTCTCAGCTGTTTAAATGTGAAATGTGTTTGTAGGTTTATTTATAGAATTTTAAACAACCATTATTAGTTTCCTCTAGAATAAAAATGCTTGATCAAACAATTTAATATAAGCCAATCAATATAAGCCTATATGAGGGAATTTAATATTGAATCACCGCTGAAAGAGATCATGTTTGGTCAAGGACTACACTTCGACTATGTCAATGAAGCATCTTTATGGAGTACTGAGGCTATTACAGACACATTCTAAGCTATAACACTACTAGTTAACACTATTTAACAGCCATGCTCTGACAAACACTACAGTATGATGAAAATAAAACAGACTTTAAGTTATCCCACATTCAGCCCACCTGATGATCTGTGCACAGCACTTTATCTAGGAAGGTTATGCTTGTTTATAGTGAACCAAACTGAAAAAATAAAATGTAATTCAACAAAAATGTGAATAAGATCTATTTTTATCATATGCTGTTGAACTGTTGGTTTGTTTCTCAGTGTTTGGTACCAAGCCTCTCATCATGTCTTCTCATTAAAATCCCCTTCTTCTTAAAATTAAGCTGTTTTGAATATTTGCTGTTTTTAATCTTTTTAATCCATGAAATCACAGCTTATTGGACTCAAAACAGTGGATGAATCAAAGTATATCCCCAATAGTCCTTACAAGTGACATATTGATTTTAAAGCTTGCTTTGGTGGCATTAAAGATGCTTGTCGTTTCATTCTCTGATAGGTGTTTATTGATTATTGCACCCCTTCATGTTAATTCACCAGAGTAACAGGTATAAAATAGAAACGGACATTTCAACACACATGCACGTGTAAACACACACAAACACCCAGAAAAGGAGCCTAAATGAGAGAGAAATCATCCATCTCTCAACCATCTTTGACTCTAGATGTCTCTATTTCAGGTTGTCAGACGTGACACTGAACATTAGGTCAGAGGTCACATCCTGTGGGGAGCTTGTAATGAAAAACTCACACAATGTGAGCAGTCCTCATCCAGACAGATTGTTTATTACCATTTTTACCATCTTAGTCGCTCAAAAAATCAACTTACTTTATGCCCTCAGAAAGAGAGCATATTATATAGACATGAAAAATGCATTCAGATGCACATAATCATCATACACCCACACAATCAATAAAATGAAACTATATGTGCATACACACTTGTTGTGAAGTTAACAGTAATTCATAGAGGGCCAAGACATTTTGACCTTTCCTGAATCCAAAGACATGATTCACAAGTCTTGTGACAGAGCATCAATATTCAGGAGACGGTCTGCCTCTATTCGATAAACCACACTTAGTGAGTGGATTTGTCAAACACAGTGGAATAGCATTCAAACACTCCTAATGCTCTATGACAGCTGATTTGGATTATAAAAAGCTGCCTCTTGGTGCATTACATTTTGACAAGGACATAAGTGGTGTTATAAATCTCAGTCTGTAGCAGCCCCCTGACAATTCTCACAAGCAGGTGTGCAGTTCAAATGCCTCCACCTCGAAAATATAAAAAAGAAGTTATATTTAAACGTTTTGTACAGAATTCGTGTGTAACCAAAGTAAGTATGCAGCTATTATTCATTCAGTTACGTTATATAAAGTTGACAGACACAAGCTAGTATCCTGTTGCTGAGGTGGAAAAAATTGTTGCAAGAAATGACACGTGCAGTCAATCAAAATCAATCTAAACATAAAACTCTGTCTACATAATAACAACAACAAAAGTACAACAGCAATATATTGTATGCTATAAAATGAAATAAAGCAATAAAACAACAAATGAAACGACAAAATAATGACTAAAAAGGCTATAGCAAATAAAACCGCCAAAAAAGAAGAAGCAGGGGCAAAAGAAATTTTACTCACATCGCTAAGCATCGCTGGAAGTGGTTTACCGCGTATTTGGAAGGTGAATGATCTAATGCAAAAGCTGTGTGAAGACTGCTGTAGAATTTCTCAGCGCGCGTTCATATAACACCGCGCGCGCTCCACCCCCGCACGGAGTCGTGCTCTGTCCCGGGCACTGACGGTGTTTGCACTGTCGAGCATCTTAAATCTTGACCTTAGGGATATTTTAGTCTCTAGTCATAGGCTACTAAAATAAAAACAGTTTATGTGATATTGACAGTACGCAACATTACAATGGTAAATGTACACTCTTATGTTCGTTTTCATGTTTCGGGACAGGATGTTGGCAATTTGAAACAATACCGGTATTAGAGCGCATTTTGATTGTATTGTTTTAATAAAAGGCAGCTACGGAACACCTGGGCACTTCCGGTCTGCTTAGAAGGTTGAGCTGATGTCCAGAACTTAATACCTGCAGCTCTGTGACGCTTATCGAAACTCAAAACAGGAAAAGGAACTCCGAAGGAGTTGATTAAATAGAAAAACAGAAGGAAAATTTTCCTCAGTTCTGTGTGAAGAAAAACATGGAAACGAACACCTTATGTGCCGGCACTTTCCATGAATAGGTTACTGGAGTTCCATTTATATTTTTAAAGCATTAGTGGCACAAATCCTGTGGTTTACCCACCTTTTTCTTGGTGTAAGAGCAGTACAGCCATTTGTAAATTTTATGGGTGTGGCTTCGGGTCTCATCTGCGTCCAGCTATTTTTAGCTGTGCAAAACAACTTGTTTTTCTGGTTGATATTGCAAATTGGTGCGTCTTACCGCATTATTTTTTATGTATTATCTTAATTATGAGCACTGATTTTACCATTTACTCCATAGTGTTATTCTTCTAGTTCTCGTTGAGTGTTTTCACAATGTGTCATCAAAGCCACTAGAAGGCAAGCCTGCAACCATTAGCCAAAAAAGCGGCTAAAGCTAACGCTTCTGGTCTGGCAATACGTGGAAAAAGAGACCACAGGCCATTTTGCTGGTTAGGTATGTTTTGAAGCATGGCTGCTGGTTTGAGCTGGTTTAAACTGGTCCTTAGCTGGTTATAAGCTGGTCATATGCTGGTCTGGTCCTGAGCAGGAGTTAGTTGCTTAGGACCAGCACATGACCAGATAAGGACCAGCTTAAACCAGCTCAAACCAGCAGCCATGCTTTAAAACATACCTAACCAGCATATGCTGTTTTTTTTAAAGGGTATTTAGAGGAAACAGCTTATTATTTAATGAATCAACAGCCTATCTGCTAATCTTCAACATGTTTTACACTAAACAATACTTTTGGATTGAACTGTTTTTAGAGTTTACCATGAAAAAATGCTGTTGTATAAGAAAAGTCACAGACTTTTTGCGACAGGTGGGATTCAGCTTATGGCACTTCTTATTCATTCCTGTGGTATCCGTAAAATTGAGTGTTGCTCAATCTGACTGAAATTCAGTGACGTCAAGGCTGTAATGTGATTGGTTATTAAGGGACACGTGATACATATTGTCCGTTAGGCTTTCTCCAATAGTAAGTGATACAGACCCTCCCATCTCCCTATAGTAAGACAATCTCTGCCGTCATCAATCGGCCATATTGGTGGCACTGAGCATAAACAGTGCCACTGAATAAAATGAAACTTGCATATTTAGCTGATTATTGCTGCTGAAAATGGTCAATTATTGTCTTGTTTTGGGCTGTACTAATCGGTCAGACGAGGAAAAACATTTGGAGTACTATAGACTGCCAAAAGTTATAAACAAATCAAGGAGAAGAGTGCAAAAATATGTCCGAGGAACAAAAGGCGATTGTGGTTGGACAAACTAAACCAAGATTTCCAGGGCAAGAATCTTGACAACATTGTGTTTGTTCTTATAATTTCCAGTAAGGCAGGTGAAATATTAGGCTAATATCTTAATTAATACTGCTCATAGGTATCTTTTTTACCTATTAACTTTAGTTTGTCAAAACATTGCACCCTTTCCTGCTTACTAGGTCCTTCTCTATGTGATTCAGCAGCTTCCACATGTTTTTTCCATGGTTCAGACAGCATAATTTTCCATGGTTTAGACAGCATAAATTAGCAGAACAGCGTATTCAGTAGTACAGTAACCATGCAATACATGCTGTTGTTTACAACCAATATGGCCGCGCTAAACCCTCTATAATATAAAACAGGTATCCACCTTATTTTTCAATGTGGAAGGAAAGCCTATGGGTGAGACTTCCTGTTTAAAAAATGAGAAGAATAACAGTATGCGGTAAATGGTAAAACTGTTTGCACTGCAAACCAGTGTGTTCATAATTAAGATAGTACATTAAAATAATATAAGACACACCAATTTGCAATATCAAGCAGCAAAATGTGCTGTACAGCTAAAAATAGCTAAACACGGATAAGACCGGAAGCGGTCACGAAAAATAAGGTGGATAAACCCAACTTGAGCAGATGGCAATCAGTTTATTTATTTATTTACTTTTTTTTTTTTTTTAAACTCACAGTTAGGCTAGGTGTAATGATACACATCATGCATATTTAGGGCAACTGTATATTGGATTCAGATGAGAAATTCTTTTAAGTGCGTCCCACTGGTACATTTCAGAACTTTATATTCCTAATCTACAGGGGGCAAGAACCTTTTCATCACAACTCTCTCAAAATACCTGTTAGATGTGGCCTTGCGGAAAGAACATGACAAAGGGAAAATATGTGGTTAATGAAGAAAAATGAAAATTAATCTCATGGTCAAATGTGTGAAGTATGACTAGACAGTTACATAAAAAATATTACACCTACAATATAGTTAAAATCATTAACCTTTTATTATACATAGCCAGTGGCCACCCACTTGTACAAATGTATCACTCCATCACTCTCATCATCTTTACATGAACATTTTGAATCATCTGTCTCAACGTATTTCGAGCTTTGTGCATTATTCAACTGAAACAAGTGGTTTTGTCTTTTGTCTTCTCATACTTGTTTTACACAAACTTGTGGCGTTCAAGTCAGCTCAAGTGTTGCTGTCATCAAGGTTGTATATAATAAAAACTGAAGCTGTTTTCACAAATTCATTTTATATTTTTGTATATCTCCAACTCACAAGAGCTCAAATTTCACCTTGACAGGTCCTGACCTAGTCTGACATCCATCATTTCTCTCTCAGGCAGGTTTGTAAAAGCTCTGTGCCTTCGACCTTGCCATGAGTAAGATCAGACTTGGCAGTCTATGGACTGAGAGGTCAATGTACTTATAAAAAGTGTCAAAAATCCCTGCCGGAAGGACTTTTTGCCCACCAACCAGCACTTTCAGAAGAGATTTACACAGAGTGTAATGAGGACTGATTAGATCTGATTTAAGTTCTTCAACCAATCACTGTTGATGTGTTATGCTTGATTTGATGTATACACTATATACAGTTGAGCAGTGTTTATTTAAAGGGGTCATCGGATGCTCATTTTCCACAAGTTGATATGATTCTTTAGGGTCTTAATGAAAAGTCTATAATATATTTTTGGTTCAAAATTCTCAATGGTTGTGTAAAACAACACCCTTTTTACCTTGTCAAAATGAGCTCTGCAAAAATCATCCCATTCTGAGGGATTGTTCCTTTAAATGCAAATTAACTCTGCTTGCCCCGCCCCTCTCCTTCTCTCTGTGGAGTAACCAGCTGCTCAAAAGATTGTTTACTTTAGCTGCATTTAGCGCATTTAGCCATGAGACTTGCTAACTAGCACGTTATTAGGAAAGGTGATTGCAGAGACTCATAAGAAAAAAACCTTCAGCGGCTCAGATGTCGGGAGTAAATGATGACCACTATGTTCATTATTACATCCAGCAACACAACACCACAATCGCCCAGTCGGAGATATTCTTGTCGAACTTACATCCCTGCTCTGGCATCGAAACAATGGAGGTCGGACTGTTACAGCTGATCTGAGGCAAAACGCTCATGTCAATCAACTATCGTGGGAGCGGCCTCTGACACCACACCGACAGGCATCTGAGAATTGCTCGATTTGAAAAAGGGGATATTATTTTTACAGGTTAATTAAAAACCACTGCATGGATTTTTATCATTATAGGGTAGATTTGTACATACACTGCCAACACATATTAATGTTCAAACAACATGTAAAAGTGAACTTTACATCCGATGACCCCTTTAAATACAGCAGTTGTAGGCTACTTGAATATAAATACCCATTAGTATGTATAATCACTCTTATTTCATACTGTTTTCAATATGTAGTTAATTGTATGTGATTCATTCATATGACATATTTAACATGGTGACCTCTTCAAAGTAATTGCCCAGAGCTGTTGCTTAGTGACCCTACTCATCCACATAAGAATGTTTTAATCTGATTATAAATAGTCAGTTATGTTAACCCAGTTATTCATGTCTCGTTTCACACTAATGGCCATACTGGTCATGAGATATTGATCATAAGATGTGGTTTGAGGCCCTCAGGCTAAAAGAGTAAGTACCGGAACACTATTGCTGCTCAGCTCTGTGTGCCCTCATATTTTCAAGTCAAACGAAATGTATGATGACATTTTATGAAATTGCCATTATCTTGTTTTTTGCTTTCCTCTGGTTGTCTAATCCTCTTAATTTTCTTTGAATTTAGTTTTTTTGATTTGACTCAGGAAACCACTTTCTGTCATATTAACTGACAAGATGATAAGACTTTGTTGCATAACGAAAAAAATCAAAGGGAGACAAAAGCCAGTGGGAGGGATGCCCATGATGTTGATTCATTTATAAGTACAACTTGATGAAGGTAGCATAATTGTTTAGGCAGAGACCTAGATGATTAAAGGGAGAAGGCAGCGTTTGTTGCGAAGGACATTACTGTGTCATGTTGCAGCAATCCACAGAGAATTAGTGATTGCTTCTCTGCACCTAGGAAATCAAACAAACAATTATGCAAAAAATAAAATCATAAAGAATGCTCCAACTGACCTATCCTAATCTACGCAAAGGCCATCATCAAAATAAAAGGTTTTTGAATGGAGAGGGCTTTTCTGAGAGCTCTAAAGCAGCGATCAGAGGAAGACCCTGAGATATGATTCACTGAATTCACATTTTTAGTATAAAGCATTAAGTACAACACAGTGAAGAGTAAAAAGAAGTACAATAATCAGTCAAAGAGTGACAGTCTAGGCTAGATAAATACAAATTTTAAATAATTATTAATAGAAATAGCTATTAAAGTTGTAATGCATTTTTGTTAGCATGGATATTTGTAAGAAGTAATTGTTAAAAATATGAATGAATAATGAATGTTTTATATAGGCCTATTTATATAAAAGACACACACACGTATATATATAATATATATATGAATGAATTAATATATATGAATAAATATGAATGATAATGAATATTATATATATATATATATATATATATATATATATATATATATGAATTAATAAATATGAATAATGAATGTTATATATAGGCCTATCTATCTATCTATCTATCTATCTATCTATCTATCTATCTATCTATCTATCTATCTATCTATCTATCTATCTGTCTATCTATCTATTACTGTTTTCACATTCCAGACGTTAGCTAAAATGAAGATTAAACCGTTGGCTCTTTTCTACTACTTGAGTTTATGGAGAAACTGAGTCTGATCCGCGTTTCCCCCATTTTGCCTCCATCTAGTGGAGAAAAAACGAAACTGCAGATTTATACATAATATCCAGTCAATCAGTCAAAAAACGATTGCTTTGATGAAATGGCTTAGAGAATGACAGAAATACAAATATAAATCTCCACACAAAAACTGCACGATTACCTTAATATACATATAATAATACGGAAAAGAAGAAAATCCAGAGGGATTTAGAACAGAGTAAAATAATATAATAATAAAAAACAAAATAAAAGTTTTTAAAATAAAACAGAATAAAACATATCTTGAACCCTTTTTTGTTGTTGAAAAAAGTGTTAAAAGTGTATTTACATTTAGATTCGCTCACACTGCATCAAATTGTTTTTACGTGCATTTTGTGCAGCGTTGAGCATTTTAACCAATCAAACGCGTTTCTGTTGAATTTAGAAATGCATTGGCCAATCAGAGTCGCTTAGATTAGTCAGCGCTGAAACTGCCGTATGTATAATGATTTTTTTTTGTCATAATATTGCAGTTTTATGAGCTCCTGGTTTTTAAATGTAGCTATAATTTAGATACAATATTATTTAGTCTATTGTTATTGATTAAAGTAATTGGGTAAATTTAAGTATTTGACATTAAAGACAGCATAGTATGGTGATTAAAATAAAACGGTGATTTAAATTGCCCTCACAAATGTAAAACATGCCCTTGGAATTCAATTCCAAGGAGAAAGGTTAATTTCTGGCCCTGGTGGGTGGAGAGAAGTTCAAGACTTTTTCAAGTCCTCGAGCATAAACATGCCTGCCCCCAAATGACTACACTTCCCATGATGCCGTGCGCAGCAGCTCCATGTGGATATGTGTGGTGAACGTGCGTGTACATGACATGTGTCTGGCGAGGTATGGAGCGCTGCGAGGACTCTCCCTAAACCCACTGCAGACCTTCGAGAGGTGAATGTAAGTTTCTACGCGGTTTCTAACAAACTATTTCGATCTTTTTCTTCCGGCTCATACGTTTGGTGTTGTTTCAGCTTTTCTGGCTGTGTGTCTGATCCTGTAGGAGTGGCGAAGCAGAGTGTGTTAAAGTTTAGATCAGGGCCATGTTAACTTGAGCTCTAGTGATTTTAGTTCTAAAAACGCCTGCTTGTCCTCTACAACAACCTCAATGTCATACATAGAAGACCACCATATAGAGGTAATGCTTGAAGTTGGGAGCAGACTGGTGTTAATTCCTAAATTAATTCAACAATATGCCAGGAATTTAGTGCTGGACTTCTGGTGGATTAAATGTGTTGAAACTGTTGTGACTGACTAATCTCTGTAACTAAAACTAAACAAAGCACACATTTAGTTTTTCAGCTGAGATGCTTGGTATTGCTTAGGAGTTGAGAAACATGTCAAAATTGTGTTGAAAGCCTCTTACATTTAAAGGACTGAAGAAAGTTTAAGGGAATATTCAGTACTACTAGGGAATACTCATTACTACAAAAATGATAAACCGATAAATAGTCAAATTTAGCTAATTGATTAACCTAATTAATCTCTGGAATTACAGTACTTTGTCTTTAACCTGATCAGTCTGGTGGTTGACAGAGAGCCATGACCCTTACCTAACCCAACCAATGGCATGCGTTTATCATGTTCAACCAGGGTGACTTTTGAATCATTACTAATGTCTAACTAACACTAATCATATATAGTTAACTTTAAAACTTACAATATCATGTTAAAAGTTGCACTGCAATAACCTAATATAGATTCAACATAGTACTTAAAAAAAAAAAAAAAAAAAAAAAAAAAACCAAAAAAAAAAAACTAAATGCATTTTGTCTTTATCAAAGTAGCCACATTTTGTCGAGATTAGTTTTAGCCCAACTTGTACTTAAGAAATAAAATTAATTGGTAAAATCATTTGATTATTATAAAATCATTCAACAATTTTCATATAATTAATATGCAAAATTGTTTAGAAAATAAAATTGGTAATATTATTTAATTATTATAAAATCATTCTACAATTTTCAAATTGTATTAAATAACACACATGTAAAATTGTATTTGTATTTAAAATAAAATATTTTAAGCAATTTATACTTTTATATTTGTAATTTCATTGTAGCTGTAGGCCAACTTGTACTTAAGAAATAAAAATAACTGGTAAAATTATTTGATTAATCTAAAATCATTCTACAATTTTCAATTTGTATTAAATAATATACATGTAAAATTGTGTGTGCAAAATAAAATTAATTGGTCAAATTATTTAATTATTAAATCATTCTACAATTTTCAAATTGTATTAAATATTATATATATGTAAAATTGTATTTGTATTTGCAATAAAATATTTTAAGTAATTCATACTTTTATATTCATAATTTCAAGCCTCTAAAATGAAAACATTTTGAAAATCAAAAGAAACAAATTCAATCAAGTGAGACTTTTGTCTGTATATAACCAAACTTTTGACAGTTATTGTAGTACATCAGCCAAATGTTAATAATGTGGGTGTAATTGTTTGTAATTGGTGTGTCCAGGTCCTGTAGGTGGCGTTCTGTAGGTGGGGGAGGCGATGCAGCGGCTGTGGGCTCCAGTCACGGTGCGGCGCGTGGTCCTGCTGCGCTCCGCGTACCTGGGTTACACCTGGGCTGTGCGTGAGCTTCCTGTGACCGTCCGGACCTCACGCTGCTTCAGTTGCACTAATGTCATCAGGACGAAGGAGGGCCGCAAAACCTCCACGGAAGAAGAATCACAGATAAACCCTCCACAGAGTCTAGCAGGGACTGAGGGGCTTTATGCGACTGATACGGGGTCTGACCCTCAAAATAAGGCTGAAGTAGACCCTCTGCAGGACAAGTCTATCGGGCTTTTTCAGAGGTTTAAAAAGACGTTTAAACAGTATGGTAAAGTCTTGGTGCCTGTGCACATCGTCACGTCCACTGTGTGGTTTGGGAGCTTTTATTATGCTGCAATGAAGTAAGTGAACATCAACATAGTAACACAACCTCTTGACAATTAAAACAATGACAAGTGCCAAGTTCTATTTTAGAACTTATTCTGTTTCTGTTGTGACTTGTCCAGCTTGTCAGCTGTTGATTCAGTTTTTTTTTCCAGTCTAGTCAGTGTTTTATTTTTGTTTATTGGTTAATTCATATATTAGAAATATTTTTAGTTTTGCGTCTTTGTGCTTTACAAAGATAACGTTCTGGGAGTTAATTGTTATTATTTTCATGTAATGGTAGATAAATTATTTTGGTCTGAATTATTTTCATTTATTGGTCGATAGGTGGTTGAAAATAAAAGTATACACTATTTTCTCAAAAAAACAACAACAACTAAAAACTAAAATAATTTTAAATGCTACAGCTGAATATAGGCATTACAACATTATAATGTAAAGTATAAAAATAAATATACATTTTTAGTTTTGCTAAATATTGCATTTAACAGTGTTTTTAAATTATTAGATTAACTTGAATTTAAGTAATTTAAGTGAATGTTACAAGATTTTTAATGTTTTTTTTTTTTTGTCTCTTCTGCACTCCTACATTTATTTGATCCACAGTACAGCAAAAACAGTAACATTTTAAAATATTTGTACTATTTAAAATAACTGTTTTCTGTTTTAATATATATATATATTTTAATGGAATTTATTCCTGTGATTTCAAAGCTGAATTTTTAGCATCATTACTCCAGTCATATAATCTTTCAGAAATCATTCTAATATTCTGATTTGCTGCTCAAAAAAACATTTATTATTATTCATTTGTTGAAAACATCTGAGTGGAATTTTGGAGAGCTCAGAAGAACAACGTCACTGAATTAGAAATCTTTTGTAACATTATAAATGTCTTTATCATCACTTTTAATCAATTTAAAGCATCCTTGCTACATAAAAGTATTAATTTCTACAATTTCTTCTTTAAAAAATAATTCAAAATTTATTCAAATAGAAAGCAGTTTCTATTCTTTTTCACAATATTACTGTTTTTGATGTATTTTGGATCAAATAATGCAGGCTTGGTGAGCAAAAGAGACTTCTTTAAAAAACATTAAAAAAACTTACCGTTCAAAAACTTTTGACTAGTAGTGTACATGACAACAAGGTTAATGTAAATAAAATGCACGATTAAATCAAAGATAAATTTTAAAAAATCTCAACCAATATGGTGCTTATATATTGTGCATCATGCAATAAATGTAGCTTTATAAATATAAACTATTTATGTATGCAATTGAGCTTCTTATGCATATTTCTTTGTTGTCTTGTAGTACATAATGGGCTTTAATAGTTTTGAATTCAGTAAAGTATAAAAACTGAGCTGCTTTTGCTTCAAATGATCAAAACATACAGACTAAGCGCACTGGCATTAAGGTGAGGCTGGCAGGGAGGTCGAGTTTTACCAGATAAAGTCTGTCTGAGCTTCAGCAGGTCAGACAAGCTTTAGCAGCATCATCTGGACAATCAAGTACTGCTATACAAACAACACTTGAAGGTTACAAAAGCAAATCATCACTCTCTTGTAAAAATACACAAGTGACATGTTAATGCTTGTGTTTCCCTGCAGAGGGGTGAATCTGGTCCCGTTTTTGGAGTTCATCGGTTTACCGGATTGGATTGTGGGAATTTTGCGAGATTCCCAGGGAGGCTATGCACTCACAGCCTATGCAATGTATAAGGTATATAAACAAAAACCTAACTGATATGAATTTAAAAAACACCTTTGACCACAAAACCAGTCATATGGATCAGTTTTTGAGATTGAGAAATTGAGATTTATACAACATCTGAAAGTTGAATAAATAAGCTTCCCATTGCTGTATGGTTTGTTAGGATAGAAGAATATGTGGCCGAGATACAACTATTTGAAAACCTGGAATCTGAGTGTGCAAAAAAAAAAAAAAAAAAATATTGAGAAATCGCCTTTAAGGTTGTCCAAATCAAGTTCTTAGCAATGCATATTACTAATTTAAAAATTTACGGTAGAAAATGTACAAAATGTGTTCATGGAAAATGATCTTTATTTAATATCCTAATGATTTTTGGCCCATACAGTGTATTTTTGGCTATTGCTACAAATATACACATGCTATTTAAGACTGGTTTGGTGGTCCAGGGTCACATATGTGATATATGATCAATCAATTTGTCTATCTGGTCACAGCTCGCAACTCCTGCACGATACACCGTTACACTGGGTGGCACGTCCCTGTCTGTACAGTACCTCCGCAAACATGGATACCTCTCCACACCTCCGCCCGTTAAAGAGTACCTTCAAGACAAAATGGAGGAGACCAGGGAACGGCTGACTGAAAAAATGGAGGAGACAAAAGAGAGGTTTTCAGAGAAGATGGAAGAAACCAAAGAACTGCTCTCAGGACGAATGGAAGAGACCAAAGAGCGCTTCTCCGAGAGAAAAGACAAGCTTTCTGAGAAACTGCAGGAGACGAAAGACAAAATGACGTTCCGTAAGAAAGCCGACTAGGCTGCGTGGCGATGGGAAGAGATGCATCACTAAAAACAGTACTCAAAGTGTACTGTGGAATGTTTTCACACAATCAATAATTTCTGTCACAAGGTAACTGGTGTTGATTTAAAGGGATAGATTAGCTGAAAATGATTAACCTTCTCCTGCAGAACACATAATGATTATGCCCATATGATGCCAAGTCAGTCGAGTCCAAAACAATATTGGGCCCCGTTGACGTTCATTACATTGACAGAAAAGTCTTTTGTGTTCTTACAGGTTTGAAACAACACAAGGGTGAGTAAATGATGACAGAATTTTCATTTTTGACTGTACTATCTCTTTAAGGTACTGAATGTTCACACACAAGAACTGCCATCAAGTCAAAATGGTTTCCATGCACTTATAGGGAGAATTCACCCAAAAATGAAAATTGCCCCATGATTCACTCATCCTAGGTGTATATGACTTTCTTCTTTCAGACAAATACAATCAGAGTAATATTAAAAAATTTCCTGGCTCTTCCAAGCTTTATAATGGCAGTCAATGGCTGTTGAGATTATGAAGTCCAATAAAGTGCATCCATCCATCATAAAAAGTACTCCACATTGTTTCTGGGGGTTGACAAAGGCCTTCTAAAGAGTCGATGTGTTTAAGAAAAATATCCATATTTGAAACTTTACAAACCGTAATTGAATGCAGGAGTGCAGAGGAGAGAGCAAAATAAAACACCAGTCATAAATTAGAAGTACAAAATGATTTTCATATAAGCCAAGAAGCAGCTGTTTTTTCTTTGCTGTAAACAAAACTTGGTTCTTGAGAGACTAACATATTCTCACCAGAATGCCTTTTTATGATAAATGTATGCATTTTCTTGAACTTCAAAAACTCAACAGCCATTCACTGCCATTATAATTCTTGGAAAATCCAGGATATTTTTAATATAATTCCAATTATATTCATCTGAAGGAACAAAGTCATATACACCTAGAATGGCTTAAGGGTGAGTAAATGGGGTAATTTTCATTTTTGATCTAACTATCCCTTTAAATCTGCTAAAGTTGAATGTTTTGGAGAGAAGCAAACTTGAATTAGCAATAATAGTTGAGTTATATTAAGCCAAAATTATGTTAAGTGTGTTTGTGTGAATGTATTTTAGTTCATTTGTTTTAAGTATTGAAAGTGTTTCTACTTGAGAACCAAGTGATAATTAAATATCAGTGTCTGATATTCAATGATTTTCACTTGTTTTTATCATGTATGTGTTTGTATTTGAGTTTTAGTGCATATTGCCTGCAGTCATGTAGACTGTGCAATGTCTTGAATTGCACTGTGTGTGTTTATGGAGTATCTGGACCACTTTAAAACTAAGTGGGTAATAAAAACAATTCATAGCCCACTTTTAGCCCACTCAGAATGCATTACTGTACTGAAGCTGCTAGTTTTGTAAACTAAACTCAAATCACCTTAATATGCCAATGTTCAATGAGAGAATAATAAAACTGTTGATCTGAAAACACAGATATTCAGATATAATTTCAAAATCTGAAGTGAAAAATAAAGTATTAGACATCAGTAACTGGTACTTTTAGTTTATTAGTTTAACTGCAGTTGGACAACAGCAGAAGTACAAGCATAAAAGTTTGACTATAACAGTGATTAGAGCATGTTTTGATTACTTTTTCTGAAAAGAAAAGAAAAAAAGCATTACAGTAACAGACCTTATGCTTAAAACCTATTACATCACAATGATTTAAATAAAACATATGTACATGTGCGTGTGTATATAAAATGTCCACACACATGAACATACGAAGTAATGTGAGCCGGGGAAAATGTATAGAGTGTAAAAGGTCTGATATTGTGTTGCTTTCAGACACTCGATAAGCGTCAGAGTAAAACAAGTCTAACCCTTTTCAGTTTTGTTAGTTCTCTGTGCTTGTGCAAGAAAGAAAAGCTTCAAAAGCATCTCGGTACATTGCTCAAAATGTCACAACTGCTGTTAGTCAGGTGCTTGTAGTCAAAATGGCATTGCTATGTACATTATCTTCAGGTATATAACTATAGACATGCGAATACAAGCTACTGTACAGTGGAGCACCAGCACATAAATATCTGCAATTTAAAATCATTTTTTGCTCCTATACACCACATACACAAGAATGTCTGAAATACAGTATATAACAAAAATAAGAATGTTAAAACTACATCTCTCATTTGGTTCATTATTAAACTTGCAAAGACAGGAAGCACAACACAGGGTGGCATGAAAAATCATGTACATGTTGGGATTCAAATTAACACTTTTGTTTGAAGCTAGACTGTCGTATCACGATCCCTCAGCGTTCGTGTCGGTGAGTGGGAGTCTGGCACTGGTAAACAACTTTCATATTCCATGTTTCCATACACTGGATTCCAATTTAGAACTTAGTTTAACTAGTTAACAGTTTTCTACAGAAGCCTGTTTCCACCACGGGATAATTCAAATATAATAACGGTAACTGTGACTGCATTTTTTCATAATTGCTAGACATTAGCTCCGAATTCTGACTTTTTTCCCCTTACATTTCTGAGTTTACATCTTGCAATTTTTTTTTGTGCATTAACATCTAACAAATCTGAATTTATGCTGTATAAACCACGGAAACGTGTGGAAGCTGCTAAATCATATAGAGAAGGACTAATCAAGCATGAAAGGGCACAATATGTTGACAAACTACGGTTAAAAGTTGGTAAAGATGCATACGAGCAGTATTAATTAAGATATTAACCTAATTTTTCACCTTCCTGACTGGAAATGATAAGAACAAATATGAATGTTGTCAAAATTCTTGCCCTGGAATTCCTGGTTCAGTTTGGCCAATCATAAACCCCTTTTGGTTTTTTTTTGCACTCTTCTTGATTTGTTATAACTTTTGGCAGTCTATAATACTCCAAATGTTTTTAATGGTCTGACCGATTAGTACAGGCCAAAACATGACAATAATTGACCATTTTCAGAAGAAATAATTAGCAAAATATGCGAGTTTCATTCGGTTCAGTGCTGCCAATATGACCGACTGATGGTGCGTTGTGGAAACACACTATTAGATCAATTAACACGTGAACCGATAGTCTTTTCTATTTACTTAAAGCACGAAATAAACATAAATGAACATCAGAATGTATTTTATTTAAACCGCTTTGACTGAAAGACGTCAATACGCACAATTTATCAAGTTCAAGTCAACCAAAATTAATCAACTTTCCTGTCTGATTTGTTTGTCGGACAAAATGGCAGATTATACATTTGAGAACTGACTGTTCAAATCGCATGTCAGTCAAGCTGTTTACGAAGGGTTAATTCTGACTTCTTTAAGAGATACAGATTTACAGAAAATGCAGAAGATACAGAGATACAGAAGTTGCAATTACACTACTAATTTTTTATCTTCTGGTGGAAACAGGCTTTCTAGTTTTCTGATTAAAAACTAGCTGAATGAATTCCTTCGTGTGCATGTGTGTGTACATATGTGCCTTTTGTTGTTGGGGCAGTGTTTAAAGCAACATCCTAATCCAGAACACCATTTGATTCTTTCTCAACCAAGACGTTACTCAATAAAACTATGAAACACTCTGCAAGTTCAGCATTAAGCATCCTTCTGATAATGAATTTCCTTGTTTGCCAAAATCATAATAATAATAATAATAACAACAAAATAAAAAAGCACATTTGAACTGTAGGCATTTACAAATCTGTTGCCACCGTGTTAAAATCTTTATATCAGCTATAAATTGTTACATTATTAACAATGTCTTTTTTTCTGTGGTTTCTACCCATTGGGTAGGATATGTGCATACAGACTAACTTTATTTACAGCACCTTACAAATAAACAATTAAAAAAAAAAAAAAAAAAAAAAAAAAACATTACACAGAAGAAGAAAGCACCATTGGAAGTGAGGCACAGCTAAGGTGGGAACTTTTAGAGTGCAAGTGGGTTCCTACGTCGCTCAAAAAAACAACACGATCGATAGGCACCGATTCAGCTCGCGAGTAACATGCAAACTCCTTGGACAGTAGAAAACGGCAGAAAGCTCTTCCTTTGAGACAGAAACAAGTTGTGGAGAACAAAGGGGAGCGTTTACGATGGTGCAAGGATGGACAGACAGGCAAAACAAAAAGTGCAGCAGATGAGAAGCAGCATAGCAGCAGCAGCAACAGCAGCAACAGCGGGAGCAGCAAACTGACTAATGGAAGCGTTGAAGACTGCCAGTGAAACGAACAGATGGACAGGTAACAGGGAAAGGGCTCTTCAGTCAAATGCAGTTCTGAATGCAGTGACATTGTGCTCTCGCTCTTTGTAGCCTTGGGGAATCTTCACAGATGGTCTGAGAAAAACTTCTCATCTCAGGCTCTGCAAAGTGCTTGTGAAGTTTTGAGCTTTTAAAGCCTGTGCTTGAAAGACAAGAGCATCTAGACAGCATTCAAGCAACTCTACTATTCTACATCTAGCTGAGCTGATGGAATTTGAGAATTGCAATTTTTGCCGTTTTGATGGGAATCTAGAGTTAGAAAAGTGATGGGATTTTAGAATTACAGTTTTAAAATTCTAGAATTTTTAAATTCTAAATCAGCTGGAATCTGTGATTCCAGAATTCTAAAATTTAGCCTATAATCCCAGGCAGAAATTATGAAATGATTTTTAATTTTAATATAATTAAACATTTTTTAATGTAATTGTTTAATCATATTCTGGCTTCATGGAACAGAAACATTAAAAAAAATATTTTAATTAATAGTATATTGTTTTCCACATCAGTTACAGGAGTAATTGATAGTAATTATATATATATATATATATATATATATATATATATATTTTCCATAATTTTTGCCAGGGGTTGAAACTTTAGGATTTAAAAATTCCAAATCAAGTCCAGCTGTTGTGGTTCTACTATTCTAAATATAGAAGAGGAGAGTGTTTGTTTAGTCTGGTATAGAGCACATAGGCATCATTTCTGTCCACAAAGAAAAAAAAAATCCCACCATGAGCAGAGAAAAATACAAATAAAGCCAACTAACACAGACATGAAATAAAAGCATTCAAACACATTTTGATTGGCTGACTCTAACATTCTGAGTACAAATAGAGTAGCTTATAAAGGTGAGTGTTGCTTTTGAAAACTTTTTTGACCATAATCCCCATCAAACAAACTTAAACTTAAAAGTATTGTTTAAAAAAAACAAACAAAAAAAAAATCGAAAAAAAAAAAATCACCATGGCCATCTGTCCTTGACAGATTGAGTGGTGACTAAAAATTGGGGCTCAGTCTTCAGTCTCCTTATTAAAGGGATGTGTGTGCACTAACTGGTAAGAGTCTTTGGGCTTTCTTCTAGATTCTCTTTACCCCTGGACCAGATTCAAGAGCGACATCCTTTATCTGGGCCTATAAACGATTGTGATCAATTACACCCAAGCTTAAAGTGAATGCAGAGAGCTGCTCTGAAGAGTACGGATCTTGGATTTCCTGACTGTATGTCTACGTGGCAAATAAGAGGAACACATATGGACAGAAAGAGAGAGTTCAGTGTTCAGGACTGGTGCTAGCTGGGCAGGAGCTGGTGTCAGGGTCGGGTTCACTCTGGCCGGCGTCAGAGTGAAAGCAAAGGCAACAGGACAGAGGATTGCTGGGTAAAAATAGGGATTTTTCAAAAATGCCCATCGCATTAGCCCTTGACTTCACCACATTTTAAACCTGATTAATTATCGTCGGGGACTAGATTATACAACATGCAAAACAGGGGTTTTGAAATCCTTCAAACACACTGGCATTTTGATTAGAAGATTATGCCAATGAATGTCTATGTAATTGGCTGTAAGGTGGAAAATGTGAGCAGGTTGTGACTGATGGGTTACGTCAAAAAATGTTTAATACAATACAGAACTGGATTATTTTATAGGATTGTTCCGTTTGTCAGTTTTGACTCAAAAATGAAAGTGCAAAAGATATGAAAGGGTGAATCATGTTTTTTTTTTTTTTTTTTGACAGACTCCAATGAGGAAATATATATAAAATGTATTTAATTATATTTAGAATCATATATTAGTTTCTTTAAGGAAAATGTCATTATTAAAGTCTATAAGGTCTTTTTATTATTATTTATTTAAAGGGAACCTTTATATAACATAAATGATGTCTCTTACTGAAATCTGTAGCAGAAAAGCCATGAAAGATTTACGTAACTTAAAAAAAATCCCCAAGGTTTTAAACATATTTTGAACTGTGGGAGGCGCCATTATTTCGATGGCGTAATATGGTTGCATTCGGTGAGCTACTGGTGCTACTTGTTGCTATTTTTAACCGGAACACAACTCCTAAAATGAAATATCACAGCTACTGGAAGAGCTTACAGGTTGCGATGGATATTTAAACGTAGGCTTAAACCAAATGGTGTACCTGATTTTTTTTTCCCTCACAAGGAGTGTAAGAGTCCTGGATATTGACTGAAATCCATGCTGAGAAACTCCTCCAAGTGGCTGCAGTGTCATGACAAGCGTCGGCATGTTTACATCCTGCCAGGATGGCATCTAGCATTTCTTGTCTCTGCCATTTGTAAGCTCCTTCACTAGCTGTGGTCTACTAACAGCCTCAAAGGCATCAGGGCTGAAGTAAAGAGAACAAAAAAGCTGTTTTTTTAGGAAGTTTTATTCGTCCACAGGCAAATTCCCTTTCTTTTCTCCTCTTCTTATCGCTAGGAAAAGCAGTGAAGACTTACATCGCTTCTCTTGTTGCCCTTCAACTGAACATTACAACCAAAAGCCGCACAATGCGGCGTTGTATCAGTATTTTAATTTCTGAGTTGTGTTGTGGTAAAAATAGCAACATGTAGCGCCAGTAGCTCAATGAGTGCAACCATTTCACGTCGTCGAAATAATGGCACCCCCCACAGTCCAAAATATGTATAATAACTAGTCGACCCAATAGTCGACTAACCATTAGCCGACAAGAAGAGGCTTGGTAGATCAAAATTTTATTAATAGCTTATCCGTAGGAAAAAAAAAAAAAAAAAATTCAGCGGGAAGTGGCTGGTCTATGTGGTAATATACATCGGGCAGGACATCCAGACGCTCAACTATCATTCATCGACCTCAAATATGGCTTTTCATCTGAAAGATGTAGTAGCAGCAACTTTACATGGCCGCTCAATCTAATGTTAACCTAGAAAAATGTGTGCTATTCAAGTGTCTGTAGCGCACTCACTGCATGACAGATGGAGGCGCCAGTGCGGTCACCTGCTCTTAAAATACTTCATTTTTGGTCATATAAATGAAAGTAATACATTTTTCAAATCTGTAAAGACTGTAAAGATTTGTGTGTATTCGTAATAACAACGAAACGTTGCACTTTTGTAAAATAATGAAAGCAAACGATGCACTTTCTACTTAATTGTGAAAGTTCGAAACTCTGCGTATACTTGCCTTACAGACATGAAAAATATATCTATAGAGAGTGAAGTGTCTACTTTCAGATGAACCAATTCAAATAGAAAACATTGTCAGATGTGTAATCTGTATGAAACGTGCATCCACTACTGTGGAGATGTCGAGTCAGTGTCGTCGATTTCATCTCTTAAAATGAAAACAAAGAAAGCGCTAGTTTATCAATAAATTATTAAAAAGTTAATGCAGTCTCCTTGCTGTTTTTTCCGGACACATTCATAATTTTCATTATTCATTATTATTTCATTAAGGCTCATTATTATGATTTATACAGTTTATTAATAAACGTACGACTAAAGGTATTCAACCAGAAAAATCTTTAGTCGAGGGCAGCCCTAATAATAATGTAAATCTTTTATGGGTTTTCTACTACGTATTTCAGTGAAAGACATTGTTTATGTTGTATTAAGCCATGCAAGTCTTATATTATAAATAATTACATTTTAAAATTAATTTATAATACTAACAATAATGATAAAAAAAAGATGATGAGAGTAAGGTTGGAGAACTCTGTAGAAAAAGCAAGAATCTCTTTACATGTCAAACCTGTTCGGATCTCTTAGTGAAGTGAGTTTTTTTTTTTTAGCCAAAAGTCAACCGTGCCACCAGCCAACTGACCTCAGATCAGCTGGAGTGTGTGAAAGCGGCTGAACGTGTCAGCGGTGAGGATAGATGACAGTAGAGCAGACTCTCTGTATTCTGTGCCTCTTTTAGATCAAGGTTATTTTAGGCTGGATCAGAGATTTTTCTTGTGCTGAAGACAGACAAGATCACTTCCCTCCGGTGGAAAGCTCGCACTGAAGCGTATGATCGGAACGACACGAAAACGACAGTACAAACAGTAAACACATATATCACCCGCCCTCCCCGCTACCCCATTCCCAAATTTCTCTGATTAACCTCAACAATAGTGCAAAGTTCAGAAAAGGGTTTTGATTTAAATGTATAACAAGTCTTTAAGACAGTCGACGCCCCATGACACCTTCCGCATAAACCTTGGCACTAGGATTTGGATTTTCACCCTTTTTCGCATTTGTTTTGTTCATGCTGCACAGATCTCGGTCTTTAAATTAAAATTAAAAAGAAAGAAAAACATTTTCTATCCACACAGCTAGTATATCACGTGTGGGTTGGGTAGGAGGGGGGCATTCAGGAGAAATACAACGATGAAACCAACAAGAACAACAACAACAAAAAGCCTGTCTTGTGCGCGAATAACTTTCTCTAAATTTGTCGGCTATACAGAAGTAATACAGAGCAATAAAGGTGGGAGACTCCAGGCAGTGCATAAACCCCAGTTTTAGCGCAGCTGGTCTGACAGAAAACAAACGAAATGTTTTCTTTCGCAAGCTCAGCTCCAAATTGTTTTTTTTTTGTTAAAAAACAAACACGGCTTCGCTTTAGTCGCGAAGACGCATTAAGCGCTGTTGTGCACGGGAGTGTCAAGAGGGAGAACCCGTTCCCTTTATAGGTGGAGAGTGATCGCTATCGCCCAATTGTGTGCTAGCCCCGCCCCCTCACACTAGCTCCTCCCTCTGTCTGTCTTTGCTCAGTGCTATTGTGCTCTCTGGGCTGTTTGAATCTGTCCGGCCCCTGGGCGGAGTCTGCACAGTGACGGGGATGGGCGGGTTATTGCTGTGCTGGTGGAGGTAAAGTACGATGCCCGACTGCTGCCCGATTACTTGACTGTAAGCGGGCGGAGGGCCCTCCATGCGTCCGTGGGTACTGGAGCTTGCCGCGCTGATCCCAGAGTTGCTGCTGGGAGGCCGCGGCCCGCCGCCACCACCTGAACTGTGCATGTCAATGAGGTCGCTGTCGAAGATGGTCCGGTTAGGCGGGGCGCGTACCGACTCTCGGTTGAGCTCCAGCTGCTGTTCGGGGTCTCTCAGCTGCAACGTGCAGGGGCCCTGGTACGGCGGCGGCTCCTCTCCGTCTGACAGCGAGATGGTGGGCGGCAGATCGATCTCGTGCTGCAGGTACGGGTAGGTAGGCTGGAAACGTCTGAAGCGGTTGTGCTGCATGAAAGTGGGAGCGGTGAAACGGTCCCTTGGCTGAGGAGCATACACCACCTGTGGAGAAGAAGAAAGTGAATGCAAGAAATAAAATGAGAATGTGTCATCCTGAGCTTTGAAGGATCCAATAAAAAGTCATCAAAACAGTATAATAATAATTAGATTTTAGTAAACGCTAGTATGCAAAACTTAAGGGAATCCATTGTAGGGTTTGAAACAACCACCTTTCAGTTACCAGACTACATCTTTGATGCATGAAATATTATTGGTGGATGAAAAATGTCGTTTGCATTTAATGATTTGTTTGCAACATTCCTTAATTCACCATGGGGCAATTTACATGTTTAATGAAATAAAAAAAAAAAAAAAAAGAATGAAAAATTAAGATAAAATATAAAATAAAATAAAAAAATATATATACATGTTTACATGTTTAATGAAATAAAATGAAAAAAAAAAAAATAATGTGGGGACTTTAAATGTTAAATAAAATAAATAAATAAAATAAAATAAAATAAAATAATTAAATTAAATTAACAAAAATAAAATAAAATAAAATAAAATACAATAAAATACAATAAAATAAAATAAAATAAAATAATCCCAAAAAACAAAATCCCAAAAAATTAAATATAAAAGAAAAGAAAAAATACACACATTCCTCAATTCACTGTGGGGACTTTAAATGTTGAATAAAAAAAATAAATAAATAAATAAATAAAATAAAATAAAATAAAATAAAAAAAAAAAAAAAAAAAAAAAAAAAAAAAAAAAAATAATAAATTAAATTAAATTAAATTAAATTAAAATAACAAAAATAAAATAGCAAAAATAAAATAAAATAAAATAAAATAAAATATATACATCCCTAAATTTATTGTGGGGCACTTTACATGCAATAAAGTAAAATGAAATAATTTTAAATATAATTATTAAATATATTTTGTAGAAAATAAAAAAAATTCAGACTACATATCTCCTTATACATAGACATTTTTATGACCATTATTTATTTATTTTATTTTTTTTACAACCTTTATTGTTATTTTCTTGACAGATTCCTATAAGAGACGGTTAAAAATTATATGTTATAATCTGACAAATTATGACAATGATGAAAAATGTATATTAAAACATGAAATATGAAAAATGGCATATGAAACGTATGAAAATATAATATAATGACTTCTAAGCAAACTCA
The DNA here is from genome assembly GCF_022985175.1 of Labeo rohita. NCBI lineage: Eukaryota > Metazoa > Chordata > Actinopteri > Cypriniformes > Cyprinidae > Labeo > Labeo rohita. The sequence continues at coordinate 15,428,681 of NC_066884.1, read as the reverse complement.
CCCCCCCACACACGTATATTTATATCTATATCTATAAATTACATTTGAGTTAATTATGATTACATAAAACTCAGTAGGCAAAATCTTGATGCATCATCATGCAGCCTTACGCCATTATATTACAGGGAAGTCAAGATGCTCGACTAGAACGACATTCACATAAACCCGTTTTTACAGCAGACAAAAGTGTGTTTGTTTAGAGTAACAGTATTCTACTCATGCCAAGTCCACACAGCTAAATAATGACTCTTCCATTTCCATATAAACTCACCAGAGCCTCAAACTTAAACGGTCCCCAGGCCAGACATTAGTATGCTAATGTGCAGCTGATAAAATATCCTTCATATGAGTGAAATCTGCATATCAGTTAGCCAATGAGATCAGCCTCATTACTGCAGGGGCAACGTTTACATTAGCCAGTTTGAGGCTGATGGGAGGCAATTTACGCAGATAGACCCTGAGTGTCTGGCCTCTCAGACGACCGTCTAGACGCTGCCAGAGGAGGGTGAGAGATTAATGAAGTGCTGAGAGCCTGCATCCCGGTGAAAGAGAGAGAGAGAGAACCCCCCACACCACCACACACAAACAAGGAATATATATATGCATGTATTCTCTCCACACACTACATTTTATACTAGTGCTATCACTCACAGACACAGTCTCAGAGACTTTCCTCCCTCACATACGCCTACACTGAGAGAGGCACAGGCACACACGGGCACAGAGACGACACGCACTTGAGGAGACTTCACTGCTTGTTACAGGCAGACATGCCACTTATACAAGGAAAACAACAACCCTTGAAACAAGGTCCTTGGAGTATAGGGCCGAACACACACACGCACACACACAAAACATTCAGCTCACCTCAGATGCTCCTTGTCTCAGCCCATTATCTGATGGCCACAGAGAACCCTCCTACAAACAAGGAGAAAAAAAATTTCACAGTTGTAATATTCAGAATTATTTTAAGACAGCATAGTTGACCATAAAAATCAAATAATACTGAAACTGAAATATTTGACATAACTATGCAATATTGTTTGGTTAACAACAAATTACAACAAATCAACAAACTATAGTTCACCCACTGTCATAAATGAACAGACTAAAAAATCTAAATCAAACAATCTGACTGTTAAAGTTCAGAGTCCTCATATATATACATTTCATTGATATATAATTTTATATATTTTCAACCTTAATTCTATCCATATTTAAAATGGCACAGGCATTTTGAAATGCAAAGAAGTACAGAAAACAATCAAATTATAAAAAAAAATCATCACATTTTTAAAACTAATAATGCTCTGTGCCTACATATATCCATATCTAAATTGCATCTTTTAAAAACAATAAACATGAACAAAATATAAAATACTATATATATATATATATATATATATATATATATATATATATATATATATATATATATTCTACAATAAATAAATAACCATTTTTTTTTGTTAAACCCAAATAATATCCATATTTATATTTAAAATGAGAAACATCTGAAGGAAAAAAATATATATGTTTAAATAAATAAATAAATCTATCTATCATGTTTTTTAAACCAAAATAATATCCTTGTTTATATTTAAAATGACATTTGGAGGAAGAAAAAGAAAAGAAAAAATAAATTAATTAAAATAAAAGCAAAATATATAAAAAAAAAAAAAACAAAATTTATTAACCCAAATAAAATCCATATTTATATTTAAAATGACAGATGTTTGAAGGAAAAAAAAACAAAAAAACAAAAACAATAAAATAAAAAATAAAATAAAATAGTATAATCAGTTTCTTAAACCAAAATAATATCCATATTTATATTTAAAATAACAGACATGTGGAGGGAAAAAAGCAAAAAAAAAAACCCAATAAATTAATGAACTGAAATAAATAAATACAATAAAATAAAATAACCAATTTGTTAAACCCAAATAATATCCATATTTAAAAATGACAGACAGTTGGAGAAAAAAAGCTAAAAATAAAATAAAATAAAATAATCAGTTTCTTAAACCAAAGTAATATTCATATTTATCTTTAAAATGACTGACATTTGGAGGAAAAAAAGCAAAAAAATAAAAATAATAATAATAAAATATATATAAAATAAAAATATAAACAATTTGTTAAACCCAAATAATATCCATAAATATTATTTGGGGAAAGCAAAAAATGAAATATAAAATAAAATAAGTAATTTGTTAAACCCAAATAATATCCATATTTATACTTAAAATGACATGCATTTGGAGAAAAACAAAAATATATAATCATTTTGTTAAACCTTAATAATATCCATATTTAAAACGACAGACATTTGGAGGGAAAAAAGGCAAAAATTAAAAAAATAAAATAAAAAAATAAAAACATCAGACAGAGCCCATTTGTTAAACTCTAAAAAGGCTCTTTGGCTACATGTATCCATTCTAATTAAAAATCGAAACAAAACCAGCGTATAACATTCTCCCAGACATCGCTGCTTGCTTCCCTCCCCCTCGCGTTCCCTCATGAATGAAAATGAAAAGTCTCAGTCATTTAGCAGTCTCTCCCGGGTGCTGCAGTGGGCTGCGCGTGTCTGAGTTTGACTGGCGTCTAGACAGAACTGCTGAATGTAATCAACATGCCCTGGTCTCAGAGGGACACCCTCCATTGTGTCTCCTCCAAAACACACTGCCTTTCTGAAGGACTAATATATATCGTGTTGTGCATTCAGTAAGATGTAATATGCCCTAATGCAGCATTCGGTTTTCCACGAAAATCCTGTCCAGTTGCCCATAGCGTGAACAACTCAAACCTCATGCATTCACTAACCTTCAGGGCATGACTCAGACCAGTGATTTGTATTTTTGAATTAAGATAAATGATGTACAATTAATTTCCCACTGCCTGTCTGGTTGGAAACTGCGCAAACGTTTGAAAACCATCCCTGGGGTGAGATGAGACACCCACACATGCAGTGCTCCCTCTCATCAGCTCAGTGCACTGCTGCAAGTTATTTTGGATTAGACACAAAGAAGACCTTTCCAGAAGTAAACACACACACACACACCACTCAAGAGACTTTTAGGCCCTGCTGTTTTCTTCTTTTCTAAGATAAAAGCTCAGCGCATAAGATATACCAAACAAGGCTTAGAGATGACACAGCAGGTGAAAATTTCATCTATTCAGTATTAGAAATTGATGTTTCACCGCTCAGAAAAACATGTCAGGGAACTGTGATGTTTATGACATATATATAAATACTTACACACCAGTGGTTCAACCTTTATTTTATAAAGCTACGAGAACATTTTTGTGTGCAAAGTATACAAAAATATCTTAATTTGTGCTCTAAAGATGAACGAAGGTCTTACGGGTTTGGAACGACATGAAGGTGAGTAATTAATGACAGAATTTTCATTTTTGGGTGAACTATCCCTTTAAACACTTTAAAAGGAACATTTAAAAAGTCTAAATAAAGTTCAACTACTGTCATAAATACATACAGTTCAAAAATACCCTAAATCATTAAACAAAACAGAATTATAAAAATATTGTGACATTTTGATTACATCTTTTTCAGTCTGCTGCTAATTTACAAAAATATTTTGATCATTCTGGTTTCCTGTTTTCGTACCACACTGCATTTGCGTTATTTTGTTTACATCCATTTTCTTCCGATTTCTCTGCTTCTTGTAGTTAACTGCTCATCATGCTGTTTCCTATTTTCCTATTATTTCCTTATCATGCTCTGTAAAGCAACGTTTGGCTTTAGAAAGCTTCCGTATAAATAAAACACGATTATTATTTTTATGGAGACAGGAAATTGCTGGCAACCTGTGTGTTCCATATGAACCATGTGAACTTTTAGGTCTCGCTTCTAACATATATTTTTTGTTTATTATCATCCAGGGCTCATCTAAATATTTTTAAAAAAAGTTTACGGAAGGTTGTCAAAGTGTTTAAAGAGAAAATGAAAATTCTGTCATTAATTGTTGACAGAATTGTTGACAGAATTCTGTCATTAGTTGTCATTAAATTAAAATAATTTACTCTCCTTATGTTGTTGCAAATCTGTACGAGTTTCTGCTTTAAAAACACTGGACAAAAACTGAATGGACAAAAACGTCATACAAGTTTGGAACGACATGAGGGTGGGCAAATAATGAAATTTGTCATCTTTGGATGTACCATGCCTTTACAGGTGCTTTAAAGGGGTCATGAACTGAGAAACCAAAATTCCCTTGGTATTCTGACATATAAGAAGTCATTGTACTATAAAAACATCCTGAGTTTCAGAACTCAAAACTTTCTCATTAGTATTAAAACAGCTTATATTGCAGCCAGTCTCCCAAAACAAAAGGTTATTGAATGTGCCACTCTATGATGTAATAGTGTGGAATTCTTGGAATTTTGACATTCCCTTGGTATTTGTTTCTACATCTTCTTGTCGTTCATGTCGTTCCAAACCCATAAGACGTTCGTTTAAAACTTTAAAACACAACTTAAGATATTTTTAATGAAATCTGAGAGCTTTCCAACCCTGCATAGACAGCAAAGCACAGAAACATAGCAAGGACATTGTTAAAATAGTCAGTGTGACATCAGTGGTTCAACCGTGATTTTACGTGACTTTTCTCCCCCGCGTCACCCTAGATGCCATTATGGAAAGTACCACGATGCACGCTGTGGTTAGTGTGACAGAGAGAGTGAGACAGGGTCTTACCGGCTGCAGAGAGAGATCCTGACTCTGTGCCTGACTAGCCCGGCTCAGGAACGACCACGTGGTGAGTTTGTAGTGGTTGAGCAGGCACACGACCACCACGACCATCACAGTCATCACGACGATTATGATCACGATCTGCACAAACTCCAGTTCAGCTGCAACACAAGACGACATGAAGAGTTTAGAACATAGATAAAAAGTTGAACCTCATTTTGACCAAAAGATGGCAGCAGAGTCAAATCAACATCAAAGATGACTACAGTTTCCAAACTTGGTGATATCATCTGGCCAAAAAAAAAAAAAAAAAAAAAAAAAAAAAGGTGAGAGCCATTTTGGTTTGACATGGACAACAGAAAGAAAATAGATCACTGGATTAAAGCAAGATGGCTAGTATAGACTTTCTGTGAGATGTATTAGCTCCAGAAATTAGATAAAGCCTGTTTATTCCTGTTCATAATTTTAAACAATTAAGATCCGCACACAGTTAGGCTTATACCTCTTCAAAAAAAATCTTTATTATATGCTGCATCGGAGGTCATAGAAATCCGTGGAAAAAGTGCAATAAATGTGCAAAGGTGCAAAACGTTTGAGACAAAGCTCTTGGATTGGCGCACACCTGCCTCTGCTCCTCTTCTATAAGTTTGTAGCGTAATTTTAAACTGCACATGCTATGAGAATTAAATTTTTTTTGCAAAATAAATAAAATAAATGCATACTATTATATATTTCAAAGCCAGCAACCAGTTAAAGGGATAGCACACCCAAAAATGAATATTACAAATTACAAACCCGTAAGACCTTCGTTCATCTTCGGAACACAAATTAAGAAATTTTGAATAAAATCCGAGAGCTTTCTGACCCAGCATAGCCAGCAACGCATCTAAATGGTACTCTTGTGAACAGGTGTCAAAGACTGACACAGAAGAGAAGTTGTTGAATAAAGTTATTTTTTGTTTTCTGTGCGCACAAAGTATTCTCTTAGCTTCATAACGTTACAGTTGAACCACTGATGTCACATGGACAATTTACCAAAGTACTTACTACCTTTCAAGGCTTTGAATATGGTAGTTGCGTCTCCGTCTATGCAGGGTCAGAAAACTCTCAGATTTCATTAAATATATCTTAATTTGTGTTCTGAAGATGAACTAAGGTCTTACGGGGTTGGAATGACACAAGAGTGAGGAATTAATGACAGAACTGTCATTTTTGGATAAACTATCTCTTTAAGTTTTGCTGTAGACTGTTTCTCCTTGTTCTTTAAGGAATTTCTCACCCCAAAATGAATATTTTGCTATTATTTAAAATCACCCTTATGTAATTCCAATGTTATTTTTTATTCCATGGAACACAAAATAATTCTGTCAAAGTTATGTGGCTCTATATAATATTTTTATACCATATTTGCACCATATTTGATTTGAGCTTTAATAACGGCTTATTTATAAATCTATTATAAAGTTTCAGAAGACTTGGAATATAGTGCAGAAGTCATATGAAATATGACTTGTTGCTTTAATAGTGTTTTGAGATCTTGAAAGCTCTGGTCTATGAACTGCCGCATGAAAAAAACTGATTAAAGTGAAGTAAATGAAAATAATTTACAAATCTGTACGGGTTTCTGCTTCAAAAACACTGGACCCCACTGACTGAAGGGACAAAAAAGTCATACAGGTTTGGAACGACATGAGGGTAATATGTAAATAATGAAAATTTTCATTTTTGGATGTGCCATGCTTTTACAGATACTTTAAAGGGGTCATGAACCGAGAAACAAAAATTCCCTTGGTATTTTGACATATAAGTAGTCATTGTACACTATAAAAACATCCTCTGAGTTTCAGAACTCAAAACTTTCTCGTTAGTATTAAAACAGCTTATATTGCAGCCAGTCTGCCAAAACAAAAGGTTATTGAATGTGCCACTCTATGATGTAATAGTGTGGCTAAACATCGCCACCACAGAAGATCAACGCCTGTTTCTACATCATTGCCTGTTTAGCCCCGCTCACTAATTCACCAATTACGACGTTGTGTCTTTGCGTCGCCTTATGATCCCAACATTTAAAAAAAAGAGTGAACTTTATTTTTAATGCAATTCCAGAGTGCCTCAGTGAGAACTTGGTCCTTTGTTCATTTAATTTTACCACAGATTTGTTTACAAACAAGGAACAATTTGACGTGGGATGTTTAGACGATGCTGTGCCGACTATATTGGATCCGACAGTAATGTTGCACCACATAAGTGTGTGTAACTGTTTTTATTATGTAGGCACTACTGCATTGCCTGTTATTATAGATCCTTTGACATGTACTGAGTGTTTATGCGAATTTGACCTAAATCACTGCAGCATCCGTCTATGAGGAAAGACGCTGTTGGCCAATCATAGCAGTGGGCATTTACTTCTGAGTCTACAATCCACCACGCCTATTCAAACAAAGCGTTCTGCAGAGGGGGTTCAAAATAGGACAGAGAATAGCCTATTACTTCTAAATTATGATGTTTTTTGATATAAAAATCTTGATAACATTATAAGGGGACATCAGAGAACAGTACAAAATAATAAAAGGCAGTTCACGACCCCTTTAAAATACTCCTTTCATATTTCATTAAAACAACTAATGGCATACAGGTTTAAGATGACATGAGGGTGAGTAAAAGAACATCTTTCACCTAAGAAATTAATTTTTTTGTGGTTAATGATGAAACCACAGTTTGTTTCATTAACCAGCTTTATTCCAATATCCTGGTCTGTAAGAACCAAAGTGATGAAGGTAAACAGCTTGATGGTTTTTTTCTTAAAATTATTCTGTTTGAACATGAGGAACACCCTGCTGGCCTCACATTTGCTCTCTCAGTCAAGACCAAAACTGTTTCTCAGATGGAAACGCACAGGCTTTTCAGACAACAAAAATGAAACGTCCACCAACTGCGCTGAGGGACTGTTCTGGAACCTGGTACAGTCGAGTAAACCGAACAGAAAGGCTGAAAGTGAGAGTGTCACGAAGAGAGAATGAAAGAGTGAGTTGTTGCCTGCAGTGCAGTACTACGGGATACTGGCACTCACACATCAAAAGAAACAAACACTTCTCTCCTAATTTAGGGCATAAGAGGAGGAAGCAAAAAAGGGAGACAGAGCAGAGGGGAGGGTGAAGAAGAGGAAAAAAACAAAAAGAGAAGAGGACACAGACAGGCAGCCAGGCAAAACAGACAAAGGAAGTGACAATCAGACAGGAGGGCAGATAAGACAGATAGAATGAGACTCAGATCAGAATACCGGTAAGAACAAATAAGACTACAAACATAAACCTATCAGACTGGAACTGAATCAATACAATACGAAATCACTGCAGGCTTCAAACCGTCCATGAACGCTGAGCTGCTCCACCGACTTTAGATCAAAAATACAGGAAACAAAGCAAGTCTTTTTAAATGTACAGTGGGGATTTGAGAGTCCACATTGAAAATCTAATTTAACAAGGAAATGGATAAAAACACTTACAATTCTGCAGTAGCTCTTGTCGTTAATCAAATATCTAAGCATATTTGTGACACTGACCATGTGAACTTGTTTATACAAAAGGTCAGATTTTCTTGCTCTCACAAAAGCACTGGCTCAAATGATAAAATCATACAAAAATTTCAATTATGTTTTCACCATGCAGATGAAATAATTTTAATAAAAAACTATTAAACTAGAAAAAATGCAAAGCAGAAATGTTTTCTCAATTGCATTCAAGACTTCTGGACCTCACTGTGCTTAATTGCTCAGACAAATTTCACAGACTTTCTTTCAGGGTAACTCTTACAAACAACACCCAAGCAACCAAGCTGAACAACTTGGCAACAGATAGCAATGTAAAAACCACTCATAACACCTTGAACGGTAGTTGCGTTGCTGTCTATGCAGGGTCAGAAAGCTCTTGGATTTCAACAAAAATATCTTAATTTGCATCCCGTAGATGAACACAGGTCTTACGGGTTTGGAACAATATGAGGGTGAGTAAATAATAAAACAATTTACAGATAATGTACTCACCCCCTTGTCTTCCAAGATGTTCATGTCTGTCTTTCTTCAGTCGTAAGAAAATGTTGTTTTTTGAGGAAAATATTTGAGGATTTTTCTCCATATGACTGATATGGTGCCCCGAGTTTGAACTTCCAAAATTCAGTTTAAATGCGGCTTCAAACGATCCCAAATGTGGTTGTAAATGATCCCAGCCGAGGAAGATGTGTCCTATCTAGCGAAACGATTGGTTATTTTCAGAAAAATAATACAATTTATATACTTTTTGATTTTAAATGCTCATCTTGTCTTACTCTGCCTGAACTGTTTTTTTCGGTTCATTTTCGAGTTTTTCGACATACCCTAACTGTCTTAACAGCGAGTCAGAAAACACAGAGTTCAGGGAGAGCAAGACAAGACGAGGGTTTGAGATTAAAAAGTATTTAAATTGTATTTTTTAAAAGAAATTAACCGATTGTTTAGCTAGATAAGACCCTTCTTCCTCGGCTGGGATCATTTACAACCGCATTTGGGATCGTTTGAAGCTGCATTTAAACTGAATTTTTTTGGAAGTTCAAACTCTGGGCACCATTTCAGTCCATTATATGGAGAAAAATCCTGAAATGTTTTCCTCAAAAAACAATTTCTTTATGACTGAAGAAAGAAAGACATGAACATCTTGGATGACAGGGGGGTGAGTACATTATCTGTAGTACATTATTGTTGTTCTGGAAGCGGACTTCTCCTTTAATGACAGAAGTTTCATTTTTGGGTGAACTATCTATTTAAGCTAAAAGCTTTTGGAACATGATAGTTGGTTTCTAGCTGGTCTAAGCTGTCAGTAGATACTTTTGGACCAGCAACACGCCAGCTTCTGGTGATTAAGCTGGTTTTTGGAACACCGTAGCTTGTTAACTAACTAATGACCCACTTAGATCAGCTAATGACCAGCTCAGACCACCATGCCACCTTGTAGGTTTTGTTTATTTCGATTAGTTTTCATAGTGTTCACATCCAGAGCACATGACTTTCTGTAACACCCACATCTAGGCAAGACACTTCAGAGATCGAAATCCAGTTTAAATCAGTACATTAAAACACTCAACGTTTGAAAACGTTTCCCGTCTGCACAGTGCTTTAGTGACAGTGTTCTTTGATTGTTACTATGTCCTGTCCAATTCTCCCACTGACACACTCTCTGTCCTATTTAACACTGACCTCTTATGCCAATCACAGAGAGACAGAAAGAGAGCGTGAACAAATGAGCGGAGGGTCTGGGTATCACAGACTGCAGATTAGCCATACACAGACTGAGTTTCTCTCTGCAGACCACAGAGAGAGGATCAAAATCCATCAGGCCGTTCTGTCACCAGGCAGAGCAGACAGAAAGCGCTAGACCAGACGAGAGCGAGAGAGAGAGAGAGAGTGTGTGTGGGTGATGAGGAGGAGGAGGGGGGGGGTTGAGAGAGACGGAGAGCGAAGGTGTGTGTGTGTGTGAGTGAGAGGCAGAGAATAGAGATTTGTAGATGGAACGAAGCAAAGTGTTTCTTGAAGGTGACATATTCAGTAGAGTAGATGGAGGTCACATCCGTAGGTGTCATTACTTCCTGCCACAGTCGATTATGTCCCGGCCACTTTATGGAATAGCTTATGACAAGTATATGTCTGATACAGACACAGAGAAATCTGATTGTCAAGCAGAAGTTTTCATATTTATACATGTTATAATCAGTGGTTGTGAATGGTTGAGCTCCACTCTAGTATTTTTCAAGGCTGAATATCTGTTCAGTGAAATCGCAGAACAAAATGCATATAAACGCATCACCAGCAACATACTACTCAATTTAATAGCGGAAGGAATGCAACACTCACAGATAGTACTTGAGAGATGCAACTTCTTGAAAGTAGTAAACTGTACAAATGTCATGCAATACCCTAAAGGATTGTAGCAGGTGTGTGTATGTGTGTGTGTGAGACAGTACTCATGTTCACATGACCCCCCCCTCCTTCTAATCTAACATTCAGAGGTGTGTGTATATGTGTGTTTGTGTGTGTGTGTGAATGACCTCCCGCTGTAGCCAGATCTGTCTAGATGCTTTATGCTACAAACACACTAATCCTAAATAATTAACAGCGTCACACATAACACCAAGTGCCACACACACACACACAGCTCCTCCAGACGGTCTGGGAGATGGGCACCGTGCACCAGACGCTGTATCATGCCAAACTAGTGCCGAATAACAGGAACAGGTGTGCTTACCTGAGGTCAAACCATGCCCGCTGTGTACATTCAACACAGTGCGTTACTACTCAACAACAGACTAAACTCAACTATGCAATAAGGACAAAACAGACCAGAATGGTAACTAGGGATTGGGATTTGCTGGTTGCAGCACACATTTTGAACTATTTTTTATAAGAAATATGACAAGGCGACATGCAAAGACATCCACTTGAATCTGTCTGCAGTGGCAGTGCTCTAAAGGTACAACTTTTCCAAGGTTTTTTCAACGTGCATATTTTACAGTATTGGTGCAAACTGCTTTCCCACAACCAAAAAAACATTTAAAAAGCATTTAGGTATTCAAATCTCAGATGTTTACTAAGGTCCTTCTATTATTGAAACCCACAATATTTAAAATATCAGTAAGATTAAAATATTTAAAATCATCATTTATTGGGTACTTTCAAAACTCTAACCCCTAAATTTTATCTTATGAAAATATTGAAATAACTTTTGTAATTTTGTAATTTTAGTTTTTAAAAGCATCTTTTTGATTCTTTTAAACGTTTTTTTTTATATAAATACATACATATACATATACGTATACGTATATATATATATATATATATATATATATATATATATATATATATATATATATATATATATATATATATATATATATATATATACACATACATATATATACACATACATATATATATATATATATATATATATATATTTATTTTTTTTTAATATAAATGTGTGTGTGTGTGTGTGTGTGTATATATATATATATATATATATATATATATACATATATATATATATATATATATATATATATATATATATATATATATATACACACACACACACACACACATTTATATTAAATTTTTATTCAATATTTTCTTTGTAAATTAAGAAACTTTATGTGAACAAAGTGTCCCGCATTTTCATGTCACTACCGAAACGTCATCATTGTTTCGGTAGTGACAAAAGAGAACACACAATTCTCACATTTGGGTGAAATAAACAAAGTTTTAGTACAGTTATGCTTTTTTTGTATTTTAATACGTTTTAGTAGTGTTTTAGTTAGTTAAAATTCAGTAATTTGACGTGGTTGCTATCGAATGTGTGTAGTCACTACCGAAACATGGGATGTTTTGTCAGAAATTAAGTATAGTGAATTATCAACTAAGATGTTATGACAGTTTTTGGTTCAAACTAATGAATCCTTAACTTTGAAATAAGTATGATTAACTTTTTTCTTTTACAAAGAAAAATTGGATTCAAAATACAACAAATCACATAAATTACATTTGAAATATCTTTTAGAAATAAAAATATAAGACATTTTTTCCAAGATGTTTCCAACTCTGACTTTTGACCAATACTGTAAAATGGCCCATACAAATAATATTGTATTAAAAGGATACCTCAGCCAAAAATAAAAACTACCCCATGATTTACTCACCCTCAAGCCATCCTACATGTAGGTGTACATGCCCTTCTTCTTTTAGACAAATACAATTGGAGTTATAACAAAAAATGTCCTGGCTCTTGCAAGCTTTATAATGGCAGCAGTGAATGGTGGTTGAGATTTTGAAGCTCAAAAAGTACATCCACATCCAAATTATAAAATATATTCAACTAGAAAGCAGTTACTTTAAATTGTAATTATATTTTACAGTATTACAGCATTTTTCACAGTATTTATTACTATTTACAAATAAATTCAACCTGTGGGGAAAAAAAAAAAAAAAAAAAAAAAAACACTTTTGCATGGCAGTGCATATAACAAATCTGCCAGTTGTGTGCTTGTTATATAATCATCGAGACCTATTGGTAACAGAGCCAGGACTGATTATCTGCAGGCTAGACAGCTTATTTTACAACAGGAAATACATCATTACACAAGACAAACCAAAACCTAAGGCTAAATCTCCACTGCTGAGGACGTTTGAAGAGATGGATTAAATTGACAAGTAGAGTGATTTTGTTTGTCAGCGTGTCTATCGCGGTCAGGACACTCCTACATAACATGCAAGTGTTTTGACAGGCAATTGAGAGCGTCAGCAGCGAGACGGCAATGAGCGTTTTGACTGTTTACTACTTGCCAGAGATCCATGCATCTTTCATACGAAGAACTCTTCGCCTAGGATCTGATTTAACGTGGCGTTTCATATACGCCACGTTTTGCTTTACGGATGCGCACACCTTTTGGCGCTCCAGTGGAAAATTTCCAAAAAGGTCTGACAAACCTGTCTGAGGGCGTTTGTGAAGGAGCGATCACACAGGTTGTCTGTGTGCTGAAATGAAAGGCCAGAGGCATGCAGGGACAGTGAGAGAACAACACAAAACAAGCTGGCAGACTGGCACCCTGCTGGGCACCAGGAGAGTGGGCATCCAGCCCAGCCATGCAGAGGAACCATCAAACAAACAGCACAGACAATCTGAACCGGGTGCCACTGCCACGTTCGCCAACGCAGCCCGGTCTCCGCAGCTATGCCACACGGGAGCTTTCACCATCAATAACAAGATTATTTAAAAAGAACGCAGACGTGGGGGGGGAGGGATGACTTTGCGGTGAAAAAGCACATATTTCGTCTTTGGAAACATTTTGAGTCTGTTCTTGTGACAATGTATAATTACAGATTCAGCTATTATAATCATAGTTTGCACGAGCCAAATATAACCAGAGCTTATTCTGGACTCCACGGTTAAGGATGGACGTGACCAAAAGAGGTGTGGAGACCCAAACACGCATGTCGTGGTCTAAACATCAGATCACCAAACCCACAAACTCTAACAACCATGACCAGGATTATAAAAACCTTGCCAGACACGTTTTTTTCCCGTCTTTATTTCATTTAAAAAGGTGCAAGGAGCGGAACAGTCTGCCTTGGGGCATACTTAGCTATGAAGGGAGTTTCTGAAGATCTGTTGGAAGGGAGGGGAAAAAAGCCTCGCTTTCTAAAACATTCCTTCATGACCGCCAGCTGAACTTGCAGGATGAACTTCGGCGGTGAGAATCACACTACTGCATCTGAGAACATTCAAGTTCGGGTGGGACAGAGTTCACCGGTGACATTTCCAAAGAGCGGGTTCAGCGAGAGGAGAAAGAGAAAGGGAGAGACGGAGAGAGGGATGAAGGAAGGAAGAAAGTCGGGTCTTTATTCCTCAAAGCCGTGTTGTTGTTGTTAGCCACACCCTCCGCCTTATTAAAACTTCGTCCTTCATGGGTGGTCCCGTTTAACGCTAAGAAGAACAAAGTATGGATTTCTAACGAAGCACAGATCGTTTTGTGGTTTACTCGGGCTGTCGTGGCTAATGAGTCACTCCCTGAGGCTGGATCCTGCACCAGCTGCACTGCTGCTTTTAAAAGCTTCAAGCAGAACAGGCTGTTGATATGCAGTAAGTTACAGGTTTGGGTCTTGCTTGGAGAAAGATCTCTTACAAAGACATGTGCGGACAAAAGAATCTTTTCTACTGTAAGCACTACTGTAAATAAATGCTGTTCTTTTCAACGTTCCATTCATGAAAGAGTCTTAAAGAAACTCAGTTTTCACAAAACTGTTTTTCACATTGATAATAATAAGAAATGTTTTTTTTTTAAAGGAGAAGTTCACTTTCAGAACATAAATCTACAGATAACTTACTCACCCACTTGTCATCCAAGATGTTCATGTCTTTCTATTTTCAGTCGTAAAGAAATTAGGTTTTATGAAGAAAACATTTCAGGATTTGGTGAACGTGCAAAGAAGATCAAACGCCTTTTACAAAAAAGGTAAAACAGTGATGTAGGATGATTTCGAAGTTGGAGAAAAAAGATTTGTCCTGAACCGGAATACACAAAGTTCACACAGAGCTAGACTAGATGGGGGGTTTGAGGTTAAAAAGTATATAAATTGTAATTTGTTTAGAAAATAACGGATCGTTTTGCTAGATAAGACCCTTCTTTCTTGGCTGGATCGTTTAGAGCCCTTTGAAGCTGAATTTAAACTTCATTTTGGAAGTTCAAACTCGGGGGCACCATAGAAGTCCACTATATGGAGAGAAATCCTGAAACGTTTTCCTCAAAAAAACTTTCTTTAAGACTGAAGAAACAAAGACATGAACATCTTCTATGACAAGGGGTGAGTAAATTATCTGTCAATTTTTGTTCTGGAAGTGAACTTCTCCTATAAGCAACCAAATAAGTATATTATAATAATAGAATAGAAATATAAAGTCTGTAATATTTTTTTTACTGTATTTTTAAATCAAATAAATGCAGCCTTGGTGAGCATCAGAGACCTCTTTCAAAACCATTTTAATTAAGGCAATATAAATTAATCATAATGAGGTAAATTAAAATAAATAAATAAATAAATCTCAAAACAGTAGTTTTTGTAAAATGTCCAATTAATGTTAGATAATTGTAGGTATCACAATTTTTATGTTCAGTATGAAATATATGAACTATCATTTTTTTTTTTTCAATTTAAATTAATAGTTGAAAAGAAAGTTAAATTGTTGAGGTGGGACGAAGTTTTAGAAAAGCACTATACAATATATTGTCTGTGAATATTAAATATGAATAAAACTGCTCTGTCACTTTATGATAATTTTACCGTTTCTTTTGAGAAAAAATATTGTCAAGCCATATACAAACAGAAACCAGAGGTCTTCCCAGCCACCCATCAAAATAAAAGTTTGGTTTAACTTGAAGAAACTGTGACAGAAATATATTACTCAATGTAATGATAGTACTACTACTAATAAAATTATTATGAAACATTATTTTTAAGGAATATTCACCAGAAAAATTATTTAACAGATTTTTTTTTTAAATTAGAATTTATATATAAATTAAACAAAATATATTTATATTTATATAAACATATTTCATAGGGTCCTAAAAGTTACATTTTTGTTAAACATGTAATAAACTGCTGTTAAATTATGTACATTTCAATTTTTCATTATTATGATTAATACTTTATTTAACCATTAAAACAGAGTCTAGAAGAATTAAAACAGAAAAAAAAAAAAATCCAGAAAAATTTAAAAAGGAAAAAAAAAAATGGAATTTTGAAAAAAAAAAATAAAAGGGATTTCAGGATGGCAAATTTGATCTAAAACAACTGCCCACAACTAAGTATCAGTTTGGAAAGTATTCAGTACTGACCACAGTACTAATATAGGCCAATAATCAATAGAGGTAGTAGACACAATATTAAAGGTCAGATTACAGATTGGTCAAACTGATTATCAGCTAAATTTCAAAATTTGAGTTAAACTGAGCTCAGGCTACTCTTGTTAGAGCAGGGCAGTGTGCGTGGGCATCAGGATCATCCTGGGTAATGCCAAAAGCACTCAGACTGGCATGACGACACTGGCCTTTATCAATAATTCATAGTGGCACCTCGGGGCTGCTTAACCCGGCCCAGCTTTCAGTATGCTGAGCTCAATGTGGAGCCATGACTGCAAGAGAGGCTGCTTTTCCAACAGACAATCTGTTTGGCTCAGTATCTGAGGGCCAACAATATAATTCTTTCCCATAAGAGCTCACCTTTTGGGATGTTTTAAGGTGCATGTGGATGCACTACAAAATTCAAAAGATAATTCAAAACCATACATTCATGTTTAGCAGAAGCATATGTGAAGAGTCTCTGTGAGAGAGGCAGGAAAAACTACTGAAAGGCCTTTTCTACCTACTGTGCGGGAATTCCCCAGGACTAAATTCATAATTTATGATCCAGACAGAATATGAACTTTTCACTCCAAGAACAGAGAAAGAGACTGTGTTTACAGAAAGGCCAGCCAAAGCAGCAAACGGCACAAAAAATGCAAAAACCAGAACACAACACCGACATCAGATCTAGACAGACAGTAAAGCTTCAGACAGACGGACGAGCAGAAATACTAAAAATATTACACAATGCATCAGCCAAATCTTAATGCAATATCAAATTCTACATCCAAACATGCTTTTGTTGCCAAGACATTCCAGTCAAAGGAGGTTTTACTGATAAACAAGTATAACTTACTATGGTAAACACAGTTATTGGCCAAAACACCACCCTTCTAACACTGTTCAAAAGATGTTTTAAAAGAAGTCTCTTATGCTCAGCAAGACTGCATTAAAAAAAAAATAAAGTTAAATTATTTTAATACATTTTAAAATGTAATTTATTTCTGTGATGGGAGTTTTTAGTGTCACATGACCTTCAGAAATCATTCTAATATGCTGATTTGCAATATTTCTTGTCATTATCAATGTTAAAACCAGCTGTGCTGCTTAATATTTTTGTGAAAGCATGACACATTTGTTTCAGGATTCTTTGATGCATGGACAAGGACTGCTTTTATTTGAAATCTAAATGTTTTTTATCATTACGAAAGCCTTTACTGACAATTTTGATCTATTTAATGCATCCTTGCTAAATAAAACAAATAAAATGATGAATTAAAACAAAAAACTGACCCTGAACTTTTGAACAAGTGTAGTTCAATTTATACAGAAACAACAACTTTATGTAATGATATTAGGCAAAAACTATAGTTAATATGATCAACAACTATAGAACTATTAAACAAATGTTTAACAAGGCAACAAAGTGTAACCACTAAATAAGGTTCAACAATTCTCTTACAAAGAGTTCAAGATGACAATTTGTATTCGTAATACTAGTTACTGTCAATAGTTCATATGAAATGACAGTGGGAACACCAGAAAAAAGAAACTCAACTTTTCAATTACCAAGAATTATATATCATAAATACGCTGTCAGTATAAACAAATGTCTCTCTCTCTCCATAAAAGCTTGCACGCAACCCCTAGACGGTCGTCTTGTGGGCGCTTTGTTTATAAAGTCCGGAAGGCAGGAGACATTTGCTCCAGACTCGAGTTAAAACACTGTCTGCTGGGTTTGCGTACCAGACGCATTCAGAGACAGATTGCGGAGACGGCGGAGAGCCGAGATCAGACATTTACGGAAACATAACGCGAGTGAAGCAGCTGATAAGAGCTGACAGCCAGACAAGACTGCAGGCGGAATTAAATAAAACACACAGAGTTTAACTAGACTCTCACATTTACAGACGTCAAAACGCAAAGTCTGACATAATTAGCCACGAAGGAAAAACAGTAAAACACTCACAAATCTCCATTCCCTGGAGTTGGGATCCGCATGTGACGTTAGAGCCATCCGGTGCGGTGAGGTTTCGCATGGAGTACGCGGGAGACTTTAACCGGTGCACGAGCCAGCCGGTGTGCGCACGTCCAACAGCTCGCGCTGAGACTGAAAGCCCTCGGCAACAGCCTTGACATGCTGTTTTTTTCACTACATGCTCTCGGGTAACCGCTTCACTTCACTCTGACTTACTAAACTGAACTCGTCCGCTCTCTATCTCTTTTTCTGACCCCTCCGGTTGAACACAAAAATCTGAGTGTTTGTGAGATCAAGCCGACGGAGCTTCTCTCCACCCCCTCCTGCACACCCCCACACTTTTTTTTTTTTTCCCTTCACTGCAAGAGTCTACTTGCACGCACGGCTGGTCTGACGGTGACCGGCTGAGGGGGGGTGGTCGAGCGCAGTGCTCGGGTGTCTAGTGTTACACCTCCCCATTAATGCCAGACACAAGCAGTCAAGGCAAGCATTGTAGGGGGCTGACCTTGGGGTGACCCCGCTGTCTGGCGACACAGAGCACATGTGTCCAGAACTACAGCCCCCCTCCGTCCAACTACAGCCCCTACAGTCTGTCTATAAATAACCTGGCAGCTATATGGGCTTTTATTGTGGGGCAAGGCAATACACCCGAATCCACACTGGGCCAAAGGGGAGGAAGAGGTGCTAAATAGTCTGTAATTTAGAGAAATGTCATAAAGTTGACTTTTCTTACCATTTAAAAAAAGTAATTATATATATATATATATATATATATATATATATATATATATATATATATTTTTTTTTTTTTTTTTTTTATTTATATTTATTTATATATATATATATATTTTTTTTGCACAGAATATAAACATTATCATCATTTCTGGCGGGGTCAGGGATGCTGAAATGAAATTTTAACTTAAAACCTCACCACTAGCTAGCAATTCAGGCCTCAGGGGAATGAAATGACATTTATCTGTCTGAGGTCTAGTCTGGAAGTCGAGTCAATCTCGACACACATATGCAGACAGACACATCCCCCGTTAAAGCAGACATGGGGGAGAGACAGAGTCGGGGGGTTTAGGGGTCAAGTCTGAATTTGAATGGCTGTCTGAGGAGGAAGTCTCTGGGGCAATGAGGTGGATTCTCCCAGCATGCTAATGCTACCGGTGCTGGTTTGGAGGTAAGAGAGACCTGCCACTATGTAACCTAGCAGACCATATTTTTTCTACATTATAAAATATAATGAAGAACATTAAGGTTAAAAATATTAGCGAAAAAAATTATACAAATTTTTATGATGAAATAAAAAAAAAAGTTAAACCAAACAGGTTTTATGTTGCTTTCTGATGAACAGTGCCACCTTGTGTTTCCACTTATTCATCCTATGCTAAAATCTGTCTATACAGCAGGGATCTTCAACATTTTGGGGTATTTTTCAGATGTAGCAGGGACCTGACCCCCTGTTGCATATTGTATAAAATTAA
The DNA here is from genome assembly GCF_022985175.1 of Labeo rohita. NCBI lineage: Eukaryota > Metazoa > Chordata > Actinopteri > Cypriniformes > Cyprinidae > Labeo > Labeo rohita. Next base: position 15,409,081 of record NC_066884.1, on the reverse strand, counting down.
GCACTGCATTTTAAACCTGGTTCATAATAATAATAATGATGTATTTAAATCCCTATTTATAATATTTACCCTGCAAAAAAATCCATTAAAATAGTCATTACTATATAGTCAGTATATAAAATATATATAATATAGTCAAGCAATACATTTTAATTTGACTTAAAGGGGTCATGACATGAAAAATCAAATTTGCCTTGATCTGTTGGCATATAAGAGGTTTTTGTACCATTAAAATATCCTGCAAGTTTCATAGCTCAAAAGCTCCTCCTCATTATAAACAAAGCACTTACTTAATCAAGCTCAAATGATAAATCACGATATCGTGATCAATATTAGGCAAAAGCAGCGATATTCATGTGTGAATCTTGACAGTTGAGAACGGTTCTGTGATCAGTAGTAAATCTCCATCCGAAGGCCAGAGGGCGCTCTCGCGTGGAAACTTCAAATACGCCCCGCAGAAGAGATCCAGGCAGTGTTGCCAAGTCTGTGGTTTTCCCGCAGAATTGGGCTACTTTCATACTATTGCTGCGGGTTGTTTTTTTACATCCGCGGGTTGAAGTGACCCCAGTAACGTAATAGTTAGCCCCTAGAATGCTAATTTTACCAGAGGAACCCCACCAAAAATGTGTATTTTACCCAGCAGAATGTGATTTTTTTTTTTTTACCAAGGGCAACCCTGGATCTAGGAAAATCCCTATCACTGCAGCTGAATAAACAAAAGATTTAACTGCTTTCACTGATTCAACGTGACTAATAAACACACGACTACTACAATATATGATTTATCTGAGTTCTTATTATAATTATAATTTTCATTATAATAAAGTATAATAAAGCAATGCTAATCGACATAGCCTTAATCTCTACTTTGAATACTATGAAATATGTTGCATGCCTTATTCTGTGTAAGAAGCCACATCATCTCACAGAAGGATTTATTTCAAACACTCAACTAACGTTATGAAGTGAGTTTGGAGTAAAAACATGTTATTAAATGTGGCATTTTCACATGCTTTCAGATGGAGTAGCATTTACTACACCGAGCTTTAGTTCGATGATATCGTATGCGATTATGAATGTGGTTTCGTAGCTTGTCAGCGAACTACAGCTCTGTGTAGTAAATGCAGCTCCATCTGAAAGCATACATGTGATGTAAATTTACCACTTAAAACAGAACCGGCTTTACTGACAAGATGTGCATGGCTATTGCATGCGATTTATTGTGCAGCCCTACTCCAAAAATGGCTTGTTTGGTACTAGATCTGACTGCAGCTGCATCACAAACTGTAAGTAAACTATCTCATAAGGCTTTGTCTGGAAATGACCGTTCCATTTTGACCATGTTATCAATACACTCATGTGCAATAGCGAGGAGGCAGGGCATTGATTCGGTTTCCTATGCAATGACGTTAGACAATCATACCGTTGTACTCCAAAAACGGCTTGTTTGGATCTGAGGTGCCAGGGTGACGTCAACAGGGTGCAGTCGTGTGCATAAACACTGCCTCCAGAGCAACACATCGACGAATAGTCTTCTTCTCACCATAGGCCCCGCCCACTGGTGTTCAGAATATGAGTGTCATTTCGTGTCACGTCAAAAGCTGATAGAATTTACAATCACTGCCGGTATCTTGTCTACACTGGATACAGTATACAGATGCGCATACGCTTTCTGACACAGTCTACACACTTGAGTTTGTTGTCAGAAGGACAAATGGAGTGAAAGAACGTTTGGTTTGACCGGTTTGGTTTAAACAGCTCGCTCACGTCTTATATATAAGAAGGATCCCAGCGTAAGGAACAAGTGGATTGTTTATTTTTAATGCCATCCTGGATCATGTCTGAGAAATGTCCGGAGTGTTTCAGTTGGTAAATGATGCACAGTGTAATGGAGAGTTCACTAAGAAACATTTGTTGAAAGTTAAAGCGGTACTAGATCTGACTGCAGCTGCATCACAAACGGTAAGTAAATTATTTCATAATGTTTTGTCTGGAAGTAGGCGTTTTATTTTGATCATGTTGTCAAAACACGCACATGCAATAGCGAGGGGGCGGGGCATCGATAGTGTTTCCTACGCAATGAAATTAGCCAATCATAACAGTGGCCGATAACTGACAAGCCTTAAAAGGACCCGCCCTTTAAAACAGGTTGTTTTAAGCAGAGGGTCAGAATGAGGGTTCAAAATTTTTTCACCTATATATTTTGTTTTTTTTTTTTGTGCAAAAAACTTTATTAACATTATAAGTAAACCGTAAGGAACATATTAAAATAGAAACAAATCAAATGTCATGACTTCTTTAATTCAAATTTGGGATGGGCAATGAAACATTAAATTAAATCTTGGTCAAAGGTAACAATTTTACATTTTTGTTTAAAAACAGTGAAACAGCCCCCCTGCAGTACCACCATAGACCCCATAGGGGTCGCAGACCCCCTGTTGAAAACCCCCGTATCTGCTAAAATCAACTGCATTACAGTTTAATTGGTTCATGTTAGTAGACACTTAAAACTGTTATGCTAACCGAGACGAAAACACAATGCTATTAACAAGCAACCTGGTAAACAACAAAGATCATAATCCTACTCTGTCAACCTTGAAGAGTTTGTACAAAAAGCCTGCTGGTTTACCTGATAGTTCATAACAAAAAGGAAACATTACAAGATCATACAACGTGTCCAACAAATAGCTGATGACTAGATCCTAAAAATACCAGTTCTGTTTTACAGATTACAGCAAGAACTAAATTACACGGTGAGCTTCACTTGATGACAGGTTTCTTTTTTTTCACAACCCATCCCATGTCTATGTGGCAGCTATAAAATTGTGCAAGCCGGTCTTGTCGACCGAGGGAAAGTCCTGCGAAACAGCGAGATGCAGACATGTGAAAACATTCCAGTTATAACCTGTAATATAACTGCAAGAATAAAAATGGCAGCCATCGCAGAGACACTTCCATCGGCAACCTGCGTTCTGTGATATTCGCGCAAATCCCTGCAGGACGTGGCGTGCGAGACGGGGAGGAAGGGGGAATTGTCTGCTTGTGCGAGTGAGTTTATGACTGGGGATTGCTATCTGCAAAGCCAAGATGGGCCGCCTGCAGATGTGATGCACTGCAGTGTGTGTGTGTGTATATAATCATCAGGTATTGAGTTTTTTTCACCTCTCTCCTGCAGCCTGCTGAGCATCGTAATGGGTCGTCTGCCCAGGAGTGAGGTAATGTCTAGGTTTAATGCCAGCCTCCTGCACTGGCGCACACACACAGGGGCACAACAGGAAGAACAGCAGGCGCCGCAACTCCCAAAATGGCTGCTGTTGTGACTCTTAATGATGCTGACAACATAATTAGCATTTTGCTAACGAGCCACATGGCAGAGCTTCCTTCCCCGGACGCTGCCATACGGCCTCGCGGACAACACCTGCGCACTCTCGGACCCCCTTTATGACACATCATCTCCTCGGTAATACAGACACGGCGAACAGTCATCAAAGCGGAAGATCTCGGTGACAAATAACCGTGTGTTTCGCGAAGTGGGCCACTACCCAGCAGGCTGTCAGTTCTGACTCCTAGTCGTGGCAAAATACTATAAAAACCTCATTAAATAATAACAGCACTCCATATGTCCAGTTGACATCTTTGCGTGTTTACAAACACGAAAAGCTAACCTGGGGGTTTGATGTGCTGCTGCTGGGGAATTTTATAGGTGGGAAATACAAAAACCAACCACTTACAAAACAGAGCAGTAACAGAACTACAATACGTGCTAGAAATGTGATGAAGGCCTGAGTTTGTTTTCTCAAGAGACATTCAGGTTGCTGATGAAGCTTGTGTAACTTTAAATATTTAAAGAGGTAAATTCTGTCATCATTTACTCACCCTCATGTCTTTCGAAACCCCCGTGACTTTCTTTTCGTGTCTGTGGAACACGAAAAGACATGTTTGTAGCAGACCGTCTAAGCTTCTCATTTCTATACAATCAAAGTGAATGATGACCAAAATCCAGTGACCAAATCTGTCAAGCAAGATTTTCAATGAATAACGGATTAAATTTCAGTGTGAAACCACAGAGTGATGGTATAGCTTTAGAAGTTTTAAAATATAGTGCACGTTGAGTAGTTTAATGGAGATTTCATTGTGCTTTTTGACCTTTATAGAGCCCCTGGACTCCGTCCACCTTCGTTGTACGGAAGAAAGGAGTTTGGATGTTCTGCTGAACGGCTTCAAGACTTGGGAGAAATGAAAACAAAACAAAACAGCTAAATTGATTTTTCAGCTAAAAATCATGTTTAAAAAAAAAAAAAACACTCCAGGTTTTGTTTTTTGGGCTGCACAATTTAATAGAAAACTTCTGATATAATAATAATAATAAAAATAATTATATAAATACAATATATTTTTTAGAATGTATTATTATCATCATTATTATTACATAAAAAATAAAGCGATAAAAAGGTACATTTTTATACATTATTATTACATTCTTACAGTGTTTAGGAAAATAGCTATGAATGCAATTAAAAATAAATTTAAAAAAAATAATAAATAAATAAATTATTATTATTATTATTATTATTATTATTAATTAAATAAAAAAATAAAACAATAAAAAGGCACACTTTTCACTTGAAGTGTTCAAGAAAATATTATTAATGCAATTTTTAAAACATTTTTTACATTGTATTATTATTATTATTATTATTATTAATTAATTACAGAAAAAAATAAAACAATAAAAAGGAGCATTTTTCAATTTTAGAAAAATTTCATTATGAATGCAACTGATTTTTTTTTACATTGTATTATTATTATTATTATTAATATTATTATTATTATTATTATTATTAAGAAAACTAAAACAATAAAAAGGTACATTTGCACTTAAAGTGTTTTGGAAAAATATGTTTGTTTTTTTTTGTGTTTTTTTTTTTTTACAGTTTTTACAATGTATTATTATTATTATTATTATTACAAAATTGAAACAATAAAAATGTACATTTTTCACTTAAACTGTTTAGGAAAAATAACAATAATATGAATGTATTTTATTATTATTTTATTTTTTTTACAATGTATTATTATTATTATTAAATAAAAAGTAAAACAATGAAAAGGTATATTTTTCACTTAAACTGTTTAAGAAAAAACAATAATATGATTTTTTTTATTATTATTATTATTATTATTATTATTATTAAATAAAAAAAATAAATAATAAAAAGGTATATTCTTCACTTAAACTTAGGAAAAATAACAGTAACATTACATTTAATTTTACATTACAACTATAAAATTACAATGTCTTTATTCATTCTCCAACATTAAACTATCAAGCTTTTATTTTGGAGGAATACCACAGGGAGCCTTCAAAGCTTCTTTTTTTGTTTACAACAGCCAGTTTATAAGAGCTGCTCATTACAAGTTTTGGAAGATGTTCCCAAACATATATGTCATAAGCGACCCAAACTCACAGCAGATGCAGAAATCTCTGCGGAGCAGCATTTACTGGAAGCCGGGGCGCTTTGAGACACTAAAAACACCGGATCATAAGCTGCTTGCTCATGTGTTGCTTCACTTTTCTCTGAAACATACAGCGCATATATATTTAATTACATCACAGGCTTTAAGTTTTGATAATCTTACTAAGCCATATCACCATTTCAGTTATTATTTTTTAAATAATTATTCCTTGAGTAAACCATCCCTTTAATTTTCCAAAAGCAATGATGTACAACTCAACAAAACAAGTTATCACATACTCAATGATGTTAAGCTTAATTCATTTCCTGTTTCAAACCTCAGACCTTCTAAACTGAAACAGATCTGGGCCTAAGGGCAAACCATGAGCTGACAAAAAAAATTTAATCTTCTCTTTAATAATAAAGTGATTTTTAGCTCTCTCACTGCAGACTGAATCACACACTCAGTCAGTGGGTCTCAATTTAACAGACAGTGATCTGTGATAAACTGATTTTGCTTCTCAGCATCATATTACAGCAATTTTTAGTGTGATGGTTGGTTGAACTAACCCTTTAGTATGAGTCTATGGATCATTTTTATGGTTTTACCTTTAAAAACACAAAACTTCTGTGATTAATTACACTCATTTTGTTCTAAACCCATAAGACTTTTATTCATCTTCAAAACTCAAAGTGGAGTCAAAGTAAACAATGATTTTAATCTTTAAAATACTTTATCTTTCAAAGCACAGTGTGTAATTTCCCGCTAGCTGAAACTATATCCCTTCCACTCCCAAAAGAGTTTAAAACCTTCCCTTTTAGAGGAAGTGATGTTTACATCAGAGCCCTCATATTTTCACTCCACTCCCCTGAGTCACATGTTCAACCTCCAGCCAATCAGCACCCACAGATTCCCAAAAACTCAACACAAGGCTGAGCTTTAACAGCAGACTGGCTTAAAGTGTTTGCCCCGACACACGTCCTGCGTGTAGCTCACCAGAGAGAGAAAGTGGCACATCTGACTCGAGCTCAGCTGACCCAAAACCTCAAAGCTCTGACCCAGAAAAACAGACACTAACATGCACATTCACTGCTTCTCTCATAACAACTACAACATTAAAGCTATTCCAAAGTATGACTCTGTCAATGGTCAACACGTTATCAACAACAACTTAAGTCAAACAGTCTTTTGTGAAAAGCTCCTGCGCTGCTACAATGCTAGGGTTTTCAAAACTGAATCAATTCGAAGTGGAACTGAATTAAATCCAGAGTGTGTGAATCAGAATCAACCCTAATGTTAGACGTTGTGGGTAGGGCTGTGTATTGCTAAGAATCTGGCGTAACGATACGCATCACGATACAGGGGTTGCGATACGATATGTTGCGATACGATATGTTGCGATACTGTAAACAAGGCGATACATTGGGATATTTCTTATTCTACAAATAGGACATAATTTTAGGACATAATTTTTTGTGTAGTACGAGTAAAGGGGGAAAATAAAGTGCTGTTGAACCGCTGCTCACCGCATCCTGGAGCGAACGTTACCTCAAAAGCCGAAATGACGCCACACTTGACACCAGGGCGGAAGCAGGAACTTTTTTTTCATCCTCCATTAACGCTAACATTAGTGGCGTGCCCTTATGCTAGTGTTTCCTGTCACTATTTAAGTTCAGAGATGAGACGACTGCAATCTAGCGGTCAGGATATACGCTCAAAACTAAGCAACTGAGATGAATCTTGTATTTTTTTTTTTAATATCGACATTCCATTTTTGAGAATCGATACAGTATCGCCAAACAAAATATCGCGATTCACACATGTATCGATATTTTCTTACACCCCTCATTTTGCTCTTATGAAACTATAAACCATGTACTTATATTGGAAAAAAAAGTCAGAAAACAAGACTGCAGCTCACTTTCCTGGCATGATGTTTTTAACAAACAAAAGAGCTATTAAAAAGCAGAGTAGAAACTAAACAGCACCTCAGCAGGATACATTCTTCTCATGTTTCATTCTCTCTCCTTCATACACACACACATTAAGAATTCATTTATTCCATTCATGCATCTTCAAGCAACAATGCAACCTGACATCCTGCAATCAGAGAGTGAATGAGTTTAGGGTCTGAATTTCATCCATACAGCCATGACTGATATGACATAAAAACACATTATGAGGCATTATGGATAAACTGGAAATGAGCTAATAGGATGTCTCAGTATGAAAGTCTTTATTCACTGAGGGGAGAGAAAGGAGAAGTTATTTGTGAGAAATGAACACCTCAGGGGAACAAAAACACAACGGGTTGGAAGAGGGAATGCAGAAAGAATGAGAAAGATTTCTCATTTGCATTCCAACTCATTTAAAATGGTTTAAAAATGGGCAAACATTTTGGGTGCGGGAGGGCACATGATAAAAAAAAAAAAAACAACAACATACCAGAGAGTTTTCATATCATTTTTTGAATACAGCTATTTAGGTTGCGCAGCAATCTGCTAAGGCATTAAAAACATTAATATAGTACAAGATTCGGCCTTGTTAGAAAGACACTTTATACCATGGTAAATGTACAGTGGTGTATAGTGCATATATATGACCCTCGACCACAAAACCAGTCATAAGGATCCATTTTTTGAAACTGACAATATTTGGCTAAGATACAACTATTTGAAAATCTAGAACCTGAGCAAAAATAATCAAAATATTGAGAAAAATCATCTTTAAAGTTGTCCAAATGAAGTTCTTAGCAATGCATATTACTAATCAAAAATTAAGTTGATATATTTACAGTAGAAAATTTACAAAATATCTTCATGGATCATGATCTTTACTTAATATCCTAATGATTTTTGGCATAAAAGAAAAATGTATCATTTGACCCATACAATGTATTTTTTGGCTATTGCTACAAATATACCCGTGTGACTTATGACAGGTTTTATGGTCTAGGGTCACGCATACAGTATCATGGTATTACTATGGTATTTTTTTTAATCAGTACTGCTTTAAAAACTATTATCTCTCTCTTTAGGTCTTGCGGGGTTATAACAATTCTCTAAACTTTCAACAAGTGTGCTGCCATCTATGTGAACTCCTGATTTTCTTCTATATCATCAGCACTTTGATTGGCTACGGTGAAGGCCATTTCATCCATTAAGATATAGATCCTGTGCAGAGTCTGAAGATGAAATTAATGTGATGACACCAAGAGAAGTGCACTTTAGGGTTCTTCAGACAAGAGCAGTGCTGTGAATTGTGATTGATTATTTATGAAACAATATATAAAGGGATAGTTCACTCAAAAGTAAAAATTCTGTGATTACTGCAAGTACTCACTCTCATGTCATTCCAAACCCGTAAGACCTTCGTTTATCTTCAGAAAACAAATTAAGATATTTTTTATCAAATCTACTATCACATTCAAGACCAACGTTCAAGACCCACGTTCACGTTCTTTGTGTGCAAAGAAAACAAAAATAATACGGATGGCGTTGTGGTACTCTTGTGAACGCGCAGTGAAGACTGAGACAGAAGAGAACGAATTGTTGAATGAGGCTATGTTCACACTTTCAGTTTTTGGGATTGACAATCACCTGTAAGTGTGAGTCTCGAAATGTCTCATTCACACAGCCGCTCACAGAAGCGTCTTGAATACTGTCTGTATAAACGTGCAATGGGACTCAAGCCCATGTTCCTTACTAGTAAGCCTAACCATAGCAACAGTGACTAAAGTAATATCAAAGATGGCGACGTCCATAAATGTTTTAGCACTTTCTGACCAGACAATTTAGCCGCGAGTTCGTTCATCAAACCTTCATTAATCGTCAGCAGCTTTTATATTTGGGTGAAGAGCGGAGCATTTGAGCCACGCACAGAACACAAAACTGACGGAAGCGGCTCCGGTGGAGACTGGATGTAAAACTTTCAGATGACAACTAGTTGTCCAGTCCTGTTCCATTCACACAACATTTACGGGTATGAGTTTGTTTATAGAATGCAGTTGTCACTCCTGTAAATAAACGCACTGTGTATAAACGACTGTATTAAACCAACTGCATTAAGGACTCAAATACAGGACTGACAACCGTATTCTGCTTCTGTGTGAACATGGACAAGGTTTTATAACTTTCTGACACAACAAGTGTCCAATCCAGCCGTGAGTTCATTCATCAAACCTTTGTTAACCGACAACAGCTTTTATATTCGGGTGAAGAGCGGAGCATTTGAGCCATGCATGTAACACTAAACTAATGGAAGTGGCTCCAGGTGGAGACTGGATCTAAAACTTTCAGATAACACGCAGCTCATTTCTCCATCACTGTAAGTTACCGAAACTACACATGAAAGCCCACAACAGACGGTAGACGTGTGTTTGTGCAGCAGAGCGGCTCTCTTTCGCACTGAATGATATGGCAGACAACTAGTTGTCCAGTACTGTTCTGTTCACACAGCGTGTGTTCCGAGAATGCGGTTGTGAGTCCTGAAAGTTTACGGGTGTGAGTTTGTCACACACGTAAATAACTGTACTGTGTGTGAATGTAATTGTATTAAGGACCAACCGTACTCTGCTTCTGTGTGAACGTGGCTAAAGTTTGATCACTTTCTGACACAACAAGAGTCCAATTGAGCCGCGAGTTCATTCATCAAACCTTCATTAACCGACAGTGGCTTTTATATTTGGGTAAAGAGCAGAGCCTTTGAGTCGCGCACAAAACACAAAACTGACGGAAGTGGCTCCGGTGGAGACTGGATCTAAAACTTTCAGATGACACGCAGCTCATTTCTCCATTACTGTAAGTTACCGAAACTACACTTAAAAGCCCGTAACACATGGTAGACGTGCATTTGTGTAGCAGAGCGGCTCTCTCTCGCACTGAATGACATGACAGACAACTAGTTGTCCAGTCCTGTTCTGTTCACACAGTGCATGTGTTCCATGAATGCGGTTGTGAGTCCTAAAAAAAAAAAAATAAATAAAAAAATGTACAGGTGTGAGTTCGTTTATAGAATGTGGTTGTCACACCTGTACATAACCGTACTGTGTGTGAACATAACTGTATTAAGGACCCAAATACAGCACTGACAACCGTATTCTGCTGCTGTGTGAACACGGCCTTTAAAACATACTTTGTGGGGGTTTTCTGTGCACAAAAAGTATTCACGTGGCTTCGTAACATTACGGTTGAACCACTAATGTCACATGGACTACTTTAACGATGTCCTTACTAACTTTCTTGGCCTTGAACATGGTAGTTGCATTGCTGTCTATGCAGGGTCAGAGAGCTCTCAGATTTCATCAAAAATCTCTTAATTTGTGTTCTGAAGATGAACGAACGTCTTACGGGCTTGAAACAACATCAGGGCGAGTAATGACAGACTTTTCATTTTTGAACTATCCTTTTAAGAAAAGACGCCCGGTGTTTAAGGTGAAGAAATATAGGCAGATAAAATAAAATCAATTTAAACTTGCTGATGACCCACATACATACAACAAACACGTCTAAAGCCTGGGAAATGTGGCATATTTAATGTTTTATATGTGCTCTTATTAATAAACCAGAGGAGGCTATGATTATCAAGACTTGCAAAGTAACACAAACTGTGTTTGTTCAATGTGCGGCACTTTTTAAAGTGCTAATATAAAACTGAACCGTGCATTTGTTTGTAAACAGTCATTTTATCCATACAGATCTTAATTCAGACATTAAGCGCAAACGATTCACTTAGTAAAAAGCTTTCTTCTTTCTCTGCCTCCCTCGCTTTCTTGCGTCTCTCATTGTTTTTGCTTTGGTCTCTGAGCCAAACTTGATTGGATTCCCGAGCAACTTGCCGTTTAAGACGTCTCCATTTATTGCTCTGCCTCTTTTTCTCCTCTTGTTTTTTTATTCCCCGTCTATCGCTCTTTGAGGGGAGCGAATGAAAGCGAAGGAGGAGAGCTGTCAGTTTCCCAATCTTTAATGGCCCCAGCTGCATCATTACTCTCTCAGCACACTCACACACAGGGTCAAACGTACTTAGGTAACAGATGAAGAAACGAGGGAGGGACGAAGGCCACCGAGAGAGACCGAGGGATTCCATCATACTGGGAGGTTCGACTGAATGAATGAGCGAACGCAGAAGAATAGTGCCCGATAGACCTCCAGCTCAGCCACGATAAACAATCCCAGAATCCACTGTGAGCCTGCGTGAGGTGACACTGTCTGAAACCCATCAGTACTGATGGTGTTGACAGCCAACGAATACAGAACCGCACGGCCCTCGCCCTGAAAAACAGCCCGGCTAATGCAGCAACGTGTGTGGGATGTGGATCAAAGGACCTGGGGGAAAGCGCGAGCGAGCGAGCAGAGGAAAGAAAAGAGGAAGGAAAGAATGAAGGAATCAGAGATTTCTCTTTTCGGACTGACAGTATTCGCATTCATCGGAAAGCTTTTGGTAGGGGGGAGAACTATTTACAAGCAAAATAACAAAATCACATCGGTCGCTACTGAGCGCGCAACGAATTTATCGCACAGGTGCTCGGCCAAGTGCAAATCTAAGAAACATCTTCAGAGATAAATTGCATTCCTTTATCCGGAATATTGCGAAAAGTCAAATAACGTGAATCAAAGTGAGTGCGAACAAAGCGGAGCGCTCTTCAAACCGGCTCCGAGGCATCAAATGCCAAACAAGTGTCTCATTCACACCGTCATTATCATCTGTCATTAAAACCCTGATTAAGACCCTCCGAACTTCATTCAAGTCTCTTTTACAGTCGGACATTCCTGTAAGCCAAACAATTCCATCATCGGCCACTTCCCTCTCTCTCTTCAAGAAGTTCAAACGCTTCATCTGGGACTTGCCCTCCCTCCAAGCGACACAGATTGCATACAGAAGACATGACGTCGGTTTGGTAATGAGCCCCTTAGCATGAAAATGCAGCCCGCTGCGGTCGGCCCAGATTAGCATGAGAGATGATGGAGATTAGTGATGGAAATCCTAAACTCAAACAAACTGATTGTTGAGCTCTTCACATCAGACAAGGCTCGAAGCGTGACCTCGGCGACCTCTGACCCCCATCAACCTGTTTTAAAACCGCAGAGGAGAAACGTGAGGAGAAAGTGAGTACGGGAGAGCTCTATAGACGCTCGTCCCCTGACAGACATCAAAGTGGGACGTGTCGGTCCAGTGCGAGCCGGATAGTGTCTATGAACGTCCAGTGCCTGACAACTTCAGCTTGTCTGCAGCTCTTGAGAAACTCTTCTCGCTCACACACACACACGCTCTGGAGAGGGGAGCCATTAACAAACACGCAAACTGTTGAAGAGGCTGATTTGCATACTCTTCAAAGCGTGCCGCTACCGTGCCGCCTTCAAAGAGGACAGAGAGTACCCCGAGCTTTTATGCAGAGTGAATAAACGTTTGTAGTTTTACGTCTGAGAAAGTTTGTTGTTGGTTTTTACAGCAAACTTCTGCCAGCCGAGTTTGCCGTGTGCTGGGATTCGATGCCGGGAAAGGGCAAACGTGATGGGTTTTGTGGTAACTGTGCTCATCGTGGTAAAAGCTAGAGTGTATGTGAGGTAAGATGATCCTCTGTGTGGTTTCTTGTGTGGAGTTAAGGTGTGGAAATCTGTCATGTTTAATTAGCGTCACTCTTAAAGTAATTCCGGCAAATACAGGCAGAAAATTCCTGATCTGTGGCTTGCACAAACAGGCACAACATCAATCTCTTTCATACTGTATCTGTTGAGTACTTTAGCAGATCCCCCAAAAATGAGTGCTAACAACAATAACACATATAATAATAACAACAATAGTAGTAGTAATTGTAATAGTGATTTATTATAGTGAATTATTCGTCATACTTTACAATAAGATGTCATTTGTTAACATTAGTTAATGCATTAACTAACATGAACAAACAATGAACAATACACTCACCACAGACATTTCTTAATCTTTCTTAACATTAGTTAATAAAAATAATTGTTCATTATTAGTTCATGTCAAGTCACATTGTATTGACTAATGTTAACAAACACAACTATGTTAATACATTAGTACATGTTGAAATTAATATTAACTAAGATTAATAAATGCTGTAAAAGTATTGTTCATTCTTAGTTCATGTTAACCAAAACAGTTAACTTATGTCAACTAATGAAACCTTATTGTAATGTGTTTCCAGATTATTTATTGATTTATAGTTAATTATTACAGTTGTTATAGTTTAATTTTAATAATAATAATAATAATAATAATAATAATAATAATAATAATAATAATAATAATAATAATAATAATAAGAAGAAGAAGAAGAAGAAGAAGAAGAAGAAGAAGAAGGTATTATTAAACAGTCCTGCAGGGTTACTGAATTATTTATTGATTTATAGCAAATTATTAGTTGCTATAGTTTTTTAAATAATAATAACAACAATAATAATAATAATAATAATAATAATAATAATAATAATAATGTCAACAGCTATTATTTTATAACAGCAACTATTACATGTTTATTATTATTAAAAACAACAGCTATTCCTGCAGTGTTACTGAATTATGTATTGATTTATGGTGAATTATTACAGTTGTTATAGTTTTTTAAATGGTAGTAATAATGATGATGATAATAATAATAATAATAATAATAATAATAATAATAAACAGCTATTATTATATAACAAATATTACAAGTATTATTACTACTACTACTACTACTACTACTACTACTATTAATATAGCTATTATTATTATTTTTATCATTATTATTAGTAGTAAAAACAACAGCTATTATTAAACAGTCCTGCATCTTGAAAAAGAATCTACTTTGATTAGCACAAAAAAGGCCTATTATTTCTGAATTTTATGACTTGTGCAAATTTTGTTAAAAAAAAAAAAAGTGTAAACAAGTATTTTTAAGCAAATCATTTTTAAAGTATTATTATTATTAACAAATTTGATTTAAAAAAATATTAATTCAAAAATATCAATAAAAACTTTTTCATGAAATGGAAAGTGTACAAACACTCAATTTAATGTCAAAGAAACTTACATAAACAAATGTACAAATAAATAAGTTTTTTCATTTTTTGACAATTGTTTCTGCTGAATAATAATTATTATTATTACTAAAACAACTACTACTACTGTTGTTGTTGTTATTAGTAGCTATTACATAATTAAGAGTTACTATTATTTTATTCTTGGTTTTTAACAAAGGGTGTTAAAGGCATAGCAGAAAAAACAGATTAGAAAAAGACAGTTTAAACTGTGGGAAAGACTGTGAAAAATGGTCATTAAACTTTTTCCCTAACCTAAGTGTACCTTCTTAAGACGAAAGAAATAAAATGACAAATTCACGGTCAACAAGTTTTACCCTGATCTTTGTGCAGTCTGACTCCCACACACCTCATGCCAATAAATGCAAACCACTGACAAAGAAGATCATTGGCGCACACCCTTAAACCCTGCAAAGCTTTTCATCATACTCTTCGATAAACACCCTCTCTCACTCCCTCCTTCTCTGCAGAGGCTGTCTGACAGTCCTGACCACAACCATTCAATGTGTGGAGGCAGAGAGCAGGAGAGAGAGTGAGAGAATATTTTGTGCAGGGTGTCTAGACTATATTCATGATCAATCTGTCTGGCCCTGCTGTAGACAGAGAGATGGCAAACTCGATTAGACTCTAAACATTTCCTCAGATTCTGTCTCGCTCTCAGCATATTTCGTCTTCACTAACGTCTATCAGCATCATTCCTCTCTCCCTCTAGCAGTATATGGCGGCTGTTTGTCTGCTGGGGAAATGAGCATTACTGCTCTAACAGCTCTGATTGAAGACACCCCTCAGAGCAGAGGGAACACAGGGGAGCATGACACGGCAAGAACAGATGACTGATTTCAACGCAGCCGGGACAGAAATACGCAGATAGAGCTACATGCTTCTTTGAGGTTTCTTTCTTTTTTTTTTTTTTTTTTTAGTCTGCACTGGTTTCCTCAAACTTGAAAACACAAAAGATCCATGGCAGATCAAAGCTGACTGGCTGCCATCGTCAAATGCCAGGAGCCGGACAAAATATTAAATATTCACCATGATTGTGCATCATTACAGAGCTAATATGTGGGTCAATGACATAAGAGTCACAATGATAAAATAAAATAAAAATCAAGTTTAAAATACACCTGCAAAATATATAGAAAAAAATAAAAAATAATAATATATTATATATATTATATATATATATATATATATAATATACACACATACATACATACATACATACATACACACACATATATACTAATAACATTATATATATATATATATATATATATATATATATATATATATATATATATATATATATATATATATATATATATATATAAACTAAAATATTAAGTGCGGAATGTAAAATAAATATATTTCTAAATATAAATATATTTTATATTAAATTTTTTTTTTATTTTATATTAAATTTTTTTTTTATTAGTATTACTACTACTACTACTACTACTACAACTATTATTATTGTTATTATTATTATTATTAAAAACAACAGCAATTCCTGTGTTATTGAATTATGTATTGATTTATAGTAAATTATTACAGTTGTTATAGTTTTTAATTATACATAGACATTACAATACAGAGTTACGTCACATGACATTTTAAAACCTAAACTAAAAGTGTCTTGTCCAAAAAGTTTGTCCAATTTTGATATTTTTTTCTAAGAACTAATAATAAAAGATTATGCTTATGTGTAAGCTTTCTTTTTATGATATGGGCAGGACAGTTACATCACCCTGAAATTTTTATTACTTTATCCCCTACCCAAAAATATTAAAGCAAATTTTAATTCTGAAATTATTAATTTAATTTATTAATTTATTAATTTATTAATTATTAATTATTAATTTTAATTCTGCTATCTTAGAAGAGGTGTATTCAAGTTACTGTATGAGTAAATTGAAATTTTAATTTATTTTTAAAAAAAGTTAATAACAAAATAATGAGTGTGTCATGTCATTGACCCATAAATAGAGATGAATGTCAAATACGATCAAAAAGGCTAAAAAATAAAATAAAATACATATACATACATATACATATACATACATACATATATACACATATATATATATACACATATATATATACACATATATATACATATATATATATATATATAAAGATATTTTAGCTATATGACCACATCCTATGTTGCACACAAACCACTTACACTCTGTTAAACACACACACAGACAGTCCCTCTCCACATTTCAGCGTGCAGAGACACCACTTAACACTCGTCTCACACTCACACCCTGCAGGTGGCTTGGATACAAACGCCTCAGGAATTCAGATGAGAACTGACCAATGAGAAGCAAGAAAACATCCTGCTGACTTCATCAGAACCCGTACACAGGCAGATCTGAGTCTGAAGCAACAATGTTAGAGAGATGGACTCACAGCTGAAGATGGCAGATGCAGGATGCTGGGTGGAGATGGGGCAGTGCTCCTCATCACTGTTGTCTCCACAGTGGTTGAGCTGATCACAGACCTGCGAGCCCAGGTTCAGACATCTGCCGTTAGTGCACAGGAATCTGCACTCTAGGGACAAATACAGAAAACCGCACTTTCAGATTTACAGATCAGGTTAATCAATAACAATCAGGGTCAGTCTCTGTTTCACACCTGCTGCATCAGGCTTGTCAAATTTCCATCCTTGGTTTGTTCTGGCCCTTGTGAAAAGAAACTTATAACTAGACAAAGAGAGCTAAGTGGATATCAAACGCAACTTTTAAGATTACATTACTGTTTAAAAGTTTGTGGTCAGTACAATTATTTAATTTAAAAGAGACCCATTATGCCCCTTTCTACAATGTGTAAGAGAAGTCTCAAGTGTCTCTAGAATATGCCTGTGAAGCTCAAAATACCCTACAGATCATTTATTATATATTTTGAAAATGCCTATTTTGAATGGAAGCAGAAACGTGCTGTTTGCGTGCATGTCTCTTTAAAGGAGAACTCCACTTCCAGAACAACAATTAATTTACTCACCCCCTTGTCATCCAAGATGTTCATGTCTTTCTGTCTTCAGTCGTAAAGAAATTATGTTTTTTGAAAGAAAGCATTTCAGGATTTTTCTGCATATAATGGACTTCATTGGCGCCCCGATTTTGAACTTCCCAAATGTAGCTTAAATGCAGCTTCAAAGGGCTCTAAACGATCCCAGCCGAGGAAGAAGGGTCTTATCTACTGAAACGATCAGCCATTGTTTTCGAAAAATAAAAATGTGTATACTTTTTAAAGCACAAAAGCTTGTGTAGCACAGGCTCTGGGATGCGCGTTTCTTGAATGATTCCTTCATTTTTAAAGAATCTTTAATGTGACTCAGGAAGAATGAGTCGTCTCGGGGAGTGATTCGTTCAGTCGCACATGTTCAACATCCTATTAGGTTCTGTACTAAAATTAGTTCACCTGTTTCGAGTCTTCGGGTTTTTCGAGTCTTTCGTTCATCTTATGGGGCTGTCACGTGATGCTGATTTTGCTAAAATGAACGGAATGACTCGAAAAAAGATTCATTCATTTTGCTGAACGAGACTCAAATGATCTGAACTTCCCATAACTACTACGAATCACATCTTCGAATCACCACAAGTTCATCGTCTGTGTACGTGTGGCTCAAAAAGGTAGAGTATGTCGAAAAACTCCATGTTATTTTCTCCTACAACTTCAGAATCATCCAACATAATTGTACCTTTTTGTTTGTAAACACGTTTGACTTACTTGCACTTTCTTAGTCTTTGTGCGTTCGCTTTGGGGGTGGGTAAATTATTTATGAATTGTTGTTCTGGAAGTGGACTTCTCCTTTAAATGCACGCTGCTGTTCCCCAGCCCCTTTTCCAGAATAGGACTGTTTCTTTACAGCTCATACCTCAGATACTCTGATAAAAAACATCTGTTTGGTTTTGATTATCATGTCTATCGTGCTAAAATCATGCGTTTTAAAGCCATATTAGTTTAAACTTCTGATATGGGGTTTAATTGAGCACACACATGCGAAGCACACGCACAGAAAGTGGCTGTCACATGGCGTGTGAGTCTTAAACTTCTCTTATGTCTTATTGCACTTGTCAAATACACAGTTCATGTTAAAAACACAAATGAGATACAAAAACAGTCAGTTATGTCTGGGAAAGAAATTGCATGTTTATATTAGTCTTGAGGCTGGGACTCTAAATAGTGTTCTGTGCTTGTCTGTACAGCCAATGAAACAACAGTTAGCATGCTTTGCTCTAACTTTTGTCACGGCGTCAGAACTGGCACATCGTTATCGCTTGCGAAAACTAAATGGTGGCGCTGCGGATTGAAACGTGCAGTTTAAGGGCCGGTAATACTATGAGATTCTCTTTTATACTTCATGGGGAGGCCGAATTTGAGCGGCTCGTTTTTTCACATGCTTGCAAAGAAAATCTTACCAAAACAAAGTTGGTAGATACACCAGAGACCTGATTATAGCACTTAAACACGGAAAAAGTCAGATTTTCATGATACATCTCCTTTAATGATCCACTAAACTGTTCTTTTGAACTTTCATCAAAGAATCATGAAAAAAAATGTACCACAGACTTACAAAAATAATAAACACGACCGTTTTCAACATTGATAATAATAAACAATGCTTCTCCAGCACCAAATCAGCATTTCTGAAGGATCATGTGACATTAAAGACTGGAGTAATGGCTGCTAAAAATGTAGCCTTGCCATCAGAGAATTAGATTACATTTCAAAATATATATATATATAAAAAAGGCCACCTCAGTAAGCACAAGAGACTTTAAAAATATTAAAAAAATCTGTAACTGCTATTCTGTACGTTACGGAAAAAGAGTAAAACCAGTAAATGTATATGAGAGAGGTCTTGGGTTCATGTCCCGGACGAGCCCCCAATTATGTTACGACTTACTATTTTTGGTTGCTGTTGTTATTATTAGTGTCTAGTGATGTAGGAAGTCAACACAAAGAATTAATTAATAAAGAAAAAAAATTTAAGATATTATTAGAATTGGGGTGGTCCCCCTATATTTTGGTCCCCATGAGGAAACAAGCTTATAAATCATAAAGAATTAAATTTTTGCAAAATCAAAAAATGCAGAAAGTTTTGTGTGAGGGGTAGTTTTAGAATAATATAAATTCTGTCATCACCTACACAATTGCTCCTTAAAACCCTATTATACCCATGAAACTAAATATAAAAGATTCTTTTTTTAACTGCATTTTTTAAATGCAAGGTGATCGATAGCTAGTTGTCAATTTCACTCGGCGGCCATCTTTGAAACGCCTCTCGGGCATGCAAGTGCTGCTCCTATGTCTTTGAACGGGGAAACACCAAATTCTCCAAAACTGTTCACCAAGCTTACGATTAAATTTCATATTTACAGTCAGAACACTGACTGTTTCTATAGCAACCAGGACATCTAACAGCAGCTGCAGTGATGCCGTGACTTTACTAATCAATGATTGGCTCTTTCATTAAGAAGGCAGGGCTTCACTGCCATAATGAGCGTTGCATTTTTCCCCTATTCAAAACTATACGAGTGACAAGTCTTGGGTATTCTATCTTTGTTCTTTGTTCTCTTGGACATTGTTCCATAAATGTTCACATTTGGAAGAGCTTTACAACATTTCAACAACTGCAAAACACTAGGACGTCCTGCGAGGATCTGAAAATGCTCAGCTGCAGGAGTTTGTGGGATAGTTTCTCTGGGCCAAAAACTTTGCAGAGATTTGTGGATCTCAGGCGGCGATGATCCTTCTATATGTAGGTCACTGGCTTTTATAAATGATCTTAAAATAAGTGTTCCTGCAAGCATGCTTTTAGAGAAACTCAACATTGACCTGATAACGGTGGATATTCAGCTACATTATGGAAGACTTTTCACTATACAGCGTTAACACAGGACCAGAATGCAATGCAAGCCAGACAGCGATGACGGTAGCACTATAAACAACTTGTCTGTGCGAGGAGGAGGTGCTAGACAATACCAAAGCACACCCATGCAATCTCTCACAAGGTGTGGTGCAGCCCAATGTGGTTTTAAAAATGTTATGATAATCTTTAGACAAACAAATCAGCAGTTCTTTGTCCTACTTACACCTTAATATGGCTTGAGATACAATGAGACAATCTAACAGCACAAAACAAAAAGAATAGGAGAGACAAGACAAAAGATGACAAGACTAAAAGAGAAGATGAAAAGAAATGAGAGCAAAAGAACAGAGCTAGATGAGAAGTACCTGAGACAAGAAAATGGGAAAAGGAGGGAACAGACGACATGAAAAGAAGAAGACAAGACAACAAGACTCTATGCTTACTTTCTCTTTTCCTAACTTAAAAAATTTAGGAGTGCAGTCAAAATTTCAGAAGCACCTAATCAATAATCAAAAAATCTGATAAAAAATTAGCCTTCCCATCACAATGTAATATTTGACACAAAGTGATTTACAGGGAATTTTGTTTTTAACTTTTGTAATGGCATTTTTCTAACTTTTTCATTAAAAGTTATCTTTTATGTCAAATTTTTAAAGTGCGTGAGATTGTCCCGTTTTGTTTTTGATGGCTCTTGAAGCTCCGCCCTCTTCTGAAAAGGGGGGCGGAAGCACCAGCTCATTTGCATTTAAAGGGACAAACACAAAATCAGCACGTTTTGGTTCATACCCTAAAAGTGGCAATTTTAACAAGCTATAAAAAAAAATTATCTTTCGGGTGTTTTGAGCTAAATCTTCACAAACATAGGGCCCTATGAAATTCATTTTATTTTTCCCAAATTCCATATTTTCCGTTTTAATTTTTCTGGATTACGTTTATTTTATTTTTTTTTAGTTTTAAATTTTCTAGACTCTTTCTAGACGCTTTTTAATGGTTAAATTAAATTGTATTAATCAAAAAGCATGTCTAATTAAACAAAATCATGAAAGCTAAACAATTTAAAGGTGCAGTGTGTAATATTTACGAGATTTTTTTGGCAGAAATGCAATATAACATACAAAACTATGTTTTCAGAGGTGTGTAAAGACCTTACATAATAAGCCGTTATGATTTTATAACCTTAGAACGAGCAATTTATATCTACATACACCACTTTTTTTTCAAGTTTTATTGTTACCAAATTCTGCGTAGCATGTCTAATTATTTGAATGCATAAAAACAAGTTTCATTTATTCTTACAATAGCCTTATGAAATGTTTTTTGTTCTGCTTATCATACGAAGGCATAAAACATTAAGTTATTTTTTTATTAATGAAAATTAAACAAATTGTATTTTTTGCAAATAAAGGGGATTTAGGCTACTATTACAATTAAAACATTGAAGAAATATTGTATGATTATTCCTTAAAAAAATAAGGTTTTAATAATTTTAGTAGTAGTATTATATACATTCTGCTGAAC
The DNA here is from genome assembly GCF_022985175.1 of Labeo rohita. Lineage (NCBI taxonomy): Eukaryota > Metazoa > Chordata > Actinopteri > Cypriniformes > Cyprinidae > Labeo > Labeo rohita. The sequence continues at coordinate 15,387,184 of NC_066884.1, read as the reverse complement.
AATAGAAATGTATTTCTGCCACAATTTCTTCAAGTTAAACCAAACTTTTATTTTGATGGGTTGCTGTGAATATCTTTACAGTTCTGTGTGTATATGATATGATGCTAGTTTTACTCAAATGAAACAATAGGATGCTCATGAAGTACTCTCAAAGCAGTTCTGAGATGTTGATAATGCACTTATGTCCTGATTTAGTGAGACAACAGACGTTGAAATTACCGCGAGCGTCTTTAGTATGAGTAGTAAACAAAACTGTGCGTCTGCGCCATTAATTAACACACAAACAGGCAGAACATACAGGATTAATGTTTGTGCAGCTTAAAATTTACAAATACTAGTCTATATCACAATTTGATTGAAGTGTAATGACGTATTTTTGACACATTCCTTGTTAAACTGTAAATTCCGTTTTTATTACTGGATTCCATGATTCCGTCTGCGTTTTCTGCATCGTGGAAATCATAGGGCCCCACACTCTGAGGACATCAAGAGACTTATTTTACATCTTGTAAAAAGGGGCGTAATATACCTTTAAAAGACAAGACAAAAGAGGACAAAAGAAGAGATGAGAAAAATACGAGACATGAGGAGAGAAGAGACCGAACAATAAGAGAAGAGACGACACAAAACAAGAATAGACTAGACAAAACAAGAGAAGAGCTGATCTGAGACAAAACAAGAAAAGAGGAGAAGAGAAGAAAAGAGAAGAGGAGCAAAGATAGGAAGTTAGGTGAGAAAGTGAGAACAGACAAGATGACAAAAGACAAAAAATACCAGACAAAACAGGAAAGAACAATAGATGAGACAAGGAGAAACGACAGATGAGGAGAGATAATATGAAACACAACACTGAGAGATGAGAAAATAAAGATGAGAGGAAATGAGAATTGCAGAGAAGAGACGAGACAAGAAGTTCAGAGTCATTATATTATGTCAGTAAAGTAGCACATTTCTCCAAGTGCTGTTCTGCTGTCTGTCTGCAGTGCACTAGACTGTCAAACTGTGGTTTAGTACACAGCCCAGCCTCCACCGCCCTCCACCCATCTCGCACTTTCTCTGCATTCCATTCCAGGCAGGGGAGAGAAACGCAGCCTGTCGGAGAAATGGAGCAGAGGAGTCTGGGAAGGGGAGGGGGAGTGAGAAAGCAGCTTTGAATATTAGCACACACACACAAAAACCATCATGAGTTTGTAAAGCACAACATGACCCTCCTCATGAACATAATCTTCACCGCTGGCATGAATCATTAAACTCACGTTCACGCCAACCGATTATCCTACTTAATTCTGACACCGAGGTTCTAAACCTGATCCGGTGCTCACCTGTGAAAGCATTGGTGGCCGGTAGGTCAGCCTCCTGCATACTGCTCCTGCCGCTCGGCCCGTATGTGTGTGCGTGGACCCACGTTATTGGCTCCGATTGCCTGAGGGCTCCTGGGGGCCGAACAGCCGCCGTGCTGCCATTCTCACCTCATAAGTCCATGGCTCCTGCTCCGGCCGCTGCCCTCTACCTCCACGAAAGGGCAAGTAAACTCAGAAGAAAGGTGGAGGGGGGCTAAAAAGTCTTCAGTGACAGACTAGGGCTCTATTCAGCAGGAATCAGGGTGGGGTTGCCAGGGCAACCAGCGCACCGATTACCCTCCCAGCCAGAGCCAGCCAGCCATAGCTGTGTGTGAGCGACCGAGGGAAAGATCCAGACAGGTACTTGATTCAGAGCAGGTGTCTGATAGCTGATTCAGGAAGGGAACGTGTAGTTGCTGCCGCTCGTCCTGGGTGGATAAACTCTTCTCAGCGTAGCAGCATGCTAATCAATGCGCCCCACCTCATCCTTCAGACCGCAAGCTCACTGAGAGAGACAGAGAGAAAATCAGTTGAGTGGCTGAAATACATACAAAGCAAAAATCACTTGCAGAACTCACTTACAAAGGGTTACTATAGATTCCTCTATGATTTACTACAGCTGTTTGGACTGGAGTAAGTACTGTGTGGAATCCTGTTCAGGGATCGACAACAGGGCTGGGTTTTGACACAGATTTCACAATTCAATTCTGATCCACAAGCTTGCGATTCTATTTCTGTTTTAATATAGATTATTCTGGATACTATATCAAGTACAGTCAGTTGGTACTACAATATATCCTCTCAAGAGTTCATTTTTCTAGCTGACTATATAGTCACCGAATATGTTTTTTCTGAGGTAAATGTGATGTTTTTGTTTACAAGCTGACATAATGATGGCTTTCAATGGTTGAAACACTGATTGAGGGATTACATGAGACAGGATACGAATTGTACGGACTGTTGTACTCTCTCTTTTAACATCCCTTCGGATGTTTATTCATGTTTATTTCATCCTGAAGCTGGAATTAAAACAGAGGAGACGACCAGTTAATGTACGCTTTGTACTGTCACTTCTCTTGAACTGAGGTGCTACACTGTCACGCCACCCTAAACAGCACCAAAATGGCATGTATTGTTTGAATACTGTAATAAAATGGACAGAATTTGAAATCTGGGACTTTGTTTCATATCAAAAGTAACAAAGCACAAAGCTTATTACGATTTATTGGATCGGAGATGCGCTGCAATGTTCTGTTCATTAACTGACAACAGACTAGACTAATCATTTCTTGGGATTTAAAGAAGAAGTCCACTTCCAAAACAAAGATTCACACATAATGTACTCACCCCCTTGTCATCCAAGATGTTCATGTCTTTCTTTCTTCAGTTGTAAAGAAATTATGGTTTTTGAGGAAAACATTTAATCATTTTTCTGCATATAACTGACTTTTATGGTGCCCCGGGTTTGAATTTCCAAAATGCAGTTTAAATGTTGCTTCAAACAATCCCAAATGCAATAATACAATAAATAATACAATATACTTTTAATGCCAAACGCTCGTTTTGCCTTACTCTGTCATGAACCGGAAAAAAAAAACAGTCCAGGCAGTTAGGGTATGTCGAAAAACTCCTATCTCATGTTCTCCCTCAACTTCGAAATCGTCCTATATTGCCGTTTTACCTTTTTTGTTAAGGGTGTTTGATCTTCGCATGTTCACTTTGCACTGGTCGGTACTTCTGAAGTGATGTAGGATGATTTTGAAATGATTTTTGAAGTTGAGGGAGAAAATACTATTGGAGTTTTTCAACATACCCTAAATGTCTTCAGTCAGAATACACAGAGTTCAGAGAGAGAAAGGCAAGACGAGCGTTTGAGATTAAACATTGTATTTTTTTAATGAAAATAACCGATCATTTTGCTAGATAAGACCCTTCTTCCTCGGATGGGATCGTTTGCAACCGCATTTGGGATCATTTGAAGCCGCATTTAAACTGCATTTTGGAAGTTCAAAATTGGGGCACCATATCAGTCCATTATATGGAGAAAACGCTGAAAGGTTTTTCTCAAAAAACATAATTTCTTTATGACTGAAGAAAAAAAGACATGAACATCTTGGATGACAAAGGGGGTGAGTAAATTATATGTGAATCTTTGTTTTGGAAGTGGACTTCTCCTTTCCAAGAATCCTTATATAAAATCCATATAAAAATGAAAATCAATTCAAACTGAGAAATTTATATTTTTAACCCAGCCCAATTTGACTTAAAAATAAATAAAAATGAATATTTCATAGGTATATTATTTTTACTTTACACTACAGCAGGGAAATTACCATAATTCTTTCCTTATTTCAACAATTGATACTTTGAATTTGGACTGCAGTAATGTTATCCATTTTAACCGCTAGCTGTCAGCAATTTTAAGCTTTTATTTTGTTTTATTTTGAAGGAAAACTCCAGCTTCAGTGAAGACAGGCTTACAAAAACACATCTCATTACAAATCTAATAAAATGCTGTAATCATCTGCCGTGAAAATAAAGCATAACTGGTGGCCGTTGCATTCCCAAACGCACGCTAAACTCAAGTACATGCAATAACTGAGTTCACTGCATTCATTCACTGTAAACGAAACCATTCTGAGGCATGGAAAACACCAGATCATAAGCTGATCTCCTGAATGAAGTGCGAGCTTCGCTTTGAATCGCACAGCGAAAACAGACTTGATGAAGAGATTAAACCATATTGCGCTTTCGGTTTTAGTCAGTTTGACAGATATTGTGCCAAAGCATGTCCCAAGACCTTTTATGTTAGATTAAGAAGTTTAAATATATTTTAAAAACACTTTTTGCCTGGAAAACCTATCATTTTATATCATCATGTGAGCATGATAATATCGAAACAGTTTTGTTATTGCAGTTTCATGATATTGATAATATTGTTACATCCTTAAATAAAACTATAGCATAATTTAAAATACCTATGCTATTTTAATACTTTATGAAATGTCATTATTGAATATAAAACTGCATTTTCAACAGCCATTTCTAGTCTTCAGTGTCACATGTTCCTTTGGAAATCATTACAATATGCTGATTTTCTTATTACTATCAATGTTGTGCTGCTTAATATTTTACCTTTTTTTTCTTTTTTTTATTCTTTTTTATTCTTTGAACTTACTCCTTTGAACTTTCTATTCAAAGAAAAAAATTAAATAGCATTTGGAATAGAAATCTTCTGTAATATTATAAACGTCTTCACTGTCAATTTTGATCAAATCAATGCGTCCTTGCTTTACAAAAAAAAACAAAAAAAACAATCATAGTAATGACCCCAAATATTCAAGCTGTAATAAAGCAAAAACAATACCAAAGTACCTTGTAATACTAAGCCTGAACCATTGTTTTTTTTTTTTTTCTAAGATAATGATGTACAATCATCTAAGACCCTGTCTGATCTAGCAGACAAGATCTGAGACAGACATAAAAAAAAACAGACACGAACGCAACACGGGTGTTTCATTAAGCAAAAATTAGAAACAGCAGGGGTTCAATACATCAACATTTTATGATCTTACGGCAGATCTTTACCAGCAACAAAACATCAAGTTCCTATGAAGAGATGCACATTAGCGTCTACAATCCCCAGCAGGAGCTTCAGCCGTTAATGACTGTTACATAACACACTAGAACACTTTACTGGACAGCGAGTTATCAAGCCACAGCTAATGTTTCTGTGGCTTAATATCATTGATTTAACATCTCCAAAAAAAAGAACAACTCCATTTTCATTTGGAGAAGACTAGAGCAACGGACGAGGCAGTACGTGTCCTCAGACAACCTTTAAAGCTCTCCGACATCCCAGCGGACGCCGCGCTGAGCCCAGACTGCCGACTACACATCGGCTGTGTTACTTAGAAACACGGCAAGCCCTCACCTCGTCTGACCCCTGCCGCAAGCCACACAGCGAGAGCACGGATCCATCACACAATAAATAATATTCCACACACGTGAAACAGGAGACCGCCGTCCAAATCAAACAAAGACTGAGATACACACACAGTCAACCGAGGTCGTTTCAGGACACTACTATGGCCATCACAGATAAAACTGATGAACATCTGCCAGATGTTTAGATTTACTTTTCTTCATTGTTATCTCTTTGTTCCTCCATGGGTCCCTTTCCTAAGTGGTTCTCCTCTCACAGTCGAGAGTGAATAAAACCATGTATCCAAGGCTTTGTTCAGACTAGGGATGTCAACAAATCTAAAAAAAATTAACTTATATTAAAATATTCTGACATATACTGACTGAAGAATTTATACACAAATATATAAATTACTATAAAATAAAAAGCATTAGAATTAAATATATTGACACAGCAAAAACCTAATAGCAACTATTATTTTCTAAACTCTTTAAATCAGTAAAAAGTCAGAATTATTTTCACGTAATGACATTCGTTTTTTGTCTAAATAAAAAAAATAAAGCACTAAAAACTAAAATCGTCCATTTAAACACTACAAGTGAATTTAGAAGTAACATACGTTCACAGCATGAAATGTATTTTATTTTTAAATTAGCTAAAGATTATATTTTAAGGTATTGTTAAGTTATTAGTGTTTTTAAAAAATTAACTTTAAAACTTGTTGGATGATGGCAAAGGTATTGACAATTATAACCGATAATCCGCAATTGGAAAACGTTGACGGAATCACGGAATCTAGTCTAATCGTGGAGTTTTGTATAATGCGGAATGTCACGGAATTTGACAAATATTAGATAGATAAATCAAAAGTAAGTCTAAAACTATTGTCTTATCATATACAAACAGAAACTTAAAGGTCTTCACAGCAACCCTTCAAAATAAAAGTTTGGCTTAAGTTGAAGAAATTGTGACCGAAATATTACTTCATGTAATGATAGTACTACTACTAATAATACAATTATTATAAAAACATTATTTTTAAGCAATATTTACCAGAGAAGTTATTTACAAAAAAAAAGTAAATACACAACACAGTATTTCTGAAAAATAAATAAATAAATAAATAAAATACATAGTTTTTTTATTATAAAGTTAGAGATGCTTTTGATTAGGGCTGCACAAGTAATCGAATTTCTAATCAAGATTACAATTACAGATGCCACAGTTATGTAATCATTCAAAGGCACAATTACAAAAAAAAATAATAATAAATAAATAAAAAAAAAAACACTTACATTATTCTGCTTGCTTAAGATGTGGGGGTGTTTTTTCCACAGGTTATCTTAAGGTTTGTTTGTTTTTTTTCTCCAATGTTTTAATTTTATTTAAATAAGAAACTACATATAAAAAAGTGACATGCAGTGCTTCAAACAATGGTATAAAGCTATTCAAAACATCATTAAATGTAAATTTTGTTAATCTTAATTAATAATTACAATTTCAAGGGAATAATCGACAATTATGATTTGTCATAATCGCGCAGCCATACTTTTGATTATTAAAATTTAATTAAACTATTAAAATGAAATCCAGAAAATGAATGGAAAACACATAATAAACCAAAAATAAAATAAATAATTCAGTTTTTTAATAAAAAAAAAAAAAAACTAATTAAAAACTGAATTTCTATTGTTTAATAAATTGCTGTTAGATTGTGTAAGTTTCATGATTTCAGTTAATTAGTCATGCTTTTTGATATTTGTTAAATGTAAACTTTAACAGAATTTGGGATAAAATAAAATGAATTTCACAGGGACCTAGATAACTGATAAGATATTAATAAATCAAATATAAACTAAACCATTATTTTACTTGCAAGAAGTTAATTGGTGGTGGCGTGATCTCAGAGTAACCTTGTAATCGTGTGACTGACTTCAAGAAACACATGTGATTGGTTCCTGGACTAAACACACAAACCAACAACGTTTCTCTTACAGACAATTTTTTGAATAAGTGGTTAACTCAAAAAAAGCTCATGTGATAACAAAATATCTGTGGAATTTTGAGTGCTTCCTTTGGTGAAGGCATTCTTTACAGAATCAAGTTCAGAAGAATGTTGGTCTATCACTGTTTTGTGGTCTTTTCTTCTGTGACATACAGATGTTTGACAATCATTATCAGTTTTGGTCTAGATCTATATCTGATCCCTATCAACAGTTAGAACTGCAGAGGAAAATTCCCTTCAATTCTGAAGCACCAAAACATGCTGACTAAATTGACTTACAAATGCTGAATGGGCATTTTATTATTGTCTGTGTTGCACAGAATTTTAATAACAGTGCAAAAAACTAACTAACAAACAAAAACAATAATAATCTAACTAAAAAACTAAGTGAACCAGACACAGAAGCACATTAGCACACAGAACCCTCCACCTGTAGTGACTCTCAGTTCTAATACACACAGTTTGATGAATAGGCAGAGCAGCAGCCATGCTGAAAACCACTAAAATGACTGCAATAAACGCCTGCTAAAATATTCTCTGTATCTGTCGGTCTGTGTAATGTGATCCCAGCAGGGGTTCTGTCTTTTTCTCACTCTCTGTGCCTGGTTAAATCATGATGAAGCTCTTAGGAACAACTATTCGCTGAACTGAATCATCCAGCCAGACTCAAACATCATACCAGTCCATATCATTAATCATTAGTAAAAATGACTAATAGCTGCTACCTTGCCTGTCAGTCTGTCTCAAAAGAAACCCCAACGGGGTGATTAAGACTCAAGCGTGAAACAGTGGGGTTTTTGTATTTGTTTGCCTGCCAATAATAACCAGTTGACGGTACATTATCCCGCTCATTACACAGCTTTTGACCAAATCAGATACAATGACAGTGAAATATTTTATTCTCTTACTTGTAGATTAACTTTACACCTTCTGTTGCCCATGTCCTAAGTTGACCTGACAACCAGGATCTGCAGGTTAACAAATGATGACTCCGCTGTCTGGGTTAGTCAGTTTATAGCTGCATTATGTGTGTGTGTGTGTGTGTGAACCAGTCATGTTTAAGTTTTAGTGCTGCCCAACTGAGACTCGATATGGTTGGCGGGAGACAGAACAAAGCGCATCAGAAAGAACTAGAGCAGGGGTCCTTAACCTTTTTTTTGGTCAACAACCTATTTTAGGTCAGAAAAATCAACACCTCTTGGGAGAGAATTAAAGGATCTCACAGGTAATTCCATTCTTGAGAGTAACATTTTATTATTTAGTCAATTTCATTATTGATTCTGTAGTAAAAAAAGGGGTGTTTAAGTAGCTTTTTAAATGCAGCATAAATACACTCCAACAATACAAAACAAACATTGCTAAAGCACATTTACACTCTTTATGCTTCTAATTCATTAAAAAATAAACTGACTCATGAGAGTCATTAATTTGTGAATCATTCTACAGTGGTTTCACCGTTTATGCTTCTGATTCACTTGAAAGAACCAACTTATGAGAGTCATTTGTTTGGGAATCATTTTACAGTGGTTGCACTCTTTATGCTTCTCATTCACTAAAAAGAACTGATTTATGAGAGTCATTTGTTTTAGAGTCATTTTACAGTGGTTGCACTCTCTATGCTTCTGATTCACTAAAATAAACTGACTCATGGGAGTCATTTGTTTGAGAATCAGTCTACAGTGGTTGGACTCTCTATGCTTCTGATTTACTAAAAAGAACCGACTCATGAGAGTCATTTGTTGGGAATCATTTTACAATGGTTGCACTTGGTATGCTTCCGATTCACTAAAAAGAACAGACTAATGAGAGTCATTCTTTTGGGAATCATTCTACAGTGGTTGCACTCTGTATGCTTCTGACTAACTAAAAAGAACCGACCCATGAGAGTCATTAGTTCGGGAATCATTCTACAGAGGTTGCACACTGTATGCTACTGATTTACTAAAATAAACTGACTCATGAGAGTCATTTTTTTGGGAATCATTGTACAGTGGTTGCGCTCCGCATGCTTCCGATTCACTAAAAAGGACCGACTCATAAGAGTCATTCGTTTGGGAGTCATTCTACAGTGGTTGCACTCTATATGCTTCTGATTCACTAAAAAGAACAGACTCATAAGAGTCATTCGTTTGGGAATCATTTTATAGTGGTTGCACTATGTATGCTTCTGATTCACTAAAAGTAAAAAACAGACTCATGAGATTCATTCATTTGGGAATAATTTTATAGTGTCTGCACTCTGTATGCTTCTGATTCACTAAAAAGAATGATATCATTAGTTCTAGAACTGGAATTAGCTGTGCTGAAGACAAGCGAAAGGAACGCAAGTAAAGGAAGAAGCGCACATCGTACACCACACGCACAGGCACTGGTCTCTGGCCTACAGACACTAGCTAGTTTAGAATAGATACAACAGCATGAATTTATGACAACATGCCTGTCTGCACAGTGTCAGGACGGATGTTGTTTTGACAGCCTATCATTTTCAGTACCGCAGTACCTACATTCCTCTTTCTTCTGACAGTCTCTTTTACTCTATTGTGATCACTGTGTGTTTTTCGGTCTTGTTTGCCCTTAGCAGTAATTTGAGTGACTGCGCTTAATCCCACCTCTTACGTGTTTCGGCCCACCTCTCTTAAGCGAACAGTTTATTTAGCTTAACAATCCTGCACTGCCAACAAGGCAAAATGTGGGATGTATTAAAGTCTGTTTTATGCAATATGCTGGAGATTTTGGTTGCCTTAGCAACAGCGAATGAGATGACTTCCTTTCTGCACCCAAAAAGAAAAGTGATTACCCTTTAATGTAACACACTAAAGTGATCTGAAAACATTAATGGTTTTATTGATCAGGTCAGGTCTTGCATTGACAACTGCATAATATGTTATTTAGAGCACGGAGATGAGACGCTACATGAAGAGAAGGCAAATAAAATCAATCAAATTTGGAGCCATGTGGGTGGAAAAGACAAAATCAATCTGTCCTCCAAAAACTGTATTGTTCAGAAGGCACAGAAACCACACACGCACACACACACAAGCAAAACTGAAACACAGACCGCAAACAAACACGAGCCTTTGAAGTGAACGTCTAATCAGTTTCAGGATCTCTCCTCTCAGCCAATCAATCGACAGCCCTCTGGGACTCCGCCCACAGCGTCTAGACAGCCAGACCTTTGCTGCTCTACTGCATTCTGCAGCGGTGCACACTTGCAGAGGTCATGGAGGTCAAGTCAAGCATGAGCTCAAACCAGACACTTGTTCTCAAGGGGTTTTCCATACCATCCATTCCAACATTGACTAAATCTGTTGATATGTTTGTTAAGTTTGTAAGTGCCCTGATGCAACATCATGATTTTTATGTTTTGATGATTTGTGCAGATTTGTAATATGTTTGTACATGTATCTTTAAGATACAAAAAAAATCTGACATTTGGAAACAAAAGTACAGTAGGCATTTCAAAAGCATTGCTATACTTGAATAGGTAAAAACTTGACAGTAAAGGCATTTACAATGTTACAAAAGATCTCTATTACAAAAATGTTGTTCTTTTAAACTTTCTATTAATCAAATAGCCCTAAAAAAAATATATGCATCATAGTTTCCACAAAAAAAAAATTATGCAGCACAACTGTTTTCAATGTTAATAATATATTCCCTGAGCACCAAATAAGAATATTAGAATGATTTCTGAAGGATCGTGTGACACTGAAGACTGGAGTAATGATGCTGAAAACAAATAAATTCGATTTTAAAATGTAATAATATTCAATAATATTTCATAAAATGTAATATGTAATAATTTTATAACAACTGTATTTTTATTCATATAAAAACATTTGAAAACCTTACCAAAAACCTACATTTTGAATGGTAGTGTATAATAGTTGCATTGATTAACTGCTTAAAACTGAGTTTTATCTTAAACTAGTCATTTCCTCAAACTGACTTTGACTCTATCTGACTTCGCTTGGTTGAAATGGCGTGTGACCTTCTTCCAGACCTGTGAAGGGTGATTTAGCCAACTAGAGATGCTGTAAATAATTACAGTCCTAAAAGTTTGTTTGCGATGTCCTCTAGAAAAGCTGATGTCAAAGTCAAGCTGCAGCACAAGAGAGAGAGAGAAAATGAATGTGCGAGAGAGAAAGAGAGAGAGAGAGATAGAGAGCTTGGTGCAGAGTGCTGCAGTGTCCTGTATCAGAACAGAGATCAGCTTTGAAGCATTAGGGAGAGACAGACATTACAGGACTCGAACCCCCACTACAGCATCAATGGGTTTCTAACTCACATCTCAATCTCCGTTAAAGGTTAAACATAAATATACTTGGAATGACTGTGTGTACTTAAAGGATTAGATCACTTCCAGAATAAGAATTTCCTGATGATTTACTCACCTCAATGTCATCCAAGATGTTCTTTCTTTCTTCAGTTGTAAGGAAATTAAGGTTTTTGAGGAAAACATTTCCGGATTTTTTTTCCATATAGTGCACTTCAATTGGGGATCAATGGGTTGAAGGTCCAAACTGCAGTTTCAATTCAGCTTCAAAGGGCTCTACAAAATATTAGCTGAGGAATAAGGGTCTTCTCTAGCAAAGTGATTGGCCGTTTTCTAAGAAAATACAAATTTATATACTTTTTAACAACAAATGCTCATCTTGCACTAGCTCTGCAATGTGCATCTATGACTTCATGCATTACGTAATCACTTACACAGGTTACAAGTGGTTAGCTTTTAATGTGTTTTTGGTTCAAAAAGGTAGGGTAGTGCGAAAAACTCTTGTTTTCTTCTCCGACTTCGAAATTGTCCAGCATCGTTGTTTTACTTTTTTGGTAAAAGGTGTTTGACTTTCTTTGCACGTTCGCTTTGTAAACACTGGGTTGGTATTTCTACCTACGCCATGTGTGACTATGCTAGATAAGACTTTATTCCTTAGCTGGGATCACGTAGAGCCCTTTAAAGCTGCATTGAAGCTGCAATTTGGACCTTCAACCCATTAGTTCCCATTGAAATCCACTATATCGAGAAAAATCCTGGAATGTTTTTCTCAAAAACCTTAATTTCTTTTTGACTGAAGAAAGAAAGACATGAACGTCTTGGATGACATGCGGGTGAGCAAATTATCAGGAAATTTTTATTCTGGAAGTGAACTAATCCTTTAAAAATGACAGCAATGATCGATCATTAAAAACACAATTGATTTAATTAATTTTTCCCAACATTTCCGGCTGATGAAAATATAGTGACAGCTATGAGAAAATGTGCCAAATGGGGCCTCATTTTCCTGAGATTAGTTTAATTGATATTTTTGATGAAAACTTCACAGATGGACATTTGTAACACATCAGACCCAATGTCCCTTCTTTCCAATGGAAACTCACAGAAAAGTTCTGGCGGGACTTCATAGGCATTAATATAGGATAATTATGCGAAAATTACCAATTATTTTTGGTTCATCCCTATTTCTGTAGAATTAATGATAATGAACAAGTCAGAAATAATTCTTTACATTATTTAACACCGACGCCTAGGGCAACCCATAATATGTTCCTTCTAAAGTACTGGCAAAAGTATTTTTATAAGCTTTTACTCTGGAAAAAGGCACTTGTTGCTAAAAAGTGGCTAATTTGGACTACAAAGGTTCTGGAGACTTTTAAATGTCACCAAACTGAACTACCCATCTACTAACTAGCCCACTTTGTGCATTTACATCTTAATCTTGCATAACTATTCAAACTCAAACTTTCAGAGAAAGTGTTTTTTTTTTTTTAATATAGCCTGAAAGAGTTGTTGAAAGCATAATCGTGGTGACATTAAAGGATTAGTTTACTTCCCATGTAAAAATTTCCTGATAATTTACTCACCCTCATATCTTCTAAGATGTTTAGGTCTTTCTTTCTTCAGTCGAAAAGAAAAGGTTTTTAAGAAAAAAATTCAGGATTTTTCTCCATATAGTGGACTTCAATGGTGGGCAACAGGTTGAAGGTCCAAACTGCAATTTCAGTGCAGCTTCAATCAGCTCTACACGATCCCAGCCGAGAAATAATGGTCTTACCTAGTGAAATGATTGAACATTTTCTAAGAAAAATACTAATGTATATACTTTTTAACTACAAATGCTCATCCTGCACTAGCTCGACCTCACACATTATGTAGTCACGTTGGAAATTTCACATGTGGCGTAGGCAGAAGTACCGACCCAATGTTTACCCAAAGCAAACTTGCAAGGAAAGTCAAACGCCCTTTACATAAAATGGTAAATCTGACAATTTTGAAGTTGGAGGAGAAAATGAGATGGTTTTCGTCCTACCCTACCTATTTAAACTGAAGTATGCAGACAAAGAACTAACCATGCATGATCTTTCCAACATGGTTGCATAAGGTCCTGACGTCTTGCACAGAGACTTTTCTTTCAGAAAACAACCAATTGTTTCGCTTTAAAAGACTTTATTCTTCAGCTGGGATCGTGCAGAGTCCTTTGAAGCTGCATTAAACCACTTTTTAACCTTTCCCAAGTGATTACATAATGCATGAAGTCATCGATGCGCATCACAGAGCTAGTGCAAGATGAGCATTTGTGGTTAAAAAGTATATAAATTTGTTTTTCTTAGAAAACGGACAATCGATTCCCTTATTCCTCAGCTAATATTTTGTAGAGCCCTTCGAAGCTGCATTGAAACAGCAATCTGGACCTTCAACTCGTGATCCCCATTAAAGTCCACTATATGGAGAAAAATCCTGGAATGTTTTTCTCAAAAAGCTTAAATTCTTTGCAACTAAAGAAACATGTGAACATCTTGGATAACATGGGTGAAGAGTAATTTATCAGGAAATTTTTATTCTGGAAGTGAACTAATCCTTTAAAGGCATGAAGTGTAGTTCCTTTATAGCCTACGTATAGCTTTCTACTTTTGTAATTAGGCTTCAAAAATTGTAAAAGTGTTAATTTATGAAGATTACCATGATGAACAAAACGTGAGAGCATCATAAATTTCTGACAGTCACAGAACGTACAGTATTTTTATGCTACAATCTAATATCAATGAATCCTATTGTTTTTTTGTCGAGGAAACCAGGGTGATGCTAACTTCCGGGTTAGCCTACTAAAATACGTCATCACTGCAGCACTCCACAAGCACATCATGGTCAATAAGTTAATTGCGACTGTCGCTAGGGGGCGAACTGCAAAGATTGCCTGCAGCGATAAAAAAAAAAAAAAAAAAAAAAAAAAGAAAAAGTCCAAAAATGAAGTAAAATGCAAGTTTAGCTCTGCAATGACTGCACAAGCTGAGCGGTAGTTAGTGTCTTTATCTGTGCTCCGCCAGGACCGCAGTTCCCCTCATGCCCCGGCATGCCTCCATCTGTCTCCCACCACAGGATGCCAACCAGGGACCCCAACCCTATCAGACCATCTCTGCCATATGCCTCTGTTCTGCGTTTAACCATAGGGATGGGCCTCTCAGACCATCCATCAGAACCCAAAAAGTGCAAAATCATCAGCTTGACGTGAGCATTTCCAACTAAAAAGCAGATGCACACTTTGATTTATGCAAAATAACAAGGGTTTATTTAAAACAACGGAGACTAAGCAGCGAACACATAGGTGGCGTGACCTTTTCCATGGAGCGATCCATAAGTGTCCGGCTGTGATCGCTGCCTGAGAGCCGCTCTTTTTGGCTGTGGCGTTTTCGCTCCAGTCTAAGTATGTTCTGAGGGGGTGCAAGTAATTTTAAGATCCTCCGGGGTGTCTTTTCTTACACTGATCTGAGGCCAGTTCTGCAGCGTGTCAGATAATGACAGACAGCAGGGTTTGCAGAACGACAGCTGATCCCGGTTCAGCGTGTGTGCGGCTCCTACCCAAAGCCCTTATGCCACCTGACGTTTCAATGCCAGAGGCCAGATGATGTGGTTCGCAGCAAGACAGGAAGCTTGGCGTACGATGACTCCGCGTCAGACAGACGGCTCTCAGCGAGACAGGAAGCTTTCTTCCCACAAGCAGTGAGTGTTCCGGTCTGGAGTGGGCTGCTGTCCCAGCTCTCAGCCTCAAATCACTCACACACCAACAGGATCGCGCTCGATTTACTGACTTACCACTACAATTTACTCAAACCACCATGCAACAAAACAAACATTACAATTTCTGGTCAATACCAACAAGCTGATTTTCATTTGCTATGGCCAACATTAAAATTGTACACTATTTTTGTCTAAATAAATTAAACAAAAAACACTAAAAATTCAAGTCACAACATTATAGAGTATGAAAAATGCATATTTATTTTGAATAACTTTTCCTACAGATTTGACAGTGTTATTACATTAAAACATTTTTTTTAATGGTTTAAATATTATTATTGCTTTAACACTTACATTAAATGATTATTTATTTATTAAAATGTTATAAATACAAAATATCTTTAAAAAATATAAAAAAATAAATATAATCTAAAAATTTAAATATAAAACACAGAAAAACAATGTTAACAGTAAAAGTATTTAAACCTAAAAATGGGGAAAATGAGCATGCACAATAATATATACTAATAAAAATAAATATATAAAATTGTAATATCGACCAATAAGACACTGATACATTGTGCAGCCCTAATAAAAATTCTCATCAAAAATAAAAAAATAAATAAAATGGGGGAAAGCTGTAAAATAAGCATGCACAATTAAATATCTAACTCAAATAAATATATCAACACAAATAAATAAAAATAAATAAATATTTTTTTCATATTGATCAACTATTCGAACGTGCACACAAATTTAAAAAAATAAAATCCTTGAATAATAAATTGAAAAAAAAAGAAATTATTCAAAACAGCAAAAAAAGTAAATAAATAAATAAATAAATAAATTTCTTTTTAAAAATGGGGGAAAACTGTAAAATAAGCATGCACAGGTAAGTATCCAACACAAATAAATTTTACATTTGTGCAAACAAATAATAAAATAATAATAATAATAATAATAATAATAAAATAAAAATATTCAAAATATCAAAAATAAAGAAAATTAATTAATTAATTAATTAAAATAAAATGGAGAAAGTTGTAAAATAAGCATGCACTGTTAAATATCCAAAACAAATACATTTTAAATAAATAAATACATAAAAAATGTGTGCAAACAAATGAAAAAAATAAAATAAAATGAAATCATTGAATAATAATTTGTCATTAAAAAAGATTATTCAAAATTTCAAAAATAAATAAATTTAAAACAATGGGGGAAACTGTAAAATAAGAAGAAGAAAAAAAAAAAAAAAAAAAAAAGTGTAATATTGGCCATTATGGTACTGATATTTTGTGTATCTTTATTCCCTAATAAAAACCATGTCAGTGAATAATAAATTGTCAATTTTATCAATATTGATGAGCCATTCAAAACAGCAAAAAATGAAGAAAAATAAATTCATTTAAAAACTAAAATATACACATCTAAAAATACAAGGAACAAGTGCATAACATTTTGCCCATTTGTGATGATCACTCAGCAGGCCTGCCGGGTAATTTGGGCGGTCCGTGGCCAACAGAGTGCGTTTTGTGCAGGCAGACAGGTGCTGATGCACCGTAAGTCCCGTTAAGCTTCTCTCACGCTTTGGACCGATTTATCATTCTTCAGTCCCTGAGCTCCACGCGCCTCCACGACTCACTGTTACACTTGGCCCGATGCCACGGCAGATCCATCAGCCGACACTCTGACACACCTCGCTGTCTGCCTGGAGCGGATGACATCACAGCTGGGACACGAGCTCATTTTTCAGGAGTGGAAAGTGTCCTTCTGTGTCGATAAACGTCATTCAGGGGTAACGCGGAGGAACGGCTCACATTCATAAATACAGAGCGAACACGAGGCAACGACCCTTAGAGACAGAGTCGATGACTGAATGCCACAGACGACAAGTTCGAAGTGAAATACGCGTCAGATGCCTTCAAGCAACAATAAACGCTCTGTTGGACTCTATCTGGCAGCGTATGACACAATCATGTCTGTGTCTCTCAACTGGGCCAGAACCTGCAGCGCACAGGAAAGGACACAGAGAGTGGAGGCTAAAACTGGGCCGAACACTAGTCACGACAGCCACTGGCAGCACACTCAGTCCAAGTCTGGACAGGGTCAGCTGACAGCTACACACACAGGCACAAACACACACTCGCAGTTGGTCCCCTTCTCGGTCTCACATGCATAAAATATTAACAAGCAATTAATAAGGCCCCGATAACAGGATGTTAATCGCTTTGGACGTCGCTGACATTGCTAAGGAGCCATTTCAACATCACACCATCTTCTTGCTACACAGATTAAGATCATTTCCCATCTTTTCGGAGCTCAAAAGTGACATCGGTAAGTAAATATCAAAGCCTCAAATGAACAAATGTGATATAAAATGAGTGTCTGCAAGAAAATGACTATCCATCACGCTCAAGTCCAAGTAATTTAAGACAAGAAACCCAAATATAACTACTGCACATAATAAATGAATACATTATTAAACGTGACAGAACAACTATGGTGAGTCAGGGAATATATGAATATAATATTTTTCATTTTACAACCGGAAAACCTGATTCTGATCAGTTGATTATGTAAAACTGAAAGCTAAACTGGTTATTCCATCACTGTTCATATACTGATGCCACTAAAATATGGATAAAAATGACATTAATTCATTTAATTTATTTATGTAGAAACTAAAATAAAAGTTAAATCAAAACATTAAATTCTATAATAGTAATAATAAATAATAATGCTATAATAATAATTATTATTAATAAAAAAATCTAAATAAAAATGTAAAATAAAATATGTTAACTTAAAATATTAATAAACTATATAATAGTAATAATAAATAATAATAATAACAATAAATAAAAAAATACTAATAACACTACTTATGCTAAATATCACAGCATCAAACTATCAATTTTTTAAACTAATATTATAATTAATATTACATATACATACATATATTTACATATATATATATATATATAAATTTCAAACTAACCTACATGTAAAATATTAATTTAGCTAAAAAAAAAACAAATATTAATTTAATTTATTTAACATTTTATGTCCATAAAACAATTTAATAAGTAGACATGTAATATTTGTGATAAAGTATAGTTAGCTATCACTGCCAAATTAATTCCTTAGTAATAATACAAGACCTCCCTTACTAATTTACAGGAGAAAATTAAGAAATAAGAATAAAAAAAATTGATAATATTCACCTCCACTGTGTGGGTCTGAAATCAAACTTGTTTGATACTGCAATATTTAATAAAATAAGTGTTATATTAGTATTATTTATTATTATAGTTTTATTATTTATTACTATTATATAATTTATTAATATTTTGAACTTTTATTGTAAATGTCTATTTCTAGTTTTAGTAATTTTATGTGCTTTTTTCATTATTGTTAGTTATTTACGTATAAATTTATATTCTATGTGCTTTTTTCATTATTGTTAGTTATGTATGTATTTATATATAATGTAACTATATTATACATATACATACATATATATGCATGTATGTATGAATAAACTGCAAATCAATCAAAATCAATAAATAAAGAAATATTTATAAATAAATGTTTTATTATTTTGCCATTAACAAAATATTACTAAACGTGTTTTTATAATAATGTTTGACATATATCAATAACATTTGCTAATTAGCTGATAACGGCAGAAAAAAAGGAGACAGCTCTCGCTGTCTGGCCCAAAACGAGCCCGATTACGTCTGGATGAAGAACTGGGTTACATTCAGAGTCCCGTTAAAGCAACCGGCTGCTGTCTCCGTTAACGCACGAGCACTTCTCTCTAATGTTGCCTCCGATAAACGATCTGATTTATCTACGAATATAAATACGTCAGTCTATACTCTTAACTTGTGCAACGGCCCGACTAATGGCTTGTAGTTGTCTGTCTGAATATGAAGTCGGAGGGTCCTAACAACTTTTTGTGCCCCAGACTAAACCCTCTGCGCTCCTCTCTCTCTCTATCCGCGGGGCCACTGGCACAGCTGGCATCATTACGCACCCATCTGATGCCATCTGCACAAAAAACAGACATATACGAGGAATTTAGCAGCTCCTTACCTCTGCAAAGTGGAATCAGGAAATGGCACTATGAGTCCGCGGAGAGCAGAAGCCTGAGCCGTGTTGGCTGCTGATCCGGCGGAGATGACCTGGATTTCACCGCCAGACTCGACGGCGTAAAAATAATCAGGCGCACAGTGGCGAGTGAAGCCAGGGGCGATAAGACACACTCGCTGATGGAGGACAGACGAACAACTTTTAAAATAAAAGCCTCAACGTTGAGCGCGCAACACGAGTTTTCAAAATAAGAGTTTAGTGAAGCGAGAGAGAGAGAGAGAAACTGTGCCTTGCTTCAGTTTCTAAAGTAAAAGGTGAGTTGTATGCTTAATATTACATTGTTAGATTTTTTTTTTAAGTTAACTTAACACATTTGTTTACCATACCGTAAAATTAGATCTTATGTTCATTTGAAAGGTAATTACAAGTAAATTTCATTCATTTGATTGCAGTGTTTTTATACGTATGAAATGGATTTAGTCGTTCTCTCATCTTGAAGCCTGAAGGGAAGCAGGGACATTAAGTGTGTTCATACACCGCCCTCTACTGGAATGTTTTGGGGTTAAAGTTACAGAAAATTCATCTCTATTTACTGTTTAAAACGTTTCTAGTTTTCTTAAAAGATACAAAATAAAGATGGTTGTTATTTGTTGGTGTTATAATTCCTTATTTTCTTACTGGTTAAACAAGATATAGTGCCATAAATTATGGAACTTTTTCTTCTACGCGGAAATGAGCCGATGGGTGAGACTCATTATCCGCATAAGGAGAAGATGACAACGTGCAGTAAACGGTAAAATTGTTTGCACTACAAACCAGTGTGTGTTCATAATTAAGATAATACATTAAAATAATATGGTAAGACATACCAATTTGCAATATCAAGCAGCAAAACGAGCTGTTTTGTACAGCTAAAAATAGCTGGAGGCAGATGAGACTGGAAGCCACACCCATAAAATTTACAACTAGCCACGCCCGCTCTTACTACAAAAAAAGGTGGATAGCATTCACTAATATTTCGAATAGCTCTAGTTTTAGTTTAAGTCTGGTCATTTTAGTTTAAAAAATGAAATTGCTATTTTCATTTCCTATATTTCCCAATATTTTTAAGCATTTAAATTACTGAAAACTATTTAAAAAGGTTTAGTTAACTATAGCAACACTGGCTTCCATCGCCACTAATAAATGTCTTTTGATTAAGGCTGTATTATTACGTTTTAAATCCTGATTTCACTGCTGAGTTTTCATCTGTAAATGGTCAGCATAGTTTCTCCAGCAGAGCAGAAATACTTTGCAGAGTATTGGACAGCTGCTCAAAATATTTGTTTACAAGTCAAAATGCTTCTCTGTGAGAGTTCATTTTTCTAGCTGACTAACGAGTTTATGGTCACTGAATGTGTTTTTTTCTGAGGTAAATGTGACGCCGTGTGACGTTGTTTACAAGCTGTTATATTGACCACTTAGCGCAGCTGAAACACTGATTGAGTTGCCAGGTTTTTACAACAAAACCCGCCCAGTTGCTACTCAAAACTAGTCTAAACTAGTCTAAATTTGCATTCCGGACATAAATATCACCTTATTGAAGTCGCTTAAACCGGCGGACGTGAAAAACAATCTGCGACAACATTGTGGAAGTAGCCCAATTCCGCAGGAAAACCGTGGATTTGGCAACAGCATCAGGATATGGCTTTCGGTAAGTTTAAAGCAATAAGCCTGTAGGCTATAAATTCACTGTAAACCATGGCTTCTTGAGGCCTATTGCTTTCTATTAGCAGCTAAGGGGCGTTGTTAAGCACGATGCTTTCTTTTAACATACTTTCGGCTGTTTACTCATGTTTATTTCATTCTGAAACTGATATTAAAGTGGATAAGATGATCAGTTAATGTGCGCTTCACGTAGACAATCGGGTAGATAGATAGATAGATAGATAGATAGATAGATAGATAGATAGATAGATAGATAGTCAGATAGATGGATAGATATTCATATAGATAGATAGTTGCATAGACAGTCCTATAGATAGATAGATAGATAGATAGATATGTTTTACTCAGAAAATATGTCTGGAAATAAAATGTGACACCACTACATCAATTAAAAGAATTCTCTCTTGGCTAAGATAGCTGATGCCCAGAAAACCAGAAACTGGTTTCTACCAGTTACTTGTCAGGAGTGAATACTAGTGTTGACTAAATGTGGGAGTGAACAGATATTTTCCTGTGGAGCACATAATTAAGAAGTTTGTAAACATGTTTAGCAAGATGCTTATATATGCACAATGAGCAGATTGATTTCTCAAAATCAAGCACATTCATCACAATTTCTTCTTTTCAAACATGACTCTTTTCAGGAAACATGACTCCAACACTCATTTTTTTTTAATTCAGTCATAGCTTTATTTTACCTCTAGGTGGCACAAGGCCCAAATATACAACGCTGTCCCTCTTAGTCCTAGGGAGAAGCGTGGGAGTCCGCAAAGCAAAACCAGCCTGGTCAAACCCAGATTTTGCGAATCCAGACTCAACTCAAGTTCTACTGTGCAAAAGAGTCTCAACTTCTACGATTCTACAGCCAGAACCCGAGCCGAGTGGGATCTAGATTTGTGTGGTCTGGCTGTGGAAGCTTGGGCTTGTCAATGAAACACAGACATATTAGATACAGTGTAAGGGTGTCTCTCTTCCTCCAGAGACGTTTGATACTCATCGCAGAGCTCAGAATCGTCCTCTCAGCGTCCAGTCATCGGCCCGCTATGTTCTCAGTCGTAATGAGTCTGGTCCGGTCCAGCTCATCCGTTAAATAAATCCAGAGCCCTCCTCACGGCACTCGTGGTCTACCGTGCAGCTTATACGTGAGGGTCAGTGAGTAGTGAAGGGGGCTCATGAGACTTCATTATAGTGTACAAGTCTGTGCTGGTGTGTTTTTCCAGGGCGTCACGTGCGACGTCGTGTCCTCTAGCGGGGGCTAATGCGGTCGTGCCTGACCCAACATCTTCAGCCTGGCCTGGTCAATCACATCCAGCAGGTTCTTGGCATCTACTGCAAGTGCGTGCGCAGCTGTTAGCATCTGTTTCTTGTAGTCCTGCTGCAGGCTGGTCATAACGTACTGCTGGGCCAGCTTCATCTTATTGATCAGCTCAGCCAGGTCTGAGTTTAGAAGCTTTTGAGCCATTTCGATCTGAAGAGGAAGAACAAGCATAACAGTTAATTGAGCCGACAGGTAGGAAGTTAAGAATGAGAGTATTTAGGGACAGCCTGTCAATGCATTTACCTCTCTGTGTGTGTGAGCTGGTAGTAATGGTATCGTCTCATCCACAGTGGCCAGCAGTGTTCTCAGTGCTAATCCCACTTCCTGAAACACATATTTTCACAGTGAGAATGCTGAAATGACAAAAATGATATAATGGAAAGCAAGCTTACACAAAATAATCTCTCATTATTTGGTTTTTATTTACCCATATGCTTAACGCAATTACAGTTTATGGTGGACTCCAAAAAGGACAAAATAAAACCATAAAAATAACATAAAATGGTCCATATCAAGTGCTTCAAAAGACATTAAGTTGGATTGAGAAAGCCAACTTACTGAAATGCTATTTAAGCTGCTTCTGAGACTAAATTTATCTCCTCCTAGAGCTTTCAAGCTACAACCACAAAACTTGAGTCAGACCTTCAGACTGGAGTTAGACTTTATAACTGACGCAACTACCAAAAATCCCATAGACTTTCATTGACGGTGTGAAAACTTTTGTACAATGAGACAACAATGGTGTTTTTAAGCTGTCTATTGCTATAGCAAAGCTTAGCAACTCCGTACTGAAATAAAAACAGCTAAAACCAGCCTAAGCTTGTTGGTTGCTTTGGTTGGTGTCCCATGCTGGTTTTAAAGTGGTTTTGAAGTTTTTAGCTGGTCAAGCTGGGAGAAATGCTAAAAGGCCAACCAAGCTTAAACCAGCCATATTTATCTTAAACCAGATAAGACTAGACAACCAGCCTAGGCTGTTTTTAGCTGTTTTTTACTGAATCAGCTGGTTTTAGCTGGTTTCCCTGCTGAAAAAAAACAGCTGGTTTAAGCTAGAAAGTAGATGGTCAAGCTGGTCAAGCTGGTCTTAGCTGGTTGTTCCAGCTGGTCTCCCAGCCTGACCAGCTAAGGAAGTGGCCAAAACCCCTCTAAAACCAGTCTGCTTTCTAGCTATCACCAGCTAAGACCAGGCTGGATGACCAGCTAAAACTAGCCAACCCGCTTATGCTGGTTTTAGGTGTTTTATTTTTTCAGCACAGTTTAAGCTGTTTTGTTTACTAAATCACCTGGTTTTAAGATGGTTTGTTGACTAAAAACCAGCTAAAACCAGCTGATTTAGTTAAGAAAACAGTTTTAGACTAGCTAATATTTGCTGGTTTTAAGTTGTTTTGTTGACTAAAGCTGGTTTTAGCTGGTTTTTCTGCTGAAAAAACAGCCATCCAGTCATCCAGGCTGGTCTTAGCTGGTTAGCAGGCTGGTTTTAGAGGGGTTTTGGCCACTTCCTTGGCTGGCCAGGCTGATCTTAGCTGGTCAGGCTAAGAGACCAGCTGAAACAACCAGCTAAAACCAGCCTGACCAGGCTAGCCAGGCTGGGAGACCAGCCAAAACAAGCTACTTCCAGCATAAACCAGCTAAGACCAGCCAACCTGGGCTGGTTTTAGTTGTTTTTTTTTCTCAGGGTTTTACATAGTTTTTAGCTAGATTTTTTTCATTCATGTTAGCAGTATGTTTAATCACACCAACAACATGCTAGCACAACATCCTAATCGTGTAAAAAAAATGCTAATCGTGTTGGAAACATGTTAGCAAAATGCTAAAACATGCTAATCATTCTAAAACATATTAGGGACTTGGTAATCATGCTACAAACATGCTAGCAACATGATAATTATCATAAAACCATGCAAACAACATGTTGATAATGCTATAAACATGCAAACAACATGTTAATTGCATGAAAAACATGCTAGCAACATGCTTGTAACATGTTAATCACGCTAGCAACATGTTAACAAGAAGATAATCATGCTAAAACATGTTAATCGGCATAGGACCTCGAGACGGGAATCGAACTCAGGAAATTTCTATTTTTTACCCAACTAATTTATTTTACTATTGACTACATCATAGATGCCATTTGTCTCATAGATGACTGTTGTTTTTTTGTGGGTGTTCCAGGAAAATAATAACAGGCTAAGTAATAATGACTAAATGTTCATGTTTGGGTGAATTATCCCTTTCTCAGATCATCTCTCTGGACAACATACCTTCACCATGGGCACGTATTCTTCAGGGGGAGCTGGTTGGATTTTACTGGACATCTCAATCACAGCTTTCACCAGCCCGGTCACATTTTCATAGACCTTGTCGTTGGACCGATCTAAGTTGGCTGTTGGGGGCGGATTGATCTCCTGAGGCTGAATCTGAAGACAAAGAAAGTAACATGCTTTAAAATACCGCATTACTGAAGATGATTCAATTCCAAGTATAAGCATATAAGCTTGCTAAACAAAGGATTTAGGATGAAGGTTTGTGTTACTGAATCCATGTTACAGGACATAAGTGATAATGAAATTAAGTGGTTTGTGTTACGGTACAAATTTCATGTGTGACACTAGATGGCAGCACAAGCAACTACTGGAGACCCATCACCACCTACAACACTGAGCTAATTAGAAATCCATCTGCGCACCCTTGATTTTATTGCAAACATGATATGATGACAAAAATTAAATTACTTTAATGTAGATTTTAAACAATGTACTATACTGCATCCATCCCAACAGAATGATCCAAAGCCTCCACTAGATTGTGCTACAAACACATTAGCTAAAATCACAGCTGATTTAAACATGCATAGTGACAAGATCTATAGTGGATAATTAAGTTATGATTCTAAATGATATGGTTGAGTAATGACATAGCAACTGGTTAAAAAGGGGCCACAAACACAGACAGAAACAACACTGAGTCTACAGGTGGTCTTACCCTCCAGGGCTACCAGTGCAAAAACAGTGCAACAGATGAAGGGCAGAGGCACAGAGTAAGAGAAAAGTGTGCAAAGAGAGAAAAAAAAGAAAGAGATTAAAAAATATAACTTTACATATACATGCTGCAAAGATAGAGAAAGAAAACAGCCTGGAGTTAAGTCATCATTCTGTGTGCAACTCAATATATTTTCGAATCCAACCATATGAAAATGTTGCAAGAGTTTAGTTCTGTGAAATTATGTAACTATATTTACATGTAAAGACCAGATGAAATCTGGAAAATTACAGTCATTTTTTAGTATATAAACATATAAAGGGGACATCAGATAAAAAATTCACTTTCACATTGTGTTTTCATATAAATGTGTCTTAGCTGTGTGTGAACACAACCACCCTACTATCATAAAAAAAAAATCACTCCTTTTCTTATCCACAAAAAACAATTATCTCAATTATATTGTCTCAATTATCAAGCCGTTTTAATTTTTTTTTGAGGAGTATGATGTCATACTGCTCAAGCCCCGCCCACAACCACTGACAGACTGTCCCGTATTAGCATATTTCCTAAGGCAGTCCACCATTTTCTCTGTGCTCGAGCAGCTGGAGTGACAACAATGCCTTGTAAGCAACACAGTTGTTTTGTAGTTTGATGTAAAAGTGAGCACAAGAGAAGGAAGCAGTGGATTAATTTAGGTTTTGATGGTAACACGTCACCAAATTCACAAAAAAATGGAAGAAAGGGGCGGGGTGAGCTGTAGCTCATTATCATTTAAAGAGGTGTGCGCCGAAACAGCTTGCTTTGAACAGCTGTTTTTGACAAGAAAAAAGGGTGTTGTTTTACACGACCATTCAGGAATTTTAACCAAAGTATGTTACAGACATTTCATGAAGACCCTAAAGAATCATACCAACTTTTAAAATGTTACATCTTTCTCTTTTTTTGTCCAATCAAATGTTTCTACATTGAGAACGTCCCTCTTAGCAATGCTTAAGACTAGCAAGAGCAAATAGGCTACATTATAATTGTGACATAACTAACCTTTTAGCTATTTAAAAATTCCCAAACCTTACAAAGGTTGTATTTTAAACAGAAAATACAAGCTAAAATCAGCTATAGAAAGAAAACCGCACTCGTCGAGTGTTATTATGGGACCTTAAATGTTTTCTACGGACCAAACACGCCTACAGGTAAAACTCCTAAAAAACGCAATTATACGTGCATTGTTCCTAATTATATTTTCCATTCCGCATTGCATTTGTGCCGTTGCTTGCGAGACCCCCTGCACGCTGACCCACAGCATCAGGAAAACGCGCTGGAATGGAAACTGCCGGGTTCTTGGTGTGCAGGGATCTTTTTATGAGAGACCCCGCAGAGCAATTGTGTGCTTGTGTGTGTGAAAGGGGTTTTAGGAATGAGGATGATTTTAATGGGGCTTGGCAAACAGCATCTGTTGGCATGCTAGCTGCTCCTGAAGGCGACCCATAAGTACAGATGCTAATCTTACCAGCCTCCCAGTGCGTGCGTGTGTGTGTTTGGTGCAATTTCAAACTTGTGGTTTAAAAACAGCAGCAGTGATTACTGCAGTGTTAAACATGCAACATCTTCATCTGACGCTGTAAAAGAACTACTGTAAGTTTCTCAAAATTTGCAGTGTGGTAATACCTTCACGCCTTCGTTGTAGCTGTCTGTAGGGTTGAGGCCGGAGACGCCTGCAGGGTGGCTGGGAGCCCCGGGCCGAGGAGGCTTTTTAGGAGGAGCTGCGTGCTCTGAGGACAACGAGAGAGAGTTTCAGTTATTTTCAAATATATGAAATGTATATTCAATTAAAATGCTTAGATCAAATACATGCAGCCTTGGTAAGCATAAGAGGCTTATTTCAAAATCATAAACACATTCTGAACACAGCGTAACTGAAAATTATGTATTACATACATACATACAGAACAGACATGTAACTCACCTGCTTTCCCTATAGGTTGGTAGATGTGCTGATTTCCAGTCTGCAAACAAAAACAGTTAAACGGTTAAAAATATGCAGGAGTCAAGACTGACTGTGCCATGTGTGTTGTTGTGGTCTGGGTGGGGAGCAGCCTGGATGCCTGGCATGCCAACACACACACACGCACACACATCTGCCAAGACCACAGTGAATCAAAGAGGACAGCCCAATGGGACAGGATAGACATTCAAAACCACTGCAGCAGACAAACAAGCTCTATAGAGCAGCTGTGGAGCTTTGTGGAGTTCCAGATCATGACAAGCATGAAGTGCATTCAAAAACTAGTAAACATCTGTAGTGGTTCTGTGTTAAGAAGTGGGTAGGCAGAGCAGATTGGGTTTCTTGAGTGTCCACTGCTGCGTTTTTCCCCTCACAAAAGAGTCCTTGTCCTCCCGTTTATTCCACTGATTTTTTTGATAGATTTCCAGCTATGATAGACATGTTAGTGCCTTAAAGCTTATAGAAACACACTATGGCAAACTAAATGCATATGAACTTGGTTAATTAAAAAGATGATCTATGAGATCTATCAGTCCAGAGTCCAAAAGTCTGAGATCACTAATAAAAATAGTTATATTTGTCAGTTTTTGTCATTACAAATGATCATATTAGAATGTCTCAGCATTTAATGACAGCAACATGAGCTGCATAAACATGACAAAATTTAAGATTTAAGATTGATCAAAAAATGATTTGAAGCAATAACATCTGACCATCTATGCAAAAAGTCACATGATCAATGTCACAAATGTTATTTTTTTGATCAGTGACTTGCAATATGAACATCACACTTTTTAATTCACATAATTATCTTGTTTTAAAACTGTAAGTTTCAGATTTTTTAAATTAGATTTTTAATGTGCTCTGCTTACTCAGATCTCAGTTGTACTTAATAGAGTTATATAATCTATAGCCTTCCACCAAAAATAATTTAAGTGAAATTCCTGTGCATGCACAGAATTCCCCCACAGCGAGTGTGAGTTGACGCCCACATACAATATAATTTACTGCAGATGTCTATGAGCGGGGAACACCACTATATTTAACATGACCTGATCAGATGATTAACTCTCACACACACTTGCTTTAGAGAACTGTTGTATAGAAAGAGTCGTGTAATAATTTTTTTTTTTTTAAACCAAAATGAGTCTGAAACAACATGAGGATGAGTAAATGACAGAATTTTAATTTTTGAGGGAATTATCACTTTAACTTTAAAAGAAAAAAAAGCCAGATTTTTTTTTTTTTTTTTTTTACATTTTTAAGATAAGTCTCTAATGCTCACCAAGGCTATTTTACTTGATCAAAAAATATAGTAAACACAGTACTATTGTGAATATTGTGTTTTCTATTTAACACATTTTAGAATGGAATTTATTCATGTGATGACAATGCCAAATTTTCAGCAGCCATTACTTCAGTCTTCAGTGTCACATGATCCTTAAGAAATCAAGTTAAGGAGAAGTCCACTTTCAGAACAACAATTTACAAAAAATTTACTCACCACCTTGTCATCCAAGATGCTCATGTCTTTCTGTCTTCAGTCGTGAAGAAAGTATGGTTTTTGAGGAAAACATTTCAGGATTTTTCTCCATATAATGGACTTCATTGGTGCCCCAATTTTGAACTTCCCAAATGTAGTTAAAATTCAGCTTCAAAGGGCTCTAAATTTTTTTGAGCCTTTTTGAGCTGGAGTACACAGACGATGAACTTAGACGTGATTCATAGTGTCATGGACGCGCATCCCAGAGCCTGTGCTACACAAGCTTTTGTGCTCATCTTTCACTAGATAAGATACTTCTTCCTCGGCTGGGATTGTTAGCCCTTAGATAGAGCCCTTTGAAGATGCATTTAAACTACATTTTGGAAGTACAAAATCAGGGCACCAGTGAAGTCCATTATATGGAGAAAAATCCTGAAATGCTTTCCTCAAAAAACAGAATTTCTTTTCACGACTGAAGACAGAAAGACATGAACATCTTGGATGACAAGGGGGTGAGTAAATTATTTGTAAATTGTTGTTCTGAAAGTGGAGTTCTCCTTTAATATGCTATATATATATATATAGTAATGATGCATTAAATTGATCAAAGGTGACTGTAAACTATTACATTTTTACAAAACAAATGCTTATTTTTAAACTTCATATTTATTATATACACCCAACCAGCCAACATTTTTGGACAGTAATATTTTAATGTTTTGTAAAGAAGTCTCTTCTGCTCACCAAGCCTGCATTTATTTGATCCATTTTTTTGGGAAATAAATTACAGAAATAAATACTTTTATTTATCAAGGATGCTTTAAATTGATCAAAAGTGATGATAAGGACATTTATAATGTTACAAAAGATTTCTATTTCAGATAAATGCTGTTCTTCTGAACTTTCTATTCATCAAAGAAACCTGAAAAAAATTCTACTCAGCTGTTTTCAATATAATAATAATAAATGTGTTTTGAGTAGCAAATCAGAATATTAGAATGATTTCTGAAGGATCATGTGACTGGAGTAATGATGCTAAAAATTCAGCTTTGAAATCACAGGAATAAATTACGTTTTAAAATATGTTCAAATAGAAAGCAATTATTTTAAATAATACAAATATTTCAAAATTGTACTGTTTTAGCTGTACTTTGAATCAAATAAATGCAGGCTTGGTGAGCAGAAGAAACTTTAAAACATTAAAAATCTTACTTTCCAAATACTTTTGACTGGTATTGTACACATCAAACAGTAGTGTATTTCAAAAAAAAGAAAGAAAATGAAGAGAAACTCACTGGTCCCTGAAGGCTTCCATCATCACGGTCAAGGCTGCCTCTGGAACTTCTCCCATCAGGCTTCTGCCACACACACACACACACACACAGAGAAAGAAGGTCAAACTGACATTTCATTCGAAAAATTGATGTCTGTCGTATCTATTGTACTAATTCACACCCCGTCTTGACCTGGAACACCACAACACGATTCCAGCTAGAAGCAATTTACTTTTCCACAATGAAAATGACAATGCTGCACGACAGTAGCAACCAGTCAGAACACATTTGATATTTAAAAGCCACAAAAAGTACAAAAAGTGATCAATACTTTCTCACATGGTCAATTCATTGTGTATAAATCACATCATCTTTTGCTCACAAAACTTCACACTGTTCCCCTCCTTAAAATGACAACAATAACCCAACCATATATAAACCAACCATTTACAGCAACACAACCAAGTCCATTTCAAGACCCCACAAAGATGAACTAAAACAGAGTATAATCTACACACATCAAGCTTTACCCTCCCATTCTTCCAAGTTTACTGTACCAGTTTTCCGAAGCAGGATTTGAAGACCTGCATCTTCCCGTCTCTTCCTGTGAGCGTTTCTCTCTGGCGTTTCTTAAGCATGGAGCACAGCACAGAGTGGATCTCCATTAAGCAACCGTGTGTGTGTGGGATAAGTCAGAGTGTGTGTGTGTGTGTGGTGACTCGTCTCCTGAATGTGAGACATATCAAACACACACACTGACTCACTCACAGCCGACGAGCCTCAACTCAGCGAAGCCAAGCCCTGTTCCTCCTCCTTTCTCTCATTCCCTAGCTCAGTGTTTTCTCTCTTTCCCTCTCTTCCCCTCCCATTATCCCTCATGCACATTTACGTTTAACATCTGCGAAGAGATGAAAACTTCCTCTGATCAGTAATTTAACTTTCAGCAGATACAGGTCAGGTTGAGTTTACCCGTCTCACGCCTCAATGCCAACAAAACCCTTCATTACTAAGGAATTCCTGAAAACTGCACCTGTATCAAACGGCCAGAATCAAAAACTCATTCATTAACTCACAGCATCAAAAAAATGATCCATCTTATCCATCTTGAACTTTAAAAAAGGTCACTCCTTTGCTGTCTGAGGCCATTTTTGACCAGGTAAAGTAGTGTAGCATTTCTTAGTGAAGCTAAAGAAATAGAAAAGAGCAGCATGATTCTTCAAAATATCCTCTTTCGTGCTGCGCTGACTAAAAACAGTTTACGTGTTTTGAAAAACATGAGGATGAGCAAATCATTTCTGGATGAACTATTCCTATAAGAGCTGATTTTTCATTTCAACAGAAGTTGTTTGTGAGGAAAAGTAATAGTTTAAGCAGAAGAATGAGTGTTGTTTGCTGTGGTAGAGCTCTGAATGCCCTTTTTAGTTGGTACAGGAAGCCGTGTGAGTTTTTTCTCTGAGACAGACTGAGCATAATGACACAGTGAAGATACAAATGACGGAGACTGTAAGCCAAAACTTGGCATACCACAAACGCACACAAATATTCTCAGACAAACTTATGTGCATAATAACACTCATATGCACACATATCACTGCGGTAATAACACACTCTCTCTCACAGAAGTGCAATGCCTTCTAATTCATATTCTTTCTGCGAGTCTTCAACAATGTTAATTATTTGAAACAAGAAACAAAACCAGAGCTGATGCTGTGAAATTGTAAGGATCTTTCAACTGTGTACAAATACATGGAGCAGGAAACCGCAACACTTACTCTCAAACAAACATGTAAATGACTGTTTAAAAATATCATATCATTGCTGTGGCTATAAATGAACATCATCGTGATTTTTCACTAAAAACTTTTTAGGAAGAATTTACAGGATTCGTACAGATACTGTAAATTAAATTCCAGGACTTTCAAGGACTTTTTCTTTTGAATTTTATTTAGAATGTTTTTATAATTGTACTGTATTAATGATTTGATGTTTTCTACTGTTTAATTAAAAAAAAGATTTGTGAACCCTCTCCGAAGTCCCGATCTGAATAATGATTCACAAACAATCACTTCAGGTCAGGATCTGAGTCAGTTCCGATCTGAATCAAATGATTCGTGATCCACGCTCTGAAGTCCCAATCTGAATAATGATTTGTGAACCATCATTTTAGGTCAGGATCTAAATCAGTTCCGATCTGAAACGAAAGATTTGTAAACCCGCTCCGAAGTTCCGATCTTTTTAGATTGGTGAATCATTTTAGATCCTCGGAGCGCGGATCGTGAATTATTCAATTTGCAAGTTCCGATCTAAATCAAATGATTTGCAGTATGCGCTCCAAAATCCCTATATGAATCAAATGATTCATGATACACAAAGTTCTGATCTAAATCAAATGATTTGTAGTATGCGTTTCAAAATCCGTATCTAAATCAAATGATTCACAGTACACTCTCCAAAGTCCTGATCTAAATCAAAAGAGTCATCAACCCGCTCCAAAGTTCCAGTCTAAATCAAACGATTCACAGTATGCGCTCCAAAATCCCAATCTGAATCAAATGATTCACGATACACAAAGTTCAGATCTAAATCGCAGTACGTGCTCCAGAGTCCCAATCTGAATGAAATCATTCATAAGTGAAGTTCCGATCTAAATCAAATGATTCACAGTACCCTCTCCAAAATCCTGATCTAAATCAAGAGTCGTAAACCCGCTCCGAAATTCCGATCCAAATTAAATGATTCGCGATCCACGCTCCAAAGTCCCGGTCTGAATAATGATTTGCGAAATATCATTTCAGGTCAGGACTCAGAGCTCAGATCATGAATTAGTACATTTGTAAAATGATTCACAAACCTGCTCCGAAGATTCAATCTAAATCAAATGATTGGCAGTATACGCTCCAAAGTCCCGATCTAAATCAAATGATTTGCAGTTCACACTGCAGTCACGATCCATCAAATGATTCATGATACTCAAAGTTTCGATTTAAATCAAATGATCCGTAAACCCGCTCCAAAGTCCCGATCTAACTCAAATGAGTCGCGATACACGATTTGAAGTCCCGATCTGAATCAAATGATTTGCGTTTGAATTGGAGCACTTAGAAACAATGGATAATTTTGCAACGCAATGGTTTAACTGATTCAGAGTTTCAAAAATCACTGTTTGTTTCACTATACATGCTTTTAAAAATAATTACAAAGAACGTCGATATTCGAAAATGAATGCTTTTTTTTTTATTAGATTTGGTTTTTGCTATCACTTGAAATGAATGATCAAAGTGACTCACTCAGTTGATTAGGTTTGTGTGTTCCTCTTTTTGTTTACACAACACTGTCAGTATTACTACTGGCTTAGCTCGCTAGTTTTATGACATTAACTAAAATGAGTGAAAAAGTATAATGTTTTTTAAACTCTTGAATTTTACGTGAAAAAAGGCATGTGTTTACTGAAAAATTAAACACATATTTCATAGATTCATTGTCTTTCAATAATTCAAGCCCTTTTCAAGTACCTCTTGAGAAATACTGCTATTTTCAAGGGTTTTCCAGGCCTTAAATTTCAAAAAGTCAAACTCAAGTACTTCAAGCACTTCAAGCACCTTGTACGAACCCTAAATTTAGAAACTAACAAACACACAATATAGCTAAGCTGGGGGAAAACAGGGATAAGAGTGTTAGGAAACAACTATATATCTCAACAAGACCAGATGAAACTTCTGAATTATAGAAGTTAACAGAGTGTGTTAAAAATGTAAAAGATTGGATGACCAACAATTTTCTGCTATTAAATTCAGATAAGACAGAGATATTACTTATTGGACCTAAAAACAATACACAGAATCTTTTGACTTACAATTTACAACTAGACGGATGTACTGTTACTTCCACTACAGTCAAAAGCCTGGGTGTTATATTAGACAGCAACTTGTCTTTTGAAAATCATATTTCTCATGTTACAAAAACAGCATTCTTCCATCTTAGAAACATTGCCAAGCTGCGAAACATGTTACCTGTTTCTGATGCAGAAAAGCTAGTTCACGCATTCATGACCTCTAGACTGGACTATTGTAATGCACTACTAGGTGGTTGTCCTGCATCTTCAATAAACAAGCTACAGATAGTCCAAAATGCAGCTGCTAGAGTCCTTACCAGGTCAAGAAAATATGATCATATTACCCCAATTTTAAAGTCTCTGCACTGGCTACCTATTAGGTTCCGCATCAGCTACAAAATAGCACTTCTTACCTATAAGGCACTTAACGGTTTAGCTCCTGCGTACCTAACTAGTATTCTACCACGCTACAATCCATCACGCTCCCTAAGGTCGCAAAACTCTGGACTGTTGGTAGTACCTAGGATAGCAAAGTCCACTAAAGGAGGTAGATCTTTTTCACATTTGGCACCCAAACTCTGGAACAGCCTTCCTGATAACGTTCGGCGTTCAGACACACTGTCTCTGTTTAAATCTAGATTAAAGACGCATCTTTTTAGCCAAGCATTCAAATAATGCATCTCAAACTTTTCCTGCAGCTATATCTGATCAAATGTTCATTATTAATCTTTTAGCTCTGGTTTAACAAACCTTCCTTTTCTTAGTTTGAACAGCAGCTACGCTAATTATGTTCCTATTTGTTCTCTGTTTCTGCCATGGGATTGACATCCCATGGTAACTAGGAATTCACAAGCTCCAGTGTGGATCCAGAACACTTAAGAAGAGATGATGCCAACCCCACAGAGGACTTCAGATGATGCCAACCCTAAAAAACATACAGCATTACCGAATTCTGCTACTAATTTATAGTGTTCTTTGTCTGTTTGATTAAGTCATTAATTGATCTTTACCACACATCTCTGCCATATGTACATCAAGCTACTACTACATATATTGTAAAAATGTCAATTTGGTGTAAAGCTGCTTTGCAACGATATGTATCGTGAAAAGCGCTATACAAATAAATTTGAATTGAATTGAATTTGAATTGAAACAGAGGAGCACAAAATTTAATAAAGAAAAGGTGAAGGTGAGATCAGTACCAGTAGTCTCTCCTCTTGCTCCAACCAGCGCTGATCATCCTCCATCTGCTGCTGCTGCAATAACAACTGCTCCTCCATCAGCTGAGACAGACCACCACGCACACCATCCTGAAACAAACACAATTCATCAACATATGATATTATACATGATAAAACGAAAAACTAACAGGCACTCCAGTTTTGTTACTGTAGCTGGCTTAAAGGGACAGTTCACCCAAAAATGGGAATCTTCAGAACACAAATTAAGATATTTTTGATAAATCCAAGCTTTCTGATCCTGTATAGATAGCAATGCAGCTGACACACTCATAGCCCAGAAAAAAAGTTTCGGATTTCATCAAAAATGTCTTAATTTATATTCTGAAGATGAATGAAGGTCTCACAGGTTTGGAACAATATGAGGGTGAGTAATTAATGACAGAATTTTCATTTTTGGGTGAAATATCCCTTTAACCACTTTCTGTTAAGGTCACGTCACATTTACGATACCAGTTAAAAACTCACATACTTTTTCTTGCCACTTTTTTAATAAATAACCTAAAAATAAATAAATGGAATTCAAAATAAAACCTCAAAATGACTGATTTGAGATGTTCTTAATGGCAGCAACTCCTTTCAGGTCACGCAGACCATCAGCATGATTTGCCTTAGTTGTGAAGAATGCACTCAGCACAGCCTTTGGCCAAAAAGAGCTACCTTAAAAGGCCTCAAACATTTGTTAATAATGTTTAAAACAGTCTTCACATCGGGAGCATCTCTGAGATGCCTAAAAATGCTGTTTATGTTGGCAGCTCATTCAGTTTGGAAGCAGAGCTTAGATTCCAGCATTCAGAAAACGCACAGATTTCTAACCTCCATGCTGGGATTCCACATGTGATCCTGAGCAGCCCTGCGATGGTTCCATCCGTCGTGGGGATCAAGTCCAGTCCCTGCGGCCTGGTACATCCCGCCTGGCACGGGAAGCAAGCCGTGTGGACCTGAGTGCCCTGCCATCTACATCATGCCAAAAACACATATAAAGCAAGCTTGTATAAACAATCAGGAGTTAGTGAATTTACCCATCTGTATTAGACTAATACAAGCACTATACCTGGTAATGATTGTGCTGGCCCATGTGCTGAGGACTAGGGTAGAACCCTTCACTGGAACGGGGACTTGGATAACCAGGTCGGCTGGGCTGTAATCACACACACAACTACGTCAACATACAAGCACATCTTGACCAATCAGGTTAATGTTAGGAGATGCTGTTAAAAATCAGTCCACCAGACGCACAAAAAATTCTTGTGCATTTTGTGTGGATGAAGATTTCAAGCTGTTGAAGGGAAAAAATTAAAACAGTCGAACGTAAATTGCAAGCAGTTAGTTAAATGTTACCACAATGCACATGTTATTTCTGAAATGCTATTATAGTTTTACAGTACATGAACGGGTATATATTAGAGGGAGGGGGTTGAAAAATGAATGCTGATTGACAGGAGGCGGTCTTCATCTGACTGGTTTGAATTCTCCGTGCTCAGCTGTGGGTGAGAAAACAGCAGATGGACTGATCTACCTTATAAACCCGTTCATAGAGAGAGTCGACTGACCACAGCTCCAGATGAGCAAAGGAGGAAACAGAAGGAGACAAGTGGGTGACAACATACAGTAACATACACTAAGTGGAAAGATAAGGGTTAAAATCAGGGGGGGACCCACATGAAGGCTGGCATGAGAGTGATGGGAATTATCATCTCTAGCGGAAGGACTACCAAAGTGTAAAACAACAACAAAAAAAGCTGCTTTAAAAGCCAATTTCCTTTTGTTAAGAATTATGTTTTGGGGATATGGATGGGGTTGAAGCCTTTTTACAACTGAAAATAAAGCTGCCTTTGACATTAAATTTGAAATTCACCAAACCACACAGGTCAATGACAGGTTAATGCTTAATTGCAATTGTAATACATGTTAAAAATCAGGTTTGGCACACAGTTTAGTTTACATGCACTGAAGAGGCAACATGCAGTTTCCCACAGAGTTTTATCTGGAAGGTTATCTGAAGCTACCGTAGCAGTTTTTAACTTGGTTTTAGCCTTAAATCACTTTTCATCATGACTGAAATATTCTAAAATGGCTCTAAAATAAGAACTACACTAAGGCTTAAAGGGAACCACAGTAATTGAGAGTCACAGTGGTTGAGTCAGTAAAACGTATTAAAGTTTTCTGTATTAAAGCTCAATTTCAGTCAGGCCAAAGAAATAATGTGTTTTTAAAATGCAAACATGTAAATGCTTGTTACATGTTTTTTTTTTTTTTTGCAAAATTCGACTAATAGACCTACAGTAGTGATTTGTGATTGTAGTTTGGCTTTGTCCTACATGGACTGTATTACACATAAATCTGACCTTTTTTTAATTTTATCCAATAGAGTGCAACAGTCAGTAGTGCCATCAAACGATTAATCACGATTAACTGCATCCAAAATTAAAGTTTTATTGCGATTAAGAACACCCAAAACAAATGTTTTATTGCGATTAATCACATCCAAAGTAAAAGTTTTTATTGCAATTAATCGTTTGACACCACTAGGTTCCAGAAATAAAATTCACATTAACTTTCTCCACAGGGCAACTGTACTTACCCTCATGTCGTTCCAAACCCGTAAGACCTTCGTTCATCTTCAGAACACAAATCAAGATATTTTTGATGAGCTTTCTGACCCTGCATTGACAGTAAAGTAATTACTGTGTTCAAGGACCAGAAAGGTAGTAAGAACACCGTAATTTTATGAAGCTACAAGAATACTTTTTGTGCACAAAGAAAATAAAAATAACTTTATTCAACAATTTCTTCTCTTCCATGCCAATCTTCAACACGCGCTCACCATTACACATGCCTACTACCTTTCTGGCCCTTTCTGTGGTACATTTCAGTTGCGTTGCTGTCTATGCAGGGTCAGAAAGCTCTCGGCCATCAAAAATATCTTAATTTATATTCTAAAGATGAGTGAAGGTCTTATGGGTTTGGAACAACATGAGGGCGAGTAATTAATGACAGAATTTTAATTTTAGGGTGAACTATCTCTTTAACAAGGCCTTTTGTTAAACTTCCTATTGGAAAAAAAGTATAGAAAAACATTATTTCCGAAACAAAGGTTGCTGAAAAAGTGGCAGGCCCTATTGCACTCTATTACATATTAGATGTACATAGTATTTTTTTTTAACCTCTATAACATTTAAACAGCTAAAAATGGCATGCACCATTAAAAGGACTTGTGAAAATGAAGAAGCTACAGTAAAACTCCTGGGATGCCCCACTAACCGTCCTAGCACACCTGCCTGTGAGAATCTGTAGGGCACGTGGGTCAGGCTCAGCTGTTGCATGGAGGGATAGTAGGGGTCGAAGAAAGCAGGCTGGGTGGCACTGCGGGGGACAGAGGGAGTCCTTCTGGGCCCCTGAGGGAACAGCAGGGAGCAGTGCAGCGGTAACGGCTGAAGCAGAAGCGGGGTCTGAGTTTGCGGGAACATATGCTGGGGATGTACGCTAAGCTGCTGTGTATTAGCATGAGAGTTCTGATGTATGTGTGGTGATCGGTTAATGATGCTTTTATCGCAAGGCCCCAGAGGAGAGGCAGGCGGCTTTGGCTGGCGGATGCAAAGGGAGATCTGGGAACCAAAGGGTTGCTGTGGAGGGCGAGAAGCAGCAGAGGTGGGTGCAGACAGACAGTCCATACTGAAGCTGTGCTGGAGGGGGCGTCTGCGGGAGGGCTACACATACACACATACACAATGAAAGATGAGCTGAACAGACACGGCACAAACAGAAGGGATGACAAAGGTAGAAATTTAGTGAGGCATGAATGCAGATTCATTGTGGTCATTAGACCAATGACAGGTGTGACCAGTTAACACAAAAACAGACATCAGCAGCTGGACAGAATGATTGGCAGGTCTAACAGGGAGCAGAGGGGGTTTGAAAGTAAGAGTATGAAGTGCTTTAAGCCACACACAGAACAAATGAAGAGATCAGCCCAGCCCATCAATCACCAAGTTATACGCAACACAGGACAAGGAGGGATTTAAAACCCTGTCAAAAACCAGACACACTAACAATATCAATCATAAAAATAAAAATTCCAGTTGTACTGTAACACACTACCATTCAAAAGTTTGGGGTCAGTAAGATTTTTTATTGTTTTGAAAACAGGCTGCATTTATTTGAACAAAAATATAGTAAAAACCATAATACTGTGAAATTTCAAACTGTTTTATATTTTAATATATTTTTAAAATCTAATATACTTTCCAGCAGCCATTACTCCAGTCTTCAGTGTCACATGATCCTTCAGAAATCATTCTAAGATAGCTGCAAGCAACGATTACTGGGGTTCAAGCTCTTTAAGGCATTTAAGCAAATGAAAAAAGATACTTAGCAAGCCTTTAACCACCAATCAACAATTTAAAAAAGCTAATTTTGGCAAATCCAGGTAACTTACCATAGAAATATTGTTTTTTAATGTTTATCGACAAGGTCTGATGTCCTTAAAACTTTGCATGATTGTTTAGAATCACCTGTTGCAGGTGCTCATCAAGTTTCGTGAAGTTTTGAGTTCTCTTTTAGGCTTTATAGGATTTTGGGTAAATTTGGACAGGCCCCTTTTCTAAACGACCCCGTTATAGCTTCCCAAATGGTAAATTCCAACATTATTTGACCTAGATAGTCCAGAGAATTGTACTGCAGTGTTTTGTTTTTTTTTTTTTCAGATTGAGCAAAACAATTTTTTATTTGACAGCAGTGGTTCTAGAGGCAAAGATGTCCGGAATGAGGAGTTCTATCATATGATAAGAATATTGCGTGTATATGCGAAAAACTGTGCAATGTACAATCGCCCCTACAGTGGCCAATTTCTGTCAAATTTCTCACAGACCTCTAAAGCAGTGAGGTTTAAACAGGTCCACTGAGTTTTGTACTGACAGTTTATGAGTTATGAGCGATTTTGTACTTTTGATCGCTGTATCACCCTCATCAAGCCGATTGGGGTGAGACTTAGTGATGTTGTCAGCGGTGTGAGTATTACCATCCCTCCAAGTTTCAAGTCTCTGCGACTTGCAGTTTGGTCTGCACAATCAATTTAACGTGGAGATTGCTGATCCTTGGCTGTTCTAACAATTACAACAGGCTTTCAGAGCTATGGGCTTGAACTCCTAAATATGCTGATTTGTTGTTCCAAGAAATATTTCTTACGATCAATGTTGCAAAAGTTGTGATGCTCAATAATTTTTGTGGCCATGAGGCATTCTTTTCAGGATTCTTTGATGAATAAAAAGTTCAAAAGCATTGATCACAAGCGTTTTGATCACTTAAGATCCATTTTAATTGATCCTTTCTGAATATTTATAAAGCATTTCATTTTCAATATTTCAGATATTCTAAATCTAAATATTTAAAAAGAAAAAAAAAAAATCTTTGAATGGTAGTGCATTTCCTACTAAATGAGGAAGCTGGGAAAAGACCTATCATGACACTTAGTGAATCATCAATATGTTTAAACTGTTCCTGGAAAAGAAAAAATACAGCACACAAATCTGCATATTTCAAAAATTAATTTTCTCAATTTTAAGGAGTACATACGGATCTCAAAGCTGGCACACATGGACTCCACAAAATACAAGTCTCGATTTCATGACTGTATTAATTTTAATCCAAAAAATGCTTTAATTTGATTGAATTATTGACCAGTTCAACCAATCAACCAGTTAATGATTTCTTTGAATTCTGCAAGTGATTAACAGAGCCTAAATCTGT
Source organism: Labeo rohita (assembly GCF_022985175.1). Lineage (NCBI taxonomy): Eukaryota > Metazoa > Chordata > Actinopteri > Cypriniformes > Cyprinidae > Labeo > Labeo rohita. The sequence goes on along the minus strand of NC_066884.1, from coordinate 15,346,218 downwards.
CTTCAGTTTAACAGAAATATGAATAGATTATGACACATTTAATGATATTTACTGTCCCTACAGCTTGTTCAAACAGATGAAGAGAGAAGTGAAGACAGAGAACCACATGGTAAGAAGCATTTTTGCATATGGGAAGCATATGTAACACAGTGGGATCCAAAAGCCTGAGATCACACTGAACATCTGTGATTTAAAATTCAATTATGGAAATAAAAATCTAGAAAAATTTCTAGGTCACAAATCAAATAGTACTAATGTATGTCAATTATTTGAATTAAGGCAAATGCAAAATAGAAGAATTTGCCTTGGTGGTCTCAGTATTTCAGACCTCACCTTATTTAACCACAACAAATGAGAAATTAGAATGATGTTGTATCCAAGACACAATGATGTTATGTGACAGAAGACGTGACCTGGCATTGGAAAGCTGAGATTACAAACAACGAGAATGTCTGGAAAAGCGCTGGTTAACTATAAACACACGCAATAATCAAACAATCAATCAGCAGGAAAAACATCTATAAACTTTTTTTTTTAAAAGACAAAAAAAGAATCTTATCAAATATAATTGTTTAATAATGCACACACTGTTTATCACTTGTTTTCTGGTGAATAAAAGAATAAAAACACTGCAGTCATAGTTTTTTTTTAGAAGGAAAATTGCTCTAGTGCTTCTTTCACTTTCATAAAAAAAATACTAGTCCTAACTAGCCACCATATGCTAGGGTGACAAATGGTGACACGCTGTTAACCTTGGTAATAAATCTGCTGTACCAGAAGAACTCAGGCTGCCATAAACGTAAAAACACAAAAAACACCTGAACAATCCAATGAAATGTTCTTTTTGCGTTCTTACATACATTAGGACATCAGTAGTCAGATGGTTTAATAAAAGAAACGGCAGAGCGTGGTTACTTACTTTGGGTGGTGCTTCGTCCGAGCCTCCTGAGTCCCAGGATACGGGGACCTGTCTCCTCATCTCCATACGGCTGCGCTCCTCCTGCTGCGCCTTCTCCTCTGCGAGGATTGTACTGCACAAACGCCGATGAAAAACTCTGTCAAACAACAACATCCTTCTTCTACAACTATAATTCCTTAGGAGATCTAAATATGGATCCTTAAGTTTGCAAGCACTCTTGCTGAGCAAGTAAGTAATGAATCTCTTTGACACAAATACCAAAATTTTCCCTCAATCGTTGCTTTATTTCTGATTAGTGGGTGTGAAATCAAGAGAATGACATTTCCAACTTTATGCAACTGGTTGAAAGGTGGAGTCACTTTATCGTCACAGACGAGAAAGATCCCATCCCACACACGGTCAACTACCAGGGAAAATAAAGCTACGCAGATTCATACCTGAAACACTATTCAAACTATTTCACAATCAAATACGTCATGACATGCTGTAAGCAGTCGGGGTGAATAAGAGGATGATGGGCTTCTCATCATGTTAACATATTTAATCCATCATCTTTTGTCATGCTGGACTGCTGTGTGAATAACAAGAGACACTTAGTGTATATAAGGATTTACAAACTCCTCATGCATAATAAACCTCCTTAGGGCACATATTCACATTTCTTTTAAAAACTCCTGCCAGCCACAAACTTTTGAATGGTGGAGTAATTTCAGGGTGGGGTCTTCTCATGATAGATCCCAACACAGACACAAGCTCCAGTAAATCCACGGCAATAACTTCAGTTTTCAATGAAAAGCATTAAAGGATGGAAATGTTAGTAATGAACTTCAAACTCACCAGATGGTCCTTCTAGTACCGATATGTGAAGTTCGTACATGCACTCAGTGAAGCCTCGTGCTCAGAGGTGGCTACAGAAATGCATGAGGTGCGAAAGGCTGGAGCATGTAAGTCTTAGGGGTGAGAGAATGCAAGCTGACTGAGTGAAGGACTATTTCTGGAAACTCTATTATCTCTGAGAGAGACCATGAGTGTGTGGATGGGGAGAGAGAGAGAGCGAGAGAGAGAGAGAGTGATGCAGGATAAACAGAAGGGACACCTGTTGTGATCAATCCAGACCTGCTGAGCTTCCCCACACCCAGACCATCATACACAGCAATGACTTCTGCAAGGGTTTCAGGCTCACAAAAAAGACAAAAAAATGTAGCTGAATGTAACAAAAGACCAAAAAACGTTTTGGGGTTTTGAGGATTACCAATGTTTCTAAACAAAGGTTTAGAAACAAACCTGAAATCTGTCCTCACAAATATTATAAAAAAAAAAACAAAAAAAAAAAGTTTCATAAAATTAGTAAAATGTTAAAATTGAAAAAAGTAAAAATAAATAAATAAAACTAAATAAATAAATACATAAAGTAATAAATACAAAAAAAATACATATAAAAATACATAAAGAAAACAGCTTACCTTAAAAATTAAAAAAACAAAACAAAAAAAAAGGTCAAGCTGCACTTAATAGCTCTTTATAAACAACATTATTCTTAACAAATATTTTTCATAAAAAAATTGAAGCATGTCATAAGCTTGGGCTTAATGGCCTTATGATTAAAAAAATGACAACTGATATTAATCTGATAAGGTTAGGCTTAACAGCATAAAAATAAAAATATGGTAAAAGCAATGGCTTCACAAATCTTAAAAACATTACTTTAAAAAAATGGTAAAATGTCACGAGGCTTGGGCTTGACAGTCGTTAAGTAACAAATAATTCTAATTAAAAAAAAAAAAATTAACAAAACTGAAATCTATCAATCTGAATCTGAAATGAAACAACTATGGCCCTATTAATCTTAAATTTTAAATATTTAATATTAAATCTGTTTTATTTATTTTTACATTTTATTCCCCTTTAATGTTTTTTTTTTTCCATTTTAACTTCTGAACATTATATATATATATATATATATATATATATATATATATATGTGTATATATATATATATATGTGTGTGTATATATATATATATATACCTACATACATACATACACACATATATATATATATATATATATATTTTTTTTTTTTTTTTTTTTAACCATAAATGGTTTAATAATTTTTTTTAACAATCAAAAAGCATGTCTAATTAATTGTATTTATATAAATTATTTATAAATTTATTATTTTTTTATTTACTTTTTTTTTATTCTGTTGCATAATTTATGTAATTTATGTTTTAATTAAATAAAAATTAAACAATTAAACTGTCACTACAAAACTACTACTACTACTACTACATTAAGACATGCATTCTGTTGTACAATAGTAATATATTTCTGCCACAATTTCTTCAAATTAAACCAAACTTTCATTGAGTTTTTTTGCGTGTATACATGACGATAGTTAAACGTTCAAATGGAAATGTTATTCATGTATTTACGTCCTCGTTTAGTGAGAACAAATGCCAAAAACATTGCAAGCGTCTTGCGAGCATTAGTATATGTAGTAAAAGAAACTGCACATCTGCGCCATTCATTCACAGAGATATGCAGAACATGCAAGATTCATATTTAAATAATCTTTTACGATTTAATATACACAGACAATAGTTTGTATCGCAATTTGATTAGACTGTAGTGACCTACTTTTGATTTCTTCATCTACAAATTCCATGACATTCTGTGTTATACCGTAAATTCTGTTATGGCTGGATTCTGTGATTCCTCCCTCGTTTTTCGCATCGCTGAAATCCTAGGCGCTAAATGACTATCGAGTCCCAGACTCAACACAGATCACATCAGTCTAGCATCCCCTGTCTGTCTGTGACTGACAGACTATCAAGCTCCCTCTCACCCTCATTTTTTAATGCTGAACTTTATTGGGCTATTATACTCCACTGATGGCCAGTTCTTTAAAACAAAGAAAAATAACTTTCACTGTGGGGCTGTGACACAACAATAACACCTTATTCAGCACATGTGTTACATTGTCTACATACACAGAAGTTCATACACAAAATACTTCTTTAGTCTCAGTGTTTAGACTCAAACTACTGAGTGTGAAGACAAACATAATGATTCATTTCTTAAGTTGTTTGAACAAGACAATCTTTCAGCAACCGCTGACGAAGACTTCTGAGAAACAGACAACTGACTTTAATTTTACCATCCTGTGTGTCAAACCCATGTGACTTCGTTACATTTCATAATCCTGACTTCATCTCAGTGTTCACTGAGGTAATAATTTTAAGAGATACTTTTAAAGAAGTTGCATAAAGGTAATTTATGTTCTGCTAAAACAGCTGATTAGCCATAACAAATGTGACGCTCTTTCCTTTTGGTTTCCTTATCAAACACCACAGGATATTGACTAAACCTTTGCTCTGACACCTTTAGCACTAGTAATCTGGCTTTATAAATGCTGTTAACAGTGTAAATATTTACAGGGTCTCCTAGAAACAGACGTTCAACAATTTAATGTACTGCGAATTTAATGAGGGTAGAGAAAGGGATCCGTATTTTCCAATACGCATTTAAAATAAATAAATAAATCACTCCGTCCAAGATACCTAAAAAGGAATTCATTTTAAATGCAAGATGCAACGTGACATATCTGCCTCAATCTGGATATCTGGGACATCTGTGTATAACTTGAGATCTTGGAAACATCTAGTGCTGTCAAATCTGTTTTTAGGGAACAGAAAACTTGGATGTTTTTGCTGAAGGCAGACAAGATTCCTCAGATTATTAGGGATTCAGGTGTTTGATGGCCTGTCAGAGTACAGCTCGTTTTTCCCATCTCCATTAGCGTTTACGGGAACTGACTGCATGTGTGGACATGAATAGACATTTGGGAACTCAATACTATTGTATCATGAAGGATGCAGGGAGTGTGTGTGTGTGTGTCTGTATGACTGTGTGCGTACCTGGTATTAACTACCATTATAAGGACCAAATGTCCCCACAATTATAGTAATACTCATAAATTTTGACCATGTGGAGACATTTGTTGGACACTGTGAGGAATAAAGCTTATAAATCATACAGAATGTTTTAAAAATCTACAATTTTTCTGTAACGGGTAGGTTTAGGGGTAGGGGTAGGGTAAGGGGATAGAAAATACAGTTTGTACAGTATAAAAACCATTATGTCTATGGAATGTCCCCCCGCCAAAAATAGAAATCAGTGTGTGTGCAAGCATGCCTGAAAGAGATAAACACTCGAGGATAAAAGAAGAGGAGTATGATTTTTCTCATAGTGGATACTGCAATTATGAAATCAGGTCCAGACAGGAAGCGTCATAGACATGCAGAGGGTGAATCAAGGCTTAACAGGACTAAACTTCCTCTAAAATGCCTTTCTGAGTGTTTACACTTACATATACACTATTATTCAAAAGTTTAGGGTCAACATTACCAGCATTAAATTTAAAATTAGTGTTCAAAATAAAAGCATTTATTGAAAACAGAAACCTGAATAGAACTATCACTGTTGATCAATTTAATGAAATTAAACATGATTTTCCCCCGCATAAATAAATAAAGTATACTTTTTTATGTTATAAATTCTCCAACTACAAGTTGCATTATAAAATTGAGTAACTAATATAATAATACTTCCAATTCACATGTTCACTGAACATTAAATAAATGTTAAGAATCTAAAAAGTATATAAAAAGTGCAAAAATAAACAGTAAAACACATAAAAAATTTGACAGAAAGTACAACGTAAATATAAACCAAATGTAACTACAGCAGCTATTAAAGAGTAAAGTAAATAAAATATTTAACCTTCCTATTCAAATCTTATTATTGTGCGTCAGCTTGACTTCACATAAAGCTGTTGTTTTCTGAACTTCAGGAAATGTAAAATAGTGTGCACATACAGGACAGCTTACTGTAAACCGTAACATTATAGTAAACGTGCAGAATTTACACAAAGCTAAGTACTGGGACCATACATCCCTAAACCAGATTAGTAAATAACTCTTAGACTTGGAAGCAAATCACAGTTTCACTGTCAAATGCCTTTAAAATGCTTTACAGGTCTAACCTCAGTCCTTTTGGCTGAACTCAATCAAGTATGGTTGTACAGTATGTTATGCTAAACCTCTACCTATTGCAAAAAATTTTTTGACCAACAATCTTTAAAGACAATCACTGTAGACAGGCAGTTATTTATACTGGAGCATTACAGCGCCCTCTGCTGCTATTAGGCACATTCATTTACTGTGGTCATGAGACTCTAAACCAGGAGTCAGTTGCATAAGCTTAGACTAGTCTTTCAAATTAGTCATCTAATTTGGTTGTTTATGCAACTGGCCCCAGGAGGGTTAACGCAAGTGTGGAGACAACCACACATGACCTATGTGGAATTGGAAAGTTTTACATATGCAAATAAATAAATAAATAAATAAAAACCATGACCTTTAAAATTCAAATGCTGCTTAGAGTGAGTGGAGAACAATTTGTGCAAAGCTTAACGAAGTCATGTGGACTGACCTTAGCTGGCCTTTGAGCTCGGTGAATCGTGGTCGTTTGCTGGGGTCGTACGCCCAGCACTTGGTCATCAGGCTGTAGAGGGTTGGTGGACAGTTGGGCGGCATAGCCAGACGCTCACCGTTCTCAATTCGCCCTATCACATCGTTATTCTTCACGCCTTGAAATGGCTTTACTCCATACATCAGTATCTCCCACATACATACCCCTAAAACACATGATGTTTGGGTTAGATACACATGAAGACAACTGCAAGATTCCACCTCTGATGAAACTCGACTTCATCATTTTCTTATCTACACTATTAATTAAATTATCAAGATGGAAAAAGTCAAATTCTACTCTGCTAAAGGCTCTCTTTAGACATTTTCGAAACAGTTTAGGTGTCCCAAATGCGCTGTATGCATAGTGCTCATGGTAACTTTTCATTGTCTGAACATGCACAGGATGTTGAATTTCTGATTCTGACAGAGGAATTCACAGCAGTAAAACACACACACACACTCATACACACACACACTCCCTTACCAAACATCCACACGTCACTGGCTGAGGTAAAACGTCTGAAGTTTATTGACTCCGGCGCCATCCATTTAATAGGTAGTTTTCCTTTTGAGGCTGTGAAGAGAGAGAAAAAGAGACTGTGAAGAGTGTGAATGAGAATGAGTGGAGGGCTGTACATTCAGTCAGGTGTAAAGGCTCATTTACAGCCAAAAAAAAAGATAACGATAATTAAGTTATATTAGCATTCACACCAGCAGATGATAACGCCTTTCTATTTTAAGCACAATTATGGTTTGTGAAGATAATTGTAGCACACTTTAAAGTAGGGAGGGTTTAGATTTGCTGTCAATGCTTTTATTGTTCATCAGTTGAATAAAAAAAGTCTGTGAAAGTAACTTGATATTATCCAATTAATTTCATTTTCATGTTTAATTTACTATATTATACTGAATGTTTCACATTCAGAAGCAGACAAGTTTGTGTGTGGGCTTTCCGAACTGTACTGAGGAAGACGCATTAATACCTTTATAATAAGAGCTGTCCTCCATGTATCTAGACAAACCAAAATCTCCCAGCTTCACACAGTCTGCTGAGGACACTAGAACATTCCGTGCTGCAATGTCCCTGTAAAAAGAGAGTTTCTTTAGAATATGTGGAGTAGACATTTATAACAGCTGTTCTTTTGTCCTTCTTTCCATAATAAATATGCATGCAGACGTTCTGCTAGATGGGTTCAACAGGAAGTGGGCGCTGTTCATTATCAGCTATAATGGCTTGGGCGATGTGGACACTTACCTGTGTACAAAGCGTTTGCTCTCCAGGTATGCAAGAGCTGTGCTGAGCTGGTACGAAAACAGGATGAGTGATGCCAAATCCAGACTGTACTTCCTAATCTGAAGAAATGAACGCAACTGAAAAGCAAAAGAGGAGAAAATGTTTATAGATATGAGTAGTGAACAAAAACAGTATTTCAAGAGCTTTATTGAAATTCACAGGAAACTAAATTAAATTGTAACCAACACTGAGCACTAGATGGAGCTGTTGTATAAGTCACAGGAATCTGCAGTCTACTGTATATCACATTCGATGGCATTGCCATGATTTATTTCCACCACTCTTAGTTTAAAAACACCGCTGCTTAAAGGATTAGTTGACACCAGTATTAAAACTGCTTTGTGATTTACTCACCCCCATGTCATTCAAAATGTTAATTTCTTTATTTGGTCAAAAAGAAATTAAGGTTTTTGAGGAAAACATTCCAGGATTTTCCTCCATATAGTGGGGATCAGCAGTTTTAATGCAGTTTTAGGGCTCTACACCAGGGTTGCCAGGTTTTCACAACAAAACCAGCCCAACTGCCCAAAAAGTAGCCCCTGCATTTCAAGGGGGGGATCCCCCGGTAAAAATCGCGCTCCGAGGGGTAAAATACACCTTTTTTTGAAGAGATTCTCCTGGTAAAATTCAGATTCCAAGGGCTAAATATTACATTACTGGGGTTGCTTTAACCTGCAGACATGAAAACCAACCCGCGGCAACAGTGTTAAAGTAGCCCAATTCCGAGGGAAAACCATGGACTTGGCAACACTGCTCTTCACAATCCCAGCCGAGAAATAAGGGTCTTCTGTAGCAAAATGATCTATCATTTTTTTTTAAAAAAAATGCTTGTTTTGCTCTAGCTTGACCTCACGCATTACATAATCACATTGGCAAGGTCACGTGTGACGTAGGCGGAAGTACCGACAAAGTAAACACGCAAAGAAATTTAAACACCCTTACCAAAAAAGGTAAAATAGCAATATTGGACAATTTTAAAGTTGGACGAAGAACTAACCATGGGTGACTTTTCCAACTTGATTACGTAATGCATGAAATCATAGATGAGCATCGCAGAGGTAGTGCAAGATGAGCATTTGTGGTTAAAAAGTATACAAATTTTCATTTTTTTTAGAAAATGACTGATCGTTTCGCAAGACAAGACCCTTATTGCTCGGCTAGGTTGTGTAGAGCCCTTTGAAGCTGCATTGAAACCGCAATTTGGACCTTCAACCCATTGAAGTCCACAATATGGAGAAAAATCCTGGAATGTTTTCTTCAAAAACCTTCATTTCTTTTCGACTGAAGAAAGATGTGAACCCAACTTTTATTGGATTACCTAAAACATATATTGACACCAGGTGGAAACAGGGCCTTAGGTGAGTGGTTTCTCAAGCTAGAGTCTAAGGCCCACTAACTTAATTAATTTACATTTAGTTCTATTAATGTTTTTAATTAAAATGCTAAAAAACACTCAAATGAAAATGTACAACTGACATCATATATTGAGTTTATTTTTATCACAACAGAAGTCCTAGAGGTTCATATCAGCATATATACAGTTTTCAAATATTGTCTTGGGCCTTGGAGGGTTGAGAACAACTGGTTTATGTTGATCCAGGACCCCTTCTAAAACTAAATCAGGCCTTTCTTTAGCTATTTACCAGGTAACTGCTATCCATCTGACAGGTCTATGCACACAGAGGGTCTCAGTTGGATTGAATCATCGGAGACATGCTATGACATACAGCCACCGTTAGCAATCATCTTTACTACGCCTTTATGGCCGGTTTATGAGACAAGCAGTCATGATAGATTCCTCCAGCCTTAACCCGGCTACCACCTTTGAGATTAATGTGAGTTTAATGGGTTTAATATCAGGTCACGTTGGTGATTTAAGACATGTACAAACCCTCCCCCAATTCCAAATCAAACTGTTACACATAACCCAGATTGCCTGACAACTGAAAAACCCACCTCTCCCAGCGTGCACAGCTCCATGATGATCCACACTGGGTTTTCTGTAATGACACCAATCAGCTTTACAATATGCGGGTGATCGAACTGTCGCATGGTCACTGCAGGAACATACAGAGACTAAATTAATCCAACATCACCGTTATGACGTTTTAGCAGCATACATAAATGCATTTATTATGAAAAACATACACTACTATTCAAAAGATGAGAGTTAATGAGATTTTTATTCTGCAACAACCTATTAAATTGATCAAAACTGTCAGCAAAGTCTATTTATACAGAGTGAAACCTGTATAATACATGCGTTTTTCAGCACTTCATCAGTCAGTTTGGAGTTTATCACTTTAATAAATGTGGTATGCCATTATTATCTGATTTTCAAAACTGTGGGATGTCCATCATGTGTATCTAAATCAGACAAAACAACTGAATTATACAGTTAAATCAAATTATCTGTTAAGGATCTAAAAGCTGTGGTAAAAACATCATGTCCTGTTTATTAGTGTCTGACCTCTTCTTCACTCTCACTCTTATACACATACCAGCACCTGTTCGGGTGTACAAGAGTCAGCAGCTGTGCACTTACAAACTCCACATCTTGAAAATGTTTGGAGTTTCGGCACTGACTAACCAAAACACATTCCTCTCAATTACAGTGATGGAATGCTGATGGACCCAGGCGTGGGAATAACGTAGATAATGCTGTTACAGGCTACTGGGTATTGGTGATCTGACACTCACAGGCCTCCTGGAGAAACTTTTCTCGAACACTGTCCGAGGTGCAGTTCTTACACGTCTTTATCGCCACAGAAAGAGCTGGGTTCTCCTGACGGCACAAAAGAAAGTGTTTCAGTAAAGCTTTCAGATTAACACAACCTTAGTCAAAGTTAGCAACACTATACTTTACGGTCTCTTAACTAGTTGCTTATTAGCATGCATATTACTAGAATATTAGCCATTTATTAGTACAAATTAAGCACATATTAATGCCTTATTCAACCTTATTCTACATCCCTAATCCCACCCAGAACCTAAACTTAATAACTACCTTTCAAACTATTAATAAGCAGCAAACTAGGAGATTATTGAGGGATAAGTCATAGTTAATAGTAAAAAGATATTTTTAAAAACAACATTGGAATAATAATAATTTATTTTGTCAATTTTGTTGAAATTTGAATTTTAAATTGAGATTTAGGGTTAGGGTTCGGGACAGTCACCTCCCAATTAAAAGTACCTGGTTAATTTTGATTTTATATATGTTAAGCTTACTAAACACATTACTAAAATATTATTGTGGGTTTCAACAGATAATAGAAATGATCTTTGCAACATCTAAGATTTGAATGCTTTTTAAATGTGTTTTTTGGTTGTGGGACAGCAGTTTGCACCAATTGTGTAGAATGGCCCATATAAGTTATATAATTTAATAAAATGTAATAAAGTCCTTTATACCGGACATATGTAAATCCCTTGATGGACATCTCCAAACTGGCCCTCTCCTATACATCGTCCCAGCTCAATTCTGTCTCTTTGGATCTCATAGTCCCTAGCTGAAAGACAAAATAGACCCAGTCAACAAACATGTAAAAATACTACTTCATGTATGATTATCACAGGCCACTTTCCACATTGTACTGAGAAAAAGAAAAGACACCATGCAATTCTTCAGTCCGTCTGAGTCAGTTCATATACAGTATATTTTTAATTCAGAATCCATCCCATACATGCTGTACCGACCTATTTATAGATCAAAAATGCATACAAGACTCATAGAAAACATACTAAGGTTTCTTCATTAAAGGGAGAGTCAACCAAAACAATTATAATGACAGAAACTTATTTTTTGTGTGAACTATCCCTTTAAGAACAACAAATCAATAATAACTGAACAAGCCCTTTGAACATCCATATGTAAAAGTGTCAAAGCCGGTTCTGAGCACTTTCAGTGAAACCTAAAGGTGTCAGTTAAAATTCTGCAAGTGTATAAAATCCAAAAAACAATTCCATTTACAGCATCAGTAAATAAAGAAAGATATAATGATTCAACCACAAGAAACACATACAAGCAAAGCAAAAGCAACACACAGGCCCCACCGTCACACATGAAGTCTCAAGCATATGGAGGAAAGGGAATGAAAACAGCAGGAGAAACAGTTTTACCTTCATCTAGTCCATAATACTCTGTCGTGCCGATAACGAGAGAAAACAAAGCGGCAAATATAACACCGAATAACATTAAGGTCACCATTAACTCATAATTATTTCCTTTTACAAAAGGACATTTTAATTAATCAAAGCAACGTTTACAAAAAAACAAAAGTAAGTCTTGTTATCAAAGCCCAGTGATTTTAACACTCACATGTTAATTTCACAGTTGTGGGCAGCTTATTAAATATTTAAACAGCATAATTTCACCTTAAAAACAAAACTGCCTGTGAAACAAATAGGTAATTAAAATAATGTCATGTGTAGCAGCTTAAAAAGCGTAAAAAGTTATATTTAAACAGGGCAAATGAAATACAAGTTATTTATAATACAACATGAATGTCTGATAAATATATGTGACCCTGGAGCACAAAACTTCTTAAGTTGCTGGGGTTTATTTGTAGCAATAGCTAAAAATACATTGCATGGGTTAAAATTACTGATTTTTTTTTATGCCAAAAATCATTAGGAAATTAAAGATCATGTTTCATGAAGATATTTTGTAAAATTCCTACTGTAAATATATCAAAATTTAAATTTTGATTAGTAATATACATTAGTAAAAACTTAATTTGGACAACTTTAAAGGTGATTTTCTCAATATTTTGATTTTTTTGCACTCTCAGATTCCAGATTTTCAAATAGTTGTATTTCGGCCAAATATTGTCATATCCTAACAAACAATGCATCAATGGAAAGCTTATTTATCAGCTTTCAGATTGTTTATAAAGCTCAGCTTTGAAAAATTGACCCTTATGACTGGTTTTGGGGTCCAGGGTCACATATGAACAATTTCTATTTCTAGTTTTTATTTCCACAAAAAAAATGTAAAACATAATAAAGAAATATCTCATAAATATACAACCCTAAAACTGATTTGCTTTAAAAAAAAAAAAAAAAAAGTTATCAACATTATTCCAGCAAAAGATGATTTCAAATTACAAGCGTACAGAATATCAATAAAAATATATTAAATAATTAGATTAAAAAGGTAAATGTTCTCCAAAGCATGGCCCAACAACAGTGCACATGCTTAGTTCAACTCTTGACTGCGATATGACTTCCTTTCCAATAATTTGCTAAACAGTTTACCCAAAATACCAGCATGACAAAGCTAAATGTTTGTTCCATTTATAAAATGGACATTTAGACATCATATCCATTTCAGTGCTTGCTCACCACAGCACTGTGCCTTTCTCATGTGTCCTGTAAGCACATGGCACAGCGTCCATGTGCCCAGTGCCGGTCAATACATGGAATTGGTTCTATTATTACAATACAGCTTCCTCTATTCAAGCCCACAGAGCAAATGATGTTTGAAACGCAAGCGCACAGAAAGGAAGAGACAAAACTGAACCACGTTTCTCCAGAGTTCAGTTTCAGACCTAAACCAACAGCTAAGCAGAAAGCGACACCGACTCAAGCAGCTATAACCGTCTCAAGAGCTTCTGCGTCTGTGATGCCAAACAGCATGTTCAAAAGTCAGGTAGATAATAGGAAGTAGGTGTAAAGTGATATATTTGCTTTACAGGATGCTTTTAAGAATACAGAACAGCTGACCAACTTATGAACCCAGTTATCTTTCAGATTTAAAGACTTAATTAAGTTCATATTTATGGGCAACACACACAAAAGGATCTAATTTGCTTGTATTGCTATTACAATCAGTTTTACAGTTATTTTAAGCCAGAGCACCATAATACTGGTCTGAGATCAGTATAAACCTGTGATACTCACTGGAAGGCATGGTGTATGTGTCCTCTTCGTCAATGATCTCAGCGTAGTCGTCTGTTTCTGAAAAGGGAAAACAGTTTAAGTCCAATTGTACCCAGACTAAAAACAGCCCTTTCAAAACCAGAAACCAAAAACAGTCTTCTCATCTCCGGCGCAACTCACACTCTCCTTGGCAATTACACACGTCGTCTCTTTCCTATTAACGCCGTAGTGCTAAGTTTAAAAGCGTTTCGGTGTCTACAGGAGCTTGAGTTGGCTTGGATCACACACATTCACACAGCTGTGATATCTGTTGTGTTTAAAGAGCGAGTGCATCTGGCTGAGAGGGGGAACTTTCTTTCCAAAGCATTGGTGTCTTTGGGAAAAACAGATGAAGTCATGGGTCATCTGACAGTTTTTGTGTCTGTCCTGTCTTGTTTTAAGGAAAAAGTTTTGTTAAATATTCTCTACGCAGCAATGCGGCAAAAGTCAACTGATTTTGACAGCTCATATTGACTGCCGATGAAGTCCCACGAGCGGAGGGATGAGGGCAAACACTTTCCCTTTACTGTGAGAGAAAGGGATGTGTGTTTTCAGTAGATAAAGTCTCCAACGTGGCAACACTGACTAGGTTTACCAGATCAAAACATCAGATTCCGTTGTAAGCGACTGCTGCGAGAGATCACAGATACGCACCTAGGTATTTTGTTTTTCTGGAGTTCACAGGACTGAAACATGGGAACTGAAGGCAGACAAACTGTGCTATCAAAAAGTATAACACTGAGGCAAGCAACTGTTCACTCTTCTTCTGAGGTTTCAGAAAATAGTTCTTCTCGAAGGAGAAATGTCAGCTCACTTTGATTTTTACTTAGTATTATTTTTGCACTCACTTATGAAAATATATCTGGTGCTGACTTAGTATTCAATTGCATTAAGTTCAGTTGAAAAATAAATAAATTCATTAATTAATTCATTAATTAAATAATTAATTAATTAAAATAATGTAGAATTATAAGATTATAATACAATGATTAAAATATATTCAAATAACAGTTATTTTTCAGATGCTTTAATTGCTTTAAAATTGTAAAATAAAATTATGATGAATTTTTATCATAACTTATATATTAAAGTAATATGAAAGAAAAAAAATACTAAAATTTTAAAACATTTTGGCAATATTCAAAATATCTTATGCTATAACATTTTAAAAATATTGTGAATTGTAATTATAACATATATTAAAGTAATATGTAAGCATAAAAATAAATTAAATATATTAAAAAACACATTTCTGATAATATTCAAAATATCTTATGCTATAAAATAGAAAACAATAACATTATTGTGAATTTTAATCATAACTTATATGTTAAAGTAATATGCAAATATAAAAAAATCTTTTAAATATATAAAAACAAATTTGACAATATTCAAAATATTTTAAGCTTTAACATTTTAAAAGTAACATTGTGAATTTTAATTATAACATAATAAAGTAATATGTAAGTATAAAAATGATTTAAATATATTAAAAAACACATTTCTGATAATATTCAAAATATCTTACGCTATAAAATGAAAAAAATAACATTATTGTGAATTTTAATCATAACTTATGTTAAAGTAATATGTAAGTATAAAAATAATTTAAATATATTAAAAAACAAATTTGACAATATTCAAAATATTAAAAATTTTAAAAAACATTGTGAATTTTAATTATAACAATATGTAAGTATAAAAATTTTAAATATATTAAAAAACACATTTCTGATAATATTCAAAATATAAAAAAATGAAAAAAATAACATAAAAATAATAACATATATTAAAGTAATACATAAGCATAAAAAATAATTTCAATGTATTTAAAAAACACATTTTTGACAATATTCAAAATATCTTATGCTATAAAATGTTAAAAATAGCATTGTGAATTTTAATCATAACTTATATATTAAAATAATGCATTAGTATAAAAACTAATTAAACATATTAAAAATATTTTTGACAATATTCAAAATATCTTATGCTACAAAATGGTAAAAATAACACTGAATTTTACTCATAACTTATATAAAGTAATATGTAAGTGTAAAAATAATTTGAACATATATATATATAAAAACTTTTGACAATATTCAAAATATCTTATGCTATAAAATAGTAAAAATAACATGAATGTAAATTTAAATCTTAATTTATATATTAAAGTAATATGCAATTATAAAATATAAATTAAATATATATTGAAAAACACATTTTTTACAATATTCAAAACATGCTATAAAATCTTTTACCAGAAAAAGTTTTAAAAAAGGTATATTTTTATTTAAGTTTTTTAAAAAATTAAAAAAAAAAAAAAATAGAAAGTTGAAAATGAAAATATATGAAAATTTTGAAAATGTAAAAAAAAAAAAAAAAAAAAAAAAAAAAAAAAAAATCGGAAAGACTTTTCAATTATATATATATTTTTTAAAGTAATTAACTGCGATATACCTATAAATATGTTTTTAATAAAGCATTTTTTATAAAAATAAAATGCCATGTGAAGACTTTTGTGAATATTTTTGAACTGATTAAGAGAGAAAAAATCTAAAGCAATTTTTACAACTGAAAATTAAATTGACATACTCTTAAAATCCACAAGATAATCTAAAACTATAACTAGTGTCTATAGGAAACTTAAATGGGCATTAGAATAATTAGGATAATCACACTGTTCCATTCTCTGCTGAAAATCACTAGATGACTCAAGATCATATATTGTTAATATTCAATATCTCCCCCGGCTCAACTCAGCAATAAGACATATTAAAATTGGACTTTACCATCCCCACCAATATCATCTGTGGATCCAATCAGCATGCAAAAGATTTAAAAGAGAGACAGAGAGAAAGAGAAAGCATTAGATTAATGTCTTTATCAAAAGACATTACTGAGGAGAGGCAACAGAATGAAAGAGTATTTCACGGCTGTTACACAATACAATAAAACAAAGCCCCAAACCATTATCAACAGAAAGATCTTGAAAAATTGCCTTCTCATTCTTCAAGCTATATTAAAAACACATGCACTATCAAGGTGGGGACTTTCCACTGACTTGCACTGTTACTAAATTGAGCTAATGGTATTTTCTATCCTCTAAACCTCAAAAAACCCTTCTGCATTTTAATTAAGACTTTTTTTTAGAACTTTCATTAAGCCATTTTCCTTGTGGGAACCGCTGACCCTTGAAATTTAGGTGACTTCAGGTTAAACCATCCTTGTGGGGACATTCAGTCCCTATAATGCAAGCAAAACGTGCCCTACACACACACAACAGTAAACTGAGTGACATTTTAGAAATAAAACAACTATTAAGCATAGAAAACATCAGAGTTACATAACATTAAGTTCATTATCAATGAAAATGTGAGGCCACATTAGAGTCCAATGAGATGAGTCTTACCTGAAACGGAGATGGCTTTGGCCCGGACTCCTTGCAACCGTTTCTCATGGTTTGCTGATCTGTGTGACAGAGGTTGAAGAAGATGAATCGTGTACATTTTCAATCAAACTTAATCACAGCGTGACCTTTTCCACACTGATCTGCGCTGAAGCCACTGAGCTGGTCTGTTCCATTAGCGTGTGCAGGGAGGGAATGACATAACAGATGGGCACTACCACACGTTAATGGGAACTGGGTTGCAGGTCACATTAGTTGAAGGTACACTGACAGATTCCACATGTCTGAGCCAAAGAGGCCAAAGGCGCAGGAACAGGGCGTAAAAGAGGAACTGATTCTAATGAAAAACTGTTGGAAAAGGTGGGAAAACTGAGAGGTCTGAGTTTTTCAACTTACTTTGGAGCCTTTGGGATAGATGGAAGAGCTCTCTCTCCTTCTGTTGACAAACATTAAGAAATAAAATTGTGATTAAAACAAAACAACCAACCAACCAAACAATAACATTTTGAAATTTCATTAAAGGGATAGTTCACCCAAAAATAAAAATTCTGTCATTAATTACACACCCACCCACGTTACACCTTTGTTCATCTTTGGAACACAAATTAAGACATTTTTGATTAAATCCGAGAGCTTTCCAACACATTTAAGGCCTAAAAAGGTAGTAATGACATTGTTAAAATAGCCCATGTGAAGCAAAGAAATTTTTTATTTTTGTTTTCTTTGCATACAAACAGTATTCTCATAGTTTTATAAAACTACAATTGAACCACTGTCGTCACATGTCCTTACTACCTTTCTGAGCCTTGAATGTCTCAGTTGTGTTGCTGTCTATGCAGAGTACGAAAGCTCTTGGATTTCATCAAAATATCTTTGTGTTCCAAAGATAAATAAGGGCTTACAGGTTTGGAACAACATGAGAGTGAGTAATTAATAACAATTTTCATTTTTGGATCAACTATCCCTTTAACATTTAAGATATTGTTTGTTTTAGTATATTTTAAATTAGCAAAGCTGAATTTTTAACCAGCCATTACTTAGTCTTCAGTGTCACATGATCTTCAGAAATCATTCTAATATGCTGATTCTTATTATCAATGTTGAATAACAGTTACACTGACTATGATCCATTGTTTTTTTTTGTACAGACAAAATTCAAAAGACATCTTAACTCATCTGAAATTGTGTGAATTTATATTTGTGCGTGCATGTGTGTTCTCACCTTTCTGTACACGGACGATAAACGATGTAGAAGTTCCGTGAACAAGTCTACAGTAACCGTCAATGAGATCCGCCATGTTCTCCGCTGTGTTCAGTGTTGTAGTTGTTACCGTCAGAGGCTGGAAAATTAACAAGAACACACAATTACCTCAAAATGCACCATATCCATGTATTAAAAACCACATATGCGACCACAAAGCCCAATTTTTCGAATTTGAGATACATACATAATCTGAAAGCTAAATTAATAAACTATTTATCTGAGATACAACTATTTAAAAATCTGGAATCTAAGGGTGCAAAAAAATCACCTTTAAAGTTATCCAAACAAAGTTCTTAGCCATGCATATTATTAATCAAAAATTAAGTTTTGGTAGGAAATGTACTAAATATCTTTATGGAACATGATCTTAATATCCTAATGATTTTTGGCATAAAAGAAAAATCAATCATTTTGTCCCATACAATGTATTGTTGGCTATTGCAACAAATATACCCTTGCTACTTAAAGCAGAAGTCCGCTTCCAAAACAAAGATTCACATATAATGTACTCACCCCCTTGTCATCCAAGATGTTCATGTATTTCTTTCTTCAGTCATAAAGAAATTATATGTTTTGAGGAAAACATTTCTACATTTTTCTCCATATAATGGACTGATATGGTGCCTCGATTTTGAACTTCCAAAATGCAGTTTAAATGCGGCTTTGAAATGATCGGTTAATTTCATTAAAATAATACAATTTAAATACTTTTCAATCTCAAATGCTTGTCATGTCTTGCTCTGCCTGAACTCTGTGTATTCTGAGCTCAAGACAGTTAGGGTATGTCGAAAAACTCCAATCGTATTTTCTCCCTCAACTTCGAAATTCATTTAAAAATCATCCTACAATCACTACAGATGTACCTACACAGTCTTTGCAATGAGCTCCCATCCCATGCATGAGATGGGAGTTTTTCAACATACCCTAACTGTCATGAACCAGAAAAATACAGTCCAGGCAGAGTAAGACAAGACAAGCGTTTGACATTTAAAAAAAGTATATAAATTGTATTATTTTTCCAAAAATAACCAATCGTTTCGCTAGATAAGACCCTTCTTTCCCAAATGGGATCGTTTACAACCGTATTTGGGATCGCTTGAAGCCGCGTTTAAACTGCATTTTTGAAATTCAAAATCGTGGCACCATATCAGTCCATTATATGGAGAAAAATCCTGAAATGTTTTCCTCAAAAAACATAATTTCTTTACGACTGAAGAAAGAAAGACATGAACATCTTGGATGACAAGGGGGTGAGTACATTATCTGCGAATCTTTGTTTTGGAAGTGGACTGGTTTTGTGGTCCAGTGTCACATATAGGAAAAAAAAAAAAAATGATGTGTGGAAGTTACCTCAGGTGCTCCAGCTACATCTAACTGCAGCATTCCCTTCCTATCTCGCTCCTCGAACTGGATACTCTGCACTTGTGTGAAGTTAGCGAGGTGTGTTGGCTGCAAAAAAACAAAACAAATACAGACGTTAGATTCACTGACCAAATGTCTATCAGTTCATTTTCTCAGTTCTCATTTTCATCAGACTGCACAGTACTTACATTTGAGCCTTTGTCCGTCAAATAACTGATGCCTTCTTCAGGTCCGATGGCCAACTCCACTGATATCACCCAGCTCGACTATTACACACAACAGCACACACATTCAACTCAAACACAAACTGATAAATACAATGCAAATTGATTTCCCCTCACAATGATGAATGATTACTCATGTTTTTAAAGACATTTTATAAAGAAATGAACAAACTACACAGTTATTCATCTTTGAACCAACAGAGGGCACTGCAGACCATTTAAGCAGTCTATCATCATTAAGACAGAAATAATAAATTTAGGAGAGTTATTACATGCAAATGACTTGTGGCTTTATTTTAATGAATTGAATTAATTAACATCTAAACTCAACTCACCCCGAGAGCGCATTTAAAACACTCCTTATCAAATCTGTATATAGGTGAAAGGATCTCGAAGAACTTGATGATACACTGCTCGTCGTTCAGATTGGCGAACTGTTTAAAAGTCTGCTGGATCAGTTTCCGCAGGGGTTTAGCCTGTAAAAACAAAACACAATGACTTGTAATTAAATTATGAGATTAGTCACAAACGCTTAAAGGTGAAAGTGTGATTTTTTTGGTGATGATAAAATACTTTCTCCTACTGTAGCCAAGTTTAATACGTAGTGACAATTACATAAGATGACTTATAGAGACTAAAAACTTCTCTGTTTGCTATGGCTCAATCAATAAGACACGTTTGAGGCAGGATGACCTGTTTGGTCTTGCCTGGTGCAAAAAGTACACACTTTAGGTGTAGGCAACAAGAGCCTTAATGCAACAAAAGGAAAAAGCATTTATAAATGAATTCTTTAGATCAACATTTCTTTATACAGAAGGAATTGAGGCCTGTAAATCATTAGGATGGCATAAGAATAAGACCGTAGCCGAAAAATCACTAAATGTTCAAACAAAACTGTCTTTGCAGAGTAGTGACAAGTTTCATCTCAATAAGGGGTCTTAATCTAAAGTTGAAATTCCAAACTGGTTTCTAATAGCTTTCAAACCAATCTTTAATGGTGTAAACAAAAAGCTGTCAAATTATGCAAACATCAAAAAGTATTCATTATTCAGTGATGATAATTAGCCAATTAGAATCAGGGCTCTTTCCTTGAGACATTTGAGAATATTTGTAAATCGGAAGATTCTCAAATTGAAAACCACAAAACTGGTCGGTAATTCTCTGTTCCCTCCTGACATGGGCTTGGGTTTCCATGGCAACCAATGAAAAGGAGGCGATTTTGGGCTGCTTTGGGGTAGAATGTAAAAGGCAGAGCAGACAAGAGCAAAATCCACAAAATATGCAGAAAATCTCCTTTAATAAAGAACAGGGAAATCCCTCAGGAACGCAAATACACAAACGCCATCTCAATTCCTAAATGCATTTAAATGCATTTAAAATTCGAATTTAATCTAACAATTAATGATGCAACAAGCAGAAAAAAATTAGCAGCACAGAGGATTATCACTGAATGCATAATATTTGGATGTTAAAATATATTCTTTTTTTTGTTTTAAATACAAAAAAATACTTACATTTCTCTTTATTAATAGAAAAAATTAAAATGTACGTTATTGAACAATTTAAAGCCATTCATGGCTTCATAAACGTCTAAAATAACAGTAGGGAGTATGCCACAGCATACTGAAAGACTGAAACAGACTAGGTAGGTCAGGTGGAAAAGGAAACTCTCTCTGTCTCTCTGGCAAACTGCATTTCATTAGAACGGTTCCCTTCAGTGGCTTCTTCAGAGAAGGAAAACAGAACTGGGCCAAAACATCTCAGGGGTGTGAGACCACAGAGGAAGCCAGGCAGGTAATAACATTGATTTTGCCTGAACAATAGCATTTTCTCACAGCCAATAAATCAAGACAACCACCATTTTGAGGAAGTCATCGAAAGAGCATCAGAAATGCTTTATTACCTTCACTGAGTCTAATAAACTTTTTGGAAAGAATCTCCGCAGGCCAACGTCCTTCCTGCAGGAAGAGGATACAGAAAGACGGTCTTTAAAAAAAGCGAAACGTCAGATTTTGGCGTAAAAAAGCACAAGAAATGAGACAGCAACTTGCTTGTTGCTGAACCATTATCGTCTCTTCCAGTATAAAGCAACACTACAGTAATGGAGATCCTGCACCACTGCAGGAGATACGCAAAGATCAATTATACTCTACTAAAAATAGATCAGACAGGTTTCAGAGGGCCATGCAACACGGACTAGTTATTCTGACCCATATACACACAATTTGAAAGAAACAGAGGGAGAGAAATCCTCTAATGGTTCAAAGAACTACAGTACTCCTTTCAGTCTAGCATGAGCTTGGTTTGAAGTACACTAACAGCATTACATCATAAGTGAACACTGCAGTAATATCAGAATGAGAATCGAACCAAAAAGTTTCTGTAACGAGAGTGACAACACATTTTTTTGTGGTGTCACGCCAGGTTTCCCTAAGGAAGTCCATGCAACTTTTTCCTCACAACTGTGACTATTGCTATTGCTCTTGTATATCCAACAACTGTAACCTTCTGATTTCTCTTAAAAGGATAGTTCATCCAAAAATAAAAATTACCCAATGATTTACTCACCCTCAAGCCATCCTAGATATGTATGAGTTTCTTCTCTCAGACAAATGCAATCGGAGTTATATTAAAAAAAAAAGTCCTGGTTCTTCTAAGCTTTATAATGGTGGTGAATGGCTGTTGAGATTTTAAAGCAAAATAAAGTGCATCCATCCATCATAAGAATGACTCCATATGGCTCCGGGGGTTAAAAAAAAAAAAAAAATAATAATCTTTAGCTTCCATGTGTTCATGGACGTAGGCGTAGCGTATTAGAAGTACAAAACGAGGATTTGTAAAGAAAAATGTCAACGGATTTCGATATAAGCCGAGAGGAAACTGGTTTTCCTTTGCTGTGAACAAAACTTGGTTCCCAAGAGACTAGCATATTCTCACTGGAGCTTACGCATTGATTCGCTTCAGAAGATATTTATTTACTCCCCGGAGCTGTGTGGAGTATTTTTTATGATGGATGGATGCACTTCATTGTACTTCATAATCTCACCAGCTATTCACTGCCATTATAAAGCTTGGAAGAACCAGGACATTTTTAATAGAACTCCAATTATATTTGTCTCAATGAAGAAAGTCATATACACCTAGAATGGCTTACGGGTGTGTAAATCATTGGGTAATTTTCATTTTTGTGTGAATTATTCCTTTAATTGTGATTGTTAATAAATCTTGACTTCATTTCTCACAAAATTTAAAAAAGTTTTTTTTTTAGTCACAACTACTTTTTGTATTCTAAAGTGAAAAAACATCTAAACTAATCAGAGCAAAATTTTTCAAGTTAAATAAAAAGGATGCTGCCTGAAGAGACTTATAATTCATGTAAATATGGACAGTGTGAGAACACAACACCAATGATTCAAGCATGAACAGCATTACTTACTCTAATAATTCATAATTTGATTTTTTATCCAGGGCGTTTCCACGCATGTCCCTGAAAAACCGCCTGTAACAGAGAACAGGAAAATTATTTGTCTGAATTCAATCTTTAGTTGTTAAAAGTCATGGACAAAAAAACCTACATTTGCTCATTAAAGGGGTCATCGGATGCCCATTTTCCACAAGTTGATATGATTCTTTAAGGTCTTGATGAAAAGTCTATAAAATACTTTGGTTAAAAATTCTCAATGGTAGTGTAAAACAACACCCTTTTTACCTTGCCAAATCAGCTCTGCAAAAATCATGTCATTCTGGTCGAGGCTGCTTTAAATGCAAATGAGCTCTGCTCGCCCCACCCCTCTCTTCTCTCTGTGGAGTGACGAGCCTGTTTACTTTAGCAACATTTAGCTGTGTTTAGCCGCTAAACTTGCTAACTAGCACATTATTAGGAAAGGCGATCACAAAGATTCATTAAAAAAAAACCTTATACTCACTTCTGCTGTAAGTGAAGCTGGATCACGAATGATTTGTGCGAACATAGACGGATATATATGTAGATTATTTTTACAGATTAATTAAAAACCACAGCATGGATTTTATCATTACAGGGTAGATGTGTACATACACTGCCAAAACACATTAATGTTTAAACATGTAAAAGTGAACTTAGCATCCGATGACCCCTTTAATACTACTGTTGAAAAGTTTGGGGTGGGTATGATTTTCTTATCTTTTTGAAATAAATCTCTCACCAGCACTGCATTTATTTGATAAAAAATACTGAAAACTTGTTGCAAATTAAAAACAACGTTATTCCTAAAATGTAAGCTGAATTTTCAGCCTTCTGTGTCCAGCTTTTGTCATATGATTCTTCAGAAATCATTCGATTATGCTGATTTGGCATTCAAGAAGCGTTTTCTATTATCAATGTTAAAAACAGCTGTGCTGATTAATATTTGTATAGAAACAGCAATATATTTTTTCAGTATTCTGATGAATTACTGACACCGAACTGTTGAAAGGTACTATGCATCACACATACCTGATTTCAAGGCAGCCTAGTTTAAGTGCTACGTCTTGATCAACTTGATCGGCAATCTCCATCATATAATCACTTTTCACCTGGACACACAGAGATATACATATTAGGTAAGGCAAAGAGTAAGGCACAAGCCAAAACTGACCATACAGAATGGATAATGACAGAATTTATCATTTCACTCCTCCAGAACAGACCGATACGGCACGTCAAAAAAAAAAACAAAACAATAATAATAATAATATGACCAGAAAGTTTCAATTTACAACAAACACAACAATACAAAGCTAATTTGCTGGTCATGAAAAATGTTCTCACAGTCCATTTAAATTACATTTTCTTGTTATTCAGAATGATTTATCTTGTATCTTTTGTACGGATCGCCACAAAAGGACAGAGTGGAATTGGTTTCCTTTTTTTAATGTGACGACAGACGCCATAGAACAGGGACATGAACTTATTACAAGGTCAGTCACTTGTCGGTTAAGCGTTTTACAATGATGATTGTGAGCTTATGGTTTGATCTTTGTAACCTGGCAGTTAATGGACCCTGGGCCTTGAACACTAAACCATCTTTCATTTTCTCTAATTAATGCACTGTGTGGGTGAACTTCGAACCACAAAAATTTGTCATATTGCACCCCAAAATAATAATAATAGTAATAAAGTAAATTAAACGCACAATTTTAAACAATTTTGCATGAAGAAAACGGATGGTAGGACTGTTATTTTATTTAATTTTTGCTTATTTTTACTGAAAACCTTTCTTGACATTAAAATCAGCAAAAATTAAATCAGACCACTAGAACTAGAGAACTAGAGAATTGTACTGATGCTACAATATAGGTTTTATTGTCCAAATACAATAATAATGTAAGACTATGTATATTTTACAGCTTTTTCTTTTTAATTTTGGCGTGAAATATGCCCCGGGCGTGTTCTTGACAGGTTTCGTGCGACTCACCCGTGCGGTGCTGCCAGAGAGGAGGAAGTGTCTATACAGGGAGACATTAGCTGAAGGTTTGGCAGCAGTACACAGGCTGCCAGATTAAACTATCCATCACCTGATGATAAAAGTAGTTGAGAGTTGGCTGGTCCTCAGTAAACTGGTTTAAAAATCCTTTAGGCAAGTATCGAATCCGTAGCTCATATCTGAAGAGAGAAAAGAGAAAAAGAAATGATCTAATAACAAAACGCACTCCACATGCTGTCAGCTCCACCTGCAGAATAAAGCTGAAAAAAAAATAACACAAATCATTCACAAGCGATCATAAATGACTGGCAGCTGTCGTGCAGATGCTTTAGAAAACAAACCCCTCAGGTTGAACATCTTCACCGCATGTCTCGAATCTTTAACAACAACGATGGTTTAGATTATGCCGCAGTTTACTCATCTTCCCTTTCATATGTGACTGATTAGAGATGCCGTTGAGACAAGATCTTCTAAAGTCTGCCAGACAGCACAATTACGTTAGTATTAGTGGCTGCTCTCAGCAGCTGTCTGTCTGGGAGGTAAAAATCACACCCCGTTCTTTCACAGCTGGTTCACTGTCTGCTCTCAATTACGCTAAATTAGTTTTACACATCTCTCTACCTGAGCAGGAGCCAGAATGCTACGGCACCTGCCTCACACGTTCAAAACAATGTTTTCTAAATTGGCTAGGGATGATGGACCTGGAATTTGCTGCCATCTGCCTCAAACATAACGCACAGAATATGAAGACAAACCAGCGTTCAAATAGTTTTATAATGTGTTGTGGAAACATTTCAAACCTCACTTTCCAGCTAAAATACGAGTCCTCCATCCGTAATATTGCTTTCTCTAGTGGAAAAGTCATCTCGTCTGAATCAGGAGTTTACAAGCAAAAACAGTCCAAAACAGCTCTAAACCGAAATGTTTGTGGATTTTGATTTGAGTGGACAACAGAGCGATGGACATTTCACTGGAGTAAACGTTGATATGGATTATGGACTGGTATTTTTTGTTTTACCAGCAGCGACAATTTAAAGTAGGGCAGGGCGAATTGGACAAAAAAATTATCACAATAACTTTTTTCAATCAGTCGATATCGCTAATTATCACAATAAATGCTCATTTTTTTATGTTTTTTAATTTAAAGGCAGATGTGAAATGTGAAAGTTGTTCAATGTGAAATGTGAAAGTGAAAGTTGGTTTTAAACTATTCTTTATGGTTAGAATATGACAAACACTTTTCCAGTCATTTTTCCTTAACAAAATAAATTAAAAGTAATAAAAAAATAATAATTTCTTAGTTCTACATGTTCTAACAAGTAATATTTTTCCAAATCAAGACAGGTTTGTCTTGCCTCATAATATTAATATTATAACTTTTTTTTTTGGAAATGTTCTTAGAAATACACATTTGATAGTAGCTTGAGTTAGGATGCAGATTTATGTTCATCAAAATCAATAATATCAGCAAAAATTGTACCAACCTTATTTTTACAGGGTGAAATTTAATTATTCTGACTTACTGAGGTTTTTTGTCTGTTTGTTTTTAATTAACCAGTGGTTTTCAATAGTAGCATACATTTAGATAATAATAATCACAGGTAAAACCACAAATACAGCACCTCAATATCATGATAAAAATTCTGTATGGTTTCTATGTGTTTGTATGAAAAACAGCAGTCTAAATACATTTAGTATAAATGCTATAGCTTAATAACAAAAAATACTGTAATTATATTCCATTATTCGTTATTCAATGCATTCAATACATGTCTACATTAATAATATAACAAATTCAACACAAATACCCACATTTCGGTCACAATACCATGGTGCAGATAGCGCTACTACAGTAAATCTATGGTAAATGATGGCGATGTGTAGATTAAAAAGTTGAATTGCGCGCAACAATTAACTATCGATCTTTTGTTCTGTCTTTGCGCATAAACATTTATTAAACTCTTGTTATTGTTTATCGAAAAAAATTGATATCACGCAATAATTATCATTTTTGATTTATCGCCCAGCCCTAATTTCAAGTTAAAAAGAATTAATGATGGACTTGTTTCTTACAAACACGCTGGTTCTTGCTTCACAAAATGTTAATGTTTTGCTGTTTTTATCAGCTGTTTGAACTCTCATTCTGACGGCACCCATTCACTGCAGAGGATCAGTTGGTAAGTTGGATCATGTGATGCTAAGTTGCTCCAAATCTATTCTGATGAAGAAACAAACTCCTCTACATTTTAGATGACCTGCAAGTAAGTAGATTTTAAGCACATTTTAATTTTGGGTACCCCTCCGAGGATCTCAGATGGTGCTCGCCCTGAATCATTATTTTTGTTTTCTTTGCACCAAAAAACATATTCTCTCGGCTTCATAGAATTAAGGTTGAACCACTGATGTCACATAGACTATTTTAACAATGTCCTTACTACTTTTATGGGTCAGTTGTGTTGCTGTCTATGCAGGGTCAGAAAGCTCTCTGACTTTATCAGAAATATGCTAATTTGTGCTTCAAAGATGAACGAAGGTCTTAAGGTTTGGATTTCTGGTTTAAATCAGTTTATCACACCGTACTTTTGGCTGTGCTGAATAATAACATTATTCCATGTGGGAAACATGATCATAGACAATGAAAATCAAGAGCTAGCCTGCAGTTAAATCCTATTTGTTTCTTTTCCATTTCTGCAGAATCTGAAGAGGAGGAATTTAACCTGCTGATCTGCAATTGCAGAGGGTAAAATGTCTTGCTTTAAAGCAAATGCTGCATGTATTATCAGGGTTCTGTATTTCATTGTGAAGACATGCTGGAGGGCAAACAGAATCAAGCTTATCCTTTGAACTGCGGACTTCCCCGCAAACGCATAAAAAGCCCATTCATTCATAATGAACGGTTGAAGAAAGAAGACGGGTGAAACAAGCCCCCGGCTGCGTGAATGGAATATAAACAATAGAGCAATTAAGCCCAGACTGCTTTATTTAGCTTCATTAAGATAAAACTCACTACGTCAAGCCATTCATTCCAAAGCTCCGCCCACTGGGTCAACCTCATCGTGATGCAGAAATATTCACCCCCACCGTATGAATTATACATGAGCCATTATATCATCCTTTCAATTCTTTAAAGATGAACAGCACATTCACTCCGATAATGCTTTACAACAGAATGATGTGCAGTGTCATCCTCATAAAACAGGCATAACCCAGATACAAAATGGCATGTATTAGATATACTGCAAAGAGTCCTGTTTTATGCAATTAAACAAGGGACAGCTTGCATAATTGAGCACTTTTCTGAATGGTCTTAGGCTCGAACCGCCATCATTTCTTTCAACAGACCACCAGTGACAACAGGGGCCACCAGACAAAGAAAATAATATAAAAGATAATAATGGACCACAGCACCACAGTGGTCTCAGATGTCAAAGATGTGCTATTTCAGAGATGTTAGAGGTGTTTTGATTGTATTGCAGACAGAAACATCAAACTTCACTAAGCCTCAGCGTATGGCCACACAGACACGCCAGAATTGAAAGCGCGGTTACTTCCCTCCTCGAAAAGATCACAGTTCTGTTATCTTTTGTTTTTAAATGCATAAAAAAATTTAGGTAACACTTTATTTTGATGGTTCCTTTTGAACATTCTGTTGACGATAAGTAACACTGCATCTATATGTCAACTAAGTGTTATTAAACTGTCAGCTTAATATCTAACTCTTTATTGTGATGGTCTCCCAAAAGATATTCTACTGACTATAAGTAACTTTATAAGTAAATGTCAACTTCATCTAACCTTAACCTGATCACTCTACTAATACTTTCTATTGAGATTTAGTAGATATGTAGGTGCAACGTTACTTATAGTCAACAGAATCTGTTAAAGGGACCATCAAAATAAAGTGAAAGCTATACATTTTTAAAGGCCAATATTGACATTTATTCAGCAAGGATGGATTAAATTGATCAAAAGTGACAGTGAAGACATTTAGCTGTATAATGATACAAAAGATTCCTATTTCTAAACATTCTATTCATCAAAGAATGCATCACTGGAAAATATTGAAAATACTGAGAATTGAGCATTGATAATAAAAAGCAATATTTATTGATTTCTGAAGAATCATGTGACACTGAAGACTGAATTCAGCTTTGCCTTAACAGGAATACATTTTATCTTAAATATATTAAAATATAATTATTTGAAAATGTAATAATATTTCACAATAGCAATGTTTTTACTGTAATGATCAAATGAATGTACCCTTGTTTTCAGCAATTTGTTTTCAAAAAGATTTAAAAGATTTTTTTTAAACCAAATTTCATTTTATTTTTTTCCAAATTCCATTTTCCAGTTTTCAATTTTTTTCTAGAATCTGTTTTAATGGTTAAATTAAAAAATATTAAATCAAAAAGCATGTCTAATTAATTAAAGCATAAAACGTACACAATTGAACAGCAATTTATTAAAAGTTTAACAAAAACTACATTTTGAGGCCCTATGAAACACTTTTTTCAAGTTTTAGTTTTAGTTCTGTGTTTTCTGTTAATTTTCTGGATTCCATTTTAATGTTTTATCAAATGTTAATAATCAAAAAGCTCTAATTAATTTTATAAAAATTCATTTTTTATAATTTATTGATTTATTAATTAATTTATTTTTTTTCAGAAATACTGTGTTGTATATTTACATTTTTCTGGTAAATAAATTCTGGTAAATAATTTCTCTAGTAAATATTTGTTTAAAAAAGTAATAATTTTATTAGTAGTAGTACTATCATTTCATTAAGTAATATATTTCTGTCACAGTTTCTTCCAGTTAAACCAAACTTTTATTTTGACCGGTTGCTGTGAAGACCTTTATGACGTTTTTAAGACTCGTTTACAAAGCGAACGCGCAAAGACTAAGAAAGTTCAAGTAAGTCAAACGCCGTTTACAAACGAAAAGGTATAACGATGTCGGACAATTCTGAAGTTGTAGCAGAAAATAAGATGGAGTTTTTGGCCATACTCTACACAGACGATGAACTTAGACATGATTTGTTTCGTAGCATCATGGACGTGCACGAGCTTTTGTGCTTAAAATGTATACAAATTTTTATTTTCCAAAAAAAAAATGACAGATCGTTTCGCTAGATAAGACCCTTCTTCCCCGGCTGGGATCGTTTAGAGCCCTTTGAAGCTGCACTTAGACCACATTTTGGAAATCAGGGCACCATATCAGTCCATTATATGGAGAAAAATCCTAAAATGCTTTCCTCAAAAACCATCATTTCTTTACAACTGAAGACAGAAAGACATGAACATCTTCGATGACAAGGGAGTGAGTAAATTATTTGTAAATTGTTGTTCTGGAAGTGGACTTCTCCTTTAAAAACAGACATACCAGTTCTGTACTGTTTATTTATTAACGGATAAATAAACTACTATTAACCGTAACACCGGTTTTATGCTTATGATACAAGCATTAATGACTCACCTCCAGTCGTCCTGTGGATGGCTGTGCTCGTACCGCTCCCTCACGTGAGACACGCCCATGTCGGGATGGAGCCAATGGACTTCACCTGTTCTCAGGTGGCTCAGGCGCAGACCAAAGCAGGACACACACCTCACCTTATGGATGTCCACAATCTTCTGTATAATGCCCTGAAAAACACACACAAGCATTTGGTGACAAGTTTATTAAACATTTAAAGCAGGACACATCTTACAGTAAACATCAGAGAATATTCTGTGCAAAATAGGCTCAAAGCCAGAAGAGTTTCAGTTTAATCTTTCTTTGATTAATGTGTCATGTCATGGGTCAGTAAGTTCTGTGGCTCAAATCGATGTAAGAGAGTGACGACGAGAGAGGAGATGGATGAGACCAAGAGAGAGCAGGATGTTCAAGAGTCTTCTGAGGCATAATATATGATGTCTAACAGGATGGAAAAACTGTTATTTAATTTATTATGCAAATTGCAAAATGCATGAGCCAGCAGGCAAGAACTGATAAGCCACATTAGTGTGTGATAAATAACACGTCATGGCTGTTATCTTTTCTATCGGCTTATACAGACATCATAGACTACTAATATAAGATGTCTAAAAAACATTTTAAAAAGAGAAAACCTGGCTTAATCACAGGGCTTTATCACACTAAAACCACCTCCAATAACTCAGATTTCCTCTTAGACGTCAAACTATTTTATTTATTGAAGTAGTTTAAGAGTTAATGTGATGTTTCTGTGGCAATAGTCTGTTTAGTTCGGGCCAGGTTTGGATGAGGTTCAGACCTGATGAGACTGATAAGCATCAGATGCAAACCTGCATAAAACAGCAGAGAACTGGGACAATGGCAGCCATGTGAAGGATGAAAGCGGGACAATGCGCTTTGAAGTCGTACGGCTACTTGGCTTCAAAAACCAACCTCATTAAATAATTTAGAGTAGCATGCCATTGTCTGAGGGGGTTTTACCACGAATGTTCTAGGCCACTGCAAGCTGCATTCTGAATAATGCCGAAAAGCCCGGAGCTCAGAGGAAATGTCCTCTTTAGTCCTGCACAGGAATGTTTGTGGTGTAGCTGTCAAAAAATGTTGTACTAAAGTCCAAAAACAAAAATTAAACATCACAAATACACAATTTAGAACTTAAAAAGTCACTTAAAATAGTTTATTACATAAGAAAAAATCCTGATAATTTACTCTCCCCTACGTCACACAAGACGTTCATGTCTTTCTTTCTTAAGTCGAAAAGAAAATCAAGTTTTTGAGGAAAACATTCCAGGATTTTTCTCCATATAGTGGACTTCAATAGGAACCAAAGGGCTGAAGGTCTAAATTGCAGTTTCAGTGCAGCTTCAAAGGTCTCTACATGATCCCAGCTGAAGAACAACTTATCTAGTGAAACGATTAGTCATTAAAAAAAAAAAAAAATTAAATAAAAATGAATATACTTTTTAACCCAAATGCTTGTCTTGCACTAGCTCTGCGTCCACAACTTCACGTGTGACACGTGTGACATAGGCGGAAGTACCAACCCAATGTTTACAAAGCAAACATGCAAAAACTAAATTAAATACGCTTTACAAAAAAAGGCAAAATGTCGGACGAAGTTGGAGAAGAAAATCCGATGGAGTTCAGTACTACTTCTGCTTACGTCACACGTGACCTTTCCAATGTCTCTCCATAATGCATGAAGTGCATTGCAGAGCTAGTGCAAGACGAGCATTTGTGGTTAAAAAGTATAGCAATTTTTATTTTTTTAGAACATGACAAATAGTTTCGCTACATAAGACCCTTATTCCTTGCCTGGGATCGTGTAGAGCTCTTTGAAACTGCACCTTCAACTTGTTGGCCCCTACTGAAGTCCACTATATGGAGAAAAATCCTGGCATGTTTTCCTCAAAAACCTTTTTTGTTTTTTCGACTGAAGAAAGAAAGGCATGAACATCTTGGATGACATGGGAAATTTTTAAGTGTAAGTGAACCAATCCTTCAACAATAATAAAGCAATTGATAAAACTGCTGAAATAATGATATTTTACCAAAAAGCTCATGTGATGATCTGTTGTCTGTTTGCTTTTAATAATGATGAATGAACATGGATATGATGAATGAAAACATGTATACTTGCCGTATAAACTGAGCAAGCAAAAAAAAAAAAAATTGGATATTATCAGCCTCAATATTGGCATAAAATGTGTAAAGAACAATGCCAATGCATTTCTCTTCTCTTGGCCGCAACCGATATGGTCTGATATGGTATTCTATATCCTGGAGAACATTAAGAGTGTGACCCAGCTGATCTGCAGACTCACCCTGACATCGGTTGAGTCCCCATGTCGGATGTTGCTGGCCCAGGTGCAGGGTTCACTACTGCTCTCGAAGTAGTGGAAGACTCTGAGTACGCGCTCCAGAGGCCCTGCCGTTCGCTCCATCCCTGCGCTGAAGCGAGGCTTGACCCCCTGGTTCAGGGCATGGGTCAGGTTGGGGTCCAGGTAAGCCGCTGCCATGGCTTTGGTGGGTGCTAACTGTCCGTCATATTCTGAGGAGAAGATAAAACTGTCACTACAGAGGCCTTGAAGAAGTACAGTTAATACTGTAAATCTGTTCCAGTATAATAAAAAAAAAACAAAAAAAAACATTCATTATATATTTACACACACATTTTATTATTATTATAAAAAACATCTTCTGTTGTTCTGATTCTGATATTAGATCAAACTGGAAAAAAAGCCTGCAGGAACATTGATAATTTTTTAATTAATATTTTTATTCTTGCTTGTGCTACAAAATATGACCTGAAGAAACGCTATTGTAAATGGATGAACTAGCAGCTTTGCAATGCATGCAATCTCTATTATCTTATTATAATAATAAAAATTAGGAGTGGACGATATACTGGTAGAAATTTTTTAACTGGTAGAGACTGGACTTTCATCTCTCTCAAGGTTAGCTGCGCTACTTGGTCACAGTAACTTATCGTTTACATGTGTTTTTTTAACATTGTGGTTTAAAAACAATTGATTTTAAGCTGTTGAAACACAATCAGCAGCAAAAGAGAACTCATTTCACTATATGTATACGCTGTCTGAAAGACCATTTCTGAGCACACAAAGATAAAGCGTGAGAGTGCTGAACCTTATTTTTGCTGCCTTTTAGGCCTTGAATGATTAAATACACACACTAGTATGTGTCAAAATGCCCATCTTTGCAAGTATTCTCATAAACACAGTAATTTAGATCTTAAGTGAAAGCAAACAGCTGAGAAAGAAAACACCTGGGCAGCTCTTAAAGTGACAGCAGTCTAATATTCCAGCAGTTAATCAAACAACAAAAGAGAGAAAAATGTCTGCTCTTGACTAAACTACTTTTGTAACTTTAATAAGAAAAAAATATTTTTTCGTAAAAATATTTACGCATTCTGATATCATAAAGACCCTATTTAAAGCAAAAATAACTATATTGTGATATCTATATTGTTCGTGTGAAATAAAATGACTCATATTGTGATGTAAGATTTTGCTCATATCGCCCACCCCTAATAATACTACTAATCAGATCATTACATAAGGGAATATTCTTGTTCAGAATAGA
The DNA here is from genome assembly GCF_022985175.1 of Labeo rohita. Lineage (NCBI taxonomy): Eukaryota > Metazoa > Chordata > Actinopteri > Cypriniformes > Cyprinidae > Labeo > Labeo rohita. The sequence continues at coordinate 15,311,766 of NC_066884.1, read as the reverse complement.
AAGAAAAACACATTAATCACAGCACAAACATTCATTTCCCCCGCAGAGCGCACAGATGAATCAAAACACACTGACAAGACAATGAAAGCTCTCAGTCAAGTCAGTTCAGAGATGTCACCTGACAACAACCGAGGCAATGAACGGCAGCGAAACAACCCCAACGCTTTGGATGTACACCGATAAAGAAGACCGTCTGATCAGCTTGATATTCAACTGTCAGAGCAAAATATACAGCAGGATGCTGCAGACACTAACAGGAGGTTGTACTCCTGGGAGGAAGTAAAGGAAAAGGTCCAGACACCAACACTTCAGACGGACAGATGTCTCCTGCAAGCATGCCAGACGAGTGGCCTTCGGGACTATGATAGTGTCAGATATTCTGGCGAAACAGCTTCAAGTACAACAATCCATGATGGCAAACTATAGCATTCCAGAGCTGCAAGGTCAACACAACAATGGCTGTTTCATGTCAGTTAAATCAGCCCGAAACATTCCCACGATGTGTCTACAGCTCTGTTACAAGGTTAGATGATGAAGAGCTTAGCATAAAGGTAATGATAAGCCTACATTATTGAAGAATAAACCCTAAAAGAAGGAGTCACAGTGAACATTGATCATTATTGACCAATCAGAATCAAGTATTCCACAGAGAAAACAGTAATGTGGCTTTTACAAATCACACAAACAACTTCACATCTATAAATAATTCAAAAAAGTATGTCACCTACACAATAAACTTAGCAAACAGGAAATTAAATCAGCGTAAAACAACCGGTAAGCACACAGGACACATTTTATTGCAGTTTTAAGTTAGTTTCAGTTAATTTTGAGCTCCTCTCCTACCTTTTCTGAAGAAGGGCCAGCAGGTACACGCCAGCGTGGATCTCAATAGTTCAGGGCTTAAACGGCCCTCTAAAAACACAAACAATAAGCCTGCGAAAGCAACTTAAGTTCAAAGCACACATGCACTCTGTTGGGTCCGAAGGACGTCAAGAAACCGTAAAATCCATACTGTCACTACTGTCAGTCTTTTGGTGCATATTTCAAACATAACTGCCCTCTCACATATATTCAAACGGACAATATAGTTTAGTAGCTTCCTCTGTGTGACATCACATCCTGGTAATCATAATGTGTCCAGACTGGCCCATGCTTCATGTAACCAGCGCTCCAGTTCCTGTCCTCTTATCCTGAGGAGACTAGGAGAATACACAACACTTCCTGACAAGACGTCATGAGTCAAAGACCTGAATTCAACAGCCCTAAAATCACGACACTTGGGTTAAACCAGCTGATAGACCACAAGCATTCGCTCTAGACTACACGCATACACACGATTGAACTCGCCCACAAGTAAACACACGTGGTTAAATGGGACCTTGGCCAGGAGGAGGAGTTCACACACACATATCTGACTGAAAACACTGGAGCTTCGCCTTTATAACACGATCAATTTTTAGCATATAATAACAGAATAATGTATTTTTTATTATAATCTGACAATTATTTTATGGAATATTGCAGTATTTATTAAACTGTAAATGATTTGTCTGCGCACAGCATTAACTATTTAAAATTCATGTCCCCTCATAATATTTAATCAAAACAACTTCCCCTCCCTCCTGTAATGACATCTCTTCTCTTCTCTAATGACATATATACTGACGCAAAGGCGGGAAAACCCGTCACTCACATGATATTACAACAATAGCATGCGACAATGATCCAACAGTTCAATCAATTCCTGATGGACCCAATTAAATCCTGTCCTACATTTGTTCTCTTTAAGAAGCCATTTCATTTGGATACACGTCACAATAGTGAAGACAAAACCATTGCAACTTCCTTTTAATGTCGACTAATTATTTTACTGTATTGACAGTAGTTTCTATATATTCTTCCTAGTTTATATAAATTCTGTTTGAAAAGATATACAAGAGAAAATATCTTCCCCAACATGGAAGGCTTTGAATATTGTTTTGGACATTAGGGGGACCTTCATAAGACAGCTGAACTTGCCTGATTCTAAAACATTATGAATCCTGACACTAAATATGGCTAGCACAGTAACACCTGAGAGTATTATATTTAGCTGTGCTATTTCCATAGAGGAAATAGATACAGTGACATTGCAATGAATGACATAAGAAAATGACTGAATGGTCGTTCATTCACTGTACATTAGTTTATTCACATGAATGTCCTTGACTGAACCAGAGGCAAGAGAGAGAAGCTTTGTTTCTGTAATCATTGACTTCAGAAGGATTTTCTAAAATCTCAGTCATCCAGTAGCCTGAATGGTTATAATGTGTACCCCCAAATATTCTGTTTCCTTTTACTGAACTGATGTATAGTGGCTCACAAGAACATTGCATACGATGAGACAGATCTCAGGCACTCTGAACACAACATAACAATCTACGCTATAAGCCAAAACAAAACTAAAGTAAACAAAAGGAAAACATGCAAAAACAAAACCAGAAACAAAACAAAAAACACAAAACAAAAGCAAACATTCTTCAAAACGCACACAAAAACAAAACCTACAACAAAACCCAGAAACAAAAAAACCAAGCACAAAACTAAAGCAAGCATCCTTACTAAAGCAAAGCAAAAAACTAAAAACAAAACAAAAAAGAAAACTTAAAGCAAAAAAAAGCAAAGTACACACAAAAACAAAACCTGCAACAAAAGCCAGAACACAAAACTAAAGCAAACATCCTTACAAATCCTCCCAAAGCAAAGCACACACACAAAACAAACACAAAAGCAAAAAATCTTGTCAAAGCAAAACACAAAATAAAACTAAACTAAACAAAAAAGACAAATCAAAGCAAGGAAAAGCAAAACACATCACAAAAACAAAACCTGCAGCAAAAAGCAGAAACAAAAACACAAAACAAAATTTTTTGCCAAAGCAAAGCAAAAAACAAAAGACAAATCAAAGCAAAGAAAAACTTGCACCAAAAGCCAGAAAAAAAAAACAAAAACGCAAAACAAAAGCAAAGATTCTTGTCAAAGCAAACCAAAAAATAAAAAAATAAATAAAACAAAGCAAGACAAAAAAAGACAACTCAATGCAAAGCAAAACACACACAAAAGAAAACCTGCAACAAAACAAAACAAACACAAAACAAAAGCAAACATTCTTAACAAATCAAAGCAAAAAACAAAATAAAACAAAACAAGATGAAAAAAAGACATCAAAGCAAAGTAACAAAAAACATGCACAAAAATAAAACCTGCAACAAAAGCCAGAAACACAACAAAACAAACAAAACAAAAGCAAACAAAGCAAAAAAAAGACATAAATGTAAAGAAAAGCAAAACACACAAAAACAAAACCTGCAACAAAAGCCAAAAACAAAACAAACCCAACACAAAACAAAAGCAAACATTTTTTGATATAAACATTTTTGATAAAGCAAATAAATAAATAAATGAAAAATAAAACAAGACAAAAAAAGACAAAGCACAGAAAAGCAAAACACACACAAAAACAAAACCTGCAACAAAAGCCAGAAACAAAACTAAACCAAACACAAAAGAAAAGCAATCATTCAAAAAAAAAAAACTATCGCTAACACAATAATTCAGATGAAAGTGAAGACACTGCTTAGACATATCAGTGTCATAGTCATTTTATCTGTCCGTACACATGTGCTGCATTCACCTTATCTTTCTCCCAGCAGTCAATGGTCTTTTCAAAAAGCTCACTCACCACCAGGGAGACTAGACACCACACAAAAAGCTCCTGTATCTGAGCTTAAGAAACGTAAGCTGAGACATCTGATAGTGAGAGTGGTCTCTCTCAATGTCTCTTTCTCACTTAACGTATCTTTCTCTGCCTCCTCCATAGCTATAGGTTAAACGAAGGAGGAGACTGGAGGGGCTCTTTTCACGGGGTAATTCTGCACAGATACATAGGTAGAGGATTCATTCTCTCACAAGAAGACACCAACAGCCCCAAGCAAGCATATGGAATTCTTTGCAGCAAACGCACAGGCCTCGGAGAAAGTAAAAATTGGATGGTTCTGTGCCTCCGAAACAGATTATTCCGATTCCACGCTCAATTTCTCTACAGACAGGAGCTGAAAAGAATTAAAAAAGAGAGAGTCTGACATTTCTTTGGCCTATTAGATCTTAAACCTTGGACGAGACTTTTGCCTTGTCATTGCTCTCCGTTTCCTCATTTCTTTGTTCTTGGCTTATAGAGAATGTCAGTTTTCCAATCGTTTTACGCACATTACACCGTATAGCTACTGTATCCGTCGTTCTCCTTCCACACTGTTAATTCTTTTAATGGCTATAAAACCTGTGTCTGGTGCACGGAAAAGGAAGCAGCCTGATTGTGGTGGAGACAAGCAAGGCGTGCAGGAAATCTGATTTCATCTATTTGGCCCGGATGGATATGGGAAGAAACAAAAGGATGCTCACTTGGGGTAGGAATGAGTTTAACATACTGCGTTTATGATAAAACAATAAAATGATAATTTATGTTCTTTACAAAAAAAAAAAAATATCTGTAAGTTGCAATCACTATGTGAAATAGGGTGAAATTCCAGAGATGAAAATGTGAGAAAGTAGCTGTCAAGAGTCTGTATAGGGAAAATAAAATAAAATAAAATAAAATAAAATAATAAAATAAAATATCAGTACCATTCATCATCCCTCAAAGAAATTTACAGTAACTCCCACTAACAATAACTATCAGTATATTTTGTATTCAGTATGTGCCAAGCTTCCCACACACACACACTCAGCTGAGCTCCGATGGGAATTCACCCCTCAGTAATGAAGCTACACTCCACCTACATGACTGCTCTTGCACTGATGTCAGCGGACAGATAATCAGGCTGACAGCCGCTCTCTGATTGTTCATTAAACTCAGCCTAATGAGCTGGAGCTCTTAGACACAGAGTTGAAATCTCAGCCCTACATTACAGAAGAGATCCTTTAGTGTGGATGATTTTCATTGAAACTATCTATATTAAAATATAATTAATAATTGAAAGAAACATGCCAATTTGAATAACTTTGGCCAGACTTGCACACATGATAACAGTACAAATCAGCAACATTTGGAACGATGTAGGGTAAAAATAAGCACACAGACCACTCATCCACACACAAGCGCAAGTAAAATGTGAGTGAATAAAACATTACTGACATGTGTAATTCAAATCTAAGAGTATTAAAGAAAACATCTGCTGCGACTTTTACGACTGTAAAAGACATGGATAATGTTACAAAAGATTTATTTAAAATAAATGCTGTATTTTCGAAACGTTCCATTCATTTAAGCAGCAAAGCTGTTTATAACTTTAATAATAATAATAATCAAAAATGTTTATTAGAATGATTTATGAAGGATTATGTGACATTGAAGGCTGGAGTTATGGCTGCTGACAATTCAGTTTTGCTATCATAGGAATATATTACATTTTAAACGTATTCATATAGAAGTCATTTAAAATGGTAATAATATTCACAATATTACTGTTTTACTGTTTTTGACCATCTAAATCCAGCCCTCGGGAGCATAATAGAAATATACACTACCACTAGTCAAACATTTTTGAACAGTACGATTTTTAATGTTTTTTAAAGTCTCTTCTGCTCACCAAGCCTGCATTTATATGATCCAAAGTATAGCAAGAACAGTAAAATTTGGAAATATTTTACTATTTAAAATAACTGTTTTTCTATTTACATTTTAAAATGTAATTGATTTCCCTGATTTCAAAGCTGAACTTTTAGCATCATTACTCCAGTCACATCATTCTAATCATTCTAATATTCTGATTTGCAGCTCAAAAAAACATTTATTATTATTATTATTATGTTAAAAAAACAGCTGAGTAGAATTTTTCAGGTTTCTTCGATTAATAGAAAGTTCAGAAGAACAGCATTTATCTGAAATAGAAATAATTTGTAACATTATACAGAAAATGTCTTTATCATCACTTTTGATCAATTTAAAGCATCCTTGCTACATAAAAGTATTCATATTAATTTCTACCATTTATTCCTTATTTCCTATCATTTATTAGCTTTTTATTTCAGATAAATGCTCATCTTTAGATCTTTTTACTCAAAGAATCCTGAAAAAAAAAAAGTTCTCATTTTTGATAATAATACTAATAATAAAAAAAAAAAATGTTTCTTGAATGGCAAATCAGCACATGAAGCATATGAAGACTGAAGTAATGAACGCTGAAGATTTAGTTTTGATCACAGGAATAAATTACATTTTAAAATATATTCAAATAGAAAGCTTTTATAAATAGTAAAAATATTTCACAATATTACTGCTTTCGCTACATTTTGGATCAAACAAATGCAGGCTTGGTGAGCAGAAAAGAAGAAGAAAAAAAACATTCAAAATCTTACTGTTCAAAAACTTTTGACTGGTAGTGTGTATTTTATAAATAAAAATCGACCCGAAACCTTTCGCATGGTTGAATGGTAATTCATATGATAAAATATTATTTTCTATATGGAGATATGATACAGCACAGTGATTAAAAATGTAAATTAAATATCAGGTCAAACGGGTTGACCTGACAATCATGACTGATACTCCACCAGAGACATGCTGAAAAAAGAAAAGGAAAAAAAAAAAAAAAAACTTGACCTGCAGTACTGATGCAATATTGTGAGAAATGTAGGACTGTAACGCCACAGCTAATACACTACTAATATAGATGTGCTAGCAGTCATCTGCCAAGATATTAAACTAACCCCAATACAACACCACCATAAAGGAAAGTAGTAGAAATCTAGAGAGACGGAATCCACAGAGAGGTCATATCAGTACTCCTACACCTTTCATTTCTCCTAAACCGCCTTTAAATCAATACACCACATCCTGTAAGACAGAACGAGCGTGAAACATTATCGTGGAGGTTTTCTGGAAGCAGGTTGCAGTGCTGTATCTGGGTGACATACTTGGCAGAGGGGGAGGGTAGGAGTAGACGCAGGCTCCTCGTGCCCAGCACAGAGGAAAAGGACTGCAGCCGCTGCTCTCCATCCGCTGGCCTCCGCTCTCGTCTCTCTCCCAGGCCCAGCGGCTCTCCGACTCCCTGGCAGAGTCATAGGGAGCAGGGGGTGACCCCGGCCCACCGCAACGTACTGTTACCAGGCCACCAGGGATGGCCCTCAGAGGCCTGGGACGAGGCGTGGTGTGAGGTCGCAGAAAGGTGACTGGTCAGCTGACCGAACCTCTAATCCAGGAGTGCGAAAACATGAAGTGATCAACCAGGACCAGGAATGAGGGTAGATATGCAAGGTGAAAACGTGGTCTCGTTTTCCTCAGAAGCGCTTTTTGAAAACCACCAGCAAGCGCAGTGGAAAAAGATCCAGAAGTGACAGGGAAATCCCACAGCTGTCCGGAGTAATCCGAAGAATGGATGCAGCAGGCGAGGCTGGAACAAAAGCAGAAATGTCGACAAGAATAATCCTCACATGCTAAAACGCTTCCTTTTAGCTGCCTTTCTGAAGTTCATCCAGATTAAGAGAGACGCTGCGCTGACGGCGTGTGTAATTTTCACAATCCGGCAGAGTGTGTCAGGAGAGAAAGTGTGCATACGAGGGAGGGATGAGAGAGTAGAGAAAGAATCAGGCCAAGTGAGATAAGAGGAGGGGCCTCTTTAAATATGCTAATCAGCTCTGTGAAAACCAACCACTATTGGCTGACCAGCTCGTGTTTACAAAACACAGACCACCAAGCCAAAAGAAGCGGCCGATCAGGTTTTTCAGGGTGTGTGTTTGACCAGGATTATTCAACTGGGCGGTCCGGCTTCTGTTTACATTCTCAGTATTGTGTTGCAAATTTAAATACAAAGCTTTATCATTTCTAAGAACCTCTAATCACCTTATGAATGATGGTAGAAATGTTATATGCTTCACTAAAAGGATATCTGTGGGCTGCTCGTGGAGATTCATGTGGAGAGGGACTGAAGGAATGTCCGTCAATTACCTGACAAAGGCTTAAGGAAGGAAGTCGGCTTCCTGTTTTTGACAACAGCCCATACTTGCAGAGATGCACGTAAATAAAAAAATGTAACATCGCTGCAAATGAAGCAAATGAGTGCATCATCAAGCTTTGCAATTTGCATAACTTGCATAATTCTTAATGCTGATGTTATAAGGTACTTTGGCGATGCACTGAAGAAATATTTCAGAATTTTTGTGTAATCCCATGCACGCCATTTCAGCTTAGCAACTACAGTTAAGTCCTTGTTCTGTCTGGTTTACTATAATTCTGTATGTAATGACTTTGCAATCCATCTTAACGTTTTGCTAAAAAGGATGAAATATAAAGCAGAAATAGATACAAAGAGCAAGTGAGTGTGTGACAGTATCAATTAAAATTTGAAGAAAGAACTATACCTAAAAAATGTAGCATGTTTTATAACTGGTTGAAAAAATAATGGCTTAATAATAATTATTTAAATATACAAAACTGCACTCATTGGTTTTTTAGGGTTCCCATTTTTGTTCTAGAATAGAACAGAATAGTATAGAATTTTGTGAAGGGGTCAATAACTTAAAACTAAACACAAAATAATTTTGTGTCTTGAATAGACCAGACTAAAATAAAGTACTGTTCTGTCCAGGATCATTACCATAAAACTGAATGTGAAAAAAAGGTTTATAAGAGTCTAGAACAGAGTCCACATTTTATTAGAATAGAACAGAATAGAATAGAATAGAATAGAATAGGAGTCCATATTTTATTAGCACAAAATAATTTTTGTTCCTGTAATAAACTAGAATATAATACTATTCTCTACAGGGTTTACTAACATTACGAAATGTTTTTGTCTAGAATAGAATAGAATAGAATAGAATAGAATAGAATAGAGTTCACATTTTATTAGCACAAAATCATTTTTGTGGCTGTAATAGAATAGAATAGAATAATATTCTGTACAGGGTTTATTAACATAAAACTGAACATGAAATGTCTGTGTCTAGAATAGAATAGAATAGAATAGAACAGAATAGAGTCCACATTTTATTAGCATAAAATCATTTTTGTGCCTGTAATAGAATAGAATAGAATACTATTCTGTACAGCGGTTATTAACATAAAACTGAACATGAAATCTTTGTGTCTAGAATAGAACAGAATAGAGAGTAGAATACGGTCCACGTTTTATTAGCAAAAATCATTTTTTGGCTGTAATAGAATAGAATAGAATACTATTCTGTACAGGGGTTATTTATATAAAACTGAACATGAAATGTTTGTGTCTAGAATATAATAGAATAGAATAGAGAGTACAATACAGTCCACATTTTATTAGCACAAAATCATTTTTGTGCCTGTAATAGAATAGAATAAAATACTATTCTGTACAGCGGTTATTAACATAAAACTGAACATGAAATCTTTGTGTTTAGAATAGAATAGAATAGAGAGTAGAACACGGTCCACATTTTATTAGCAAAAAATCATTTTTGGCTGTAACAGAATAGAATAGAATAGAATAGAATAGAATAGAATAGAATAGAATAGAATAGAATACTATTCTGTACAGGGGTTATTAACATAAAATTGAACATGAAATGTTTGTGTCTAGAATAGAATAGAATAGAATAGAATAGAATAGAATAGAATAGAATAGAGAGTACAATACAGTCCACATTTTATTAGCACAAAATCATTTTTGTGCCTGTAATAGAAAAGAACAGAATACTATTCTGTACAGGGTTTGTTAACATAAAACTGAACATGAAATGTCTGTATCTAGAATAGAATAGAATAGAATAGAATAAAATATAGTCCACATTTTATTAGCACAAAATCATTTTTGTGCCTGTAATAGAATAGAATAGAATAGAATACTATTCTGTACAAGGTTTATTAACAAAACTGAACATGAAATGTTTGTGTCTAGAATAGAATAGAATAGAATACAGTCCATGTTTTATTAGCACAAAATCATTTTTGTGCCTGTAATAGAATAAAACACTATTCTGTACAGGGTTTATTAACATAAAACTAAACATGAAAAAATGCCTAGAATAGAATAGAATTCTGTTTTTTGATAAATACAGTGATGCACCCCACCACAGACAAAGGTCAAGAAACTTAATACAGCAAATTTGTGCAATATTTTGTGTCAGAACTTACTGTTTGATTGCAAAGCATAACGCAAAAAATGATTTGCTGTTATTTAACAGTTTCACCTTGCCATGTTTGCCAGAGATATTCATTACTATTCCAAGCACTCGTTCCCTATAGGGAGGGCAAACAGGTCACTTCCTGCTATACTAACCGCATTCTCGAATATCAGCTAATAGGCCCCATTTTGTGCTTAATAATGGTCTCCATAGATGCCATACAGACACACAGGAACCCTACTGTCTAAAAAGGCCCTCCTTCCCTCCAACAGTAATGCCCTTGGCGATGGAAAGAATCAAGGTTGAAAATATGAAACATCAGCTGATTGGTTGGGCATCTTGAATGTGATTGGACAACGTTCAAGTTCCTGAGAAAACGATGAAGGAATTGAGGATGCACCAGTAAACTACACATCTAGACTTGAACAACATTCCCTCAACACTGAAAAAATTGAAAAAAAAAAGAAAGTGTGATCACCTAAAATTACAGCTATAACCCAAACTCAAACGCTTACAGCATTAAAAAGTGTTTTTTACATAAATGAATAATACATCAAATGAGAAAAGCTGGTTATGGGGGGAATTAAAATTCAGCTCCATTGTCATATGGGCTGCCCAAAGGCGGCTGACAGGCTTTGGAACAGAATGTACTGATCTGCTTTATACAGGAGAACACGCTCTGCCCAATTCACATTCAGTAAATGGTGGATTAAGGTTAGGTTGACATTTCCCCCGATCAATTTGAAATCCATTTCAGAGAGAGAGAGAGAGAGAGAGAGAGAGAGAGAGAGAGAGAGAGAGAGTATAAGAGCTTGTCTTACCTGCATAATATGATATCCTTGAAATATCTGCAAAAAAATAACAGAATCATGTTAGAGTTTATGCAGTTCAAGAAATGATCTTGATTCTACAAAAGAACTGAAACTAGTATGTTAAAGTACTGTTTGTGTGTGCATGTGTACCAGTGTGTGTTTAGAGGGCCCTCTAGCTGTCAACTACTATGGAAATCTACACATTTAACTACAATCAAATCAATAGAAAAGATTAAACGTTTATGGGCATCTAGTGATAAATGCACCTGAAATAACCTCTGACACAGAACGAGAAAGCAAAGCAGAAAAAGTAGAAAATTACAGCTAAGCAAAAAACTAAAATTGACAGTAGAAACACCAGAACTAAAATACAGACCCAACTCAATATAAACTGCATCTTAAACTGATGCCAACAAAAAAAATCCAGACTATCTAGTTCTACAGACTTTCCACCCTAAAAGAGCTTTCTTAAAAGATTTGTGGCTTTTAGTCCATTCTTTGTTTTGAGGTTATCTATACGTTAGTGAAACTACCCTTTACTAGCCAGCAGCAAATCATGGTTCATGACTATGATGCAACTAAACTTCCTTACTAAAATAGTAAATATGGTCACAAAACAGGAAAATAAAATAAAACTGCACTCAAAGTTAGAATTAAATGGAATAGTATAGAATAGAATATAATTTTGTGAAGGGGTCAATAAAACTAAACAAAATCATTTTGCATCTTGAATAGACCAGACTACAATAAAATACTGTTCTGTCAAGGATCATTACCATAAAACTGAATATGAAAAAAAAGTTTGTGTCTGGAATAGAATAGAATAGAACAGAATAGAATAGAATAGAATACTATTCTGTACAGGGTTTATTAACATAAAACTGAACATGAAATGTATGTGTCTAGAATAGAATAGAATAGAATAGAATAGAATACTTTTCTGTATATGGATCATTACCATAAAACTGAACATGAAAAAAATGCCTAGAATAAAATAGAATTCTGTCCAGAGATCATTAACATGAATTTTGTTATTTGGAATAGAATCGAACAGAATAGAATTCAGTCCCAATTTTATTAGCACAAAATCATGTCCCTGTAATAGAATAGAATAGAATAGACTACTATTCTGTACAGGGCTTATTAACATAAAACTGAACATGAATTATTTGTGTCTAGAATAGAATAGAATAAAATAGAATAGAATACTTTTCTGCCTAAGAATCATTAACAAAAAAAATGTCTAGAATAAAATAGAATTCTGTCCAGAGATCATTAACATGTTTTTTGGTTTTTGTTTTTGCAACAGAATAGAACAGAATAGAATAGAATATTGTGGAGGGGTCAAAAACTTAAAAATAAACAAAATTATTTTGCTACTGGGATAGACCAGACTACAACAGAATAATGTTCTGTCCAGGATCATTACCATAAAACTGACCATGAAAAAAAGTTTGTGTCTGGAATAGAATAGAATAGAATAGAATAGAATACTATTCTGTACAGGGTTTAACATTAAACTAAACATACAATGTTTGTGAATATAATAGAATAGAATTCAACCAAGGAATTGCTTAGCATGAAACTGAACATGAAAAAAGGTCTAGAAAAGTATAGAATTCAGTCCAGAGATCATTAACATGAAATGTTTGCTTTTGTAATAGAATAGGATAGCATTCTGTCCAGGGATCATTAAAAAAATAAACAAAATGTTTGTATCTGGAATAGTGTAGAACACAATAGAACAGAACAGAAAAGAACAGAATAGAATAGAATATAATAGAACAAAATCCAGCGACCATTATCATGAAACTACAGCACACAGAAAGAACAGTGCGATGCAAAAAGCTCAGAATGAGGTCATTCTTTAGCCCCATGCTCACTCAGACTCTATCAGCAGGTCAGCCAGAGGCTGAGTGACAATCAGAACTGCTGAAAACTCTGTCTCATTAAAGGGGAACACTGGATAATCTTTTCATTGTAGATGCTGAATTTGACTGCACCCTAATTGGAATGCAGTGGATTTGAGCTATTGGAAGCATTAGAATCTCAGACTGCATTCCGCTGAAAAGGTGAATAAACAAAAGCCGGCCAGACTTTGCAATTCTGTGATGGATTGCAGCAAAATGGAGGTATAAATAAGACTGCATTTAATTCAAAGGTCATTGCGGTACTCTACAAAACTTATAAAACTACAAAGTCTGGTTTATTTTCTCTGCCAGCTACCAAGTTTCACTTTATGAACTATTTTAGAATTAAAAACACCAGTGAGATCTCCTCATAAACACAGGCAGCTATCAAACTGGCAATCTACCTAAGCCTCACCCAGCAGAACAGAGGAAAACAGAAAAGAAAAACAGACAGTAATTTTGAAAAAGAGACAACAAACACTGGAGCCATCCTTCATCGAGAACAGAGAGGATCGCAAAATTGTCACAAATGAGCACAAGCAGGGAGCATTCGTCTATTGTCATAGACTGTGCTGTAGCTTCAGGCCTGATGGTAAGACTGACAGGTATTTGTCAGAGTAAGAGCAGGAGAAGAGGCTGAGATGTTATTGTTCATATAATCTCCTGATTGATTCATCACACCAACCCTGAGACAGTGTACAATTCCAAAAACTGCCAGTCACGAATCACGATATGGCAATGTTTCCAACAGGACAGAAATGCCTCAGTAAATAAACAGAAGAAAAAAACATTCTGTGCTGTGTGAGGAAAAAACATTTCATACCATCTCAAATGGATTTCTGGAACAAAGCATTCGGTTTGTTGATGGAACACAGTGGTCTACCACCTTCTTCAGGTGGTTCTTCAGCCCTACCAACCATTTACTCCAACTTGGACCATCTAAATACCATCAGAAGCTGGTTTTATTTGGATTTTACAACAAAAAACAAAACTTTTTAAAGTAAAACTATCCAAGGCTAAAGAAGAATGACACCCAAACTTCTTAATGATGCCTTTATTGCTTATTGAATAACAGCCAAATGATCTTGCACAAGACTTCTGAGAACATCCTTTACTATTATGAAACACTGGTGCCAAGTTATTGTGACACCCACAGCATTTTACACAGAGAATAAATCTAGGAAATAAAATGAAAACCAAGATTAGAAACTTGCTAAATGTTATGCTCACAGTGACACAGCAATTCAGCTGTTTGGACAATATCTTTCTCATTGTTAACATCTTCAGTCAAATCTTTTCCAGTACTTGCCATTCAAGATGAAAGCAAACAAGCTGCATTGGAAGATCCATCTACATAATTTTTAAGGGAAGCACAATATATATTAATACTATATTATTAATCATTTGTTATTCAAGATTTTTGCAAGTTATCAGTACAATTTTTACATTTAAACACATTTGTCATTATCTTACACTCAATTTTACATTATGATATGAGTAATTTTATTTTGCGGTAATGGTATATATCACAATTTAGTTATTTTTGTTTTAAATAATTTCTTTATATCAAACTTTGATATACCATAGTCATTTTATAATTCTTCTCACTTCAATATAATAAATACAAAAAACTAATACTTGCCTAAATAAAAAAAAAATAAAAAACACTGAATTTTACTGAAGACTAGTAAATATTCAACGAATAAACAAATTTGTTGTTTGATTAACATAAATGACAGACAGCAGGAATATTAGACTGCTGTCACTTTAAGAACTGCCCAATATACTGTAACACATATGTTTTCTTTCTCAGCTGTTTGACAATAGCCGACAAATTTGACAAATTTCTACCAGTTAATTGTGTCTACTGGTAGATCACCCATCCCTACACTATTATTTAACAACACTGTTAAATGTATTCTTCAGCCAAATTCAAGATGAATATCCATATATTATCATGCTGTGATGCCTACACTGACTTGTAGCATTAAAAATGATTTATTTTAGTTTTAAGTGTTTTATTTTTAACTAATTTAACAAATTAGAATTACATATTGATATCTGCAATGCCATTTATCAGTGACCAGCCATAAAATTACAAAAAATCCTCGTCAGAATCTCAGGATTGTGCATCCTTTTTTCTTGAAGGCATGTACAAATAGAGTCAAAAACAGTGCACAACAGAGACTGATGTGTGTGTTCCACTCCGGGCAAAGTAGAGGAGGGCTTGTAACCCACAGGGGAGAAGGAAGAGTAAGAGTGAAAGACAGAGAGGAGAGGATTGACCCCTCCCAACAGCATCTACAAAAGACATCCATCAGTTCAAACCCTTCTGAAAGCCCCCCTCTGCTTACAGCGCACAAATTCGCCCGTTTCTTAACCTCTTATCTCTCCTCTCAGCAGTCACACCGCTGAGCCTGAGACACTGCCATAAAGACTCATCACGCTGCTGCTGACTGACAGATGCTGAACTGAAACCAGTTTTAAGGTGCAGATTAGGGACAGACAACTTTAAATCAATGCAAGATGACCCAGCTTTACAGCTGGTGACTTCAAGGGATAGTCCACCCAAAAAAATGACAATTCTGTCATCACTTTATTTAGCCTCACGTTGCTCCAAACCTACGGAAGCCAGTTTCCACCACTGAATGAAAAAATAAAAAAGGTTATTGCGACTTTTTAAATCTCACAATTCTGACTTTCTCCTCAAAATTGCATGACACAAACTCAATTCTGAAATTCTGACTTTTTTCCTTGCAAATGCCAGTTTAGACCTCACAATTCTGCTTTTTCTTCTCAGAACTGTGATATATAAACTCAAAACTGTGAGTTATAAAGTCTAATTTTGAGGGGGGAAAAAAGACTGATATGCTCTTAGAATTGAGAGTTTATATCTCACAATTCCTAACTCGTAATTGTATGTTATTAAGTCAGAATTGTGAGATTTAGGCCTAAACTCACAATTCTGAGATAAAAGTCACAAATGAGAGATATAAACTTGCAATTCTGAGAAAAATTCACAACCGTGAGTTTATATCTCACAATTCTGACTTTATTTCCCAGAATTGCGACTTTATTTCTCAGAATTGCAAGTTTATATCTCACAATTCCGAGAAAAAAGTCGGAATTGCAAGTTTGTATAACGCAAATGTGAGACTTGCAAGTTTGCAAGTTTGAATCATGCAATTCTGAGAAAAAAAAGTCAAAATTGTGACTTTATATCTCGCAATTCTGACTTTATTTTACAGAATTGCAACCTTATTTCTCAGAATTGCAAGCTTATCTCACACAATTCTGAGAAAAAAGTTAGAATTGCAAGTTTGTATAACGCAAATGTGAGAAAAAATTCAGAATTGTGGCTTTATATCTCATAATTCTGACTTTATTTCCCAGAATTACGACTTTATTTCTCAGAATTGCAAGTTTGTCATGCAATTATGACTTCATAGCTTGCAAATGCAAGTTTGTATCATGCAATTTCGAAAAAAAAATTAATTAGAATTGCAAGATGTAAACTTGCAATTGCGAGAAAAAAAAAGTCAGAATTGTGAGATGACAATGACCCTTTTTTATTCAGTGAATTTTATCCCATCGACTGAATGGATTAAAAAAAAAAAAAAAAAAAAAAAAAGGGTTATTATCAACTAAACTAGAACAACACTTGGAAAAAAAGCAGTAACTGAAATCTAATTAAATAAAAAAATTTAACTACTATTTCTGCTAGTTGCCCAGTCAACCATTCAAATTTTTACTTAGTTTAACTATAAAGTTAAATTTAGTTGAAACTATAAAAAACAAATAAAAAGTAAACAAAAATTTATAAATAAATTGGTACATCATAGAGATATATATAAAAGTTAAAAAATAATGAAACCTATAACTAATATTTAGGTGAACACAAAATATAGAAATAAAATCTAATTTAAAATATTATCTAAAACTATAGTACATCAATTACACTAAAATAACACTGCTTCTGTGTTGCCTTGGATGACGTGATATCTGTAAGAACTGTATCTCCCAATAAATATATTCCCGAAAAGTAAAAATCACCATTAAAAAGAAATCAGTCAGACAGAAATGTCTCATCGCTGCTATATGCGTTGACCCCTGTCACTCTGTACTATAACAGAATGAAACCCTCAGCTGTTCTAAAGCAGTTAGGAGCGCAGTCCTCTGCCAATCAATCGCAATAATAACAGGGAAAAATGTCACCATGTCACACTACGGTCTAAAAGCAGTCCAGTATAATTCCCCTAATGAATAGCCCAGAGGAGACAGAGCCTGAGGCCTGGCTGAGCTGAATAAATCCACATTCTGCTCATCATGTCCAGGCTTAATAATATACACCTGACAATTCCAGTGCTCTGGTTGGACTGCACTTCAGGTAGGAGAAACTGGATCTACTTTACCAAATTTTCTAAATGCAATTCTTGACAGAGTCATGGTAACATACAAATATTCACCCATGTAAGCAAAACAATAATCCACACAAGCCATCCCAGTCAACGCTTGTCCATCAATATCAGATTACAAGACTGACAATGGAACAAAGATTCAGATTTTAACATAAAAGGCGATACAACAGAGATGAACAATACTGATTCAACACAAAAGGACTGTATAAATAGATGTCTAGAATGTTGGATAAAGCATAGGTGGTAAACATCTATTAAGTTAGTGAATAAACAAGTATGACTACACTACCATCCAAAAGATTGGCGTGAAGATTTTTTAATGTTTTACAAGTCTTTCAATGCTGGATTTATTTGATTAAAAAAAACAGTAAAAACAGTAACACTTTTCAACAAGTTTTCTGTTGTAATACATTTTAAAATATAAAATACTCCTGTGAAGGCAGAGATGAATTTATTCAAGCAGCAATTATTCAAGTTTTTAGTGTCACATGATCCTACAGAAATTATTCTAATACGCTGATCTGGTGCTCAACAATATCAATTCTTAAATCCCAAAGAAACGATTAGTCTAGCCTGTTGTCAGTTAATGAATGGAACATTGTGGTGCTCCTCCCATCAAATAAATCGCAATAAGCTTTGTGCTTTTTACTTTTGATATGAAACAAAGTCTCAGATTTCAAATTTTGTCCATTTTATTGTAGTATTCAAACAATAAATTTTGCTTTGGTGCTGTTTGATGTGGAGTGACAGATTGCTGTAGAGAAGCAGCACGTGAACTGATCGTCTCCTCCACTTTAATAGCAGTTTTGGCACTAAAAAAAACATGAATAAACATCCAAAGGTATGTTAAAAGAAAGAGTACAATTTATTTGTATCCTGTCCTATATAATCGTTCAATCAGTGTTTCAACCGCGCAAAGATGTCAATATAACAGCTTGTAAACAATGTCACATAATGTCACATTTACCTCAGAAAAATATATTCGGTGACCATAAACTCGTTAGTCAGCTAGACAAATAAACTCTAGAGAGGAGCATTTTGCTAAATATATGCACCATATAACATATTCATCATTATGATTTTTACTATTTTTGTGCTTGAATAAACCCGTCAAGTTTTTATGACAGCCACCATGGAGTAGAAATGTAGTTATGTAATTGTAACTTTATTATTTTAAAAACTTCACTCAGTGTAATTTAAGCATTTGTATACAAATCAGTTCATTTTCAATATACTAATGTAGTACCAACTGACTCTCATTTTACAGCATTAGTTGAGTGATTTCATTTTTTTTTCCTACAGAAAGTTTGGCATGTACTCTGCCTGATATACTTTATATCCAAAATAATCAATATTGAATCGAACTGAAACAGAAATCGAGAAAAGCTTATGAACCAGAATCTAATCAAATCATGAAATTTGTGTCAAAACCCAGCCCCAGTTATTATTATCGATGTTGAAAACAATTTTGTTGCTTAAAGGAAGTGCACTTCAAGAACAATCATTTACAGATAATGTACTCACCCCCTTGTCATCCAAGATGTTCATGTCTTTCTTTCTTCAGTCATAAAGAATTTATGTTTTTTGAGGAAAACATTTCAGAATTAATTTCTTCATATAGTGGACTTCTATAGTGCTCAGAGTTTAAACTTCCAAAATGCAGTTTAAAAGCAGCTTCAAATGATCACAAATGCAGCTTTAAACAATCCCAGCCGAGGAAGAAGAGTCTTACCTAGTGAAACGATGGTTATTTTCATAAAAATAATACAATTTATATACTTATTAATGTCAAACGTCTTGTCTTGCTCTTCCCATCCTGTTTTTTCCTGTTCATGACAGTTAGGGTATATCGAAAAACTCCCATCTCATGTTCTCCCTCAACTTCAAAATCGTCCTATATCGCTGTTTTACCTTTTTTGTTAAAGATTTGATCTTTTTTGCATGTTCACTTTGAAAAGACTGGGTCAGAACTTCTGCAGCGATGTAGGATGATTTTTAAATGATTTTGATGATGAAGTTGAAGATAAAATACAATTGGAGTTTTTCGACATACCCTAACTGTCTTGAGCCAGAATAGAGTTCAGGGAGAGCAAGACAAGACGAGCGTTTGAGATTAAAAAGCATTTAAACTGCATTTTGGAAGTTTAAAATCAGGGCATCATACCAGTCCACTATATGGAGAAAGATTCTGAAATGTTTTCCTCAAAAAACATAATTTTTTTACGACTGAAGAAAGAAAGACATGAACATCTTGGATGACAAGGGGGTGAATACATTATCTGTAAACCGTTTTTCTGGAAGTGAACTTCTCCTTTAATAAAACTATCAAATTAAATTCTTTAAAAAAAAAAAAAAAAAAAGTAGCAATATATTCCAGGTTCAGTACAATTTAAACTCAATCAACAGCATTTGTGGCATAAAGTTGATTAACTTGTCCCTTGACAAAAAAGGCAAAAATATGGTTTCTGAGAAGCACTTACAACAGAAGTGAATTAAGCCAATTTGTTAAACAGTATTATAGCCACAAAATGTAAACAATACATGATTTTAGTGTTAAAAAAAAATGATTATTAACCTTTTTTATTAAGTGACAATCAGTTTTACAAATTTGTTTCCATGATAACACAACACCCTAAAGCCACTATTAAAAATAAGATTTGAACAGCTTTACGGCTCAAATAATACATAATCTGCTTTAAAACCTCCAAAAATTGGCCGCATTCACTTCCATTGTTAGGCGCCTCAATGTAACCTTGTTTTTGCTCTTTAAAAAAAAATAGAGAATCAAAAACATTTTGATGTTAACTGAGGTAAACTTGTATGAACCTGTAATCTTCCTTGGCGTCTTTCTTTTTCAACACAAGTTGGTTGTAAGGTTACTGAAACTTCCGTGAACTCAAAACATCAACGTTATAGTTTTCAAAAACGCACATCAATGCTCAATGCTGTTTAACGTATAAGCAACATTTAAGGTGCCTGCGTAGTAGATCATTCCAATACCTGAAGCGGACCAAAGCTATGTTGAGACTTGTCAAATACACAGGAATTTGTCCTAAACAAATGTTGCAATGCATTACAGATAACCTACACATGGTGAACAACATTTAAAAACAAAACCTAATAAATTACACAGACAAACAACATCAAACCACCACGTAAAACAGCACAACAAGCTAAAGACACTATCACTATATCATTACCTAAACCTAAATAACAAACCAAAACATTCTTTAAAACATTGCATGATTGTTTACATTAAACAATGACAGTTAAAATGGCTATTCACACACACGCTCTTTTATTTAGTGTTCAAGCACAGATTTTTAAGGCTGACTGAATATGCACCACCATATAAAAACACAGCCTCAAGCGCAGCTCTGCACCAAGCCAAGCCTCCTGGAGTGCTTCCGATCACATTTGCAATGGAAATATG
Source organism: Labeo rohita (assembly GCF_022985175.1). NCBI lineage: Eukaryota > Metazoa > Chordata > Actinopteri > Cypriniformes > Cyprinidae > Labeo > Labeo rohita. Next base: position 15,291,059 of record NC_066884.1, on the reverse strand, counting down.
AAATATGGCTTTAGGTGGCCATACTCCACCCTGAAGCAGAAAAAAATGCCCTTTGGTTTATAGATGATCACTGTAATGTTTTCAAATTAGATCCTTCACCTGAATCGGCTTTTATATGTATGTGACATGACATGAACTCTCCAACTCTAAGATGCCTGTTAGGAACTCTCTTCCTGTCTTGGAGCAGCTTTTAAATAATGAATGATTACCATTACACTGGCCCGTGATTAATGTCAGCACTATAACAAAGACCCACGTACCTGCACTGGCACAACTTAGTAAACTCCAGAACTGCATGGTGTATTTCCCTGAACGTTCCCCAGACTCTTTCCTCAGCGCTCCTTACCTGTACTAATGACGTAACGTTACAGAATACCTGCATACCTGCTTGCCTACAGAAGCCCCGCCCACCAGATAACGCTGCTCTGATTGGTCTACATCCATAAAAAGCTGGTGAAGCGCAAACACTCACTAGGCGCAGCGAGTGACTCATTTCCGTGAATCGGTTCACTCGAACAGTTCGTTCCAATCAACTGAAACAGCTGTTTTTTTACGTCATCAGGCTTATGTTATCCAGATTTCACGTTTTTAAAAAATCATATTTTTTAAACCTGGTTTTGTATCCGTGTTTATAAAATTAGATTTCTCGTGAACACATTGTTCAGACAAGTTGGAGACAGATTGAACAGATTCATTAAAAAGAACCGCCTCAAAAAAACGCTTCGTTTACGAATTTCTAACACAAGTCAGCAAAAAAGCAGCAGAACGAATAAAACCTTGATAACAGATCAATAATGTGAAACGGTTTTTACATCTTGCTCACCTTGCAATTTTTTGTATTCCAGTATGAATTTTTATATATTTTGTAAAATACTGAATGATCAACTTCAGCCAGTTAAAATTTAGTTATCGACTCAATTAACATTAAACACCACCTCCATGTAACCGAAATATTGGGCTACCTGAAGCAAGTGATAGCCTACTGTACTTAATAATAAACTACCTATAGCCAGCACTAGTGTTCACTACGTGAAAATACATGCACTTGATACACAATATTGGTAGAAAGGATCGTGCTACTATAATAAATTTTGCATGCGCACTAAACTGGTTGCATTGTTTGTCTTTTGTTGTTGTTTTCAGTTCACCATGTGAACAGAAACAGTCTGACAACAATACACAGCCACTAACACAACACACTTAACTCAACATAACAATCCAGCAGCGAACAAGACATATTTATACCGGGTTATTAAACATGCAGATTGGTGTTAAATGTGACACGACGCTTGTTTCGTGAGGGAGAAAACATTGGGAAAGGCTTGAAATTACTGGGTACGGTCTCTTTCGCATTACCAGGAGCATTTGTCCTGCAAAACCGTGCACAGCTGACTTTTATCAGCAATTTCATAATGATACGGGAATCCTAAGCACGCTGCAATACAATAACACGCCTCGCATTTACAATCTATCGCAACACAACATGTCAGATTGGCCCAGGAAAGCCCACTCTCCAGGTCCAAGTGCAAATACGAGAGCCCCTCACGCTATGCTACCAAGCTAACACAGTTATTGCAATTATTACAGCAAATATAAAATGTGCATTCTTGACAAGGACCAATATTTTTACCGTATTCTTTTCATCGGATGTCTCCAAAAACGCGCCTTCTTGATAAACACCCTGTAATCCGCAGTGTTTGGCTTTGGTTTGTATCCCGTGCTAGCGCTGTTTGTGGGTCCGTCCAGGCTCCGTGGGGTCTGTAGTGGATCTGAAGCCGGAATCCTCCCTCTTGCTCTCACTCTCGCTGCTGCTAGTGATGACCGATTCGTAAATGAATCATAATGATGAACCGATTCTTTTGAATCATTCTGTAGAACTAAATGTGAATGGCATAATAACCATAAACAACTGCACGTATGTGACAGATAGGAACATTTATGTGGAAAAAAAAAACTGTTCATCCCTGGTGAAAAAACCAGCATATGTTGGTAGGTATGTTTTGATGCTGGGATGCTGGTTAGGTAGGTTTTGATTTTGCTGGTTTATGCTGGTCCTTTGCTGCTTCATGCTGGTCCATGCTGGTCCTTGACCAGCAACATGACCAGCAAAAACCAGCAAAGGACCAGCTTAAACCAGCTAAGGACCAGCATAAACCAGCAAAGGACCAGCTTAAACCAGCATCAAAACCTACCTAACCAGCATTCCATACCTACATACCTACCAGCATATGCTGGTTTTTTCACCAGGGATGGTCTTAATTCTAGTGAAAGCTCCAAATGCGACACATCTTTAACATTTATAAGTTAAGCCTACATCTAAATAACAATAACAACAACACATTTAACTTGATAAAACACTGCAATATCCACCTTTTTCACGTAACTGTGCGCGGCCATTTGTAAATTTTATGGGTTCGGCTTCCGGTCTCATCCGCTTTCAGCTATTTCTAGCTGTACAAAACTCGTTTTGCTGCTTGAAATTGCAAATAGGGGTGTCTTACCATATAACTTAATGTATTCCCTGCTGAAAAAGACCTAGCCTAGAATGACCAGCTAAAACCAGCCTTACTATTTTCAGGCTGGGAGACCAGCTAAAACCAGCTACTTCCAGCTTAAGACCAGCCAACCAGCTGTTTTTTTTTTTAAGCAGGGTTATCTTAATTATGAACACTCTGGTTTTATCGTTTACTGCATGTTGTTCTTCTCATTATTTATAGCTGCTAATGAACAGGAAGTCTCATCCATAAGCTTAGTTTCGCGTTAAAAAAAAAAAAAAGTGGATAAAGGAATTTCAATTAGCTTTTGGGAACTCTTTGGAATGATGACTCAAACGAATCAGTGAATCGATTCATTGAACCGAACGGTTCAAACGAATCGATTTGCTAAATAAATCCGGCTTCCCAACGCTGGCTGCTGCAGTTCTGAATTGTTTGCTCCAATATGGCTGACTCGACCTCAGGCTGCCCAGCATTCATAAAAATTTTAAGTGATGATGATTTGCTTTTGGAAAAAGTCATCTAAACATGCGTTGATTGTGATTCTCTTGGAAATGTTGCCACCAATAGCGAAAAAAACATCTTTTTGCATCACACCCACTTGACCTCATCAGTATGACACCGTGGTGTACTTGTCAACTCAATCCAAGAAATGTTTCTTTGACTTCAAAACTAATAAGTTCCATGAATCAACAGTCTGTTATTTTGCCTCTCAATTATACAAATTCATTCTTATTCCACGCACAGCAGCTCTGAATGCATTGATATATGCTGCACGCCTACACACACACTCCAGAGACTTAGGGACAGGATGGATGTGTGCTGGCTTTGTCTTCCAGACACATCCCCAAAATTCCTTCCAATGACGTCTGACAGTTAGACGGCTGACCCCAGGGTCAGAATGTTACACACCAGCCAATCACTGCTCTCTGCTTGGGCGGCAGAAATCCAGCCAAGGGCCCTTCTGCAAACACCTCCAGAACAAGAGGGGCTGATCCACAATGGCTCCATGTTTATTAAGTCATATTTATTTGAATATTAAAGGCAAACACAGACTCCACATCAGTATTGCTATTTTAAGGTGTGACATTAAATAACGTGTGTTTTCAAAGGCGAAGAAAGGCTTATCTAAGAGGAGAAAAAATGGTACAAAGCAAAATGAATCTAATGAAACTTGAAAAGTAATTTTTTTGGTCATATTTTACCTCAAAGTTAAAAGAAATTATAATTTGTAAGAAAAACAAGCCTGTTTTTAAGAAATATTATTTTGTTCTTTTTCTTATTTATGAATAAATACAAATGTATCCCCTTTATTCTCATTATTGTAATGCAAAAATACATTATTTCAATTATATTTGTACAACAAATTATTACTTATAGTATTTAAACCAAGGGCATTATTACTGATGCTGTACTGAATTTATTCTTATTTTAGTACAAATACAGTGTGACAGATAGGATGATATAATTAAATTACTAGAGTAATGATATTTTTGCATGCAGTAATGAGAATTTTTGGGGAAAATGTGCTTGACTGCCATTAAAATATTCTCAAAATGCAAGCACAATTTAATGTCTCTAAAATATGTTTTATTTCTATTTACTTTTTACTTAATGCAATTATAAAAAAGTAAAAAAAAAAAAAAAAAAAAAACACAATAAATTGAGACCTTATACAACCCAGGGATTTCTATGTGAGATTCCCCCAAAACATTTGAGATACAAAATAAATACAGATCTGCAAAAACAAAAACCGAGATAGTAGTGTCTATCAAAAAGGGTTTCATACAATCTTACAAGGCACTCCAGAGACACCACAAGGACTGGCACACTGTTACACAATCTACTCATTACAGCTGCAGTCCATCCTCAGGCTGTGCTGGTGTTTGGACCTCAATTCCCTTTGATCCAGGGCTTTTCAGGAAACTGTGTACATGGCAGCTCCACAAACCTCACCCGATTCTATATTCAGCTTTCTTGGAATAAGAACAGCTTTCAAAGCACTAAGAGCTTTCAAATTAATTCAGAAAGATACAATAAACTTGTTATTTATATTTCACCGCCACAAGCTTTAAAGACTTTGCTTATATTCAGGCTAAACAAAAATATATTTCCAGAAAGATCTGAGCATTCTTAACATAGGACTATTTGTAGAAAAAAGCCTTGTAGTAGTTGTTTCACTCCCTTGTCTAGCTTGATGAAGTATTTGCAACCTTCAAGTTACGCCAGTTGGTCTTCATAGTGCCATTATTGGATAACTTTTAAAGGGCAACTGTGTATACAATTCTTCTCCCAAGTTGAGACCACTTGCGTGTCGCAGATCCTGATGCACCTGTTTGTGAAGCTGATACCTTAAAAGTTGTGTCAGCCTGTTTAATCTACTCTCCAGATGGCGATTTTGCTGTCACGTTTTGCAGAGCCGCTGAGTATGTATCGGTCCTCCACTGAGAAGAGAGCTTGAACGGTGTCTTCGTGGGCCTCAAGCTCCTTCTCAACCTTCAGGCTCTCAGAGTCCAACACAAAGATCTTCCCCACAACCTTACTGTGGCCTGACCCACCACTGCAACCAATCCAGACCTACAGAAAGAGAAAGGAAAGACATCATTTGCCATAATGTTCTCATTTCATCTCATATGAAATCACTCAAATGACACAAACAAAAAGACATTACACTACTGTTCAAAAGTCTGGGGTTGTTAAGATTTTTTAATGTTTGTTTTTAAGGAAAGAAGTCTTACCGAAGCTGCATTTATTTGATCTTAACAACAGTAATACTGTTATTTTTACACTTTAAGTAACTGATTTCTATTTTAATATAAGTAATTTGTCCCTGCGATGGCAAAGGTGAATTTCATGAGCCATTACTTTAGTCTTTAGTGTCACATGATCTTTCAGAAATCATTCTGAAATGCAGATTTGAGCGTTTAAGAGTAAATAGCATTTCAAAAGAACAGCATTTATTTGAAATAGTAATCTTTTGTAACATTATAAATGCATGTCACTTTTGAACAATCTATTGCAGCCTTTATGAATGAAAGCATTCACTTTCTTATTAGCATAATTGATAATAATTCCATAATTTATGTTCAGTCATAATATTGTAGGTGTTCGTGCAAATTAATCAAAATTGGATAAAAAGCCGTGAACTAGTTATTGCTTTAATGAACTAGCAAAACGTCAAACTCTTAAAGGGGAAACCCCCCACCACAGGCAACTAAACATCCTTAAAGGGGAAACATGTATGAACTGTATGTGAATTTTATCACAACTTTAAGTGTATGCCGCCACAATATCATTATAAACCTCTTTAAATATGGCATTTTAAATTCTTGTAGGTATGACTACAGTAATATCATATAAAAGGTAACATTTTACCTGATCCTTTACTCTGATCATACAGGTGACCCCACTGCAGTTGGGGAGTGTGACCCGATTAGGTGGTTTGACGGGGTCACTGGAGTCCCATATACAAAGCTCTGCTGAGTCTGTGAAACTTGTCCAGATCTGTCTTCTCTACAAAAATGCACAACAAGAGCCTGAGATTTGATTATATCTGAGCACATTATAATTTTATGCAATTCACACCATTTAGTGGCATGGCTGACCTCTCTGACTGTCTGGGTGTCAAATGTGTTTGTGCAAACAGCGTGAAACGGCAAAGGAAAACTACACACTAAAATAGCATAAAGCTACAACACATCGCATACACAGAGATACCATACATACTCATTTATTAGAAAAACAAATAAAGATTTATAACTTTAAAAAAAAGCAATTTGTATTTATGTATAAAAACCCATTTATACAGTATAAATGGAACTTTATGCATAAAAATAAGTGACCCTGGACCACAAAACCAGTCGTAATAGTTGTATTATTTGTCAGCACACTAACCATAAGGCTATTGGCGCTGACCAGGGTCACATTATTGTGTAAATATTTGTATGTATATATTTGAGGAAGGGGTATCATCATATTTAGGGTTCATATTTGGTTACAGCTGATACTGTGAGGGGACCGTGAAGATACAAACCTCCATAAGCAGTGTGACCCTGCTGAAGGCTGTGGTTTTCACATCATCTGGGAGTGAAATCTTACAAAGCAGAGCTCCACTGGGACTCAGCTTCATGACACAATCCCTGGCACCTTCACAAGCAATAAACACATGCTAAGTAATGTATTCAGATCAACCTCATTAATGTCAAGCTATCCATTGCCAAAAAAAAAAAAAAATAAACCTTCTGAAAATGTAAATTTATTTCATGACCACTTGAATTCTTTTGTAAAATGTCCAGTTAACAACAGTTTTGGACTGTTTTACCAGGCTGATGACAAACTTACCACACCATAAGGCGTCATCATAAACCTGAATGGACTGCAGTCTGTCACAGGACAGTTGAAACTGCCTCTTCACCTTCAAAGAGGGGACGATCCAAACAATCACAGTGCCATCTGCACTACAGGAATACACCTGTGCTTGGCTTGGAGAACATATCAAAATTACATTTCTTTACAGTGTAATCTGTATTCTCAACCACAGCTGCCAAACACTCAGAAAATATCACAGACAATGCTGCCACCTGCTGGTGACACTGTTAATTGTATTTTCTGAATCGTGTGTGTTTAATTATGTATCTGTTTCCATAGATAATATAAAACAAAATGTATTACAATAGATAGATAGTAAAATATTATTGCAATTTAATATAACAGTTTTGTATTTTATTATGTTTTTAATTTTTTCTTTTTGTCCTGTGATGCAAAGCCAACAACATTACTCCAGTCTTCAGTGTCACATTATCCTTCAGAAAACATTATAAAATAAGAAATCACATTATAGTTTTTATTTGTTTATTTTATTTGTTTTATGTTTTATTTTATTTGTTTCTTTTTGGGACTGGTGCATATATATAGTATTTATTAATTAATATTTCATTATTTATTTAATTAGATAAAACATTATATGATACTTTTATTTAACATTTCATTAGATAAAAATTATCACAATGCAGTCTAATCCAACCCTGTCAGTGAATTTTGTTACTGTCCAGTAATCACCTTGATCTGTTCTCAGTATTCAGTTTCTCCAGGGCGAAGTCTGTGACCTCTCCGTGGTGCTCAGTCAGCTGTTTATGACACAGCATACTGCGGGTGTTGATTATGTAAATGACAGAATCCTGAGAACCAATCCACACCTGCTCCTGCCCCAATCCCATCATGCAGTTCTGGGCACAAAAAAAAAAGACTGCTGTGTCAAATCTGTTTTGAGATTTAGAGTTTAATTTTCACTCTTCCACAGATCCAAAAACAACAGAAGTATAAGACATTGGAAAACAAAGCTGCAACAAGATACCAATCCACAAGGTGGCATCATACACAATTTACTGCCGTCCCTTAGGTCCCGGTTACTTGAACAACACCTTGTCAGTGACTAAAGTGTCACTAAATAAAACATCTGTTAATGCTTATAGCAATTACTTTTCAGTCATCTTCAATATATTAAATCTTAAAAGCAAACAGCATCTTACCAGTCGAGATTCTCCTAAATGAATGTAGTTTTGCTTTAGGGACCAACTGACTGCATCAAACACAACCACCTTCCCACAGCTGAGGGCACACCAGAGCTTAGGGTTTCTATCCACATCTTTGTCTGGAATAGTTAACTGGCCTGGAAGTTGTTAAAACAATTTTTTTTTTAACATAAATCTTGCACAAATACAGTTTATATCTTATACAAATACAGTTCATTCTCATTTCTCTCTATTTATGCAGTGTCAGAAAGCTCTTGAATTTCATCAAAAACATCTTAATTTGTGTTTTGCAGATGAATGAAGGTCTTACTGGTTTGGAACAACATGAGGGTGACTAATTAATGACAGAATTTTATTTTTGGGTGAACTGTCCATCTAACTATTTCACCAAATACTCCTGCATGCAGACCTGGAGTGTACAGCAAGACATCGACAGACTGAGGGTTCGTCATGTACTGGGACGGATTAATCTTGTGTTTCAGAGTCTCTGCTGTGGGTCTGGGGATGATCATGGGCACTGTGGGAATGAAGACAGGAGACATTAAAACAACTGTCTTGTCTTCATCATACACTAGTTCTTACAGGTAGGGAGTGAGACAGACCTTCTTGCCGTTGCTTTTCATTATAGGCCAGTTTGGAGGCAGCACACACAGCCTTCTGTGTCTCTAAACAGGCCACCACTGCATCCATAAGCAGGACATTGGTCAGTGCCTGCTGCACATACTGGGGGTCCTGATAAACAGAAGAGATGACAGATCACAAACTCAGTACTTTGTGAAGAAAAATAGAAATAGAAAAATAGAAACAGCAGTCAACTCCTCAAACAATGAAAAAGAAACAGAAACTTGAAACCTTAATAAAAAACACATTGAACAATTTACACCTAAGGATGTGTTTATCTCATGGTAGGAAATGGGAATGAACTAGGAGGGCATATCGAAGCATGTATGTGATTGTTAAAGCTTGCATTATTTTGACAGCTGTAGGTGAACGCCCTAAACACACCCTGTTACTGTTAGAAACACTGAGCGGATGGAAATCCCTTTAGTAACAGTTTTCTGTTTGCTCCAGGACAGATTTATGAACCAATATAAATTAATTTCTTATCTTTTTACAGTATAATTTCTATTCTATTAATTAAGGATTAGTTCACTTGCAGAATGTCATCCAAAATGTGTATTTCTTTCCTCAGTTGAAAATTAAGGTTTTTCAGGAAAACATTCGAGGATTTTTCTCCATATAGTGGACTTCAATGGGAGCCAATGGGTTGAATATCCAAACTGCAGCTTTAAAGGGTTCTACACAATCCCAGCTGAGGGTGAAATGATCGGTCATTTTCTACAAAAAAATGTAATTACCATTATTTTTAACCACAAATGCTCGACCTCGCGCATTACGCAATCACACGCGTGATGAAGGCAAAAATAACAACCCAAAGCGAGCGTGCAAAGAAAGTCAAACGCCATTTACAAAAAAAGGTAAAACAACAATGTCGGATGATTTTGAAGCTGTATGAGAAAATGAGCTGGAGTTTTTCACCCTACCCTTCTTTTTTGAACTGAAGTACACAGACAACGAACCAAGAACTAACCACATGTGAATTTTTCAATGTGATTACACAATGCGAGAAGACCTGTATGTGCATCTTTTTTATTTTCTAGAAAATGACCAATTGTTTTGCTAGATAGGATCTTGATTCCTCCGTTGGGATCATGTAGAGCGCTTTGAAGCTGCAGTTTAAACTGCAGTTTGGACCTTCAACCCATTGGCCACCACTTAAGTCCACTATATGGAGAAAAATCCTGAAATGTTTTCCTCAAAAACCTTCATTTCTTTTCGACTGAAGAAAGAAAGACATGAACATCTTGAATGACATACGGGTGAGTAAATTATCAAGGAAATCTTGAATTCTGGAAGTGAACTAATCGTTTAAGTTGGCAAGAATGGTCAGTGGTTGATTTTATGAAATTCATGTTTTGATTCCCATATTAGATGCAGATTCACAGTACAGGTGAACTTATGGTACCTTATGGTTGTCTGCCATCATTCTCCCAGCCCACATCTCCTTGACCATCAGGTTCCACAGTTCACACTCGGATTTTAAATTAGCCTCAAATATTTCTTGCCTCAGGCTGTTCTTGATCTTTAGAGATGGGACCCTCAAAAGTGAGAATGAAGCAGTGGAGATCTTTACTTCCTGAGTTCACAAGATTCATATGGTTACCACAAACACTAACTTCTCTTTTTAAAAGTAATATTACAGGTATTAAGACTCACAAACCTCAATGTCCCTAAACTTGGTAATCTCAACATATACACGTCTGCCAACAGTCAACAGAAAGAGCCTCTTCTGAGTCATGGCAATTTTACCAACACCATAATTGGTCTTCACAGAGCTGGACAGCTTGTACACACACTCATTGTTGTCTAGATGTTCCAGAACCTCAACAGGCAGGTCAATCTCCTGTGCTTCTGCCTGTTTCCAGAAGGTATAAAACAGTCTGAACATCTCTGGATTAATATGCTTCGGCCCACCTGAGAAGAACAAATATATTTAGTTTTATATCTATTGGAATTGCTCAGATTCTTCTTCTCCAAAATGAATTGCATTTTTAAGAGCCTAAGCATGCCCGAAAACTCATGAAACTCTGCACACACACACCAGAAGTGATGAAAATTTACATCTGATATGGGTTTTAGAAGTGGGTGTGGCAAAATGGCTCGATAGCGCCACCTATAAAATTTTAACAAAGTGTCCCTCGAGCTGTTTCACATAAATGTACGAAATTCGGTGGACACGTGTAACACACCAATACCTACAAAAAAGTCCCCCGGTATAAAGTCCGAAACCCAACAGGAAGTCTGTTTTTGCCATTTTCAAACATTGTATAACCTTTCTGTTTCACAAAACGTTCTTTGTGGCGAAAGGTTCTTCAGATTATAAAAAGGTAAGAAAGAGATGGTTCTTTAAAGAACCTTTGACTGAATGGTGCTTTGTGGAACCAAAAATGGTTCTTTTATGGCATCGCTGTGAAGAACCTTTTAAAGCACCTTTATTTTTTAAGGCGTAGCAATTTAAAAGATCAACACCAAATTTGGTTAGCATAATCTAAAGCCCTTTGTGATGTTAAATTGTGAGAAATTGTGAGAGTTTTCGTTGAAGGGCGTGTTCGTGGCGACCTGTCAAACTGGTTCTTTGTGGCGACAGCTCTTGGATTTTATCAAAAATATCTTAATTTGTGTTCTGAGGATTTACGGGTCTTACGGGTTTGGAACAACATGAGGGTGGGTAATTAACAATGGATTTTTTCATTTTTGGGTGAACTATCCCTTTAAATCTCCATCTCAATTATTAACTGATTTGGTAGCAAAATATTGTGCATCCCTAATCGTTTTATACAATGACACGTTACAGCTCAAACTTACCGACAGTGAGAGCTTCAAACAATCTTTCTGAAGTGGCCATGTCCCGCACAATACCAGATTGTTGAGTGCACGTCACAAACTCCTCCAGCTGCATGGGAGTCTTGGGCAGCTCGAACTTTCTCACGTGACAATCTGATTCTACATGCTCGCTGTTTTCATTGTTCTTCACCTGACAGATGAGAGATTTGAGCTCAGGTCTCTTCTCTGCCTGGGCTCTCTCCTCCATCTGCAGAGAATCCGTCAGTGTCTTCACCAGCTCTTCAGGAAAAATCTCAATATCTGTTTTGTAGAGGTTCTGGAAGTCACTGAGGGCATTCAATCGCTTAGAGCACAGCATGTTGATGAGACCACGTAGGTAAAAGTATCTTGCTAGCAGGAAGGAATCAACAGCTGGGCTAGCTGATATGGCCTTGTTCAGCTGAAGGATAACATCTCCAATGTAATGGATCACATTGGGGTAGGTCAAGGGAGAAGGGAATTCTGGGAGCTGGAAGTTCTTGACTGGCCTGACTGGAGTATTCATAGCTTTTGGGATAAAGATGATCAGTAACATGAATATTTTATAAAAATCTAAATACAAAACTAGGTTGTGACAATGCATTATAGTACTGCAGTTCTCTTACACTTTTCAGGAATGGTCTTAGTTGGAGACATCTGTTTAGGCAAAGTCAGGTGTTTCTTGTTGTCCAGGTCAGGGAGACTTGAGCCCAGACGTTTACTCAAACCACTCTTTAAAGACTCACTTCGCAAAATCTTTATTTCCTTTATGGTGGGTCTGCGTGAGTAATCCAACGATTTGCTCAATCTACAGAAATTATTAACAAATTATTAAACAAAAGAACACCATATATATTTAAAACAGAACTTTTATTTACACTATAAATGTATTTACTGTCACCTCTAATTAACTGAACGCATCCTTGCTATTAGTTTAATAAAAAAAATTATTATTAATGTGGAAAATCTGTTACATCACAGCTTCAGCTTACATTTGGTCTTCTGTCTGAGTACTAAGATCCATTTGGGTAAATTTATCTATTTTTCCATTCAGACGTTCTTTCAAGAAGGAGTGGAAAATGTGCGTTTCCAAGACCTGTCATGAATTAAAAGCTATCAGTCATACAGTTCTATTCCTAAAGTTTAAAGACCAGACATATTATTAAATGGAAAGTCACCTTTTTATAAAATGGTTGGTCGCCTGGTTCCCTGGTCTTCAGAAACTCATCAGTGTTAAAAACTCTGTGTTCATGATTAAGGTAATCACTGACATCTCTGGAAAAAGAAGCATTATTTTTAAATGTACATGTGTAGAAGATTTAAAAAAGTCAGTTCTAGTTTTCTTTTTTTTACTCACCTAAACATGTTAACGATGAGCTCCAGGGTGATGTTTTGTATATCCAAATTGAGACTGTGTTGCCAGTCTTCTCTGCATCCGCAGCTCATTAAGATTGCAACAGTTTCTCTGATGAACCACTTCCAGGTCATAGTGTAACTGCAGACCTTTCTTTCTACATGAAGATCCAGCAAAACAATTACAAATCTGACAAATACATGACTTTTAGGAACCTGGGTCTATACTATGAAGTTTAAGTTTAGATTGTGCAATCATTTATAGAATTATTGTACCCGTAAATCCATTACACATGAATGGAGTGGACGATTAGTAAAGGATCAATGTCTTGAAATGACAGAGAAAGTTGATGATCATCATCATGCTACCAACAAAGCCTAATTAGATTCTTTGGATTTGTCAATTCGAAACTAATCCTGCAAGCTTGAGTTTGTTCAACTACCATCATGGTACAGGCTCCTGGTCTCACCAGCCAGGTCTCAAAATGTGAGTTTATTAAAATCTTGTATATTTTAAGAGTTAGCAAGACTACATTTAATGACTAAATGTTTCTTACCGACACTTGAAACGCTCAGCAGCTGCCTGTGGGGTGTCTGGGACGTCAATGTAATGACAGCCAGAGCAGGACACGGTTCCCTCATCAATATTGATCAGAATCAGATCATCGGTTAACTGACAAACAGACAATGATTTCACAGATCACAAATCAGAAATTGATAAGCTGTTGATCTAAGTAAAAATCATGAATTTCTCAACATCGGGACAGTTTTAAGTGAGATGAATAAATAAATCAATTTTATACATTTTGTATGAACTACAGTTGGGGTTTTCAAATTTCAGGTTTTCAAAAATTGCAAGAGAAAATTATGTTCCTACAATATAAAAGTTTCTATAAATACACAGTTTTACTGTGTAAAAAATATTATTCGTAATATTAAAAATTCAACTTCTTACAAATTAATTAGCTATTTTAAAAAATAATTAATAAAATTCATATTAATTTTTTAAAATGAATAATTTGTCGAAATTAAATAATTGACTTACATTATTATAATATTTATGGTATTGAATTGTACTGTGTAACAAATATTATTTGTAATATTAATCCACAACGTGTATTATAACCTTGACATCAGCAAACCGCTCACCCACACAATGCCATACACGCTGTCTGCCATCTGCCCTGCACAATAATCATGCTGTCTAATCAGCATCTTGATATGCCACACCTGTGAGGTGGATGGATTATCTCGGCAAAGAAGAAGTGCTCACTAACATAGATTTAGACAGATTTGTGAACAATATTTGAGAGAAATAGGGCTTTTGTGGACATAGAAAAAGTCTTAGATCTTTGAGTTCAGCTCATGAAAAATGGGGGCAAAAACAAAAGTCCTGCGTTTATAATTTTGGTCAGTGTATATATACTTATTAATTCTAACATAATAATAATATTATTATATTAGATTAAATAATTATAAAATATATCATTTTTTGTATTAAGTTAATAATAAAAATTATTAATAAAATTATTTAACAGAATAAAAATGATAGAGTTAATGAGGACCATTATTTAGGCTTTACCTGGGCAACTTCCTCATAGTGGCTGATGTGGCATCCCATGAGGAAAGCAGTCGGTGCCATAACAAAGTCAAGCATCTTTTGAGACAGTATAGGCACCAGAGGGTGCTGCCAGTGCAGGGGCCAAATATACAGCATGAAACACTCTACGATCAGGGTCAGTTTGGCCCAGTCCGAGGAAAAGAACACCATACGCTGCTCTGTGAGTATACTGGCTATAATCTGCAGAGGAAGAGAGATGTAAAACATTTTTTCATTGTGATGTGGCTCAAAACTTTCAGTTGACACTTTGTTTAATCAAAAAGACCATCTGCGTTTATTCAAACCACTAACAAAGAAAACCCCTCAATTATTGCAGTAATCAGCTTTTATATTTGAGACCTGCAGCAGCTCTCTGGTCTTGAAGCAGAGGAGTGGAAGATGTAAGTCCAGGTCAATAACAGGATGATTTTTATCTTCTCTGGATGGAAGGACAATCGTCAGAGGTTGTAAGGTGAACACCTGACATGAAAAATAATGCAAATATACTTCACACGTATTATGTATTATCTGTTTTGTCTTCACATTATCCCAAATCATAAACTTTTTCACATCATTGCAAGTTTATTTCAGTCCTCTGACTTTGCTAAAAGAACCCACCACATACAGCTGACCAGGAGGAGGAACTGGAACTAGAGCCAGTTTAGCAGAGAACTCCTTCACTTGCTCTTCCATATCAGTCATTTGACAGATTTTGAGCTGACCTAAAAGGCTGTGGATGGAAGAATAAAAATTTCGGATGTGGAAGAAAAGGTAGTGTGTTTTAGCTATGGCGGACATTTGTAGGTTGAATTCTCTGAAAAGACTGAATGCTGTGGCTCCGAAGTGACATTAAAACAAGTTCTGTTTGTTCATAGTTTTGTTTGTAGTTTCCTGCTTTAAGTTAATTGATGCAAATAAATGAGTTATGGGTGTGTTTCTTATGGGATAGACTAACTGAGAATGTTATGAATAGCAGAATCTAACACTGCTGATAAGCCTTTTGTTATATATTCTCCCCAGTCTCCCAAGTATTTTCTTTTTTTGAATAAATACCTTGAATCTTGACTCTTACCTGGACAAACAGTCCCTGAGAGCATTGTAATATGGGTGTTTTGATATAACACATATTGCATAAGCAATGTAGAGTTGTGGAGACTTGTACAAGTGTCGGTGTCCATTCTGCAGTCCTTCCTGTATAACAGGGTTTAAAACAAATTTTTTTGACAACTTTAAAGGTGATATATATATATATGAAGAGTTCAGATGCAAAACCAGCTAAAAGCCATCTTGGTCAAAAATGAGATAATGATACTGAGTGAATGCTCTCGACACATATTATGCGTCCATCAAATACTTTTTCTTCAAACTCGCTAAAATACCAGTCCTAACAAACTATACATCTAGAGAAAGCTTATTTTTTCACCTTTAAAATGATGTATAAATCTCATTTTCAAAACATTTACCCTTATGACTGGCTTTGTGGTCCTGGGTTACATATACTGTTCATGATTGGACAGAGCTATATACTATAATGTGATGGGATTTATGATTCTGGTGCATAACATGTCTGATGTCTGACTTTGTCCTAATATGTCCTTTGTCCTAAAATGACCTTATATTTCCTACTTTGAATAATCAAACAGGGCATATTCAAATTTTACTATTTTAAACACCACAACATGCAAAACAGTAAGAAAAAGCTGTTAATGAATTGCCTAAAATTCAGCAGAAAAAAACATTTGCATATTTCACCGTAGCTTCACTGTACTTCCATTCAACTTCAGATATATGAGTCACTGCTTTTATGTTGCCTTCATTTTTAACATTTTTGCTAATTCAAGCAAAATAAATGAATCAATTTAAGTATTAAAGGAGAAGTTCACTTCCAGAATAAAAAAAATCTTGATAATTTACTCATCCCCATGTCACTGAAGATGTAAATGTCTTTCTTTCTTAAGAAATTAAGGTTATTGAAGAAAACATTCCAGGATTTTTCTCCCTACAGTGAACTTCAATGGTGGCCAACGGGTTGAAGGTCCAAATTGCTGTTTTAGTGCAGCTTCAAAGGGCTCTACATGATCCCATCCAAGGAATAAAGGTCTTATTTAGCTAAATGATTGTTTAGTTTCCTAAAGAATTAATATTCATATATTTTTTAACCAAAAATGCTTGTTTTGCACTAGCTCTGCGTTTCTCGTCTGTGACTTCACGTGTGGTTAGTTCTTTGTTTGTGTACTTCGGTTCAGAAAGGTAGGGTAGGGCGAAAAACTCCATCTCATTTTCTCCTCCAACTTTAAAATCATCTAACATTGCTGTTTTTTTGTAATCAACTTTAAAATCATCTAACATCGCTGTTTTACCTATTTTTTTTGTAAAGGGCTTTTGACTTTTTTTGCATGTTTGCTTTGTAAACACTGGGTCGGTACTTCCACCTATGTCACACACGACCTTTCCAACGTGATTACTTAATGCGTGTGGTTGGGCTGGTGCAACACAAGCATTTTTGGTTAAAAAATAAATATGTTTTTATTGTTTTAAGAAAATCACAGATTGTTTTGCTAGACAATACCCTTATTCCTCAGCTGGGATCGTGTAGAGCCCTTTGAAGCTGCATTGAAACTGCAATTTAGACCCTCAAACCACTGGCCACCATAGAAGTTCACAATTTGGACAAAAATCCTGGAATGTTTTCCTCAAAAAACATAATTTCTTTGTGACTGAAGAAAAAAAGACATGCATATCTTGGATGACATGGCAGTGAGTAAATTATCAGGAATTTTTTATTCAAGAAGTGAACTAATCCTTTAAAATGAATAGGAATAACTGCAACAGTTTTTCTTCAACAACCTATATTCTACCCATGTAAATGCCCATAAAGATAAAAATACACGCAACCTTGCTGCACCCAAAACTAGAGTTTTCAGTTATGCAAGTTATTCAGGACACACTAATAAACAGCAGGTAACTTCAGCGCACGTGATCTGTCAATACACAACCATAATGAGAGGTTAACCAGGTAATATAAAGAAGAATCTGACCTGTATTAATCTAGAGAACTGGAGAACTACTCCATGAGACTGGTTTCCAAACATGTCAGTGAAGACTAGAAAGTGAAACTGTTCTTCCTTTTGCTCCTTAGTTATCTGAAGCCCACCTGATTTAAAATAAAGAAATGAATGTTAGTCGAGTCTAATCATTCTAAACTAATGTAACAGCTACTGTGAACTGAACTATTTCACATTTACAGCATGAATTGCTCTGTATAGTCAGTTAATACCTTTTTTGTACTGCTGTGTGCTGACCTTTGTCACCTTCCACAGAGATTTATATGCTGTTTCTCATGTATTACACTATGTAATGGAGGGCGGGGTGATAAATCGATAACGATAATTATCGCGCAATATGAATTTCCTCGATAAACGATAACAAGAGTTTGATAAATGTTCGATATAATGCAGGGTTGCCAACTTAGAAGTTCAGCTTGGAGTGAGATTTTTCTTTTTTTTTTTTTTTTTTTTGGAGTGGGAGTGGGGGTGGGGGTGGGGATCTCGATTTTTTGTATATACTGTACATATAAGGGGATAAAAATGCAGCTGAATGCCTTTTTTAGAACCATTTTAAACTTGGTTTAAATTCAGTATTTGCTTGCATTCATTGTGTGTACTTATACAAGTATCATTAAAAAAGAATGTAAGTTATTAACTTTTTAAATTTCACATTTAAAAATATAGAAACCATATTACATTTTTATCATGTTACTGAGATGCAATATTTGTGGTTTTAACTGCTATTATCATGATCTATGGATGATACTATGGAAGAGTAATGGTTAATTAAAAGAATAAATAAAACAAAAAGTCAGAATAATTCAGTTTCACCATATAAAAATTAGGTTTTAACCGTCTGGCTTTTACAACTTTCACACTGTAGCAAAATGTGCCTTTAAACTTGGAAAAAAATGACATTTATCATGATTTATACGAAAAAAAACTATCATGATCATTTTTTGGCCATATCGCCCAGCCCTAATGTAATGTACGAAGATCTGCATGGAACAGTGTTGCAGCAGATGTACTGACGTGATTCAACAACCAGTCAAGCTTTTGCAAGCAAATTTGTTTTACCTGGAAAGCAGAGTTGTGGCAGAGCCACCAGATCCAGGTCTTTGGGAACACGAACATCCTCTGTGGTTTCTTCTTTGGGGTTTCCAGCCTTAATAACAGGTCTATCATTTTTCTTCTTAATGAAGAAGCGCTGTTGCTGGTTCTGGCTGACGTTTCCTACATCTGGTTCACTGAGACTCTCTTTAGACAAAAACGGAGGTGCATGGACCTGCAGGACCTCAGGATCGAGTAGCGGTAGAGGACTTCCATTCACCTGCAGAAAAGACTGGACACAATGCTTTTTTAAGACCACTAATATGACTGGAGACTTAATCTAATGAGAACGTAAACATCATTTTAAATAATTATTTTAAGCAATATTTTATATTAAATATTTCACTTTTTTATACTTTTCAGATAAAATACAATAAAATAGCTTATATGAATCTATATGACTTTTAAACAAACAAGTATATCCTATAAAATAACCAGATTTTAATCTGAAACTGAAAACATGCACAGAATCAGGAATTCCATCAGTCTATAACTTTGGGCCTGTCCCATCATGCTTGATGCAAGCATTGTTTGTGAATAAAGAGATCCAGTAACGGCTGTGGCTTACACCACATAACAGTTTGCCAAAGACTCACAGAAGGATATTATTTTACCTGGGACAGCTCCTTTAGTTTATTATTTGCAGGTCCAACAACGACACATGCTTCCAGTAATCCTGAAGGCAGACCGTCTGCCATTGGGAATCGACAGAATCGCCACTCCTCATACGATCTGTGAACAAAGAGATCAAAATACACATATTCCTTTTCATGTCGAAATCTCTTATTTGTAGTTCCTGAGTTGCTGAAATCCGAAAGAAGTAAAACATTAGATAATATGTGATAAAAGATTGCAATATTAAGTAACATACATTAACAAGTCCTCAAGTCAGATAACACAACAGCGACACAACAGCATGGTTGTGGAAACAAAGAAAGTACAAAGAAAGTTCCTACTACACAGACACCCCAAATACCACAAATATAAGAGTGTCACTAATCTCATTTTCCTGTTCTGGGAAATTCCTGGGTTAAATCTGACTCATGTGTGTCTGTTGCAAGAGTAAAATGGGTTAAATTTGAGTCATGTGTGTGTGTTGCAAAAGTTAAAAAAAAAAAAAAAGAATATTTGAATAACAAATGTGGGACATGTTACTATTTTAAACACACATTCAGTCCACAAGTGAAACAACATGCAACACAAAAATATAATCATATGCAAGCCAAATTAAATATAAAAAATCTGTAACAAAGGAGCTGTAAGTGAACAGAAAAAAAAGTAAAATTTAATATTTTACTGTAGTGTGCAGAAAAAAATGCTACATTTCGCATTGAACTTAATCTAACTAGTCACTATTTTTATTTGACCTAATTGTATTAACATTCTTGCTGATTCAAGTACGGTATATGTAATAATAACTGTGAGTATTTACCCTAAAAGGAATAACTGTCAAAACGTTCTCTGTGAACAGATAAATAGGCTATTCTTAAAGTTGTTATATACTGCGAATTAACACTGTAAAGTTTTTCTTAAAGTTTAATCTACGCATGTAAATGTCCATCGTTTCTATTAAAAAAAAGATAAGGATGCACGCACCTTTGTAGATCAGCGGTATAATGAAAGTGAAATTACGCACGGGACAGGTGGAAAAAAAAAAAGATGGGATACACGAGCAGAGCACAGTGATCTGCGCCTGCGCGCTACAGTCAACAGACACTGCGTGTTCTCAATGGCCAGTGCAACTATTCACATCACAACATAACACATAGCAAATCCTCTCTGGAAAATATAAATGTATTAAACCCACTGTAGGGATATTCTACTGTACTCTTTTGTGACCCATTAGCTACTTTGCACCGTCCTACCTAGCTGACCTGTCCACATACAAAACCTGAGTAGCAGTTAGAACGAAAATTAAATACTGCTTTATTTATTCCGAAACAGAAGTCAGTTAAAAATATTATTTGTAGGCTATATTTTCATTTCATCAATTTACAGTAAATGTACAAAGATAGCTTATTCAATGCACTCTATTTCCTCATCAGGCTTCCCCAAAAATATTTTTAAAATGTCATTTTTGGGATTTTTGTATTTGTTAATTCGTTATTTAAATTAACAGGCCAACATATTCGGAAAGGGTAGCATGGGTGAACATGCCACACCTGTCCACACTCCGGTTTTTCCAGAGAGTCTCCCGTATATTTCACAACCGTCTCCTACCTGCCCTTCTCCAGTTTTGTTATTTCTCCCGGGAAACTCCCGTAATTTGTACGGCCTAAACCTCGTTATATACATAATAACACCAATATATTATTCCAAGGCTGTGCAGTTGCCAGATCTAGTATGAAACGCATCCTTCTCACACAGTCGACATATAATTCAAATTTGAACTCATTTGTGACTTCAACCTGGCAACCTGCAACCCAGCTGTGCTGTTGATATCTGCGCAGGTAAAGTAGCCATGGTGGTAACCAGTGTTTGAAAATGAGTGAGTTCTGGGGTGGGGTTAAGAATTTATTTTTTTTTTTTTTGCGTTTTCCTTACCGAATGTGGTATCCTGTCAGCAATAACCTGTCTGTGTTTTTTTTTTTTTTTTTAATTAAGGTCTGTCAGTTTAATTGCCGGTGATGCAGTGTTGCCAGATATTGCTATAAAAACAAATAAAAAACGAAAAATAATGTGTCAAATTAAGTGGAAAAGACAAGTCCAAAGATGCTTATAATAATTGGATCTTAGTTTGCTCATCTATTGGACATTTCCTATCAGATGTCAAAGAGACGTATATTAGATGTCTTTAAGATGTTTATGATTTAGAATGTATGTAAAACTGACATCTCACAGACGTCTACCAGACATTTGTTCACAGCAGATGCTTTCCAGATCAAGAGATCTTTAATAGACATCTTGCAGACGCATGTGTGCTATCTGGGTCTGCCATTGTCTCCCAGCGATCATTTTCATACCATGGACGCTAAACGTTCCTGCAAACGGTCTAAACTTAATTATACATGCAGATAAACAGCAAATTAGTCATTCAGAGAACAAAAAAAAATATTTTTGAACATGGAAAAGTTTGAAACTTGGTGACCTCATAGCAGACGCGGGGAACAGGTATTGTTTTGGTTTTAGGACAACTTTGATGAAAGGTTTTGATCTACTTCAAATGTTGACTACTATATATATATATAAACAGCTGGACAATATATACACTATACACAGCTGGACAAAAGAACTTAAATTTATACTGTACAACAAAGTTAAATTTAACTGTACAACAAAGTCTTAATTATGATTTCAAGAGATCTTAAATTTACAGACAGAATGACAAGAATTTAGATATAGAAACTGCTATATTTCTGCCGTTCCGAAAGCGCCACCTGCTGGCAGAGAATGAAGTAGAATTTTTTTTTTTTTAATCGCTTTATCGCTTTGTCTAATAAATGGAAATCCTATCCTATGTTTTGTTGTGAGATACAGTATATTAGATTTTATTCATAAACTATTATCTAACAAAATTAGGCTAGCATGAGACATAGCTAGTTTTAAAAGCATCAAATATCACCACTTTATTCTTTAATGTGGAACTATGGGCGAGACTTCTGGTTCATCAGCCACCGTAGGGAAATAACCAGAAAATGTTTACACTACAAACCAGTGTGTTCATAATTAAGATAATGCATTAAAATAACATGGTAAGAGTAAGACAAAACAATTTGCAAAATCTAGCAGCAAAAGTGCCAGAATCCTATAGAAATACCTTGTTTTAAAAAATAAATAAATAAATAAATAATAATAATAATTACAAAGTCTGGCGCCTGGAACAGCAGTTTCTGAAGGTCAAGCATCTCCTTTCACTGGCTATTTGCTGAAATAATCATAACACAAAATAGCTTCAAGCTCTGTTTTTTATTTTTTTTACCCTTTTCATAAAAGGTTCCAATGACATTTTGTAAGAATTCACTCTGTAAATCTGATTTCCCATGGAAATTCTTCTGTATGTAACTTGATGATAACAATGTAGTTTTTATTCATTTATTTTTAGTTCAAATTGAATTTTTCCGTGAATACAGGCCTTCCTTAAATTTGTGCATCTATTTGTGTATCACCCAGTATCTCATTATGTACGTGTGCCATCTAGTGGTCGCTGGCTGAGACACCACTCTAGAGACAAATCAACAACCACAATACAATTAATTTCGGATTCAACCACACTGTGCTACAGTTTAAAACAAACAAGCATTCAAACAGGGAAGTGTAAAACTTTCTCTTTATGGAAACTGAACACAAATTCAAAATAAACACCTGGAACCAGTATAAACTTTCAATTTGGTTCAAACACTAAAATCACAACAGTACCACATGTACAAAAATGAAGATAAAAAGTGTCCACCTTGTTTATGAAAAACACATACACACACAAAAAACATCTTTCTGTTTGATAAAATAGGACACAAAGCCAGACTACTGACCTCTGTACAGATGTCACATTTCCAGCAACGTATCTAACCTACATTTATCAGCACACAAGGCCATAGATTAGTTAGTCCACTTAGCCAGTGGGGTTCTGGGACTAACTAGTAAAGACAATATTTGGCCTGTCTTCTTAAACTCAAAAACCTGTGTATATAAACTACACAACAGTACTGGAACAGTACAATGAATTTGGCTGTGAAAATACTGCCGCTATTGGAGTGTCATCACTTAAGATTGGAGGCTAAAACCAAGTAGAAACTGCCATGACAGCTAAACACACTTCTTCATTTCACACACAAATCACTGCCGCACAGCAAAGCCATTTCCTTACTCGGTGTTACAGCTCTCCGTGTTCTTCATACCTTAAAATAGTGTACCTAAGAAAATCAAGTTTATAAACTAAAGGCAACTCTCAAAACAAATGCTCAAAATCTAGAATCCTTAGAAAAACATTTTGGCATTGTGCATAGTTGAATTCTAAACTGAACTGAGCGTTTTGCGCTCAAAAGCAGCAGCCGCTCAGCTTTCCCCTGAGTGTTTTTGATACGAAGCTGAGGAGGGAAATACAATGATAAATGCATTTGAACACTAACAAAATCAGTCTAAAAAATGCAAACTCACATCTGGTATTTAAATGTTGATTTGTAAAATTAAATGATAAAATGTGGTTAAAAAAAATGTTTTCAAATGTAGTGATGTAAACCTGGTTATAAAAAAATTAAAAATCAAAACTGAAACATTTGTGTAGACAATGAAAATGTTGGGCACAAACAATAAATAGCTTGAGAAATAATCTCAGAAATCACATATTTGACTCAAATATTATTTATCTCTGTACCGTACCAACAGAAGTACATGCAGCATATGTGTGAGTCTTTTTCGTCTTAACTTGCTTGTGCATTCTGGGGTTTGTACTTTAATAGCTCAAGTATTTTACATTCTAAAGCTCAAACTGAGGATTCGACCTCTGGCTTGCTGGAACTGTTCCGTTTCTCTGTACTGCTGCTGGACGGTGCCTCTGACTTAACAGAGCTTGGGCCTCGCTCATCTTCATCGTCGTCGTCATCATCCTCTTCATCGTCAAGCGTATCGGGGTAGATGACGAGGAAAGCCGCAGCAAGAAAAGCAAGAAAGGAGCCTCCCGCTGCAACCATGGGGATCACTCTCACAGTACCGACGGCGTCTACCACTGCGCCGAGGGCTGACGCCACCAAGATCTGAGAGATGTACACTTGACACGTCAGGATGGCGCAGTCGATGCCAAAGCCCCGTCGTGAGTTTCCAGGGCTGTGATGAATGTACTATCACAATGTGAAAGAAAGATGAAAGACAAAGATTGAGAGCACTGCTGCTGTGAGGAAAACTGATGTAACAAATCAAGCGCTACTGACAGCGAAAATGAATTCTGGAAAAGCTTATCTTCAGGATCTGCATCCAGATATACACACTACCGCTCAAAAGTTTAGGGTTAGTGTGTTTTTTGGAGAAGAAATTAAAGGGACAGTTCACCCAAAAAATCTGTCATTAATTACTCACTTTCATGCTGTTCCAAACCTGTAAGACCAGAACACAAATTAAGATTTTTTTGATGGAATCTAAAAGCTCTCTGAGCCTGCATAGGCAGCAACGCAACTGACACATTCAAGACCAAGTAATGTAGTAAGGGTATTGTTAAAAGGGTCATCGGAAGCCCATTTTCCACAAGTTGATATGATTCTTTAGGGTCTTAATAAAAAGTCTATAATATACTTTGGTTAAAAATTCTCAATGGTAGTGTAAAACAACACCTGTTTTACCTTGCCAAAATCAGCTCTGTACAAATCATCCCATTCTGGTCGAGGCTACTTTAAATGCGAATGAGCTCTGCTCGCCCCGCCCCTCTCTTCTCTCTGTGGAGTGACGAGCCTGTTTACTTTAGCCGCATTTAGCTGCTAAACTTGCTAACTAGCACGTTATTAGGAAAGCGATTGCAAAGATTCAGTAAAAAAAACCCTTATACTCTCTTCTGCTGTAAGTGAAGCTGGATCACGAATGATTCGCGTGAACATAGACGGATATATGTAGATCGGGAGGCGCATTCCCTTCACAAACAAACGTAATCTACTGCATCTTCAACGGCTCAGATGTCGGCGGTAAATGACGACCACTACATTCATTATTACATCCAGCAACACAACACCTCACCTCAATCGCTCAATTCTAGTCTAACTTACATCCCTGCTCCGGCATCAAAACATGGAGGTTGGACTGTTACAGCTGATCTTAGGTAAGACGCTTATGTCAATCAACTATCGTGGGAGCGGCCTCTGTGGGTGTGACGCCACAACGACAGGCATCTGAGAATGGCTCGATTTGAAAAAGAGAGTATTACTTTTACAGATTAATTAAAAACCACAGCATGGATTTTTATCATTATAGGGTAGATTTGTACATACACTGCCAACACACATTAATGTTCAAACAACATGTAAAAGTGAACTTAGCATCCGATGACCCCTTTAATATAGCTACAAAAATACTTTTTGTGCGCAAAGAAAATAAAAATAGCATTGTTTACAAGCAGGGGAATGCACTTGGATGCATTGTGGAACTCTTGTGAATGTGCATCAAAGATAAAATTGTTAAATAAAGTAGTTTTAGGGCTCTGTGATTTTTCCGATTTTATAGATTAATTCGAATTTAATGTTTTAAACCAAAATGTAATTTTTTAGAAATTGAGGAACCACAATTTTGAGTAGAAATATCACCAAACGTTAGAATTAGACACTAAATAAGCCAATGACAACAGTAAAGAGAAAAGAACGATCCAACTGCATGTCGGCGCACGTGATTAACCGCTCACGTGTAACGCGCTCTGTGAAGGACCGTAAGTAGAATATATATCACTAGGCGCCATTCACACAGAACGCGCTTTTGTGTTGACAAAGATGCAATGTGGCCATTGGAATAGGACAAAAGGCCAGAAGATGTGAGCTGAACTTCTTTTAACTTGATTCATTTTTTAGAACGCCGTTTCATGCATGAGACGCGAGTGCAACAGTCAAATGCATCCATGTCTACAAAGAAAAAGCAATGGAAAAGCAACGGAATCAAATAAAATCTTGTGAAGAACTATTACTATATGTCTGACATTTTATGTTTGCATCATGGTGACAAGCTGAAAGCTGCTGTTTTTACAGAACATTTAGAGTTAATAATAGTCTACTGGTGTTATACCTTCAGTCATTTTGAATTTGAATTACCTTGACTTTTCAGATTTTTTTTAAAGCAATTTCCATTTACATCATGTTGACAACTTCATGTGTGGCGCACTTGGAATAGAATTTTCTTTAACTACAGAGTTAATAAAGACAAAGTTAGTTGAATCAGGATGTAGTTACACTTTCAAGTTGACTAATTAAAAATCGTAAAAAAATAAATAAAATAAAATTAAATAATTTTTGGCCATATTGCCCAGCCCTAGTCGTTATTTTTGTTTTCTTTGTGCACAAAAAGTATTCTTGTAGCTTCATAACATTACTGTTAAATCACTGATGTCACAGACTATTTTAACAAAGTCCTGACTACCCTTCTGGGTCTTGAACGTGTCAGTTGCGTTGCTGTCTACGCAGGGTCAGAAAGCAGTCGGATTTCATCAAAAATATCTTAATTTGTGTTCTGTAGATGAACGAAGGTCTTACAGGTTTGGAACGACACGAGGGTGAGCAATTAATGACAGAATTTTCCTTTTTTGGTGAACTCTCTCTTTAAACTTCCAAACTTTTGACCAGTATTGTGTGTTATTTTACCATCATATATTTGGTAACATGAGTTTACAAAGTGATACATACCTCTTTGATTTCGTGATACTGTCCCAGCAGAGCATAAGGGCAGTATGACATGCTCATAGAAATGATTCCCATGGTGCTTATCATCACCATAGCAACATATACATTTGGAAAGATAGACATGACAGCTGTGCCCACAGCGTAGCCTAGAGTCCCCAACATATAGATGATTTTTATGCTGAGGTCGTAGTTGTTTAAGATCCTTTGGAGCACATCTGTGAAAAAGAGTTTCTGATTATTTGGTATGAATAATACTCATATGGACACTGACATAGAAATTGTGTAAAAAAAATAAATAAATAAAAAACATTATGAAATCCGAGAGCTTTCTGACCCTGCATAGACAGCAACACAACTACCATGTTCAAGGCCCAAAAAGGTAGTCAGGACATTGTTAAAATGCGACATCAGTGGTTCAATCTTTATTTTAAGCTACAAGAACTTTTTGTGTGCAAAGAAAACAAAAATAATGACTTCATTCAACAATTTCTTCTCTTTCTTCAGAAAGCTCTCAGATTTCATCAAAAATATCTGTGTTTCGAAGATGAACATACGTCTGGGTTTGGAACAACATGAGGGTAAGGATTTTCAGAGATTTTTTCTATATATACATTTAGTTTAAAAAAAAGTATAACGTATAACAAATAAAAGAAAACAGCAAAAAAATAAACAAACAACATTCTCAGGGAAATTATATATTGAAAACAAAAATGTTTTAGGACTATCACACTCTAAAAATTCTGCTTATTCCATAATGTGGTCATGTGAGTGTCTAAATGCAGAAATGACATCTGATCTGGAATCTACTGGAAATAACAAAAAATA
The DNA here is from genome assembly GCF_022985175.1 of Labeo rohita. Classification (NCBI taxonomy): domain Eukaryota; kingdom Metazoa; phylum Chordata; class Actinopteri; order Cypriniformes; family Cyprinidae; genus Labeo; species Labeo rohita. Next base: position 15,263,375 of record NC_066884.1, on the reverse strand, counting down.
TAATCCTCATCATTAACCATGTCCTAACCAGATAAGATACATGAACGTACACACACACCTGAGCAAAGTGCAGCTGTAGCCGCGTAGATCACAAGCCCCCAGCAGCCCATCTGCACACCTTTACTGTAGTTTTGCAGGGCGGTGGAGTTAGCAGCAGCCTGGTTTTGAAAAACATCAACAGGATATCAAGAATATTCAGTATTACACACTAAAATAGACCCTGTATCATATCAATACTTCATATTAGGAAAGTAAATGACATGCAATGTAGACTAAAAGTAACATCTTGTTGATTTAATAATCTGGCAGGCTAATTATGTGGTATTTTAATTAGAAATACCACATCCCAAAAATATAATTTATAATTATTTAAATTTAATTTAACAAAGAAATTATAGATTTACACTAAGTCCAAAAGTTTTTGAACAGTAATATTTGTAATGTTTTTTAAAGGCGTCTCTTTTGCTCACCAAGCGTGCATTCATTTGATCCAAGGAACAGCAAAAACAGTAACAGCAACAGTTTTTTTTGCTGTACTTTGGATTAAATAAATGCATGCTTGGATAGCCGAAGAAGCTTATTTAAAAAACATTACAAATCTTACTGTTCAAAAACTTTTGACTGGTAGCGTATTTGCAATTTATTTATTATTAAATCTACCATTTATATTTAATTTTGATTACAGGACAGAATAAAGAACGGTTCTTACAGTCGGGTCTCCTTCAAAGATGACCTGGCCCATGAAGTCCGTGTAGAACACAGCTTGTGCGATCATGGAGAACCAGGTGAGCAAGTGACATACACACAGACGCCAGAGCTGGGGCGGCATCTTCAGCATGGACAACCAAAGCAGTTTGACCGTCGTACCGCCATCCCCATCCTCACTCTCTTCATCCTCCTCATTCCTTCGGGATGCAGAGATTCGACTTAGCTGCATCTTCTGCCTTTCGTGCCGTCTATCTAATTTGTCAATGTCATTCAGGCTTCGTGAAGATTTGATCGGGCCGGCCATGTTGGCGTAGCGCCTTCGCCATTGAAAGCCCACACGTCCGTGATAAGAGAAAGTAAAGGAGGGCTGGCGGTAGAAGGAAGGGGTGCGGCGACGCACTGGAACGCCAGATAAACGTAAACCCACTTTGCATGGTTGATTTGTGGCATTCGCTCCTCCGCTGGAAACAGCAAAGATTCCGTTTACAGGTTTGGCAGCTCCACAGATATGGGCCCCGTTGCTATCACAATTCTGTAAATGGTGGTCAGTGCACTGACCCGCATGGCTGGTTTTATGGCAAGCCATTGTTGTTCCATCATCTTGAAAATCCTGAAATAAAGTCGTTTCGATGTCGCACAGAAACGGTCCATCCCGGTCCAAGTCTGGGTCAAGCTCTATTGTAGCATCTGGCATGGCTAAAACGGAGTCACTTTTACTCCGCACCAGGTCGATGTTGAGAAAGTCTGTTGAAACATCCCGCTCGGAGCGATCATCCTCATGGGCTGAAAATGGCTCCTCCTCAGGGATCAGTTCTAGTTGAGGTATGAGACGAGTAGATGGAAAGCTGCCATAGAGCTGGACAAGAGGTGGCTTTTCTTCATCCTCATCCTTCAGCACTCCTGGCTGGTTGGGGTTATATAGATTCTCCTTGATGCTGAAGAGATGAAGCGTCGCAGATATGATAAAGATGATTGCAGCAAAGAAAAAGAGGACCTGCTCTTGGGCCTTAAAAGCTCGACCTAGGAAGGTATTGGTCCAGTCCAGCCCTCCTAGCATGTAACCTAAAGCGCCTCCTAGACCTGAAAATCAGGAATATATCAAATTTTAAAAAACATTATACTGGATGGTGATTATATTAGTATGCCACTGTTCAAAAGTTACAAATTTGTACGTTTTTGATATAATTTATTCATGTGATGGCAAAGGTGAATATTCTGCAACCATTACTTTAGTCTTCAGTGTCATATGATCCTTCTGAAATCAATGTGATGTGCTGAATTGGTTCTCATGAAACATTTCTTATTTTATTTCTCATGAAATTATTTCTTATAATCAGTGTTGAAAACAGCTGTGCTGTTCTTTCAAAGGTTCTTTGATGAAACTTTAAAAGAACAGAATTTACTTGATGTTTTATATTTTCGCAATTGCGAGTTTACTTTTTTTTTCTCTCAGAATTGCATGTTTGTATCTCGCAATTCTGACTTTTTTTTCATCACAATTGCGAGTTTACATTTCAATTCAATTGTGAGATATAACCTTGTAATTGTGAGTAATAAAGTCAGAATTGTGGGATATTTAAAAAAAAAAAAAAAAAAAAAAAAAATGCACTTGCGAAAAATAATAATTTTGACTTTTTCCTCGCAATTGCGAGTGTAAATCTTGCAATTTTGACTTTTTTTCTCATAACTGTGAGATATAAACTCACAATTGCGTTATAAAGTCCAGTTCTGAGGAGGAAAAAATAAGATATTTTCTCAGAATTACGAATTTATATCTCACAATTCTGACTTAATAACTAGAATTCTGACTTTATAATTTGCAATTAAAAGTTAATATCACACAATTTTGAAAAAAAAAGTCAGAATTGCGAGTTTATATCTTGCAATTCTGGCTTTATAAGTCACAACTGTGAGTTTATATCTGACAATACTGTGGAAAAAAAAGTAAAATTTGCAAGATGGGGGGTGGGGTGGGGGGCAATAAATATCAATCGCTAGCTAAAAGTCGCTATTACCTCTTACGTTTTTTATTCATTGGCAGAAATGGGCTTCCATACTTAGTTTTTTCCATGTAAATAGAACATTTTTATTCTGAATAGATCTTTACTAGCAAATAATTATTTTTTAAAGAGCCAAGAAGGTCTCAAATATGACACTAAAGAACAGAGTGTCTCTTCCTGTTCAGATCAATGTATCATTCCTAGTCCGAGAATATACACCTGCTGAGAAAGCATGGATATTTAGAGCCACGTCCTGTTCCTCGGTATCAGCCACATCCAGGAGGTAGGCTCTGATTGGTCCATCCAAAGCATCAGCACAGAAGTCTAGAACCACCACACCAAAAACGGTCAGCACAATCCCAGCCGGTTGATTACTAGGAACATCACCCAGAGACAGACCTGTTTGACACACAGATTAAAATAAACCGTAAGAACAAACCATTTATTCATGTATTTTATTAAAGACTTATTTTTGCCTTTATTATGATAAGACAGTATGTAGACAGAAAGCAAAGTGGAAGAGAGAGGGGAGACGGGATTGGGAAAGGTCCACAAGCAGTGACTCAAACTCGGGACGCACAAAGCACAATGGCGCTATACGTTGACGCTAATAGCCTGGTGGGCAGAGCACCAACATGTAGTGCTGTTTGGGCTTTGGGTGTCCCGAGTTTGAGTCTTAGCTTCAGGGTTGCCAGGTTTTTTAAAACAAAACCTGCCCAATTGCTACTCAAAACTAGTGTTTCGAGGGGGGTCCCTTGTTAAAAATTGCATTCCGGAAGATAAAATTGACTTTTTTTGTCAGGGTTCCCCTTGTAAATTTGCATTTCAGGGGCTAAACATAACATTATTCCGGTAGTTTCAACCCGTAGACATCAAAAACAACCCACAGCCACAGTGTTAAAGTGGCCAAATTCCACGGGAAAACCGCAGACTTGGCAACACTGCACCTCCTCTGACATAAAATAATTTATAAAACATAATAAAATTAGGAGTCAGGTGCCCCCTATTTAAACAACAGTAACATGCAACTCTGTGTGTTTTAAATATTACATAAATGTATAAAATAATATGAATTACCTATAAGAGATCCATTGAGAAATAAGGCCACTCCTATTAACACTCCTACACACAGTGCTAAAATGAAGGGTCTCCTCCGACCCCATTTCAAAGTGCAACGGTCGCTTGCTGAGCCAATTAGAGGGGTGAAAATTAAACCCAAAATAGGACTGAGGAACCACGTTAAGCTGTAATACTGCTCCGGGAGACCTGCAAAAAGAAACAGACTGGGATCAATTCAATTTCAAGGTTCAGATCAAAACGATATTTTTTAATAACCACTTTGCAAAAATATACCAATGTGTCAACTTAAGCAACTCGCATGAGGTGAAACAGATAACCAGGCAGGTTGCAGCATGTCTGCGGTTCATTAACCTGCCATTTACAACCCTTAGGAGATCTAAAACCATGTCATTGTAATGAAGCAATCAAATTGCCTCAGTAAAATTATTATCAAATGTGATGACTCAAAGTAAATAAAAAGGTCATGAGAAAAATGAAAAGAATATTTGGGATTATTCAGTAGTGATTCATAGCAAATAGTTTTAACAGCTAAGGAAATTTTCCATGTGTCTGGCACGCAGATCTCGTGCCAGGACTGATGACATACTAAAACCAAAACACTTGATTACTCAAGTGAAACTTAAATGTCAAACTTCTCCTTTTTTCAAGAGCTCCAACAGAGCTACAGGTCATGTGTGTAGCGGGATGACGACTGAGAATGTGAGAACAGAAAGTGCAGACAACAGACATGTCACATGTCAAATTTGCAGAGCTTTTAGCTTTAAAGATGAACTAACTACATTCATATCTCTGCAGACCAGGTTAAGGTGCATTGTGAAGTAACTAAGTAATCAGGCTGTATTATAAAGCAATAACACTCAGTGTTACAACTCTCAAGGGCCAGAACTTAAAGAGATTGTTTTGTCAATACGCACAGCATTTAATGTATCACAAGAGAGACTTTGATCCTGTTTAATCTAAAAACAGACATTGGTTGATCGTCTATTAGACTGCACTCGAAATTTCAATTATTTTACCTATTTTCATCAAGTAGGCTATTTAGGATTTTAAGGGACTCATATATTTTGCCTAAACATGCACATTAAAGTAAAAAAACTGAGTTTTAGACTACAACACGCTAAATTTTTTGAGGAAATGGCCTTTTAGAGTTTAGTGGATGGTATTTAAGACATGTCCAGCCGTTAAATCTACTAAAACTGCTTTTGGTATGAGATCAGAGGGCCTGCAGAACAATTCAAACCTTTTGTTATATTAACCCTGCAGTTTCCCAAGAGCATCTATTGACACTGATCTTATTCAAAATAGACGGAAAACCGAGAGAAAGAGAAATGTGCACACTCAAACATTCTCTGCATTCCATGCAAACGCTACCACGTACGTTTTCACATGCTATTGTGGAAACAAACATCCCTCCATCTTATTGCTATGACATAGAGTTGGCACTGGCACAATAGGGAATCTTTACCAAATCCAAAGGAATGTCCCGTTCAGTGATGATGAATAGAGGCCTTAAGCCTAGGATGAATTAAAAACACTAAATTACCCATAAACCCTCTATTTATAGATGAGCGTGCATGCCTGTTGAGGTTGCATCAGCCTTTTAAATGTTTTATCTACAGCTAAAAAATGCTTAAAAAACAAAATGTTGTCATTTCATACAAAATAGCGCTTTTTAAAATGATTCTTTCTGTGGAACACAAAAGCAGATATTTTGAAGAATGGATGTCAGTGGGGTCCAAAACAGCATTAGAACCCACTCACTTTAATTTTTTGGATAAAAAAAAAAAAAAACAATTTTCACAATACAATTCATGTTCCACGGAAAAGCGCAAGAGAAAGGGGTGGAATGACATGTTGAAGCGTAAACTTTAAGGAAATAAGTTTTGTTGGAAAAAAAACAAAACAAAAAAACGGTTGATTACTGACCTAGCTGCAACAGCACAGGAGTGACCAGCGCTGTTTCCATAGCATAGCAGAACTCCCTCCCAAACATGACGGCACCGTGCATGACCCATAACCGCTTTGGGATGTGGTTTACGGAATCCTCACTGTCCGAGTCCTCTGACATCTCCACTTCCCTTTCTTTCTCCTTCTCTGTGTTCTGTCCACCATTCGAATCCTTTTCTTCTACGACTGCCATTTCCAGCACTGGAACGGACTCTGTGACAGCGTTCTTGGGTGCCATGCTGGCCTGCATATACGAAGTTGGCGTCTGTAGTCTTGATCCAAAAATGATTCCTGTGGTACTTACCCCTCACAAATCCAGACTCTATTCTCCTTAAAACCTCCAAGCCGATCTTTCATAATCCACAGCAGGTTTCTTATTATAAAACACTAACCCGCAGTCAAAAGAGAGGTCATGTTGTTCCATATATTTCAGTGAGTGCTCTACCAAGCGTTGCAATGAATTCTAGTCCATATAGAGCTTTGTTGGTGTAACTCATGAGTCATGTTTTCACGAAAGGAAAAAGGGGAATGGGGGAGGGCATGGAGAGCAGAACAGGTGGATATTCCTCTGCGTGCTTCCATGGAATTACTTATTAATCTAGATGAGGGAGAGAGAGAGAGAGAGTGAATGAAAGACAGAGAGAGAGAAATCTTGGCATTTACAAGTGATATTCCAGAAACATCAAGGCAGTGGAAAAATGTCAAGATGGGAAAAATGCTGGCACTGTGACAGTAAGCATAGTTTTAGCAGAAGCCTGACTTATTTGGCATATCTGTAATCCCTGGAGAAAGGAAGATGCAAAAAATAAAGTGACTAAAATAGGGAAAAGGCCCTTAAAATGTAGATACTTATTCCTAAGAGAACATTTTATAGCCTTAAATGAGAAACAATCATTTAAATACCAAAAAAAAAAACAAAACAAAACAAAAAAAACTTTCCAACACTTTACATATATTTAATCTTTACATGTACACTACCAGTCAAAAGTTTTTGAACAGTAAGATTTTTTTTGTTTTTTTAAAGAATTCTCTTCTGCTTGCTGAGCCTGCATTTATTTGATCCAAAATACAGCAAAAGCAGTAATATTGTGAAATATTGTTACTACTTAAAACAACTGCCTTCTATTTGAATATATTTTAAAAAGTAATTTATTTGTCACCAAAGCTACATTTTCAGTGTCATTACTCCAGTTTTCAGTGTCACGTGATCCTTCAGAAATCATTCTAATATGCTGATTTGCTGTTCAAGAAACTTTTTTTTTTTTATTTATATTATTATCAATATTTAAAACAGTTGAGTAATTTTTTTCCAGGATTCTTTGATAATTAGAAAGATCCAAAGATCAGCATTTATCTGAAATAAAAAGTTTTTGTAACATTATGCACTATACCATTCAAAAGCTTGGAATATTTTCTGTTCTTCCAATAATATTTTCCAATAATTTCTTTTATTTTATTTTATTTTATTTTTTGAGCAGCAGACCAGAATATTAGAATGATTTTTGAAGAATCATGTGACTGGAGTAATGGTGCTAAAAATTCAGCTTTGAAATCGCAGGAATAAATTAAATTACATTTTAAAAAATATTCAAACAGAAAATAGTTATTTTAAATAGCAAGAATATTTCAAAATTGTACTATTTTTGTACTTTGGATCAAATAAATGCAGGCTTGGTGAGAAAAAGAGACTCCTTCTAAAACATTAAAAATCTTACAGTTCAAAAACCTATGACTTGTAGCGTACAAATTATATCCACCATATTATTCAAAGCTGAAATAAGCCTATGGGTGAGAGTTCTGGTTCATTAGCTGCTATAAGGAAATAATGAGAAGAATAACAAAAGTGCAGTAAACAGTAAAACTGTTTGCACTACAGTGTGTTCATAATTGGTAAAACACCAATTTGCAATATAAAGCAGCAAAACGAGCTGTTTTGTAGAGCTAAAAATAGCTGGATGCAGATGAGACCAGACACCAGACCCATAAAATTTACAAAATGGCAGCAGTCACTCTTATTACGGGAAAAATCAGGTAGATAATAATAACATATCTATAAAAATATGTAAAAAAAAAATCTCTATATAAAATATGTCTATTAAATACTACATGTATCTCGCTCAAGCTAATTTATCTATTGGCACCCAAACCACAGGTTTATTACCGTAATGACTTTTTAATCAAGAAAACAGATTTTTTTTTTTTTATATATCTATGAAATCTACAATAAAGTAATTACCATCCCATAATGTTACCAGAAAGCTCTCCAGCGGCGCACTGTTGCTATGGTTACGTCCTCAAGCAAAGGGATTGTTTGCAAATGTCTATTTGTCTAAGCACAAGCTCTAAAACAAAGCCTATAAGCCTATATGCTAAAAGAATATGTACTTACAAACGTATTTACACCTTCCACAGTCATATAGTAAACAACAGTGTGGGTAAAGTTCCAAAGGTCATTTTAAATGAGTTAGAATTGCACAATTGCTATAAACTATAACAGCACATGGGCGAAGTCATTTACATAAGAGTTTTACGTAAAAGCTAAAGGTGGATGAGCAGCTAATATGATAACACAATTTATTCAAAAATTCTGTACTCAGATATACATTTTTAATGTTTTCATTTTGATATTTAGCTTTGAATGTATTCATTTGTTTTAAAATATTTACATACACGCTATGCATTGTGTGGTTATTTTATTCATTTTAAAAATATATATACACACGATTACATAAGTGTAATAATGTCAACATGCATGTATAGTAGTTATAAAACCCGTGAATATCTACCACATGTAATAACTGTAAAATTGTAAAAACATATCCTACCTCGTTCCTTAAGCAGCTTGTGTTTCATTTGATGTCAAAAGCTGTTTAACCCAGAAATACTGTTCCAGAAGTAGACAGGTATACGCCGGACGATAAAAACTGAAGTGACACATACAGTGACGGAGCCAAAAATGTGTCACCAGTTTTACTTGCTGACTACTTGCGACGCTGGCGATAACCACTCGTCCCCTGTGCACTACACTGATAAGGCTACACCCAGACGCTTCTGGCAGGTAACGTTCACCCCCAAAGCAGCCTAGGCCTGCTGTGACAAGAGTCAGGTAGGTGAATGGACACCTGTGTCAGAGACTGATGTAAAACTGTGACAAGCAGACAAGAGGACAATATATAGGTAGGAGGACAAGTCATATGTTATTAGGGGATGAGGGCATGGCGACGCCGAATCACGTGCAACAGCTTTTTAAGAAGCCTATGATGGAGCTCATATCATGTTTGAACATGTAGGGTTTCCTGTTTGTGATTGGAAATACGCCTGGAAACCATACATCAAACCTAGTCATTTTCAGTTAACACCGTGAGATGTTAATGTTGCACACATAAACAACCTCCCTGTCTAAAATAAACGTCAGTAACGTTACCAAATCACTATTAAAAACCCGTTCCCTATCATTTTTCCTGGAAGGATTGCCAGATCATCAGACTGTTGCATGCAGTCATGTGTCTTGATGTGTGTAGTATTTTGGATATTTCGCCATCATACACACGATAACCATGTTACCAACTGTATCGCTTGGAAAGGTGAAGTGATCTGACTGGGAATATGAGCGAGCCGGTTGCAATTATTATGCATTTGGGATTTTGCTTAACTTTACATGAATCATCAGTCTGATTAATGCTTACACAGTCTGTTAGCCCGGACTGCTAGCCTGCTAATTAACTTGCTTCTACAGTAAATTTAGCTGATACCTTCAGTTCCCGAGCACGACGAGCGGTCCGATTCATAAATGGCATCTTCATTTATAGATAAAGAAAGAATATGAGCATCCACAAGTAAATGGAGAAAGATGTTAAAGAGGCAAATGTACCTGCTCTCAGGTCGCGGATGTACTGCATCTATTGTCTGCTCGAGGTTGCCAGTCGTTACGCCCCGCAAATCCCCCTCATCAGCAGGGATGCAATATCGCTGTCAAAATCTGTGAACTGAAACCTACAAGCCACGAAGACTTGACGAAGTCATTACGATTTAACGATGTCATAAAGGCGTAACTGATTTTTGATAATAAAATACTATAATGTTACAAAATAGTAGGGCAAGTTGGTAATGTAATTTGGCAGATTAGATAAGTGTTACTACAGAGTTTAGATAAAATACTACACTAAATAATAAACGTATGCACCTAGTTAAGAAGTCTGTGGTTAACATTACTTTAAAAGATGACCTAAAACTTAAACACTTCATGCTTTTGCTGTGCTTTTCCAATTATTATTTGACATTTTTAAAAGCACCCTAAAAAACGTTATCATATTATAAACAATTGATTAATTGATTGTAAATTAATATATTTATTATATATAGTTTCAGTTTATTACTGCTCTGTAGAAGGAGTTTTTAAACTGGGATGTGGGGCCATGGGAGGATTTTTGGGGATCCTGTGAAAAAATTTAAGGAGACAAAATGGTATTTTAGGGCTGTCCTTGTTAACTTCAAAATTTCTTTTGGACAATTTTTATTGTGAAAAGTATTATGCAAATAAATTAAGAGACATATGTTTCTCTGCAGGTTTACAAAGTACTCTTCAAAATTTTGGTCAGTACTTTTTTTTTTAAAAGAAATGAATACTTTTATTCAGCAAGGACACGTGGGAACCAAATCAGGATATTAGAATGATTTCCGAAGGGATCATGTGACACTGTGGTTCCTGAAAATTCAATTTTGACTTCATTGGAATAAATTACATTTTAAAATATATTAAAATAAAAAACAAAAGTTTAAAATTGTAATAATATTTCACTATATTACTGTTTTTTTTTTTTTAGTGCAGACATGGTGAGCATAAGAGACTTCTGTCAAAAACATTAACAAATAGCAGCCCCAAACTTTTAAATGGTAGTGTACATCTAATTTTACTCTAATTGTTGGCAGAAAAAAGATACAGTAGACACAACGACAATATATTCCAGATAATGTTTTATTAATTTGTTTTGGCTTCAGTACAGCAACAATATAATAGGCAATAATATAAATCTTCATGCGTCTTCATACGCATAGATACACTATTTTTGGGTGTCTTAGGCATCAAACATTTTTGAAAACCTCTGCTCTAAAGCACTGCAAGCTTAAAAATGCTATGGCATTTTACGGTGACATTGCTCTATGGAAGCCTGTTTCCGAAAAAAAAAAAGGTAATTGCAACATTTAATCTGACAATTCTGACTTTTTTCTTACAATTGCGTGATACAAACTTGCAATTCTGTCTGTTTTGTTCTCATATAAACTTGCATTTCTGACTTTTTTCCTCAAAATTACGAGTTTATATCTCGCAATTGTTACTTTTTGTCTAAGAACTGCAAGTTTATATTTTGCAGTTCTGACATTATAACATGCAATTACATATTACTCTTTTTTTTGTTCCTTCAAAATTGGACTTGTGATGCAATTGTGAATTTATATCTCATAATTCTAGAAAAAAATCAGAATTGTGAAATATAAACTTTCAGTTGTCAGCAAAAAAGTCAGAATTGTGAGATACAAACTCACATTTGTAAAAAAAAAGTCAGAATTGCAAGGTACAAACTCGCATATTGCGAGAAAAAAAGTCAAAATTGCGAAATACAAACCTGCATTTGCAAGTTTTTATCTTGCAATTCTGAGGAAAAAAATCAGAATTACGAAATTTAAACTCACATTTGCGAATTGTGAGATACAAACCTGCATTTGCGAGAAAAAAGTCAGAAATGCAAGATACAAACCTGCATTTGCAAGAAAAAAGTCAGAATTGCGAGATACAAACTCGCATTTGCGAAAAAAAAAGTCTAAATTGCGAGATACGAACTCGTGTTTGCAAAAAAAAATAAAAAATGCGAGATACAAACTCGCGTGTGAGAAAAAAGTTGGAACTGTGAGATACAAACTCAGTGTGACAATTCTGACTTTTTCTTGCAAATGTGAGTTTTTATCTTGCAATTCTGACTATATAATTAACACTTGCAAGTTCTTTCTCACAGAATAAGTCAGATTTGCGAAATATAAAATCACATTTACGAGAAAAATTGTGGGCAGCGCGGCGACATACAACGAGGAAATACGCCCGAGTTCGAATCCCGGCTTGAGGACCTTTCCCGATCCCGCCTCCTTCTCTCTCTCCCACTTTGCTTCCTGTCAGCTATGATCTGTCCTATTACAATAAAGGCAAAAAGGCCAAAAATAATTCTTAAAAAAAAAATAAAAATTGCAAGATACACACTCGCATTTGCGAGACAAAAATTTGGAATCGTGAGATTCCAAGACAAACTTGCATTTGTGGAAAAAAAAGTGTGAATTGTGAGATACAAACGCGCATTTGCAAGAAAAAAATCAGGATTGCGAGATAAAAACTACTGAGTTCTCGTAATCTCATAATATTGACTTATAACTTGCAATTGTGTGTTTATATCTCACTATTCTAAAAAAAAGTCAGAATTGCGAAATATAAAATCTGAATTGCAAAAAAAAAGTCAGAATTGTGAGATACTCACATTTGCGAGAAAAAGTCTGAATTGTGAAATACAAAAAATCAAAATTGCACATTTTTATCTCACAATTTTGACTTTATTTCTGTCAGAATTTATGTCAGAATTTATGTCAGAATTGTCGAATTGCGAGTTTATATGATGCAGTTCTGACTTTGTAACTTGCAAAAGTTGCAAGTTATTAAGTCATAATTTGAAATATAAATTCGCAATTTTGTCTAAAATTTTTAGTCTTCTTTTTCCCCTTAAAATTGGACTTTATTTCTCGCAATTGTGAGTTTACATTACGGAATTCTGAGAAAAAATGTCAGAATTGTGCGTTTATATCTTGCAACTCTGACTTAATAACTCGCAATTGGCGAGTTTATATCACAATTCTGAGAAAAAAAGTCTGAATTGCGAGTTTATATCATGCAGTTCTGAGAAAAAAAAGTGAACTGTGAGATAAAAAGTCACAATGAACTTTTTTTTTTTTTTTATTCAGTGGAAACAGGCTTCCGTAGATTGCTGGATAGTCATTGTAGTTGCAAACCTAACAGCGTCTCATTTGAAATGAAATACTAGCTCATAAACTCTCTACATCATAGTTTTTACAGTACACAGCGAAGTCACAAATGTTCATCAGTGCCACTGGTTTTGCATTAGCATGAGATGGTAATGGCAACCATCTAAAATACTCCGCGTGGCACATGTGGGCTCCCTCACGCGGGTCGAGTTCCCTGCTGGATGGGCCTCATGTTCATCCTTATACTATTAGCTATAGCAATCACAGGGCCTGAAGCCTTTGAGCTCTTCTGCATGCTGACAATATCTCCGCTTGTCTGCTCTCTTTCCATCTTCCTGAAAAATCTCTTCATGGTAGACTGAAAGTTAGTGGTGACGAAACAGTAGACCACAGGATCCAAGCAGCTGTTCAGGCTGCTGAGGGTGACGGTCACATGGTACACGATCACATGATGAGGCAAATCAGGATGGAAGTAAAACAGAACTTGACGGACGTGAAACGGCGTGAAGCAGACGGTGAAGATCACCAGAACGGTCGACAGCAGCTGTACGGCTTTCATGCGTCTGTCGCGGCTCTGCTGCATGAGGCCCGGGCTGGAAAGGGCGCACATGATTCGAATAGTAAACGCTACGATGATCACCATCGGCAGGAAGAACTCAAAAACAGTCAGCGCGAAGAGTTTGGAAAGGCAGCAGCCTGAGTGCTTGAAGGCCGTCGTGAGAAGCGAGTAGGTCACGATGATGGCGAACAGCCAAATGCAGGCGCACACCATTTTGGCCACGTTGGGGTTCCTCCACTTCCGTGAGGCCTCCGCCTGAACGATGGCCAGGTAGCGATCCACGCAGATGCTGGTGAGGAAGAGGATGCTACAGTACATGTTGACGAAGTAGCTGAATATGTGCATGTAGGAACAGTTGAGACACTTTCCTCCACTGTAGTACAGTATGATACGAGTGGGAAGGGAGAGGTTAACCAACAGGTCCGTCACCGCCAGGTTAATGGTGTAGATGACTGACGTGGTCTTCGGCTTGGTCCTGAAGCAGAAGACGTACAAAGCCAGACTGTTCAGGGTCATCCCTACCATAAAGATAAGGGTGTTGATGACCACCAGAGCTATCCACAGGCTGTAAAAGTCATTATAGAGACCTTCATCCAAGTGGGCCAGTCTGTGTAAATAAGGTTCACGGTTTGGTGGAGAAGTATTGGTTGTTAGGGGAGGAATCGATGTTGATGTGAGGTTCAGATTCAGTGAACCCTCCGTAAGGGTCATCTCTGTGGCTTGGGGGCTGGATCTACACAGAAATCAAAGAGAAACAAAAATGTGCAATTACACAAGACGGACATTTTTTAAAGCTGTTTATTTGTACACATAAAATAAAATAAAATAGTTTTAACATAAACTAATAAAATTAATGTTATGCATATTTGTCAGTCATACATAAATGAAACAGGTAAGATTCTACACACACATACAGATATCATAGTTTATTATTAACTATATGAATTTATTTTATTAAATTTAAAAAATCATATTTTCAAAATGCATTTATTCAAATCACACAAATCTTCACAAATCTGTTAATATTAACATAAATAAAATAAAATAAAATTTAGGCCAAAATATAAGAGTTTTAACATAAACTAATAAAATTAACGTTATGCATATTTGTCAGTCAAACATAAATGTATATAAATGCACACGCACACACACACACACACACACAAATATCATGGCATAGTGTATTATTAACTATTTGAATTTATTTGATTTTATTTTAAAAATCATAATTTTCAAAATGCATTTATTCAAATCACACAAATCTGTTATTAAATTAAATATTAACTTAAATTAAAAGTATGAACATGGTTAAAATATGGCACACATACATTTAATTCTACTGTATTTTTATTTTATTTTTATTCAGAGTAAATGGCTAGCTGATAAATGTATTTATTTTTATTCTGAATAATTTATAATTATATTATAAGATGTATTTGGTTTCATTTAAAAATCACATTTTCAGAATTCATTTATTCAAATCGCATCTGCACAAATCTGATATTAAATTAAATTAAATAAAAAAAAATATTAACGTGGTTAAAATATGGCAAGCTTTTATTATTCTTTTAGTTATATAATTATTTATATAATAATAAGTAGTTATATAATAGTTTAGTTATATAATTACACACGAACATTTAATTCTAATGTTTTTATTTTTTATTTGTATTCTGAATAATTAATAAATGAATTAAATGTAAATTATGTAAATTAAATTGAATTATAAAACAATCGACAAAAAAATAATAAAAAAGGTACAATATAATATGTACCATATGACAAAATGACAAACAAATAAAAACTAATTATAATATTTATTTGATTTAATTTAAAAAATCATATTTTAAAAATGCAAAATTAAATTAAATTATTAAAAGTATAAACATGGTTCAAATATGGCTCGCTTTCAAACAAGCAATATTCAATTAGTTACACACACACACACACACACACATAATTCTAATGTATTTATCTTTAATTTTGAATTAATACATTTACTGAATTAAATACACACACATAATTCTAATGAAAAATGTACACATTAATTGAATTAAATAAAATAATAAAACAATCAACAAAGAAATAAAAAAGGTACAATACAATATGTTGTTCCATATGACAAACAAATAAAAAATATAAAATGTATTTGATTTCATTTTTAAAATCTTATTATTAAATTATTAAATTAAATTAAAAAGTATAAACATGGTTAAAATATGGCTAGCTTTCAAACAAGCAATGTTCAGTTAGTTATACACACACACACACACACATATAATTCTAATGTATTTATTTTTATTTTATTTTTATTCTGAATTATTAATAAATTAATTAAATTAAATAATAAAACAATCGACAAAGAAATTAAAAAAAGGTACAAAACAATATGTTGTATCATATAACAAACAAACAAATAAATACATGCGGTACATAAATACAATATGTAATATGAAATACAAATTTACCTTTAAAGTATAGCTATCCACCTTTTTCTGAACGCGGAATCTTGCCCGACTGGAGCGGTGCCTTACACTTTGGGTCGCTGATGTTTCTAGTCAAATTAACATATTTTCCGAGCCGATAATATAACATTAAACCAGCGCACATTTTTATATTTAGTTATATTGAAAAAGTTTTTCTACGAAATTGGAACGAAAGCACCCAGACGGAAGTTAGAATCCTTCTTGCCACTGGTTACTCAGGAAAAAGGTGGATAAGTGGCTTAGATGAACATTTAACTTTAGTTCATTTAAATCTTTAAAAATAAAACAGAAGTCACTGCTGAATGGTTAAGCTAATTTACTATAACGTTTATAGTTGCAAACTGTCTAGCATACACGCTTACGCTATATACTCTTGCAGTATGCTATATAATTTAATGAGCTAATTCAAACAAACTGTTTCTGTTTAAGTTGTACCTAGGTTTGGTATGCCGAACATAAAAATAAATGACAGTCTTAAGACTGTGTGTGTCTACACCTCGAACCCTTGTCACATGGTACAATGTGGCATCATGGAAAATTGCCTGCTTAAACAAATATGCTCTCCATCCATCGCTGGAAGAATGAGCCTGATAAACAAACAGCCTGGAAGCCTCTGACGAAGAGGTGCCTACAGTCTGGCACAGTTCAGAATGAGCTGTGTTTATAATTAAGACTAATGGGAAGAATTTGTTTGGATACTGAGATTCGTGGGAATAAACGTGTATCCCCGTATTACGCAAATGAATTCTGAGCAGGCATCAGACTTCTGGCTCTTTCACGTGTTTATTTACTCGGGCCTCTGCTCAATTTACATCTTAATTGAAAAGACAGAACAATATACAATATTTATTGACCAAAATGAAGTTTAGACATCACAGACGAAACGCCACAGAATTACTTTAAATATTTGAACAACGTCAAGCACTATTGCTTAAGCACGTGATTAAAATTAAGCTCCTCTGAAATAAATAACATTTGACTAATTTTGTTACTTTTTGGCAGTTTCTCACTGAAGCTATACAAAGGGCAGAAGACTGACAAGCTCATCAGTTGTTTGGGAGAGTGGACTATATAGAACTATTCCTCCTGTTTAGAAAAGTATAAGAGCTAATCGTCATCAAAAACCCAACTCAGATATAAAGAGGGAATGCCATTCTCAAAGACAACAACAAAACTAATGGCCCTCATATGAGAGACAGTGATGCATTAATGCTGTCCAAATAAACATCTCTGTGTGAGTTGTTGTCACAGCTTTTGATGTAGGCTCAATGCTTTAGCTCAAGTGATCCCCAAAATACTGCTTTGTAATAGGCAAAAAACAGGACTTGGGAACATTTGAGGGATATTAATGTATATATATAAATCTAAATAAAAATGTACAGGAATTACATTTTATCTAAGTTTGATAAATTATTAAAAGATGTTAACGTATAGTCCACAGGAGAAAATAATAGTTGAATTTATAAAATTACCTGGTTCAAAAGTTTACATTCCCTTGATTCCCTTGATATAAATGTAAATAAAAATGTACCGGAATTAAATAAATTTTTATCCAAATTATATAAATTATTAAAAAATGCCTGTGCGTATGTATTCCAGTATATATAAATGTACTAGAATTAAATAAATTGTATCTAAATTTTGTACATTATATACACACACATGCACACACACACACAATATATGTGACCGTTAAAGAAAAATAAAATAATGAATCTAAATCTAAATAAAAATGTACTTAAATTACATAAAATATATCAAAATTATATACAATAGAAGTGTGTGCACACAGTATGTGGTGACTATATTTTATCATCTGTTTTCAATAAAAAATAAATGATATAATAAATCTAAATAAAAATGTTTTGGAATTCTAGAAATTATATGAAATGTATAAAAATTATTTTTAAAAATGTACACACACATGCACACACAGTATATGTGACTAAATCTTACTGGAAAATGTACTGGAATTAAATAAATTATACAAAAATGTAATAAATTATATCAAAATTATATACATTTTAAAAATGTGTGAGGGTGTATGTATATATATATATATATATATATATATATGTGTGTATGTATGTATGTATGTATGTATGTACTGGAATTAAATTCATTTTAATAATTTTTGTAATTATTATAATTATTATAAAAATTTTATAATTTTCAAAATTATAAATTATTTAAAAATATATACACAAACACACACACAGTATGTGACTACACTGTACTATCTATTCTTAATAATGAAAAAATAAATGACAAAATAAATTCTAAATAAAAATCTACATAAAAATGTACTGGAATTATGGAAAATATATCAAAATTATATACATTATTAAGAAAAATGTATGTGGTGACTATACTTTACCATCTGTTTTCAATAAAGAAAAAATGATTAAATAAAATAATAAATCTAAATAAAAATATATTGGAATTCTATAAATTATATACATACGTACACACATACATTTCTATAAAGAAAAAAAATCAAAGTGTGTGTGCTTATTTATATATATTATGTAACTGAATATATGTACATAAATAGCTGCTGATTCATTATTTTAGTCATTTAAAAGAACTATTCAAAATATTGTATATTTATATACAAGGATGGCATGGAAAACAATAGCTGTGAAACTTTTAAGGGCACAACAATAATTTGCATCATCACACAGTAATCACACATAGCAAAATGTAAGTGCTTACCTGTACATGTAGATGGATGAGAAGTTGATCTGGAGTGTGAAACAGAAGCGCTGACACTCAAATTAGACCCTAAAACGCCCCCTACACCTTAAATGAAACTGAACATTTACATGAAGCTAAACATCTTCACATTGAAGAGGCAAAAAGACGACAGTCTCTCCACCTTGTCTGTGTTTCATGTCTCATGTCCCTCTCTGTCTGTTTCGCTCTTTTGTTGTTTCCTTCCCTCCCTTCATCCTCTCGCTCACAGGAAGTTTGAGTTAGTTTGGATAAACCCTGACATTGCAAACATTGGATTCTGGGATATGATACTCTTCATACAGTGATTGTTTTCCCTGTGGTTTACTGAAATAAAATTCAACATACTTCAAATACAACGTCAGGATTTAAAAATAAAAAGAAAATGTAGCCTTAAACTGTACAGTAGCACTCTGGGACTGGAAAAACACATTAAATGCTCAAAGTTATAAGTTGGCAATAAAATGTTGCTTTATGAAGTCCTTCATAAAGATTTTATAAAGCTGTCAGAATGCAAGCAAGACAGCTGAAATAAAAGAACAGGATGTATTAATACTGTTGGACGTGTCGTCTCTTTTTCCACATTTCCTGTCTGGAAACTCATCCATCCCCATCTGCCAAGGCTCTGACCTGATGTTTCCAAAATTTCTCCAACCAAGGATATGAAGTTAGGTTCAAATGTGACTGAGAGTGATTTTCAATCACTGTGTGTTGTACCTTGTTGCAATGCTGTTTAACAGCATTAAAAGCATGTGAATCATATTTGTATGTGGCATTTACAGAATGCCCATAAAATCTTGAAAGTCATGCACTTTATTCAATAAGAATCTGAGTCCTGGTTGTAACTACATAACTGTGTTCAGCTGTCTACCATTACACTTTTGTTTATATCAAAATTTAGTTTTAAAAATCAAAATTCGAACTTAAAAATAAACCAAAAAGAATGGTACAAATACCATTACCTTTAACCGTTCCATATGCTGTTCTGGCTCCATAACCATCTAGAAAAGAAGAGAGAAGTATTTTTCGTAAGAGGTACCGTAGGTCGCTGTTAGGTGAATGGGTAAGATCAAGTCTGAAGCTCCATGCATCAATTCCAGAACTTGCTGGTTAAAAAGGGGGACAGAGTGACATAATACTGAGAATAGAACACATTCCTATCCAGGTTTATGTCTGTCCAGACTATAGGGATGAGACCAGGGCTAGTTGTCACAATGGTTATATCTCAGTTGCTACAAAAAAATGTTATCAACCTTATACTTCAACAAAGAAGTAAGCTTATGGGTGAGACTTCCGGTTCATTAACCGATATAGAGGGTTTGCGGATGAGATCAGAAGCAAGACCCATATAGCCGCACCCGCTCTTACCGGAAAAATAAGGTGGATACAAACAACACAAACTTTTATGTTGCATGCATATGTAAATGTTATAAATATATATTATTGCAGAAATCGTTAGCCAAAACAGTGGTTTGATATACCAATTTACGTTGTTTCATTTCAAGCTTGTTTCATAAATTATAATTCTTTACTGTTTACATTTTGCTGAAACGCCTATCAGTGGCAAGTTCCATTGTGACAACTTACCCCATGTACATTTGAGGTCAAAAGTTTGCATCCTCTTTTAGAATCATTAAAAATGTTAATTATTTTACCAAAATAAGAAGGATCATACAAAATGCATGTTATTGTTTATTTAGTACTGACCTAAATATAATATTTCACATAAAAGATGTTTACATATAGATTAACAAGAAAAAATAATAGTTGAATTTATAAAAAAAAATTACCTGGTTCAAAAGTTTACATCCCCTTGCTTCTTAATACTGTCTTCTTACCTGAATGATCCACAGCTGTGTTTTTTGTTTACTGACAGTTTTTCACGAGTCCCTGGTTTGTCCTAAACAGTTAAACCACCTGCTGTTTTTCACAAAAATTTGAACCCTTTCTAATAATGACCGTATGATTTTAAGATCCATCTTTTCACACTGAGGACAACTGAGGGACTCATATGCAACAATTACAGAAGGTCCAAACATTCAGGCAAAATAAGAAAAACATACACATTCAAAAGTTTACACCCCCGGCTCTTAATTCGTTGTGTTTCCTTCTGGAGCGTCAGTGAGTGTTTAATCTTCATGTAATAATTGCATATGAATCTTCAAATGTCCTCAGTGTGAAAAGATTGATCTCAAATCATACAGTCATTATTGGGAAGGGTTAAAATACACAAAAATGCTGGAAAACCCAAAGGATTTGTGGGACCTGAAGGACTTTTCTGAAGAACAGCGGGTAGTTCAGGACAAACAAGGGACTCTCTATCACTAAACAAAAAAGACAGCTGTGGATCATTCAAGTAACAACACAGTATTAAAAATCAAGCATATGTAATCTTTTGAACCAGGTCATTTTTATAAATTCAACTATTATTTTTTCTTGTGTACTATATGTAAACATCTTTTATGTGAAATATATATTACTCACGTCAGTACTAAATAAACAATGCATTTTATATGATCCCTTTTATTTTTAATGACTCTGAAAGGAGGATGCAAACTTTTTACCTCAACTGTAGTTTTACAGCATTTTGGTCGTAATTAAAACCACTGAGTTTCCGCTGAAATGGAAGACACTAAAGACATCTTGGGTGATGTTTCACGAGAAGTTCATTTTCATGAGTACAGCATAGCTACACCACACCTTCAAATATAATAGCCCCTTTAGCAAAATAGGCACTGAATGGGCCCAAAAACAGACAAGCACGCTTATTAAAGGATAAGTGTCAGGACCCAGTGTCTGGTTACGCGGTTATAGAAAGCAAAAATATTCTGCGTGGTTTAAAACGATAGTGCTTTATTTTAACCACCGTTTTGTTTGTGTCTAAGCCTGACAGAATTATACTGGGAGGGAACGGCTTGAATGCAGGCCAATTATCTGCTTAGTGCTGAAATATACCGTAAAACATATAGCTGAATGCTTGGTACCTGTTTCAGAGCGGAAAAACGTCATCTCCTCCCTGCTGGGTAATACATCAATGTCATACGTCTCTGTTTCTTTTCTGGTGCAGTTACAGAAGAAGTGACAGCGCAGCCAGTGCCCTGCAAATGACCCGCACGCGTCTCAAGTCATTTTAACAAAGACGAGAATAAACACTGAAGAAAAAAGACGGGAACAATCCAATCACCGTAACATTATTTTGTTAATGAATATTTGCATACGGTTGTACACTACCGTTCAAAAGTTTGGGATTGGTAAGAATTCTTTTTTGTTGTTGTTTACGCGTTGTTTTATCAAAAACCTTATTATTCAGCGCAGAAGTAGGCCTATGTGCGAGACTTCCGGTTCATTAGCCGCTATAGGGACATAAGAGAAGAATAACAAAGTGCAGTGAAAGTGCTGTCTGCACGACAAACCGGTGTGTTCATAACTAAGATAATACAGTAAAATAATATGGTAAGACAACAATTTGCAACATAAAGCAGTAGAACAAACTGTTTTATACAGCTAAAAATAGCTGGAAGCAGATGTAATTTATCGCTGTGATGACAAATCTACATTTTCAGCAGCATTATTTCAGTCTAAATGATTATTCTTCAAAAATCATTTTTATTAATTTGTATTAATACTATCAATGTTGAAAACAGTTGTGCTGCTTAATATTGTGTTAACATAAAAAAAAATCAGGATTCTTTGATGAATTCAAAGTAACAGTTTGAAATCCTTTTGGAACATCATGTTTTACTGTCACATTTTTCCAGATTTAATCCGTCTGAATAAATTAATTCTTTAAAAACAAACAAACAAAAAATGTACTGACCTCCAACTTCTGAACAGTGTACCTGCATTAGCTAAGCTTATTATATAGTGAACTTTAGCCTAAAGTGGGAATGTTTTAAACTTGATATTAGTTGTTTAACTAAATAAACGGTGACATATACAGCATTGATTTTCTGCGGCGTAATCATTCTTCGGCTGTTCCAATCTTTTCAACGCATGGCAATGTATACTAAACAGATCGCAGCACGGCGAAGCACTATCAGCCTATTAGATAGCACAAGCTCTAAAAAGTGCATTTGTGCCACTGCGGCACACACGATAGGATGTTCATACAATATGACCCGTGGCTATTATAAGACTTATCTCTAAAGCCATTTATCACAAACTTGCACTGATTGTGAGGATCTGGCACCCCCATCATGTGAGGACAAATTGCCCTGGAAGGGCCTGATCTGTGAAAAATAACACACTGCGAGATTACAATGCATCCGGTTCTCTCTAGTGAATACAATTACGCTTGATAAATGCCTCCACAAAAACAAATAACAGTGCCACAGTTGCAACGTTTGCAGGGTTGTTTATTCTCAATATTCGCCACAGGGCGGCGCACTTTTAAGGAACAGGTCCCATAATGCCAATAACGGAGTGCAGATGGCATCTCAACACTAGTGTACAACAGTTTAGATTCATACATAAAAATGCAATTCAAAATTATTGTAACAAAAAAAAAAATTGATTAAAAAATATGGACGTAACATACTTTGGATTTAACATTTTCTCTCATGTCCCTTTGCAAAAAACATACATAAACAATTAAAGTGTCTGCCCATATATTGGTTAAAAAACATATTCATTAAAAAAATTGCACATTTCTGTCTGAACATACACTTCTTGCATATTTTATCAATTTATAGACTGGCATTTAATTTAATAACATATATTCATACAGGAATAATAAGTCCAGCATGTCCACTTTAAGGAGTTTACAATACTTAAACTAAATGCACATGTTAAAATGCTTGAAAAAAAAAGTGACAAACACAGACCTGAGTGTGAGAAAGTGGCGGTCCTACTAGTAATGCATGTAAACACCCTCAAAAAAAAAAAAGGACGGCTTCATTTAGTGAAGTTAAAATGAGCACTTGAGCACCTGTATACTCACATTCAGAAGCTTAAAGACTCTTGTGCGTCTCTACTGGCAGTTCCAGGCAGGATTTGCATAGACTGGCTATTGTAATTGTTCATAAAGGATTAAATATAGCCTAGAGCTATGAGTTTATTTGAAGACTTTATGGAAACCTGACTGCTGGGACTCTTCAATTGTATTAGTGTACTCCCATCAGTACCTCTGCAATATGTAGAAGTCTTACAGCAATATTTTGAAGTTTAGCTGCTTAGTGTCAAAAGTGTGATCACAGAGCTTCAGTGATCGTCAGGTCATGCTGGTAGTGGATGACATAGTAGTCATGAACATACATCAAAACTGCGATAGGTTGACCAATAATGAGCGAGAGCCACACAGCAGCATTTCCATAATTACCACGAAGAAACCTGGCCACAAACCATGCCAATGGGAGCTGAAACAAAGATTTTTGTAAATAATTGTAAAAAGGTGCTGTCAGAAAAAGACAAATAATTATATATATATATATATATATATATATTTATTTATTTATAATAATAAAAAATCATACCTGTGCCATCATACCCATAAATGCCCACAGTCTGAACATCCTGAGAGGGACACTGACCAGGTACTGCAGACAGACACATATATTCACATTAAACACATTGAAAGTTTCTAAGAGGACTTTTTAACATTTGTGCATTTTACCATTTTAAACCTGCAGTTATTAAAGCTAATTCACTGCATTCAGTCATCTGACTGATTCAGTTCATTATTTGGAATGAGTTTTGTGTTCCCCTGAGGCGGATTCAACAAATTACTCATTGACTAATTGAATAAAATTTTAACATTATTTACTCACCCTCACTGCCACTACAAAGCTGAAAAAAAATTCTGTCAAACACAGAAGTTGAAATATTTAAAGATTCAACATCAGGTTCTTAACCTGCAGTTATCAAAGCTAATTTACTAAAGAAGTGAATCATCTGACTGATTTAGTTCATTATTTGGAATGAGTCTGATTCAACAAATGACTCCTTGACTTTAAAATAAAATTCTATCATTATTTAATCACCCTCATTGCCACTGCATAGCTGTATTTGCTTCCGTCGAACCCAGAAGTTGAAATATTTAAAGATTCAACAACAGGTTCTTAATGTGCAGTTATCAAAGCAAATTCACTGAAGAAGTGAGTCATCTGATTGATTCAGTTCATTATTCAGAATGAGTCTTGTGTTCAACTAGGTCTGATGCAACAAATGACTCATTGATTTTGCAATTCTATCATTATTTACTCACCCTCACTACTACTGCAAAGCTGTATTTGTTTCCGTCGAACACAAAAGTTTAAATAGTTAAAGGTTTAACAACAGGTCCTTAACCTGCCATTATCAGAGCGAATTCACTGAAGAAATGAGTCATCATTTTTCTGACACAGCAAATGACTCATTGACTTTAAAATAAAATTCTGTCATTATTAAGTCATACTCATTGCCAGTGCAAAGTTCAAATTTGTTTCCGTCGAACATAAGTTTAAATATTTAAAGATTCAACAACTGGTCCTTAACATGCAGTTATCAAAGCTAATTCACTGAAGAAGTGAGTCAACTGACTGATTCAGTTCATTATTCAGAATGAGTCTGATTCAACAAATGACTCATTGACTTTAAAATAAAATTCTGTCATTATTAAGTCACCCTCAGTACCACTGAAAAGCTAAAATTTGTTTTCATCGAACACAAAATTTAAAATACTAAAGATTCAACAACTGGTCCTTAACATGCAGTTCTCAAAGCTAATTCACTGAAGAATTGAGTCATCTGACTGATTGAGCTTATAATTCAGAATGAGTCTTGTGTTCAGCTGAGTCTGATTCAACAAATGACTCATTTGCAATTCTGTCATTATTTACTCACCCTCACTGCTATTACAAAGCTGTATTTGT
Organism: Labeo rohita; assembly: GCF_022985175.1. Lineage (NCBI taxonomy): Eukaryota > Metazoa > Chordata > Actinopteri > Cypriniformes > Cyprinidae > Labeo > Labeo rohita. The sequence goes on along the minus strand of NC_066884.1, from coordinate 15,237,994 downwards.
TTCTGTCAAACACAAAAGTTGAAATATTTATAGAAAAAAACACACCCTGGTAACAAAGAACTGTCGCTGTATGACAAGAATTGCATAAGAATTCCTTAAAAAATGCCCCCTTTTATGTTTGACGGAAAATATAACAGCATACACAGGATTGACATATATATAAGACATACATATATATATATATATATATATATATATATATAAAAGAACAACACCAACCGAGTAATTTGAATCCACTCATTCATTTAAAATAATAATATGGCAACATATTATTTAGCTCAAAAGTCATATAATATATAGATTTGTTGTGGTGCTGCTGTTTTAAATCCCAAAGAGCAGTGCATGAATCTCTGTTGGTTATATGAACTGGTACTGTACATCTCATTTTTGTGTACTACTGATTCAAGAAGAACTACACCAATAGAGTGATTCCTTTGAATTCACTCATTCATTTAAAAGTAAAGAGAGGACAGTGCAATAAAAAGTTTTTAATTGATTTCTGTCAATATATTGTTTAGCTATTTATATTTATTTGTAAAAAATATACATATTTGCTGCTGTTTTAAATCCTGAGGAGTGGTGTACAAAAACCTGTCAGGTTACATGAAACTAGAGACTCAATTCACACCAGGAAACACAGCCACAAAATGTTGATTAAGTACCGAAGCGTTGATCACTGTGTCCTTTAACTAACCTTTAGTTAACTCCAGGTGTCTCAAAACACTGACCTTCCTGTTACCCCTTCACTAGATCGGGGCTAGATCGCACCACATCAGCTCTAAATAAATAAACCTTTTTAAAATTTCAGCGTATCTTTACAGCTCCAGTTTTAAATATTCGTGAGACGAAACTTCACTCTCCATCTGAGCTTTCGGAGTCATTACTGTGATCCGGGGTCCGGTTCTGAGGCGTCCTGTGAAGGTCAATGTTTTTTAATAAGACGGTTAAGAATACTATCTGCCTGCACCTGCGGATTGGACACATCTTCCTCCCTGATTCCTCCCCCACTCTCTCCCTTCCCCCAGCTCAGCTCACAGCTTATCACAGAGAACAGCAGCCTGATAGGAGCCTGTTCTTCCTCTTCCTCATCCCTCCGTCCTGACCTTCATCTCCTCTGAAGAACGGTGGCTACCAGCCAAACGCCGGGCACCTGCTTCTGAGTCAGGGAAATGAGACGACTGCCTCGGGAATGGAGAACATCTAGAATTTTACAAATGATTCTAGAATACACAGCTGCTTCAGAGAACAGCTGCTTGCTGCAACGCCCAAAGAGACCAAAGAGTTTTGATTTTTAGTACTTTTAAGTTCTTTTTCTGCTACGCTGGAATTGAAGCGTACTATTTTGATGAAAAATACTGTCTTACGTTTCTAATACTTTATTTCCCAGCCTTATATGCAGAGACATCTGAAAGTATACTATGATTCAAATGATTAGGGTCAGTAAGATTTCCTTCTTTCTTTTTCTTTCTTTTTTATTTTTATTAAGACATTTATAATGCTACAAAAGATTTCTATTAAATCAAATGCTGTTCTTTTGAATTTTCTATTTATCAAAGAATTTTTTAAAAAGTATCACTGTACAAATATATTAAGCAGCACAACTGTTTTCAACATTTATCCTTGATAAACATGTATAAAAAATTCTACTGAAGACAGAAGATATTCAGATTTACGTCACATGAATAAATTCCATTTTAAAATGTATTTAAAAAGAAAAAAAAAGTAACTGTAATTGTAACAATGACTACATTTAAAAACATTAAAAATGTCCTACCAACCCCAAATTTTTGAAAGATACTGTAAGCCAATTGTTAGGTATTAATATTTGCAGAAATAATAAAATTTAGTTGACACCAATAAGCCATTAATTATTTTTATGTTATGGCTTATACAGTTGAGGTCAAAAGTTTACGTCCTCCTTTTAGAATCATTAAAAATGTTAATTATTTTACCAAAATAACAGAGATCATACAAAATGCATGTTATTGTTTAATTATTACTGACCTGAATAAGATATTTCACATAAAAGATGTTTACATATAGTCCATGAAAGAAAATAGTAGTTGAATTTATAAAAATGTGTTGGTTTTCCAGCATTTTTGTGTATTTGAACACTTTCCAACAATGACTGTATGATTTTGAGATCCATCTTTTCACACTCAGGACAACTGAGGGACTCATATGCAACTATTTAAATGCTCACTGATGCTTCAGAAGGCAAAACCATGCATTTCGAGCCAGAGGGTGAAAACTTTTGAACAGAATGAAGTTGTGTACATTTTTCTTATTTTGCCTAAACATTATATATTTTTTTCATTTAGTACTGCCCTTCAGAGGCTACAGAAGATAGTTGCAAGTTTCCCAGAAGACAAAATAAGTTAAATTTACCCTGTTCTTCAATTTCAAAATGTTTTTCCCCTCTGGCTGTCAATGCATTGTGTTTCCTTCTTGAGTATTAGTGAGCATTTGAACCTTCTGTAATAGTTGCATAATACGAGTCCCTCAGTTGTCCTCAGTGTGAAAAGATGGATCTCAAAAAAAAAAAAATCACACAGTAATTGCTGGAAAGGGTTCAAATACACAAAAATGCTGGAAATCAAAAGAATTTGTGGGACCTGAAGGATTTTTCTGAAAAACAGCAGGCAGTTTAACTGTTCAGAACAAACAAGGGACTCATGCTGTGGATCATTCAGGTTTGAACGGGGTCATTTTTATAAATTCAACTATTATTTTCTCTTGTGGACTATATTTAAAGACCTTTTATGTGAAATATCTTATTCAGCTCTGTACTAAATAAACATCAACATGCATTTTGTATGATCCCTCTTAAGTTGGTAAAATTATTACAATTTTTAATGATTCTGAAAGGGGGATGTAAACTTTTGACCTCAACTGTAACTGGTAATTGGCTGATATTAAAACAGGATCATATTTGGCTAAAAAAAATACTAAAAAACTAAAATAAGTTGTTTTAAATGCTACAAGTGAATTTGGATTTTTTTTTTTAGATTTGCTAAAATTACATTTAATAGTGTTATTAAGTAGTATTTTTAAAGATTAACTTCAAGTGAGCCATATACAGTTGTTAAAGTTTATGTACTTCGTTATTTTACTGGTCCTAATAAGTAAACCAAAGTAATATTTTATACATAAACACTAGCTTCTAAAATATCACAGTGTGTTGCTATTGCTCATGAGAAATAGCACATTTCTAAAACGAGAATAATTCACACAGGTTGTTACCCTGCTCAGACTGTTAACTTTCATTTGCCATGACCCGACAGAATATTTAAAACAGTGTGTGATTTATGCACATCTCACCTCATGAAAAAACGCAGAGGCGAAAAATACAGCTGATTGGCTCAGTAACTTGCCAGCACCTCTTCTCAGCAACGGCTTGTAAAAGTGCCTTTGAAAACAGGAGAGAGAAGCACATAAACTCACAGTCAGTGTGAACTGTAAATAACCATATATTTCTTGCGGACAGATCACATTATAGTCTCTCTTCATTATAGTCTCTGTGAGTTTTACTGTGTCGTATTTCATCTGGCCTCCCAACAGCTGTCTGCGGTCTCTTTCAAAACCTCCGTTCACTTACCGGAGACACCACTTGTGCACAGGAATATTCCAATTTTGCCAGAAGTATGTTATTGTCTCGGAGTTCCTAAAAGAAACAGAGTGTCACCATCCATCTGAGACTTAAAATAAAAACTCTACATATGAAATAGAAATTGAACAGGCAGAGAAGGCACATAAAAACCAGACTGACTGCATTTAAAGCCCATCAAACGCAGTATGGGGTGGAAGTGGAACCTCTAGCCGATCAAATAAAGCTTTTTTTTTTTAAGAGAAATAACTGTAAAGATCACTCACCACCAGTCACGGTAAAATTCCCGATCTCCAAACCTCAGCAGCTCAGCCACAAAATTCATTGAGGAATGGAAAAACCAGTAGAAGAAAATCAACCAGATGAGATGGTTAGGCACCTAGTATAAAAACAGATATCAATATTCATTCCTTCTTGCTTCAAATCTTCCATCAAAACTAAGATCTACTAAAAACCTGAACACAGGTCTTATGTTTCTGAGGAGGAAGTGTTTGACAATGAAGTTAGTTTAACTTACTGCCAGTCTAAGCAAACGCTCTGTCATTCTAGTGAAGTCCATTTCCTGTAAAACGAAAACCAGTTTCACAGAATTAAATCTTATTTTTAAGGCACATTTTAAGATACAGCACATGAACAAACCTTTAAAGGCTTCATTGAACTTCGAATGATTGGCACCATCCACTGAAAGACAATAGAAAGAACATTAGATATGAAATATGACGTGAAAATTGCAGGTTTGATGTGATTACCAAATGCACTGTGATGCTCACCTGCTGCGTTAAACCAACCAATAACTGAGTGAGGAGCAACTGCAACAGACAAACAAACCAGATTTTGATTTCTCACTAAATATAAAACGAAAATGTTAACAGTGCTATTTACAGAAGCGTGTGTGTGTGTATGTGTGAATTAAATGTGTAATTTGCAACAGCTATAACTGGAAGTAATGCTCTAACAAGAAGCACTTTCATAAATAAAGATTACCCTCATATATTCCTGCCGTGGCTCCCGGCAGTTGTTTGCAAACAATAAGCTAATTCCCATGATTTATTGCCATTTGCAGATTTAGGCAAGAATGCAATATTCACAAAATAAGCAAGGCATAATATACTGTGAACAAATCTGGTTGTACAACTTATCAATGTAATGATGAGCAAGAACTGTCAATACTGGCAGGAAATATGCCTCTAAGCCAACAGCCTACCATCTCAAAGAGCCTCCTGAGCAGAAATCCCATTCGGATGGATTCAGAGCGGGGAAAATTGAGCTCATAGCAGAGGGTTGGAGCAAAAACAAAATAATACATATCTGAAAAAAAAAATAGACAGTCAACATAATAACTACAAGCCTCAGGTCATATGAAGTTATAGTATCTGACACTGTTAAAGGGTAGTACACTCAAAAATGTCGTAAATGGTGGGGGAGACTGACACGGAGGAGAAGAAATTGTTAAAGGGGTCATCGGATGCCTATTTTCCACAAGTTGATATGATTCTTTAGGGTCTTAATGAAGAGTCTATAATATACTTTGGTTAAAAATTCTCAATGGTTGTGCAAAACAACACCCTTTTTACCTTGCCAAAATCAGCTCTGCAAAAATCATCTCATTCTGGTTGAGGCTGCTTTAAATGCAAATGAGCTCTGCTCTTCTCTCTGTGATGTGACGAGTCTGTTTACTTTAGCCACGTTTAGCCGCTAAACTTGCTAACTAGCACATTATTAGTAAAGACGATCGCAGAGATTCATAAAAAAACCCTTATACTCACTTCTGCTGTAAGTGAAGCTGGATCACGAATGATTTGCGTGAACCTAGACAGATATATGTAGATCGGGAGGTGCATTCCCTTCACAAACAAACATAATCCACTGCATCCTCAGCGGCTCAGATGTCGGGAGTAAATGACGACCACTATGTTCATTATTACATCCAGCAACACCTCAAATGCTCAATTTGAGATATTCTTGTCTAACTTACATTCCTGCTCCAGCATGTCACAGGACTGTTACAGCTGATCTGAGGTAAAACGCTCATGTCAATCAACTATCGTGGGAGTGGCCTCTGTCGGTGTGACCGACAGGCATCTGAGAACGGCTCGATTTGAAAAAGGGGATATTATTTTTACAGATTAATTAAAAACCACTCCATTGATTTTTTTCATTATAGGGTAGATTTGCACATACACTGCCAACACATATTAATGTTCAAACAGCATGTAAAAGTGAACTTAGCATCTGATGACCCCTTTAAATAAAGTCGTTATTTTTGTTTTCGTTTCACACAAGAAGTCTTCTTTTAACTTCATAAAATTTCTAGGCCTTGAACGTGGTAGTTGCGCTGCTGTCTATGCAGGGTCAGAAAACCCTCAGATGTCATCAAAAATATCTTAATTTGTGTTCCAAAGATAAACAAAGGTCTTACAGGTTTGGAACGGCATGAGGGTGAATAATTAATGACAGAATTTTCATTTTTGGGTGAACTATCCCTTTAAAATTGTTGTTAGCATGAAAATAAAACAAATTCTTTAATTATGATTGGAAATAACATTTGGAGGTACAGCTTACCCCTGAGAGAGAGATTTCCTGGGTAGGACACATGCGACTGCATACCGCTTAATGCAGATGGAGATGATGGACCTAAGGAAAACAGAAACTGTCAAGATACAAACAAATCTGCATCTAAAGCCATTTAAACCTGATGTTCAGCTGAAGAATGAAGTCTCTGCAACTCACACTGCATAATCACACAAGCATTTACTGCAAAACATATTGAACTGTCAACCAAACACCAAGGACTAAAATGATTATTTTACAATTTATCTTGTAACCAGTCCCTTCAGGATTTTTTGCAATCACAAGAACTGAGGGGACAGTCGACCCAAAATTGAACTGTCATTATTTACTCACCCTCATGTCATTCCAAATCTCTATGCCTTCCTTTTTTGTGAAACATAAAAGATATTATGAAGAATGCTGGTAACTAAAGAGTTGACGATAGTCATTGACTTTCATAGAATTATGTAAGTCAATGGCTGTTGTCAACTGTTCGGTTACCAACATTCTTTAAAAGATCTTCTTTTGCATTCAACTCATACAGGTTTGGAACAAAATGAGGGTGTAAATCATAACAGAATTTCCATTTTTGGGTGAACTAGATTGCATTGTGGTCTTACTTTTGCAATTTTTCTGCAAACACGTTAACCTGAGGGGGAATCTGTGTCTTAACACTATTCTGCAGAATTATGAAATTTCTATACTGTGTCACTAATTGCCTTGTGCATTTTATTACATACACACATAATGATTATTGGTAGATTTTCACTATAAAACAACACAAAAAAACAGCAAATATTACTAAAATTTTTTGAGAAAAGGTGTGGAGAATTTATTTATTTTGGGCTTCCTGGACTGTATAACTTTTGAACAACCTCTTACACTTTAGTTTATGTATGAGCATCTAAAAGGGATAGTTCACCCAAAAAGAAAGAATCTGTCATTAATTACTCAGCCTTGTGTCGTTCCAAACCCGTAAGACCTTTGTTCATCTTCAAAACACAAATTAAGATATTTTTGATGAAATCTGAGAGCTTTCTGATCCTGCATAGACAGCAGCACAACTACCACGTTCAAGGCCCAGAAAGGAAGTAAGGACATCGATAAAATAAAATACGAGAATACAAAAATAACAACTTTATTTAACAATTTCTTCTCTTCCGTGTAGGGCTGTCACTAACAATTATTTTGGTAATCAAGTAATCTGTCGATTATTCTGACAATTAATTGAGATAATTATAATAATTTTTTGTTGTAGTAATAAAAATAGACCTAAGTGAACAACAGCTTTTAAAATGACTTAAAATACATATATAATAGCAATGAGGTAATAATAATTATTTTGATTATTATTTTGTCTTACGGGTTTGGAGTGACATGAGGGTGAGTAATTAATGACAAATTTTTCATTTTTGGGTGAACTATCCCTAAACAAAATTTATTTTGCATAACACATTTTTCCCTCAGCCTTTAATAATTAATTATATTGGGATTGTTGCTAATGGTCCACGAACAATTTTCATGGATGGGGCCCCCCATACAGTGCCATATAGTGCACTACACATACTGAACTAGCAATATATATGTGTTCCATACAGTTCATACTGATGCACGTCATGTTTGATGAAAGGTGGATGTATTTACTCACATGAAAGAGATCTGGAGAGGCTGCGGGCCTTCACTTTCGTTCTCTCTCTGCACCACCTGTTAACATCCTTATACGAGTATAGTTTCAAAAACAGGATGGTGTAGACTCCCAAAGCAAACGCCCCTCCAACTGCATAAAAAGGACACAGAATCACGCCATTAGACAGACTTATTCGACATAAACGGAACTCAATTCGTCCTTTTCATACCTGAATATGCAAAATAAAAGAGGTTTGTAATGCAAATACACTTCCATCACAACACCACAGCATGCCCCTTTCAATGGTTCATAACTCATAGTCACATGACCCAGCACGTCCAGACTCATAGACCATCACCACTGTAGCGTACACAGACTTGGCTCATACTCATATGCTCCCTCCACCACCGCTTTATCAATAGCAGCCATATGCTGGGTGGAAATGGTCCATGCAGGGGCTCTGGAGTGCGTCTATGCCCTAGAGAGATGGACTCAAGGGCTATAGGACCAGCACAGGCCCTGACGGCCCCTGAAATGACCTGGCTGTCTGGTACAGGAGCAGTGTGTGCGGTACTAGGCTGACAGATGGAGGCACATTTTCGCCTCCCGTGGTGCAAACAGATGAGAGCGGACAGAAGAGCCAGTGAAAGTTGTGGTATGGAGAAGAGGAAGTGGTAGAATATGTATTCTACTATAATGCATTGAATTTAGGTTTCAGTATTTGAAATGGCTAAACATATCAATTTATCACTAATGAGGACACAATGACGGGCAGACTCAAACCTGCATTTACTGCTTGAGCACCATTGATAACCATTAGGCTGTGGCACTATTCCAATGATATGTTTACTGCTATACCTTCTATTGTGAAATAAAATACTGTTCACATGCCATCTGAGCCCATGAGATCTGAATGCTAGTATAAAGGTGGATTAGTTTAGTCTGTAAATCCTAATTTGGTCACGCCAAATCATTTCTGAAAAGCTGGATCACCTGGTCACATCACATATTATGGTCAACATTAATGTAACAACAAACAAAGCTTTTGTGCTGATGACTGTCTAGAAAAACAGAGAGTAATTAATAAATTAGTAAATTAATATATTAGGGATGCACTGATACTACATTTCTTTAAAAATCATAATCATCATAATAACAAAGTAAAAAACGCTTTTTTTGTTATGACCATTTTTGAAGAAGAAATGCATATATTTATGTAGTGTGAAGTCTGATCTTTGAGATTTTTTTTTTGTTGTTGTTACATTTTTACTGAACTGTGCCATAAATTTGTCCTATGGTGTGACATAGCAAAAATTAAGAAAAAAACAACAACAACTTAATAATAAATAAATTATTTTCATATAGTGTTATTTATTTAATATGAAATTATAATTAACATAATTTTCCCCCATGACTTGTTGGAAAATTACAAGACAAAATTTGACAACAAGACAAACTTTGCTGTCATCTGTTCAAAAATGCTGAAAATAAACCATTTTAAGATGAGAGATATTTCTATCTCCCCTATTGCAATACTCAACTGTTTTTTTTAAAGATATTTTTAGATAAAAACAAATCTGTGGTTCTTTTTTATGTGTCACACCATAGGACATTACGTCACACTAAAGGACAGAAATGGTAGTTATTACAGTATTCCTATTTAATTTTGAACATGTAAAATGAGAAAGTAAGTTTAATTTTGATACAAACAATATCAACATTTTTTTTTTGTTAAACAAAAATAATTTTCATTAACAAAATTTAGTCTCGTAGTCAATCAGTATGTTACTGAAACTTTTCTAGAGCCCCCCTGCTGCATGTGCAGCACAGCTAAATATTATTGATATTTATGATACAGCTAAATATTATTGTTATATGATTGAAACTATATATTCGTTAAGATGTGAATGAATTTTTACAACTATATAGCTACTCTTTTTTTTTAAGGGATGATTTTGATTCTATTTACTTTCTGCATCGTTCTCTTAGAGATTAAAAAAGAATAAAAATCTTATTTAATTATTTTAAATGCTTTTTAAAGAGACCTTGTCCTCTGGTGTGACATCTTTGTCCTATGGTGTGACAGTAAAGGCGTCACACCGGAGGACATTTTCTATCACACCATAGGACGTTTCAGCCTTTTGTGTCAATTAATGACCCTGCTATTCCAAGCTAACCTGTCATTAGCGGTTTGCAAGACACATTTGCATAATTTTCCATGATTATGTAGTTTAACAAAGTTTTTACTTAAAAAAAAAAAAACATAATTTAGGGGTGTCACAGCAAAGGACAACAAAGGGTAACAGGACCATAAATGGGGTCCTAATACAAGTTTTTTCTGGAATTGGCCGATTTAATATCAGGGTAATTATGAACATTTTTAAGCTTTTCTTTTTAATTTATAAAAGTTGTAATTCATTGAACCTGCAAGACAGTCACACCATAGGACAATTTTGACAAAAAAAAAAAAACATTCCAATAACACTGCAGCTTTTACAACAACAGTTCGAATGATTTACAGCATTTTAAATAATGACAATATTAATTATATTCATTTTTATCTTGTTGGACAGTGAAAATGCTATGTCACGTCAACAACCCATGTATCAAGTATAGTCTCACCTGGTGTAATAGATGGCAGCTTCAACACGACAACCATAGGAAAACACAAGATGATCGTTAAATTAAAAATGTAGATCAGCAGGCCGACTTTCTCACTGATCGACCCCTAGAAAACACAATGAGGAGACATTTAACTGTACATGTACAACATTGCAGACATTAAAACATGTCTGATAGCAACACAACCACACCAAACAACACAATCGCAGACAACCAAGAACACCATGAAGCACTATAATCACAAAACAAAGATGTTTAGATAACATAATCAGACAAATGACCAGAATGACACCATAACATATAATTTGCATTTGGTGCACATAAAAATGCATCTTCTCTCTAATAGCCCTACACTTTATTTTTTATGCAAGTCTTACACAACATCAGCAAAATGCCTAAACTGTTTACAAGTTCATTCAGTTTCAATTCAGCTAGTTGAGTAAATGTGCTGATACTTCGCAAGCTCTCTCAAATATGCCAGGCTTTTTAAAATGCAATGAATCAAATTTGCCCTCTAAATTGAACTCTTCACAACCCCTCAATGTAATTCCAAACGCCAGATTATACTGTGTGAAGTGACTGAACCCCTATATTTTTATGACAACAGCTTTATTCCTTACAATAACCTGATTAAATGTTGAAATGTGAATGGCTTTTGAACTTACCATGGCTAGTTTCCTCTCGGTGTACAACGCCACAAGTATAAAAACATTAGAAACTGTAAGCAAAGAATTGTTATAATGTCAAATATTATTATAAAAGCATTTCTGCAGGGTGTCATGAAACAGAAGATGGTCAAAAAGCAATTACGTACTTCTCTTTCTTTGATAACATGCAAAATTACACAAACAATCTACATTTAAGTAGTTTAACAAAGAGAACAAACATGGGAGTGTCATCTGCCAACCTAATTTTAATAATGTCCCTCTCTGGACTACAAAAGAACAGGCTAAACTGGAAAATATATGCTAATCTTCTTTTAAAATACATACCAATGACCAGGCATGCAGCAGGCCAGCTATAAGGGTTCTTGAGGAACAATGACACCACTTCAATGGGGTCCACCAAAATGCCATACCTTCAACACAAAGAATGGATGTGAATTATAAGATGTTCTGCAAACTTTAAATGTGTAAATATTTATAAATGTTTACACACTGGACATAACATGTTTTATTCCTATACTGGTCTCTTGCTCTGAACCACTGATTATTTGCGGCAGTTTTTGCAGGCAGCTGTATACATACTGTCTGTAAGCAGCAGTGTGCAACATGATGACAGCATATGGTTCTCCCAGCATGGGGTTCAGTGTTTCATTCCACTCAGGGAGAGAAAGGCCTGTACACTTATCAAACAAACCCTATAGACTAGATCTTCGTCGACATGACACTCAAAACACAGAGCGGAGCTGCAGAGAATGTGTTTTTACACTTTTGTGTCCATTTGACACCTGCTCACGCTGGAGACACTGGAGATAAAGGTCAGTTGTTTGATGACGTTTGAGGACTACTGTACATTCTGCTGTCATTCTGTTGCAGTGCAACGAAGAATTAATACAAATATGTACGTGTGTGTGTATATATATATATATATATATATATATATATATATATATATATATATATACATATATATATATATATATATATATGTATATATATATATATATATATATATATATATATATATACATATATATATATATATATATGTATATATGTCCACCAAACACACTGGTAAATGCCAGCAATTTTTTATAAAAAAAAATCTACATCATTCTGACCTTTGTCACAAAAAGTCTTTTTTGTTTCCTTTTCCCCTATCACGTTTTAGAAAGCATCAGAAATTATAAATCATTTGAAAGCTAAAAACCTCAAAATTCATCCTTTGAATGCCATTTTAAAATCAGACATTGCATTACCATGGAAATGGGACTTCAAAATCATATTACAAAATGTATTTGTTCATGAATTATAACAATTTAAGTTTGAATAGTGCACTTTTATGTCTATGTTTAAAAATGGGGTGACAGTTAAGGGGTTAAACTTTTGTATGCTTGTTTAGAATCACCCGTCGCATGTGCTCACCAGCTTTCATGAAGTTTTGAGTTTTGCTTTAGGCTTTGTAGGATTTGGGGTAAATTTGGACAGGCCGCTTTTCTAAACAACCCCGCTATAGCTTCGCAAAGGACAAATTTCAACATTGTTTTTGACAATTACTGACCTAGAGAGTTCAGAGAATTGTACTGCAGTGTTTTTTCTCCAGAGCGAAAAACCTAGGACTAGTTCGCAAAAGTAGGGGTTTGTTTTACATCTTTTCAATCATTTAACAAACAATTTGAATGACAGCAGTGGTTCTAGAGGTAAAGCTGTCCGGAATGAGGAGTTCTAGCACAACGTACAAATGTTTACGTCCTTGAAAAATGCAATTTCACCCCCCAGTAGTCAATTTCTTTCAAATTTCTCACAGACCTTTGGGGCTGTAAGTTTCGTTCCAATTGGCCTTCGTTAACCTTGTTAACTTTTTTTCTTAACCTAACTTTTTTTTTGATAATTATTGATATTCACTTTTCAGAGAATCTTTCTGCACTGGTTTGGTTCAAAAACCTATGACTAGTTCGTAAAGGTTTGTTTTTCAAAAAATCCAAAATACCTGAAAATTTAGTCTGGCTCACAATCAAATCTGAGGTTTAGGAGGTATGAGTGATTTCGTACCCCTTGGTGATGATGTTGGCGGTGTGAGTATTATCACTACTCGAAAGTTTCAACTCTCTACGACTTACGGTTTGGTCTGCACGATCAGTTTTACGTGGAGATTGCTGATCCTTGGCTGTTCTAACAATTGCAATTACAATAGGGTTTCAGCTCTATCATCTGATATAAATATTGCTCAATATACAATAGTTTATTCCCTTGAAAAATGTGTTTTTGTCCTCCAAAAGTTTTTGAGTTGAAGGTTCAACTTTTTTTTTTTGATAATTATTGATATTCACTCTCCAGAGAAACTTTCTGTACTGGTTTGGTAAAATCGGGTGAAAAACCTATGACAAGTTTGCACAAGTAGGTACCTGAAAATTTTGCCAGGCTCACGATCAAATTTAGAATGAGTTTAGCAGTTATGAGTGATTTCGTACTTTTGATCACTGCAGAGCCCCCGTCAGGCTGGCTGGGGCAAGCCTTGATGACGTTGTAGGTGGTGTGAGTACTACCATCACTCCAAGTTTCAAGTCTCTACGACTTACGGTTTGGTCTGCACAATCAGTTTTACGTGGAGATTGCTGATCCTCAGCCGTTCTAACAATTACAATAGGGTTTTAGCGCGATGCGCTTGAACCCCTAATAAGGTCACAATTAAATGGAAGCAGTGACAGTATTGTGATGTATATTAAAAATGAAAAAATGTGAGCTAGGGACTTAGTTCAATCCATTGGTAGTTGGTTTTGATAGAGGAAGATCTGAATACGAGCTTGCAGTTGATTGTAAGAGAGAAGTGAGTTTTAAGTGGACTGAATGACCGGAGAAGTTTAAAAAAAAAATTAAACACACATGAATGAATCATTCAGTATATAATGAATTTTAATTTCTTCCCGACTTTACACATTCAAATTGTGTTGACTGTTTCACAAGAAACTGTATGCATACTGTATTTGTTCATACCTGAGAAGGTTTTCCAAGAACAGGCGTGCATTGCTCAAAACCTGTGAAAGGGCAGAGACACACATCCATGAAGAAAACAAATGAAAACCAATGCAAGAATACATCACTAAGACTAGCTAAACATGTCAGAACTACCAGAATAAAACCTGCCAAAGACCCTTATTCACTGTCTGTACGCAGTTTGCAGAGATATATTGAAATTCATGTCCATAAATCTATACAGAAGACAGACACACTTATTCATATGTACAGAATGAGAGAGAACAATGGAGAAGAAAAGGAAGAAAATGCAAATGCAAGCAGAGCCGTACTACTAGAATATGAAAGGAAAAAGTCCAGCTGAAAAAAATTGCAGAGGACAAAATAGAGTCATCTCAAAGCTCACATTAACAGTATGTTGAAAAGCGTGAATGCATTCTTCACAGTTTTGAAGACAACGACTTGGCTGGCTGTCCTCCATGCTCAGCTAGTGTTTAGACAGACAAGCTGTTTCGAGACATTTATTTTTAGGCGTCACTTGGCATTAAGTGCGTCTCCATAAACAGACACACTGATCAACGATTCTTCACATGCCACATGACTGCCACACACCATCCGATGTTACTTAAAATGTGTCATTGCAATACAATTCTGTCACTAGTGTGGGTTTTCCTCTGTCAAAATTAAGTCCATTAAAGGAATAGTTTACGCAAAAATAAAAATTTGCTCAAAATGTATTCAACCTCAGGTCATGCAAGATGTAGACAAGTGTGTTTCTTCATCGGAACAGATTTTGAGAAATTTAGCTTTTTCACTTCCTTATTAATGGATCCAGTGCAGTGAATGGGTGCCGTCAGAATGACAAATAAAATTTTCCACAGGTAATCCACAGGACTCCAGCCCATAAATCTTTTGATGTGAAAAGCATGTCTGTAAGAAGCAAATTCTACATTAAGACATTTTTAACTTAATAAAATCTGAATCCTCTATCCATATTGCCTTCTCGTCCAGTTTGCACAGATCAAGCACAGTTTACACGAAAACAGTGTAAAGCAGTTCTAAACAAATATGCCAGTGGATTTTGATGTGAAAGGACAACAGGGGATGGACCTTCTCACTTGAGGAAGCATGATTATAGATTTTGGACTGGAGTCGTCTGGATTACTTGTGAATTATTGTTTTGTTTTTATCAGTTGTTTGGACTCTTATTCTGACGGCACCCATTCAACTGCAGAGAATCCAGAATGTTACATTTCTCTAAATTTGTTCCAATGAACAATCAAACTTATCTACATCTTGAATGGCCTTGGGGTGAGTACATTTTCAGCATATTTTCTCCTTTTCAATTAACTATTCCTTTAAGTAGTTTGAGAGTTCAAAGTCCAAAGTCCAAAAAGAGATATTTTAGCTTCTATAAGATCTAACACTTCTACCTCATTTTCAGAAAGAAAGCCAAACTTTTCCATGTGACTCATATATGTTATACGAACACAGTATACCCTCAAAGACAATATATTTTTATTTTCCAATGATCAGACATTAGATGTCTGAGCAACAAGTTGGCTTCTTTTAAACCACAACATAATATTTAATCTTTTTTAAGCTCTGTAAATGCCTTGCGTAAGAGGCAGTAAAAATTATTAGTACTAATCTTTGGTAGCACGTCTGAGCGAGAGGGAATGTTTACAATCCACAATGATATCTGTGACACAGTTTAACTAGAAGAATGAGTAGGCAAGTCAAAGCATGTAGTCTAACAGGGATCGGTGTGCGTGACCGTTTCAGACTCACCAGCATTACCACACACCAGTTCAGGATGCCTCTGTAATTTCTGAAGCTGCTCGCAGAACTCAGCATCGACTCCTGCAACTTGTGGCAACTATAAGGAGGGAAAATGTTTATGTCATTCTTTCTTCAGTCGAAAAGAAATCATGTTTTTTGAGGGAAACATTTCAGCATTTTTCTCCATATAATGGACTGATATGGTGCCCCGATTTTGAACTTCCAAAATGCAGTTTAAATGCGGCTTCAAACGATCTCAAATCGGTTGTAAACAAACTTCAAAAATCATTTCAAAATCATCTTACATCGCTGCAGAAGTTCCGACCCAGTCTTTGCAAAGTGAACATGCAAAGAAGATCAAACAAAAAAGATAAAACAGCGATATAGGATGATTTTGAAGTTGAGGGAGAGCATGAGATGGAAGTTTTTCTACATACCCTAACTGTCACGATCCAGAAAAAAACAGTCCAGGCAGGGCGTTTGACATTAAAAAGTATATAAATTGTATTATTTTCCTGAAAATAACCGATCGTTTCACTGGATAAGACCCTTCTTTCTTGGCTGGGATCTTTTACAACCGCATTTGGGATCGTTGGAAGCCTCTTGGAAGTTCAAAATCAGGGCACCATATCAGTCCACTATATGGAGAAAAATGCTGAAATGTTTTCCTCAAAAAACATAATTTCTTTACGACTGAAGAAAGGAAGACATGAAAATCTTGGATGACAAGGGGGTGAGTACATTATATGTGAATCTTTGTTTTAGAAGTAGACTTTTCCATTAAAACCCATCACAGCAGTTTCCTAAACACCTGTTTATTGCTATACAGTGCAACATATTGTTCTGATACAATAGTGTATTGTGTGATGAATGTCTAAAGGTTGATCTAACCAGGATTTTGACTCGATCTAAATCTGATTTGCTTATTTCAGGCAATCCGCCATTTTGGAATGAAAACGAGGCTGGTGGGAGAAGTGAGATAGGCAAACACACAATGTTTTCACAGGTGGCATTGACATCGTCTTTGATGGGTTAATGGAAATTTCAGGTATTGGATTTTGCTGCTTTAGGATTTAAGACAATGGATTTCATTCATTATTCATATGGGCTGCCATACTGACAGAAAAACAAATTATTCATAATTGTTTGCTCTCGAGTCACTTCAATAATTGTCAATACAACATGAGTACGTTTTTATGAGGTGTGAACATTGTGCATGATTGTACCTGCAAATATGAGATCTTTTGTATAGAGCAAGTGTAGCTCCAGATGGCAGGGAATCTGTTTAAAATCTTTCTTTAAAGAAGTTTTGAAGGAAAACTCCTCTACCTCATAAGTTTCATACTTTTATCCTGCTATTGTTTGTACTTTGCCTGTGACTTTTTATTTACTTCTGGGGTTTTCATTTCAAAATACAATACGCGCTTCTTGAAGTCAGCCTATAGTGCAACAGTGCCCGCCCACTTTTTCAAAGGCACTGTTTTTGGAAGCATTTTTGTTTTTGTTAAAAAGGTATAAGTCATGAACCAAACCAACTAGCTAAAATGTGAATCACAACATTACAAACTCTGAAGCCAATAATGATTTGAAAATCATTTAACTAAACAAAGGTACAAGCAGTGTTGAGGAAAGTTACTTAAAAGTAAAATTTACAATATTGCGTTACTACCTAAAAAAAAGTAACTAATTATGTTACTTTTTATGTTACTTTTGCGTTACTTTTTACATCTGGGCTTACATCTAGGCTTGTTTATTTTTAATATAAAAAGTTCTACTTTAGCAAATGTAAAAGCCCTCTTACAACAAAAAGTGAAATTAATAAGCCCCAGGCTGAAGTAAATTCACATCTATATAGTAGAACGCATGCGAAGAAGGTTTTATTGCTGAAACACTCTTCAGCAATAATAAAAAAAAGCAAAAATGTTTATCTAAAGTCATTTTTGCTTATTAGTATGGTTGATCTGGATCATCAAAGGTCAGAAGCAGAGACATTGGTTCATAAAATGTGATTAAATACTTAAAACATATATATGTTATTTAACATATTTATTTATTGCAGGTTTGTGTCATATTCTGAGTATGCACTGAGTTTAATTCATTTTGATGAATACTGAATCAGTTTTTTCCTGAGTGAGATGAATTAATGCATGTTTACATTTAGTCAAGAACTAAAGTAATATCATGTTTACTCAGCGCACACAACACCTCTGTACTTCCAATTTCTCTCAACATCCCTGCTGAAAAAAAAAAGCTAAAACCAGCCTGGTTGGCTGGTTTAGGCTGGTCAGCAGGCTGGTTTTACAGGGGTTTTGGCCACTTCCTCAGCTGGTCAGGCTGGGAGAACAACTGAAACAACCATCTAAAACCATCCTGACCAGCTTAATTGCTTAAACCAGCTATTTCCAGCTTAAACCAGCTAAGACCAGCCAACCAGCCTAGGCTGGATTTAGCTGTTTTTTCAGCAGGGATGAGGACAAAGACTTGTTAGTCAATAAATGGGAAAACAAAGTAACTGGCGTTAGATATTTTCTTGTAAATTAAAAAGCAATGCGTTACTTTACTAGTTACCTAAAAAAGTAATCTTATTACGTAACTCACATTACTTGTAATGCATTACCCACAGCACTAGGTACAAGACTGTGTACTTTATTGATGGAAAGTACTACAGTCTAGGGCTGTCACTCACTAATTATTGTGGAAATCGAATAATCTATTGATTATTCTGACAATGAATTGGATAATTATAATAAATTCTTTTGTAGTAATTAAAATAGACCTAAGTGAACAATATCCTTTAAATGTCTGAAAATACATATATAATAGCAATGAGGCAATAATTAGCTCAAATTAAGTATCAAAAGCTAGTAATAATATGGTTTTATTGAACAAAACTGTTAAAGTACATGATGTATTATGAACAATAGAGCTAATGTACATTACGCAGATAATGAACGTTATAATAGACCCAAACTCACAACAACATGCAGAGATGAAGTTTGAGACGCTCCACACTTCAGCTGCTCCGACATGTATGTACATAACCTACATGCATGTAAATAATTAAACCGTATATTGCATATATTTGTTTAATTGAATCATAGCGTTTGTGAATTCTTAATAGCATTATGGTTTATTATAATTTTTAAAGGGGTTTAATATCACTGATCTATATATAATGAGTGGTTTAACATATGGAATGCGCCATTTCTTTTGCCTTTTACTCGACAGGGGCAAAATCGAATACTCGGAAAGAATCGATGAATCTTGCAGCCAAACCCATGAAGCACTTTGAATGACATGATCGAACTAAAAATACAGATAAATATACTAGTTTTTGTTTATAGAAAAAACATACTTTATGTTTATTGCAAAACATGCATGTGTAATTAAGGAGATGGTCTCTACTACAATTTACAGTGCTTCATGGGAGTGAGCAGATTTCTTTGCAGCATCATGGGTAAAGTAGTTTTTCACCAGGAATTCTAATGTTAAACATTATTTAAAACAACGAGTTGAAATATTGCGGGCTGAGGCTTTAACAAAAGCATATTATATGGATTAACAACCAAGTAGCTCACAGCAGGTGAAAATGAATTCAGCAAATGACTGCACTCTATAAACGAGGACACGCCCCTCCTCCCAGTTTTACACATCTTTTTTTTTCAACACTCTATTCTTAATTTATTACATTCCCGCATATGTAGTATATCCCCAATCTATTTTTATGTAACTGTGTAGCTAAGAATCCTATAATCATCGCATATATTATTTCCTGTTTTGCTGAATAGTTCTTCACTAACAGTAAGATAAGTGAAATGACCGTACTTAGGGTAAAAAGGGGTTAAACGTCCAGTACTGTGCCACATACAGTACGCACACTGGCGAGTCCTGCTCCGTCTCTTTGCAGTGACCATCTATCTTTGTTAACAACAATCTACGTTTTTGCATGACGTCCTGACGTAGACTGTATCTCACCTCATTTTGTCGTAGCGATCGCATTTTTGTTTGCTGTCTTCGTTCAGCTGTAAGTTTTCCGTGAAAGACTCTCGCGCCTTGTGTCCGCTTTTGAGATCACTGGCTGCCGCTGCTGCGGCGGTCGCGCCGTTCCTGAGTTTCACAGTCTCGCTCTTTGCGCTTGTGATGGTTGCACGTCTACGATTCCGTGTGATGGGCCCAAAATCATCCTTGTCAATCATGATTCCAGGAGGTTTACAGCAAGCCTTCAGCAAACGAATGAAATAAGCCGAGTCTACGCAGGAGTTTCATTAGGCTCTGCGACCGGAAAAACAAGCTTTTGCTCAAAGCCCCAGTTTTGCAAGCTCTCGGGCTGACGCAAGATTTGTAATAATGCTGTTTGACTCAAATGAATGTTCGTGGACTTTAGCACGTTTGACAAAAACACGAGTGTCAGGGACGTTTACGACTTTTCCCCGGATCTATTTCCGCGTTCATTCCGGCATGTAAAAAGACTCGACTAAGCCAATAGGAGTCAGTAGTGTATAATAGTGTAAGTCTAAGCTGCCATAAAGGTCATGTTGTGATATTTGGCAAAAAAAAAAACATGACCTTTATAAATAATATAAAGAATAAGTTGAACAAAAAGTGAAAATTCTGTCATAGTTTACTTTTGAAACTCATGACTTTCTTTGTGGAAGAAAGATGTAATAGACCCTGAGCCTCAGTCACCATTCACTTCAACTGGGTCTTTTTTCCATACAGTTAGAGTAAATGGTGACTGAGACAGTTATTCACTCTGGCGTCAAAGTAGGAAGAAAAGTCATCAGGGTTTGGAACAACGTGGGCGAGTAAATTATAAAATGATCAGTGGTTGAACATTTTAACTGTAGTACGGCATAATTCACTTCGTGTTTAAAATAATAAATATGGGATCTTCAAGCGGTATATGTTTTTCTTTCATAATCGTGCTGTTAAAATATTGTGTTTTTTAATAACGGGACCTATTACTAAGTACCTCAGTTTTATAATATTTTTAAATATTGAACTTTAGTAAATATGCTATTCTGGAAACAACAGTTACTTTCTGTGACAGTTGAAGTGCAGGATTTTGTGTGATTCCAAAATACTTTATTCCCAGTTTATTCCAAGAGTTACGAAAACAGGTGCAAATAAGCTCGAAAATGTGCAGTGTGCAGGCAACCGTTATCTGTCGTCTGAAGTTTTTGACTTCAAACAGCTTTACTAAGATGCTCAGTGCTCATCGAGGCAGAACATTTCACCTTCCCTCTTATCAAAGTTGCAAAGTAAACTACAAGAAAACCGTCTGCAGTAAATCAGAGTGTAAACATGAACCTGAGAAAGACATTTTGGAAACAACATTTTGGATGCAGTGCAGTGCCAAGCAGGGCAGCTGAAATGGTTGCGTGCAGCTATCCTGTATATAAAGGTAGGTTATTTTTTGATTCCAGTGCATTTAAAATGTAAAGAAAAGGGTGCTTAATTAATACATCAGCTTTTTTATGTCAGTAGCATCAAGCAAAATGTGACTTTAGAATTCATATGGCCACATTTGTTGTCTGCTCTCTCAGTAAAGATACTGCCGCTTGTTTCACTTGGCTGCGAGCCCCTGGATGAAATAGGGGCCCGGGAAAGATTAATTCTATACATTTCAGTGGCAGGTTGATTGTATTTTATGCCTGGCCGCATGACTTGTGACCCTCTCTTCTGTCAGGGCTGTCAGAGCAAGCTGGCAGGGGCGTTTGGTTGCGTAGGCCTGAGGTGGGGAGGTATGTGCCCGGCTGCGAGCGTGTCCTTGGTTTTGTAATGAAGTTGTGAGGCTGAAATCACTCACTCCTGCGTGCCGTAGTGGCACGTCATGTTTTATCACAGGGATGCCACATTTACTCAGTCATTAGGGACCGAAAGCTAGTTTATCTCAGTTGCGATCCAGGCAGACTGATAGACACTTCAGGGGTGGCACGCGTGTCAGCACTTTTGCAGTTCAGTCAAGGACTCGACTCCTGATATCGCTGTCGTTCTCTATACGTCTCTGTCTGTCTCACGCTTGCTCGCTCTCACGTATCATCCAACAGGTTGATTCTTTGAAATAATGTCTGCCATAATGGCATCACTATGTGACAAAGCACAAATTATGAGATTAACAAGTCATTATGCCGCCCATGAAAGATGCATGACGGGTCCAGGTGACTATTTTCCCAAACCAGAGAAAAATATTATTACTCAGATGTTTTTAGATTTGTACACTACTAGTTAAAAGTTTTCGGACAGTAAGATTTTTATTTATTGTTTTTTTAAAAGAAGTCTCTTCTGCTTACCAAGCATGCATTTATTTGATCCAAAATACAGCAAAAGCAGTAATATTGTGAAATATTTTTACTATTTAAAATAACTGCTTTCTATTTGAATATACTTTAAAATGTAATTTATTCCTGTGATCAAAGCTAAATTTTCAGCATCATTACTCCAGTCTTCAGTGTCACATGATCCTTCAGAAATCATTCTAATATGCTGATTTGCTGTTCAAGAAACATTTATTATTATTATTATTAGCAATATTTAAAACAGTTTAGTACATGTTTTCAGGATTCTTTGATGAATAGAAAGATCCAAAAATCAGCATTTATCTGAAATAAAAAGGTTTTGTAACATTATACACTATACCATTCAAAAGCTTGGAGTCAGTATGATTTTTTTTGGGAAAAAAATTATAGAAATTAATACTTTTATTTAGCAAGGATGCTTTCAGTTGATAATAAAGACATTTATAATGTTACAAAAGATTTCTATTTCAGATAAATACTGTTCTTCTGAACTTTCTGTTCATTAAAGAAACCTGAAAAAATTATATTCAGCTGTTTTCAACATAATAATAATAATTATATATATATATATATATATATATATATATATATACACTACCGTTCAAAAGTTTGGGGTCATTAAGACTTGTAATAGTCTTTAAAGTAGTCTCTTATGCTCATCAAGACTGCATTTATTTGATTAAAAATACACAAAAAAAAAACAAAAAAAACAGTAATATTGTAAAATGTTTTTACAATATAAAATAATGTTTTTTATTTTAACATACTTTAAAATAGAATTTATTCCTGTGATGAAAAGCTGAATTTTTATCAGCTGTTACTCCAGTCTTAAGTGTCACATGATCCTTCAGAAATCATTCTAATATGCGGATTTATTATTAGAATGATCAATGTTGGATAATATCAACAGTTGTGCTGCCAAATATTTTTTGGAACCTGTAATTTTTTTTCAGGATTCTTTCATGAATAACAAGTTTAAAAAGTACAGTGTTTATTCAAAATATAAATATTTTATAACAATGTAAATTATTTATTATTAACTTTTAATAAACTTTTAATTATTAACTTAATACATCCTTGGTGAATTAATTTCTTAAAAAAAAAAAAGAAACTATAAAAATGTACTGACCCCAAACTTTTGAACGGTAGTATATATATATATATATATATATATATATGTATATTTTTAGCAGCAAATCATGTGACTGGAGTAATGATGCTAAAAATTTAGCTTTGAAATCACAGGAATAAATTACATTTTTAAATATATTCAGATGAAAAAAATTAATTTAAATAGTAAAAATATTTCCAAACTTTACAGTTTTTGCTGTATTTTTAAGTAAATTCAGACTTGGTGAGCAGAAGAGACTTCTTAAAAAAAGATACAAATCTTATAGTCCAAAAACTTTTGACTGATAGTGTATATTTATTTCTTATAAAATATATAAAGTATCAAATATAAAGTATCAACATTGCCTTAGATCAGATGTTAAAGATAAATTCCTAAAGAGAAATAAAAATAGACATTTTAACCAGAGTTATTATATTGAACTAAAGATTAAACCATAAAAAACATTCTTGTTACGTAGACTAAAAATTAACTGAATTAAAATAAAATATAAAAAGTACATATAATTTTGAAAATGTCTTTAACTTGTTGTATTAAAATAAAATAAATAAATAAATAAACACTCAAACTGAAATAAAAATGAATGAAATAAACCAATAATATAACTATTATATCTCACTGATACTAAAATAACTGTTATTAACAATAAGACTACAGAGCATGATTAATATGAACAGCATATTGAAATTTCTAACTTTGGTACATGACTCATGACATTACTTTGTTTTGTTTTGTTTTTTTTTTACTCTTAAAGGGATAATTCACAAAAAAATGAAAATTCTGTCATAATGTCATTCTGAACCAATATCACTTTCTTTCTTTTTTGGAACACAAGAGAACCATTTTTATTCATATATTGGAAGTCAACAGGATCCAAAATGATGTTGGACTCCACTGACTTTCCAAAAACACTGCAGAATTATTGAAAATATCTAGTGTTGTTTCACAATACAAGTAGGTCATACATGTTTGGACTGACATGAGGCTGAGTAAATGATGACAGAATTGTCATTTTTGGTGAATTATTCCTTTATTTAAATCTTATAGCTGTCTAAGAGAATGTGTTCCTATGGGTTCATCACATCCACAAGTATCTGGCTGCCAAAACACACACACACGCACATTCATGCACAAGCTCTCTCAGGCATACTTTGTCTTTCTTCAGTGCTCATGGTGCAACGCTCTGTTGATGTTTGTTTAATTAAAAACTGATAATTGTGTTGTCACAGTTTGTGTTTTGTTGAGCAGAGATGAGATGGACAGGTCTCCAGGCAGAGAAAGCATGCATGTTGCCTCATGAATAGTAATACGCATTCTGTTTATCCAACTACAACACACCTGTGGATCAGCTTCTTCCACCTGAGGCCCTCACCGCCAGAATTTTGAGCAAATGTTGACCCACCACAATAGAATCAAAATAGAATCTCTTTTCATGCTGGTAATTACATGTTATTTGCTAATTTTAGAGCTTGAAATTAGAGGGTTCCACATTTGGTCAGTTTGGTTGAGGTCTCTGAGTTCAGCGTAGAGTTTTGCCTGGCAACGCAGCTCAGAATATGTGAAAGTAGAGTTGTCTGGTTAATCAAGAAGTAGGATTTAAATATATCTCCAAGGTCACCTAGCTAATCAAACAAGTAACTCAACCAATGTGTTTTATATTATTTTTTCACATCAGAATGTTGCTTTTTGTGATATGTAAATGCTATGACTTAGTGGTCTGACACTGAGCTGTGGCACTGAAGTGGGTGATGCTGGTTCAAGTCTGGCATGCAACCCCCCATTCATTCCATCACATCCTGTTTTATCTTCCCTTCTGAATAGATAAAAACAAAAGTAGCTTCTTCTGTATCATCATGCGTGTTTGTCAAAAACTTCTGATGTTGAACAGAAAATCTTACTCTCACAATCTGTTGCCCCAGTTTAACATTCTGAGTTATTGAGGCTAAACTGAGGCGAATGAGCACACTGAGCAGTTAAGAAGATTCATGCAATTAATTTTAAGGTGTTCATTTGTGCGTTCATTTATTAGCTAAAGTATTAATTTAGTCAATCCTTTCCTTGTTTCCTTATGCACAGTGCATGCTATCAAATATTGCAGATAGAGATAATTAATTCAGACATTTTAAATGAAAATTTCATCATCTGCTCATTATTTTCATTCGTCTGTCATTCACACAAGTTTCAATACCTAATACAAACAAAGGGAAAAATGTGAAGTTTTATGAAATCCTCAAAAATATGTCTTTTTTCCACCTCTCTTTCTGTCTGTCTATTTGTGAAAGGTAATCTATAATGCATATGCCTTGGCTATGGCTGCATATTGTCTTACAAAGGCAGCTCAAAGTGCTCTGTTCAGCGGAAAGGCTAGCACATGCTGACAGATGCTGCAGGAACCTGCAGGAGCATACACCCATACACACACACACACTGGAGGAGCGAGATAAAGATGCATTGCTCAACGGAGAGAGGGATTACACAGCTGAGCACGACTGATTCAGACAGAATCATTCAAAGCCCAGAGAAGCCATACAGATCGCCCTAGACCAGTGAGGTAGATAGACAGAATGAAAGAAACAGAGAGTGAGATGATAGGGTTTTGTTTGTGAAAACACAGACATGATAAAGATGATTTTATGATGCAATCAACCATGGGTCAGAGTTGCCTCCATAGCCCCTGCTGGTAGAATCCATAAGACACTGCATAGTGTTTTTATACGCCATTTCAATAAACCAAAAGTTAATATTGAGTAACTTATCTCAGTGACTCAATATACAGTCAGTTATTGTCTAGTTTTGCTCAACCAATAAAAACATTTTCAAGCTGAATGCACATCTAAGAGCAACGCACAGTATTTGTGCTTTGTTACAGAATGAATTGATGCATTTTAACCAATCACTTGAGTGAATGATTCAGTCACTCATATCTGTTTTGTCCCGGAATGAGTAATGCTGCATTCCATTCTGAAGGGCCCATCCCTAAATCCAGGTATTAAGACTTGCATGGCTTAATATAACATAAATGATGTCTCTTACTGAAAAATATAGTAGAAAGTCAATGAAAGATACGTTGTTTAAAAAATCCACATTTTTTAATACATATTTTGGACTATGGGGTCGCCATTTTTTTGGTGACATAAAACGATTGCGCTCTGTGAGCTGCTGGCGCTACTTTTTACTCTTTTTAACACAACACAACTTGGAATACACAACTCGGAAAATAAAATACTGATATGATGCCACATTGTGGGGCTTTTGGTTGTAATTTTCAGTTGAAGGGCAACAAGAGAAGCAATGTAAGTCTTTACTGCTTTCCTAAAGATAAAAAGAGGAGAAAAGAACGGGAAGATGCCTGTGGACAAATAAAACTT
This sequence comes from Labeo rohita, assembly GCF_022985175.1. Taxonomy (NCBI): domain Eukaryota; kingdom Metazoa; phylum Chordata; class Actinopteri; order Cypriniformes; family Cyprinidae; genus Labeo; species Labeo rohita. Next base: position 15,211,375 of record NC_066884.1, on the reverse strand, counting down.
CCTAAAGACCTGCGTCTTTGTTCTCTCCACTTTAGCCCTGATGCCTTTGAGGCTTTTAGTAGATCACAGCTACTGAAAGAGCTTAAAAATGGCAGAGACAAGAAATGCTAGATGCCATCCTGGCAGGATGTAAACGTGTTGACACTTGTCATGACGCCTCAGCTACTGAAGGAGGTTCTTAACGTGGATTTCACTCAATATCCAGGGTGTTTAGACTCCTTGTCAGGAAAATTCTTTGGTACGGCATTTGGCTAAGCCTACGTTTATATCCATTGCCACTTGTAAGCTCATACAGTAGCTGTGGTCTTCGTATCAGTATTTTATTTTACGGGTTGTGTTGCGTTAAAAATAGCAACAGGTACCACCAGTAGAACACAGAGTGCAACGATTTCATGTCATCGAAATAACGGTGCCCCCCATAGTCCGAAATATGCATACAACGGTGTGGATTTTTTAAATAATGTAAATCTTTCATGGGTTTTCTTACCCAGGAGGCACTGTCTTCATACATTTAAACTTGCACAAAGAATCATGGCAGCGAAGTGTCATCACTTATGCCATTCGAAATCCTTCATTCCGAAGAGGACTTTAAAGTTTTCCGTTTTAAGCACTCTGGTTTTGGAACAACCCTTCAATAAGGCGACCATGGTTGTTTGTGTGACCAACCTGAACATGAAAAAATCTGCATAGGGAACGTTTTCCCCCTTACACAAAACTCAGCATGCATTCCTTTTTGAAATGATAAGAATAGGTACAACAGCAGACAAGAGCCAGCTCCAAGTGGGTGGGGCAATTCCATAATGGGTAAAACGATAGTTCCAAATGGTTTAACAGAAGGTCCATAACTAACCCCACCCCTAAACGTGTATGTCCCCACACACTTGTAGCATAAGCTCCTCCCACTTGGAGGTTTTTGGGCTGCAGTAACCAGTGTTGCCAAGTCCGCGGTTTTCCCACAGAGTTGGGCTACTTTAACACTGTTGCCGCGGGCTGTTTATCAAGATACCCCAATAAAGTCATATTTAGCCCCTGGAATGCAAATATACCAGGGGAACCCTGACATTTTTAAAACACCATAGTTTTGAGAAGCATTTGGGTGGATTCCGTTGTGAAAACCTGGCAACCTTGGCAGTGACATACTCTGAAATGTCTGGATTTGTAAATGTGACTTAAAAGCAAAAATCAAATTCAAGGACCTGACCTATAGATGTTTTATCAGTGACAGAAAGCTTTCTCTTGGTAAAACATACCACTTTGTAACCAACAACTAGTTTATGAAAGCAGAAAATATGTTGTCTGGTAGGAGTGTCTCTCAAGCTGTCTGCTAATATGAAAGTCCTAGGGATATTACCGTTGTCTCCAGCAGATGGCAATGTTTAGAGTGTCATCGCATCTCCCCCACAGTGCACTCAAAAGCCTGTAAAGCCATTGTGATGCAACAATGCCTTGGCCTGCCTGCCTCCATCCTACTCTGTTATATCCAAACACTGCCTGTCAGCACCCAGATTGAATTTGGACATCTCATTTCCAGCCTGGGGAAAAAGTGTTTTTACAAGGTCAACAATAGACAGAGAGAAAAAGAGAGAGAGGGATGAAAGATACAAGCAAAAAAATTTCTGCAGTTCAGAGCAATCAATATCTCCTCCTCTCTCACGTGGGAGTTACTGTATACTACGAAACTATCCCGTATCTCAGGGGCTCACACACATATGCCGGTACATGAAAGGCGGTCCTATTGTTCCTTGGTTTCCGGGGCGAGTGCTTTGTGTTTTTGCAGGGGGTGGAGGCCGGGGAGGGTTTTATTGTTCGTGATAAATATGGTATGTCTCCTTAGTGATTACATGCTTGCCTAATTCTATATAAATTATACACACAAGCACACGCACGCATTCAAACTTGAAGGGATCTGCTACGACTTCAGACACAGTGCGTATGTGTGTGTTTATCTTGAAAAAACACTGTGAACAAAGCTTTAACCTCTTTCTCCACCTCTTAATGTGGGCCAAGTGAACAGATCAAAGTAGAAGACCGTACCTCTAGAGGTGCACATCCTCTCTCTCTCTCTCTCTCAGACACACACATACACTCGCAGATACTGAACCCCCTACTGATTCCATCAAACCCTCGCTACACTTTTCCTCTCTACCGTCACACTCTCCCTCTGTTCAAGTAAGATTACTCACACCAATTTCTACAGCTTCTTTGTTTTAGTCATAGTTTTTGAAGTCAACATTTCATGTCACATTCAAATTCATCAGTTTTACTCAAATGTAATGTAATGTTACAATATTCTGAATTGTTTGTGCTTTATTATTATTGTCTGTGTTTTAGTGAGCCTATTTTAATGATGTCCTTACTACCTTTCTGGGCCTTGAACATTTCAGTTGCATTGCTGTCTATGCAGGGTCAGAAAGCTCTCGGATTTCATCAAAAAAAATTGTGTTCCAAAGATAAACGAGGGTCTTACGGGTTTGGAACGACACGAGGGTGAGTAATTAATCACAGAATTTTCATTTTTGCGTGATCTATCCCTTTAAGAAACATTGCGAGGGAAAGAGATAGTTAATGTTTTTAATTACATACTACAAGGGCACAATTGCACAAAATAAAAAATAAATAAATAATGTGCATCAGTACATTTTTTTGAGAATAAACCGCAATATTGTCATTTTTGATTTCATGGTAACTTTAAATGTAGGGCCTATAAAATTCACAAGGTAAATTGTTTTGTGGTGCTTAAACGGTCCCTGTTAGTTGAAACCATTTATGATCAAATAATCAGTTACCCCTAACATGGAAACTCACACTGACACCCATCAGTCACACTATCAAGGGCACCAAGATCTTTTGGTGTGAAAGTGAATTATTACGCGGAATGACATTCAGGATGCGTGACATGGAATCGGGTTATTGTTTTAAGTGAAAAATGCATTCTATCCTCAGAATGCATTACAGTGCTTGCAGTCAAGGTTAAAGAATATGCGAATATCCTTTCCTTGGAGTTGTACTTCACAACGCCCACCACTCTCATCTCATTATCTAAATGACAGGTCTGGGAGAGGGACAGTGCTTTGACTCGTACACGCTACTGGTCTTTAGTGCTGGATAATAATCAGCGGTGACACTCGTTATCCAAAATCACCTCTGTCATCATATGAGTGTCATTCAATCCTGATGGGATAATCAGTGCCAATGACCATCAGTTTGAGTGTCATGTTAAATACCTGCTGCTTCATGTTCTGTTATCTCACACACACCTGCTCACTCAGGACTTGCTAAGGGTGGTTTGTGAGATACTGGGCAAGTAGCCAAACTGAAATAGCCGCTACAGCAGCAGAACTTTATTTGGCTCACAACATCCAGGCAATGGTTAATTAAAATCACTTAAATTCAACTTCAAATTCAACAAAATCAAAATTTACATTTTAATGTATGTATCTTGCCTTATTGTTAATTAATCGTTACTGTATGTTATTCCAGCATCATCTTTAATTCTAAGGAACACTGTATGTTCTAATGATAATATTATATATTATATTATGTATTATTATGTTATTTTATGTCAGGCATTCATATATAATATATAATTTTTTCCTTCAAAACTCTATACTCTACTTATTCATCCAATTTAATTACATTAATTGCTTTAATGAATTGATAGGTTCACCAAAATGTTTTATTTCTAAAATATTGTTTACATTATATAATGTTTACTGACTTAAAACAAAAATGCTAAATCATCATTACCACAAAGTCCACTTTGCACATTTATTCATATATTAAAATGTTTTCATGAATAAATAAAATTACATATCTATACACAATTCCATTATTTTATATCTAAGACAGTTCCAAATGAATAAATGAACGAATCACCAGACAGATAGACAGATAGACAGATAGATAGATAGATAGATAGACAGACAGACAGACAGACAGACAGACAGACAGACAGATAGATAGATAGACAGATGATAGACAGACAGATAGATATATAGACAGATAGATAGATACACAGATAGACATAGATACACAGAAAGACAGACAGAAAGATAGATAGATAGATAGATAGATAGATAGATAAATGACAGATAGATAGACAGATGATAGATAGATAGATAGATGATAGACAGACAGATAGTTAGATAGACAGATAGATAGATAGATGATAGATAGACAGATAGACAGATACACAGAAAGACAGACAGAAATATAGATAGATAGATAGATAGATAGATGACAGATAGATAGACAGATGATAGATAGATGATAGACAGATAGATAGATATATAGATAGATAGACAGATAGATAGATAGATGATGGATAGATAGATAGACAGATAGACATAGATACACAGAAAGACAGACAGAAAGATAGACAGATAGATAGATAGATGATGGATAGATAGACAGATAGACATAGATACACAGAAAGACAGACAGATAGATAGATAGATAGATAGACAGATGATAGACAGATAGATAGATAGATAGACAGATGATAGACAGATAGATAGACAGATGATTGATAGATAAATAGACAGAAAGATAGACAGACAGACAGATGATAGACAGATAGATAGATAGATGACAGATAGATAGATAGACGATCTATCGATCTATCCATCATCTGTCTGTCTATCTATCTTTTTGTCTATCTATCTATCATCTATCTATAATCTGTCTATCTATCCTAGATGATAGATAGATAGATAGATAGACAGATGATAGCTATAGATAGACAGATAGACATAGACAGACATAGATAGATGATAGATAGATAGACAGATAGATAGACAGATGGTAGATAGATAGATAAACAGATAGATGCATTTTTTTTTCTGTATAGTTAAAAATTGAAAGGCAATATTTTACCATATAACAACACACACAACTTTACTTTCACTTAAATATTGTTAACCAATAGCTAAACAGCTCTCTCTATATTTTTTTTAGCAAATTTTCTTTTGGCCCTAACATTTTTTTTCATCCTGTTTAATTCAGCTATATGTCAGATTACAGAAGTAAAATGGGTTACAGACGACAATTCATGCTGACTTTAAAGTCTGCAGAAGCCAGACAAAGTTAAGAAAATGTCTGTAAATTATGCATTTCCCTTTTCCATTACAAGTGTCATGATTTGATGCTTTTCTGCAATTCCACAATCCTGCCTAGCAGCACCTGTAGTGCTTTAAAAAGGCATCACCATGAAAGTCTCCGCATGCTGAGATAAAAGTGAGAGCTCCTTTAGGCTTTGAGAACACTCAGACTGTATAACAGGACTGCTTTGTGCAACAGCGAGGCTTTTTTGACATGTTTTTCTCTTCTTGGACACTAAACGTGCCTGTCTACTTTTGAAAACCATTTTTCTGCTTGCAGTGGGAACTCAATGAAAAGTGTGCAGGCGTAAATTGTATGTGAATGCGTATATGTAAAAAAGCGTTAAATGAAGTGGGTAACAACCCAAAAGCAGTGAACGAAAGGTTGTGGGATCAAACTCCCTGCAGAGCTTCCCATCATGCTGACTTAACTCAAAATGAGCGCTTGTTCTAATGTCCCTGCCCTTCGTTTGACCACTGGCGGAGCATTGGGGAAGCCATTTAACCCTGGAATACTACAGGGAAACTACATTATGGGACTTAGCATAATGGCCTTGAAAAAACCTTCCTTGTATAAACATATATAAAATCTGAGAACAATGAACAAAACACCTGAACAGAGAGGACAGAGAGACTTCTCTGCAAAATTTGGGAGTCATTTGCAAAATGTTAGACTTGTATTTAATGTAATTTACATCTAGCTGATAGAAATGAGAGGTTTTGTGCAGCAGAGCGTCCCACAGCCTCATGGGAACAAGTTAAATCAGTTCAGAGGCAGTGAAACCTAAAGCAGCCATACTGATAACCTCCTGTACCGCCAACGGGCTTCCATCTGGTATAATAAATCCTTTGTCTTAAATCTGGGGAGTTTCGTCTTCCTTATGTCATTTACACAGTCGTTCAAAGAACAGTCTGTTAGTCACTGTTTCTGTACACTCCAGCACTCTGTCTTCCTCACGAAAAACATCCTAATGTTTTATTCCAGCTTTCAAACAGGTGCTGATTCATGGGGTCTGAAGAAGGCAGCGTTGTGGACCCATCGATCGGTCCTCTCATCAGTCTGGATTGGGCATGGCCAATTGGCCAAGAGCTCTCTGATTGATTCCTATAATTAATAGACGGTTTCTCCGAGAGCTTTCCCAGGGCAAATTAAACGGCTGTCAGCACTGGCTTAACTCAGAAATCAGGCAACAGTATTTTAGAGTGTTAATGTGGAATGAATGTCAGGTGTATGAAATTAAACGAACAAACCAGGTGTCCCACTAGGGAAATACTCTGAATTATTAAAATCTCTGTCTCATTACATCAGAGCTCTTTATATTGGTTGAACACGTTGATTGTTGGGAGAGAGCGCTATTGACTTTTACATGTCATTATGGTAAGAGTGTGTGATGTGAAAAAGAATTGGGTGGACTGACATAGCAGGAATAAAAGATTTATGGAAGCCTGTTTCCACCTGTGGGATAAAGTACAAAATAAGAAATAAAGTCACAATTGTGAGAAATACAGTCATACTGGAAGACAAACATCCAAAATATAAAGATAGAATTAGGAAAAATACATTTGCAGCTGTGAGATACAAAGTCGTTATTGTGAGACATAGTGTCACAATTATGAAAAACAGTTGCAATTACTAAAAATAGTGACAATTGTGACATAAGTTACTATTGTGAGCAGTGTTGGAGAAAGTTACTTTTAAAAGTAATGCATTACAATATTGAGTTAGTAACTAATTGCATTATGGAAAGTAATGCATTACATTACTTTTTCTCATTTGTGCTGAGGTTGCTTATATGTTTTTAAAATACAAAAGTTATATTTTTGGCATTTAAAAGCCCTTTCACAGTAAAAATGAAATGAATAAGCCTCAGACTCAGGGTTGCCAGGTTTTCACAACAAAACCCTCAAAATTAGCCCAATCGCGTTTTAGTGTGTGGTGTGTGGTTTGGTGTGTGTATTGCGGTTGTTTCGACCTGCGGACATGAAAAACAACCTGCGGCAACAATATTAAAGTAGTCCAATTCCATGCGAAAACTGCAGACTTGGCAACACTGCTCAGGCTGAAGGAAATGTAAATTCAATTATTAACATATTTAATTATTGCAGGTTTTGAGTTTTCACAACAAAAACATACACATTTTTGGCATGCTTCCTCTGGTAAAACTTGCATTTCAGGGGCTGAATATCACATTATGGGGTTTTTTCAACCTGTGGACATGAAAAACAACCCGCAGCAACAGTGTTAAAGTAGCCCAATTCCGAGGGAAAACCACAGACTTGGCAACACTGCTCAATTCAGTTATTAACATAATTAATTATTGCAGGTTTTGAGTTTGCATTTCACAGTTTTTATTCATTTTGAGGAATTCTGAATCTGTTTTTGTGCAAGAGACATCTGGGCTGAGGTTGCTTGTGTTTTTAATATACAAAAGTTATATTTTTGGCATATGTAAAAGCCCTTTCACAGCAAAAGTTAAATGAATAAGCCTCAGACTAGGGTTGCCAGGTTTTTCCAACAAAAACATACACATTTTTGGCATGCTTCCCCAGGTAAAAGTTGCATTTCAGGGGCTGAATATCACATTATGGGGTTGTTTCAACCTGTGGACATGAAAAACAACCTGCAGCAACAGTGTTAAAGTAGCCCAATTCCAAGGGAAAACCACAGACTTGGCGACACTGCTCAATTCAGTTAATAACATATTTAATTATTGCAGGTTTTGAGTTTGTATTTCACAATTTTTACTCATTTTGAGGATTTCTGAATCAGTTTTTGATCTCTTGATTTCTCTCAACATTGAGGCTACATTTACACTAGTGGGTTTTCGTTTTAAAACGCATACATTTTTCTATGGTTGCGCCTGTCGTTTACACTACTAATTGTTGTACCCATAGATATGTATAGGTAGATCTACCTATACATATCTATGGTTGTACCTGTATGAATGGTCATGTGACATGCGTTTTCAGTTGTGTAGTGTAGACAGTGATCATTTCTGAAACGTAGTGAATATGCCAGTGTAGACGAGAATCGTTTTCATTTTAAAACAGTGTTAATAATAATGAATAATAATTAATTATTTATAAATTAATTATAATAATTAATAATAATAAAAACATAATGAGATTAAAAAAAAACAAAAAAAAAAAAACAATTGCGGGATCTATAGGTGCAATTATGATAAATATATGATATGATAAACCACAATTATGAGACTGTGTAAAACTGTATTCTGAGATAAAACTTTGCAAATATGAGATATAAATTGGCAATTTCATGCTTCCACACAATAGATTGGAGGTGAGGAAAGAGGAAATGTAGAAAAGAGGAAGTGTAAGGGTCAGTGACAAGCTGATTTATAAATACCTTTAGTTTTACAAGTGACTTCCAAAGATTTATGCACGGCTTAAAACTTTTTCAATTTGAGGAGGCGGAACGGTGCTGCTTATTGTATACTATCAACCGCGCATTGTAATAATGTGGACCTGCCTTCAGGATGTAAATATAGCTGGGCAAATAAGATGGGTGTTTTATGTCTATTCTTGGCAGTAGATTTTGTTGGAATGGAGAGAGTAAAAAGGAAGGACATTTGGCTCAGATGAGTTCACTGGCACCTCAGTTAAAAGCTGCCTGAGCGCGAAACAGTTGTCTTTGAAATCTTATCTTTTAATCATCCGAGCTTATGTGTCATCTCGCATGTACACAAGTGGATGGAGCAATTACACCGCTGCGTTTCCAATCTCACGCTGGACGGCGACACACATACAGCACACACACTCAAATCCCTGCTCTCCCTCATAAATTACTGTGCTTTTAAGATCCAGGCTTTATAATGGTGGATGCACATGGCATTTAGCCATCAGGTGCTTGCACAACATTGGCAAGCGAACATCAGGCTATCCTGTCATCATATGTCATTGTTGTTGCCTTTCAAAAATCTAAGACCAAAATGTGTACTTTCTGAGTCTCTCTTCATCTCTATAATTGTAGTAACCCATACATCTGCCAAGGTTGTCACAGCTCCACATCCAAATGAAGACAAAACCACCTTCTCTGCTGGGTTAGATGAGTTTTGTGCATCTCTAGATTCAGAGTTTGCATAGAGTAATCTGGTCTTGGATCATTTTTTGAATCAAGGGCTCTGAGCCTTGGCAGCCATTTTGGCTCAGAGGGCTCAGCAGTCACAGCAGTTGCATCTGGAGTGCATTGCTTTCTGACAGTAGACGGGGTAAAGAGCCGAAACGGGCAGATGGGCCAGAACCCCGCTGCTTTGCAAAGGGCATCAGCTAACAACCGCACACTCAGACCTCTCAGACCCGACCCAGCATGGGGAATGCGAGCGAGGGAGCAGAAACAGAGAGATGGATGGATGAGCAGCAGTGAGCGAGAGAGACAGAGAGATTTATCATGAACATGGAAGAACAACGAACAGGTGTTGGGAGAGATGATGGATTGAGAGATGGCTTGCAGAGCTTGGATGAGCCTCGCAAACCTTATGCGACCGTGTTAATCAAGACAAAGGCCACAGGAAATCCAATTTAAACAAACTGTTTGAATATTGTTAACTATGTCTCTAATGCATCGCAAAACAGGGACACTGAGAATCAACTGTGTCAATAAACTACTTGCTAAACAAACAAGATTTAATCATCAGAGCCGAACACAAATTCCCAACATCGCGCCATTATTCCATGATGTGATTGGGCATCTGGTTGATTACCAGCTGGTGGTCTGCATGTCTCCATGGTCACCGTGACCAAGCAACATGATTGCGGTATTCTGCAAACATGTGTTGCCATCTGGCCCACAGCGCGTGAGTTAGTGTAGTCAGCAAACACTGTGCCAGTGCAGAGGACTAGTGCATGGGTACTGCCATGAAAATACCCCCTGTTGGCATTTCACACACGCATTGGAAATTCTGGGCAAGTACTGAATCCAAACTGTTAAACTGCATTTGATGAATCTACAATAAATAAGCTTTGGTTTTGGAAAGAGGTGTTCATTATCTGAAGCTGACAGACCATTTTCAAGACTTTTTATTTAATTTTTCACAGATGAAAATAATGTCATGGACAGATGTACAGTCTATTACATGGATTGTGTTGTCTATATGAAATACATTGAATTTTATAACTGAATACATACAATTAAACATATGGTTAGTGATTTAAGTTTCCTAATCTGAAATGTGCTGCAATTTAAAATGGTCATTGCTGAAAGTACTAATAATTTTGCAATTAAGTATTATTAATATTAGGACTGTGATGATAAATTGATGCATCACAAATCTTTCTGGAATAGTTTAGCATAGCCAGTCTGCGAACCTTGGCTGCTTTGAATGGTCAAGGCCCGCCCAAGAGGCCGTATGACTGACAGGTAAAGCAACCAATCACATTTCGTTTTGTGCTGCATTATGATCACAGCCTTGTTTATATTACTGAAAATATAAAAAGTATGCCGTCCACAGTGGCGTAGCAGATTGTACAGATCTTCAGATATTGCAATCCACAGCACAGACCAGGTGTGGGCCATTATCTCAAAAAAATATAATAATAACAAACAAAACAATCAAAACTAACACCAGTCTATACCAGTTCATTGGATTTGCCATTAAAGGCTCACATCTCTTTTCTATTCGCATACTAAACTTTGAACTCAATCATCTAAAAATGGTTCTCATCAACCCAAACATTCAAAACGAAAAAGTTTTAATTTTTTATCTTATCAAATGATTTGAAAAACACAAACATTCTTAAGAATGTTTTTATCAAAGGTCAAGATGACTGTGCCAGCCTAAACAGAACTGTTGCTCAGAACCCTATTTTCTGCCTCTTGACAGTGAAGATTGTTAACAGACTAAACCAGGGTTGACTTAGAAAAATCAATACGACTGATTTCATACATTACAGAGCATCAATCCTCAGTAATTGTTTTTCTTTTTTCTTTGTATCTCAGTGTTTCAGTGCCAGCGTTTCTCCAAAATGATGACAATATGTATAGTGCACACTGTACAATATAATGAGCCAATGACATGCAGACTTTGGGGCAATTTTGAATATTTATCAGTTACTTACTGAATATGTATGTTTCTCCGCACTGCACTCGAAAATGAGCCTTATTTTATATGCTGATGGTTAAATGAGCCTATCCTCCATTTGTCTTCATCAAAAGCACATTTGAGGGCTTGGTCCCATGTTACTGGAGCTCAGAGCTTATCTTTCTTTATAAGGCCTGACAATCTAATCCATGAAAACAAAACCACTCATTTTCGTCTTTTCTGAGCTGCCACTTTGAATCACAGGACCGGCGTTAACTTGGAACTGTACCTTTAAATAGCCAAACAACTGCTGCCACTTTACGTTACATTTGCGTTCCTTTATATATCTGAATGGGTGTAACCTAGAGGCCTCAAGGGTCCCTCAGGAGTTCAAGAAACGCAAATTCTCCAATTACGGTTATTGCAAAATAGCTTTTTACACAGAGAAAGGCTCCTGTTAAACACTAAACTGCATCCGTTGGTAAAATTGGCTTCACATGTTTATGCTGAGAGCCACATTCTCTGAATATGCACAAAAAGACTGTCAGCTTGTATAGGAGAATGAGCAAACACAACGGCGAGTGTGTGAAAGAGCGTGGTTTGGTAGCAATTAATTGATATTGCTTGTATACGTTTTCAGCAGGAGAAGGAGAACGAACATTAAACATGTCTTTCTGTTCATCTTGCCGCATCAGCAGGGTGTGGTGCGATGTGGTGCCACCCAGAGAGACGTGTGACAGATACGCACATATGGAGAATCAGCACTCTAAAGGAGCAAAACTGCAAAGTGACATGATGAGAAGAGAGGATGTTTTTGCTGCTGACTGTAAGACGCAACAGAGGTCAGAGTTCGGCATGATTAAGGCAAACATCGACAAGGATAAAACTCAAAACTGAAGTGAGATGCACACATGAGGATAGGCTCATTGAACGACACTCAAGTGTCTCTATGGGGAAGATTTTTGGACCATATCTACAGTGTGACAGGACCGTGTGTCTTTCAGTGAAGGCACGTGTGTCTAACAGCTCAGTATAGTCGGTGTAGCTGGTACTGAGTGTGCCGGTGTTATCAAAGGCTCTCTTTACACTGGCAGCTGAAGAGGCTCCTCGCTGTTGGCTCTCTGTTCCTACGCCTCCCTCTCACTCGGAAACAAACAGCACGTAAAACTCTACACTCGCCTCCCTGACAGCCGTACACGCCACAAAGACTTCCGGAAAGACTTTCATCTGGAGGTTTTTTGTCTTCCTGTTTTGTAGTCGATGGATTTCTTGCACAGGAACCGGCCAGCAGTGGGCTGACGTTTTGAAGCCAATGCTTTTATTGTCCATCTCATGACACCGAATATAAAAAATGTTGTTTTGCTACTTAAAAAACGAAGCAAAGCCTCACAGGTGATATGTGTGTGTTTGCCTCTAGAATCATTGGGGAAAGTAATCCACAAGGTCGTTGTAATTGAAAACCGAATGATGTCTGTGTGCAGGTGTATTGATTTAGTGTTTAATTCTCTCGGAGAACTCAGAGAAAGCACAGAGATCCAGCATGTTCCGTAAACATTGAGCGGCAGGGGGAAGGGTGAATGTCTTCCTTTTCCAAAAAAATAAATAAATAAATAAAAAAGAATGTAATACATCAAGTTAAACTTCAAAATATAAAAGTAAAATATTTTTATTTTTTTACCACACATTATACATTATATTTCCAATAAAATATAATGAAATATGCAGGGAGATCTTGGAAAATCTTACGAATACAGATTATTTTTCCTAACAAAAACAGCAATTTTTTTAACTGTTAAAGTGCCAGTTACCCAGATGTGCAGCCATACTGGTAATACTTGGATGTAAACAACAGCATGGATTGCACGGTTAATGTACTACTGAATATGTTGTTCTGCTAATTTATGCTGTCTAAACTACAGAAAAAAACATGTGGAAGCTGCTAAATCATATAAAGAAGAACTTAGTAAGCAGGAAAGGATGCAATATTTTGACAAGCTAAAGTTAATAGGTGGTAAACTATGTATGAGCAGTTTTAATTAAGATATTAGCCTAATATTTCACCTATCTGACTGGAAATGAATAAAACAAACATGAATGTTGTTAAAATTCTTGCCCTGGAAATCCTGATTCAGTTTGGTCAGCCACAAATGCCTATGTTCCTCAGACAGTTCTCCCTGATTTGTTATAACTTTTGTTTTGTTATAACCAAATGTTTTCCCCGGTCCGACTGATTAGTACAGCCCAAAACATAAAATAATTTTTACACCATATGTGACCCTGGACCACAAAACCAGTCTTAAGTCGCTGGGGTTTATTTGTAGCAATAGCCAAAAATACATTGTATTGGTCAAAATTATTGATTTTTCTTTTATGCCAAAAATCATTAGGAAATTAAGTAAAGATCATGTTCCATGAAGATATTTTGTAAAAATCCTACTGTAAATGTATGAAAACTTCATTTTTGATTAGTCATATACATGAAGAACATTATTTGAAGAACTTCAAAGGCAATTTTCTCAATATTTAGATTTTTTTGTACCCTCAGATTCCAGATTTTTAAATAGTTGTATCTCGGCCAAATATTGTCATATCCTAACAAACCATACATCAATGGAAAGCTTATTTATTCAGCTTTTGTATGATGTATAAATCTCAATTTTGAGAAAATGACGCTTATGACTGGTTTTGTGATCCAGGGTCACATATTTACATTAATTTACATATAGGCCTAGGTATTTCCCCATTTAAATAATTTTTACATGTGGTTTCACATCAAAAATTGGTGTAGAAACAATTTTCACTCAGAAATTGCTAGTAAATTTCACAATTAATGAATAGATTGTGGCAAGTAACATTGAATTAAATGTGAATTTTTAAGTAGAAAGACTGAAGTAGAAGGGCTGGGTAAAAAATCTTATTTTTACGAAACAACATCGATTCTTAAATTCCAAAAATCGATTAGTCTGGCCTGTTTTTAGTTAATGAACAGAAGCGCACCTCCCATCCAATAAATCACAGTAAGCTGCTTTGTTACTTGTGATATAAAACAAAGTCTCAGATTTCAAATACTGTCCATTGTATTACAGTATTCAAACAATAAATGCCGTTTTTGGCGTTGTTTGAAGTGGAGTGACGGAACGCCTCAGTTCAACAGTAGCAACGCACGTTAACTGATCGTCTCCACTGCTTTATCACCAGCTTCAGCATGAAACAAAGGTAAATAAACTAAAGTATGTTAAAAGTAAGAGTACAGCTTACCGAAATCCGTATCCTGTCTGATATAATCGCTCAATCAGTGTTTCAACCGCGGAAAGACGTCAAACAGCTTATAAACAATATGTCACGTCACCTAACGTCACATTTACCTCAGAAAAAAAACATACTCGGTGACGTAAACTCCTCGTTAGTCAGCTAAAAAAGTTATCTCTATAGAGGAGCTTTTTGCTATGCACCATAACATAGTCATTAAAATTATACTGTTTTTCAATGTTTAATTTATGTTTGAATAAATCCGTCAAGTTTTTTATGACAGCCGTTTGTTTGTATTTTTAAAAACCGAACTGGAGTAGAAACATAATTATGTAATTGAAAATGTATTATTGTAAAAACTGCAATTTAAGTATTTGTATACATATCAGTTAAATTTAACCTTCAATATTGTAGTAGACTCTCATGTATGTTAGCCTATATTTTACAGCAGCAGTAGATTTTTTTTTCTATGAGAAAATTTGGCATGTACAGTACCTGATATATATCCAAATGAATTGAATCAAATTGAATTAAAACACAAGCTTGTGAATCAGAGTCAGATTGTGAACTTTGTTTCAGAACACAGCCTTATTAAATAGTACTTTCTTGTAAAACATACAATCTTTGTTTTTTTGCAACTTTCGAAAAATCATTTTAACAGTGTTGTCATTAAAATGCCCAACCACACAAGACCTCACACTTGGTCAGAACAATTTAGATGAGCGTTCTTCAGTCCTTTCTTTTGTCCGTATTCTTGACTTCTGTTCTGACACGTTTGTGTGTGTGTGAACGCAGGTCAACACTGTTCAAGTGCAAACGCATGGCTAATCCCCAGAATGGTAATTACGTACGTCAGCAGCCTTCACTACTGTCAAATGGAGTCATGTGATAACGGTCAAGGTTTTTCAAAAGGAGATTTGACTAATTCACAGCATATTCTGCAGGGTTGGGCTGAGCCGGACCGCTGCTGACAGGCACAGACCTTTGATTGAGAACTGGAGGTAAAGACAGCTAACATCAAAGTACACTGTGCTCTGACTCACAGCTCTTCCAAACCAGCAGCAGGTGGAATGGGCAGAAAACACTGACTAGACAATGGGATCTTTGTAATTTCTTTCAAATGATTGAATGTGAACTCTCGTTTGAGAGCATGTGTCAACCCTAGAATGAAATAGAAAGAGATATCTGTGCAGCTAGTCTCTAACTTCAATTATTAAAGAACAGATAAAGAGAAGATATCAGGAAAATATAGTTAAATGGAACAATAGCAATATAAGATCTTAATAAGTCGCCCGGGAGGGGAGCACATATCTGGACCCCATCCCTTGCTGGACGAAACTTCTTTCTACACTCCACAACTAAATACATTTTTGCTAAATATTATACTTATGAAGGTCACATTAAAACTGTTGTGGAAACTTTTTTATGCCTTAATTTTTTAATATTTGTTTTATTAATTTAATTTTTATTTTTTGCTTGTGCCAGACCTTCAATCTTAAGATATAAAAATCTGCCATAAAAACAATTATTTTATATTTTAACAACCTTACGGTTTTTATGTCAAGTTTGTGTGTTTTTATTTGTTTATTTATTTATTTGGCCATTTTGGATTACTGTTGTCTATTCACCTAGCACTTTTAGTTATTTTAATATTTTTTGGGGTCATATTAATATCTATAAAAATAATTTAAATTAATAAATTTGGATACAATTTAAAATAATTAAATAAATAAATAATTTAAATAAAATAAATATTTATAATTTCAAATAAATATGACCATATTAATACTTTAATAAAATATTAAATATATTAATATTAATACTAGTATTAATATTAATAAAATAACAAATATTTATTATGTAAAATAAATATTAAAGTATTATTTAAGATATTAAAGTATTATATTAATACTTTGATAAATATTAAAATAAATATTAAAATATTAAATATGTATATTTATAATATATATGTGTTATGAAAATCTGTCGTAACAACAAATAATTTTATATTTTAACAGGTTCACTGTTTTTATGTCATGTTTAGAGGGGTCTTTTTCTGTGCACCTTGCACCTTTAGACTTTTATATATATATATATATATATATAAATATATATATATATATATATATATATATATATATATATATATATATATATATATATATATATATATAATGGAAATTTGTTTTCAAAACAAAAGGGTTTAATTCCATTTAATATATCAGATCATATGCACTACAGAAAGATATTAAACACAATATATTTTCATTACTTTCAGGAAAAAAGTAGTGTTTAAGTATCTATTATTATTATCTACTATTTACTGTTGGACATCATAGTGGACATTATTACTAGAAAAATAGTGAGAGAGTTTATTTTGTAAAAGTCTACAAGGCCAAACATGCCCGTGGTTAAAGAAACACCCAAGTATGAGAAAAGTATGAGAAAAGTTCTTGACCTTGTTTAAACTCTTGTTAAATGGTCCTCACAATTATCAGCTGCTTCTAAAACTTAAATTCCAGAATCCTCAGTGAGCAAATTGGATTTAGACTGCTTTAGTTTTAGAATATAAGTGGAGCTGAATCTAGATTTCCTCATCTGGCTGCTGCGGAACTCAAGTGTCACCGTGCTGCTGCAGCGTCGTTCTCCTCCGGTGATCACACGTTATTGATTTCTAGAAGAGATGACGACGCTGCAGTTTTTTCATTCACTGCTGTGTCAGACTCCCGCTGCTAAAAAATGGCTGTTTGACGGTATAATCTGCGGTGACAAGTGCGTTAATCTGCTACAATAGCAGAGAAACAGCATCTGTGGGTGGAGCCTCAGGGTACATGCAAAGAGTTGTAGAAAAATAATACATAGAGAGAGCGTAGAAGCGAGGAAAAAAACATTCAGCCTGGAGAAAAAAGGGAGAGAGAGTGGGGCACAAGCCACATCTGGATATTAGCCAAGGGTACAGCTGATACTAAACCTTCCAAAAAGATCCTCACACAAATGTCAGTGAGCAAACAGAACAGTCAGGGCAAAGACATGAGAAGCAGTGTGTGTGGTGAAACCTCAGTCCTGGGGCCCCACTTTGCACAGGACAAAAAAGACAGGACAAGCTCCAGGGAGAAGAGCAGAACAATTTATGTGACAGAAAATTAAAGCTAATTCATACCACCCCAAAGCCCTTAAAGGCTATGCATTCATTAGTTCCATGCCTTTCAATATAGGGAGAGTTTCTGTGTATGTATTAGTGGTGGAGGTGAGTGACTCTTTCTGCAGGATACATCATTTTGCCAGTAGGTGGCGACAAGTGGCTGTCTAAATTAATGAGTCACTGATTCATTCATTTAACCAGTTCCTTCAAAAATTCCAACCCGATCTCACAGCAATTCATACATTTTTGACAAGGTGGCTAATTCTTTCGAATTCATATAACCTGCTTGTTCGAATTCATACAATTTGTAAAAATCGTATGTATTTTTTGAGGTGGCAAATTAGTAGGAATTCGTACAAAGACCCACAGCTAACTCCACCACTAAACTTAACTGTCACAGAAATTGTACAAAATCATTTGAGTGAGGTCGTATAAATTTGTACGAATTAGCCACCGTGTGAAATACGTACAAATTGGCCATGAGATGCTCTCATTCATTCAAGAAGGATATAAGGTTCATGAGTGATTTACTGAATTGATTTGTTCAAAATCACTGATTCATTCAGCAACGGAAGACATCTTTGCAATGAGTCAATGGAGTCTTCACTCGTTCAAAAACACTGAAACCAGAACTGCAAATTAACATACTAATAGTTCGTATTTTTACCATATCTTTCCATGGCAGGAACAGTGAAATTACAGTGAACAGTTCTGAATTCAGCATCAATTAATTATTAATTCAACCAATTCGTTCCAAAACACAGATTGATTCAGGAAGGAAATGTCACTGCTTTTTTGCTCAGAGACTTCAGCGTTGCTTTGTTTGGAACTATTTTCAATAGCAAGACAAAAACTAACTGGTGATACTATGTCTGAAAAGTAAGTTACACAGTATTAAGTATTGTATAATTATCAAATGCTAAATTCCAGTTGTTAGGAATGTTGGATCAGTGTCAACTCTGCTGTTTATTTTTAAATTGTAATTATTTTGAAGATTTACTCACCCACATGCCATACAAGATGTAGATGAATTTGTTTCTTCATCGAAACAGAGAAACTTAGCATTACATCACTTGCTGACCAGTAGATTCTCTGCAGTGAATGGGTGCCATCAAATCAGAATCCAAACATCTGATAAAATATCACTATAATCCATAAGTAATCCACACTACTCCATTCCACCTAATAACAACTTGAGAAGAGAAAAGCTACTTTGTAAGAAACAAATCCACCGTTAATAATTTTTTTTTTTATTACAAATATACAGTATATGGTAATTGATGAACTGGAGTGGTGCGGATTACTTGAGGATTGTTGTGATGTTTTTATCAGCTGTTTGGACTCTCATTCCGACGGCATCCATTCACTACAGAGGATCCGTTGGTGAGCAAATGATGTAATGCTAAATTTCTCCAAATCTGTTCCAATAAAGAAACAAACTCATCTGCATTATGGATGGCCTTAGTGTGGGTACATTTAATTTTTGGCCAAACTATTCTTTTAAAATTTACCTATTACGCCCCATTTTACAAGATGTAAAATAAGTCTCTGATGTCCCCAGAGTGTGAAGTTTTAGCTCAAAATACCTGACAGATAAATTTTCATACCTTGTTAAAATTGCCACTTTTAGGGTATGAGTCAAAACGCACCGTTTTTGTGTTTGCTGGTGCTCCCAGACCCCTTTACAGAAGAGGGTGGAGCTTCAAGAGCTGGCAAAAACAAAACAGGACAATCTCATGCACTGAAAATGTCAGAAACTCTTGGTAGTGGTATAAAGCCTTATATGTTCAAACTGAAATAGGTTTAAAAGTCAGTCATCTGATTGTACTGTGCATAATATATGCACGTTTATGATCTACACAGATGGGGAGCATGGCACGATAAAAATAATGAAATAGCTGGTTTCATGGTGCCTTCACATGCTATCACAAACTTTATAAGTCCCACTTGTGATTATGAGCTTGACCCATTCAAATAGTCAACTTCACATTGTTTCATATGCAATTTTTAACTACCACATTCCTATTTAAGATCATTCTGGTAGCACATTAAGGCAGCATCAGTGAAAACAGGCAGAGACAATGGTAGCTTTAGCAACATTAGCCTTACAGAGTGCCAAGAAGCGCTTTCAAAAAGGCCATTTGGAAAACATAATATGATGATAATATGATGCTTGATACTTACTTTGTAGTGTTGGTATTGATTCCTCTTTCAGAATCAACCTTTGCGATAATCCAGCTTTGATCTGACCCTTATTTGTGGGGCAGTGCGGTGTAAAATGATTGGCACAAACATATAGGACTTTACCCAAATTTTTTCTGGGACATTTCCTTCAAAAAAGAAATTTAACCACATTGTGCTCAGCGGCTCACACTTGTAATACCTTTTTGGTACTGACATTATATATCTCCAGCAGCCACAGCAAGAAAACAGTAATGGCAGACTGCTGCTTCTCACCCAGGGCAGTGTTTATGCGAATAGGGCAGAGATCTTCACAAATGGGTGGGATTTCTCCCTATGATGACATCAATGTAAGGAGAAATCCGGAATGGCGCGTTCAGAAAGACTCTTTATGATTTATTGGGATTATTAAAAAAATGATTGGGTGGGTTTATACCATTATAGGCTGGTTATTTCCACACACTGCGGCCACACAACTGTGTTCAACCACCTTATAAAAGGGATTTTTGCATAATATTTCCCTTTGAATGATATAAAGACAAATTAGAACTGGTTACGCTGCCCTAACAACACCACCATTTCAAACATTGTACAGCTGACAGATTTTTAAGAGGGGCCTTTAAACAATCTATTAACTGGAGAACACTGCACAGAGGGCAGGACAACAGGAACTGAAGCACTTAGAGTAATAAGAGGAATATTAGATCAGCAGTACTCCATGCAATAACAAGGACAAAATGTCCATAATGTGGGACAAAAACCACCCTAAGTGTTTAAAATGAACATTATAAGCACCCCCTGTAATGTTTCTAAGGGTACTGTTATAGATAATAACTTCGATTTCAGCATTTGAATGGTGAACAGCATACAAATCATTCTCATGTCTCTATCCTGCAACTTCCGCTCTGCGTGAGAGGAAAAAAAAGAGCACAAAAGTGCAACCCTGGCAGAGTGACTGAGATGAAAACACGGTTTTGCAGTTAAAAACGCTTATACACTGATCTTCCAGCATCTCATGTCAGTCAGCATAAGCGCAGCTTAAATAAACTTATCATCACATTAAACAGAGTTGTGTCTGGCTGCAAAAAAATTAAGGGCTCGAGCCAATTAGCTTTTTTCCCTCTTCTCTGGTTCATTAGGCTTCGTTTTTTATGCTGTTGAGCTCTTTAAGATGGATGGACTTTCGCTAACATCTTTATTTGATTACGAGCCAATGTTTGAATTTTGCCTTTTAAAAAATGATGACTCAAGAATTGTTTCTAAGGACCTTTGCTCTGTCAGCTCTCAGCTGCCGAGAGAAAAAAGAGGAATTTTCCACAGACTTGGCAATTTGTCTTGTTTCTGCTCATGTGTAACTAGGCTTTACTAATCAGCATCATTTATGCAGAAAATGTTTAAGCAACTTGTTCTGTATTTGTGTGCGTGCATGCAAAGTAAACAAAAATACAATTTAGTTTAGTCATTTGACGGAAAAAGTTTATGTATGTATGTTTGTTTTCATTTTCTGTTTAATTGTAATGATGCATGAATAGTATCTATTTCATTTGATTTAATACATTTTTGTATTTGGCAGATGTTTTATACAAAACTTACGTTGCAACCAAATCTTGGGGTTGCTTGTGCCATGCTCTTGTGCAGAAAGTAGTTCCAAGTAAAACTTTATGTCAGATTTAGTTTTGTGCAAACTAATAATTTTATTTTGGCTAACAATACTGTTTCCAGTTTTCATAATCATAATAGTTTCCGTTAGTGTTAATAACCTTGGTCTGGGATTGTTCATGATTTCAGTATGTGTTTATGAGTATTTGTATGCTTCTCCATGAGTGTGTGTGTGTGTGTGTATGTTTTTGTACTTGCTCTCAGGCCCTGTGGCTCATCTTTTTAATGAGGTCACTCTTTGAGAGGGAGAGAGATTCAAGTGTTCACTGTGAAACTAATTTAAAACCAATTCTTGCCTCACCCTGGAATTACAAGGGGATCGAAGAGGTACTGAGAACCTCACCACAAGCTTGAGATATACTCTTGGTTTAATAATGAATCATATTGGTGCTCAGGAGAGTGAGGAACTGTAAGAGGACAGGAAAGAGGCAGAACAGGCATTGTTCACCTGGCAGATTTCCAGGACCTTAGAGATGAGCACTCAGGTTCCTTACAGTTTGATATTCCATAATCGCCATCTCCAGATTCAGACACAGTGAGAAATAAAGACATTCAGTAAGCACAATTAATTAGAACTTTCCCATGCAGTTTATTTAATTATTGTAGATGCAGCGAAACAGGATTGTTGAGCCAAAAATGAAAATTCTATAATTAATTAGTCACCCTCATGTCGTTCCAAACCTGTAAGACCTTCGTTCATCTTCAGAACGCTAATTAAGATATTTTTAATGAAATCCAAGAGCTTTCTGACCCTGCGTAGACAGCAACGCAACTACTAAGTTCAAGACCCAGAAAAGTAGTAAGGACATTGATAAAATAAGTTGAAATTACATTACATTTTTGGGTCTCTTTAAAAAATATCCATGCTTTAATTTAGTAGCATACTAAATCAAATAATCTGCATGGAAAATGTTAGATTAAATAAAATGAAATTAAGTTATGTTAAAAATCTTCAAGAGCGTTAGCATAATTTTATTTCACTAAACTGACCAAGCAGCAAAAATCCACTTTTTTTAATGCTCCTCTGAGACTTCAGTAGAGTGAGACTGGACTTTTGCCTAATGAACTAAAATCTACTGTGTCATCCGCAGGGGTCAAAGCACGGAAAACCAGATTCCCCTTGCTCTTTTGGTTCATTACAAGTATATATAGACATAGTCTAACTTTTTAAAACTCCCACTGAGACCATTTAATAAAACTAAGGGGAAATAGTTTTTTTTTTTTTTTTTTTTTTTCAGAAATATTAAAGACTAAATAAATAAATAAAAATAAAAACACTGAATTTTTGTTCAAAATATCATCTTTTGTGTTAAACAGAAGAAAGAAGTTCATTCAGGTTTGGAATAATATGAGGATAATTAAATAATGACAGAATTTCCATACTCCAAGGCTCAGAGGTTGATTAACAGTCAGCACTACCAGTCAAAAGTTTTTGAACAGTAAGATTTTTTTTTATGTTTTTAAAGAAGTCTCCTCTGCTCACCAAGCCTGCATTTATTTGATCCAAAGTACAGTAAAAACAGTAATATTTTGAAATATTTGTACTATTTAAAGTAACAGTTTTCTATTTGAATATATTTTAAAATGTCATTTATTCGTGTGATTTCAAAGCTGAATTTTTAGCATCATTACACCAGTCATATGATCCTTCAGAAATCATTGCAATATTCTGATTTACTGCTCAAAAACATTTATTATTATTATTATGTTGACAACAGCTGAGTAGAATTTTTTCTGGTTTCTTTGATGAATAGAAAGTTCAGAAGAACAGCATTTATCTGAAATAGAAATCTATTGTAACATTATAAATGTCTTTATCATCACTTTTGATCAAATTAAAGCATCCTTGCTAAATAGAAGTCTTCATTTCTATAATTTCTTAAAAAAGTATAATAATTATACTGACTCTTGAATGCTTTTGAATGGTATAGTGTAAAATGTTATAAAAGCTTTTTATTTCAGATAAGATAAGGTCTTTGGATCTTTCAATTCATCAAAAAAATCTGAAAATTTGATAACAGGAATAAAATAAATTTAATAAAACATATTCACATAGAAAGCAATTATTTTAAGTAGTAAAAATATTTCACAATATTACTGCTTTTCCTGCATGCTTGGTGAGCAGAAGAGACTTCTTTAAAAAAACATCAAAAAAACTTTTGACTGGTAGTGTATGCAAAATATGATTGTTTTGGTGCAAGAAACCATTGGCTAATATTAGAAGAAGGTTATAAAATTAAATTAAAAACAAAAAGTGTATAACAAAACGTAGAAAATCCGCTGAATACAATGTGTTTTAATACAGTTAATATAAGCTTTTATGATATGTAACAGGTGCAGAAATTGTATATAAATGTAACTGAAGATGGAATAAATGAAATTTATTTTGAGTGTAGTTGAGTTTATGTCATCGGAAATGTATAATAATACTCTCGGCAATTCACAACCCTTGAGTGGCATTTCCCCATTTGCTCCTGACATTCTTTAATTTGCTGTAGTCCTTCCCAGATCTTTAGTATCACATATGGATGAGTGTATAAGATTCAAAACTGCTGTGCCCAAGCAAATTGTATTTAAGCAGGAAATAAAGGCATCCGTCAGACATTAATTTATTCCGAAAGACGATTTAGCTGAGTAATCTGTCTCTTTGCTTGACGATCCAGAGTGTTGCTAAAGCCAATGCATTATCTGAGAGGAAACATAGAGGACTGAGCTCAGCTAAATGTCAACAACCTGCAGCCATGCAGCTCTGCAGTTTTGCCTTTGTTTGTTCTTTTGTCTTTACCCTCTTTCCATTGCCTGTGGTGCTAAACTCTGGGGCAGCAGATTTGGCCTCCGTTCCTTCCTGTTTTCTCTCGCTCTCGCTGCTTCTCTCACACGTACACAAACATTCCTCACCTTACCCCTCTCTTTGTTTCTCTCTCTTTCTCCCTCCCAGAGGAGAGTGGTCCCTCTGTATTTCTGTAGGGAGTGCTGGCAGCGTGTTCCGAGCCCCTGAGATGCCAAGCTGGCACTGCCTGCTGTCAGATCCGTCCATGCTGGCTGACCTCGCCCTCACCACCCCAAATGCCTCTGCCAGCCAGCCTGAAGCTGTTGAGTCACTTCCCTTTCTCCTTACCACACACGGGCACCATCTCACTCAAAACAGCGCCGCACTGTCCAAAAGCTACGGTAACGCAGATTTTGCCGCCAGTCTTACACCCTGCCTCACATTTGGACACCAGTTTAGAGAATGGCACAGTCAGTGAAAACCGTCTGATGTCTCCGGTATACAATTCCGTTCAAAAACCTAGTGAGGGCCCTGCAAAGGTTATTCGCAAAGGTAGGCAACTTAAAGGGATAGTTCATCCAAAACTAAAAATTCTGTCATTATTTACTCACCCTCCAATCGATTCAAACCTGTATGAATGATGAACGATGAACGAAGGTCTTACGGGTTTGGAACAACATGAGGGTGAGTAATTAATGACTGAATTTTCATTTTTGAGTAAACTATCTGTTTAATTATGCTGTCTACCTTTTTGCCAAAATGTATAGCAGCATTGCATGTACAGCAAGCCAAGAATGAAATCTCAGATTGCATTGCAAGTTTAATTTAGTGTAATTTACTTTTTTCCCCATTTGACATACTTTTTTAAAAATCTGATTTGAAACTGAAGGTTATATCAAATTTCCTTTCAAAGAAAGTCAGTTCAGTTGGCAGTCATGTTTGCAACACCTCCGGGCAGCAATTTTGGGCACCCAAGACCAGCTCCTAACTATTTGAATGGGTAAAATATGAAATCTCAAAAACTGCTTGCCACCCACAGGTTTAATTAACATACTTTAAAATCAGCAACAAACATGAACTGTGCCTTAAATGTGCTCAAATAACATTTAAAATGTATATTTCAGGTTGGTCCAATCTTCTAACAGCAGCTATGGTGACATGATGACTTTACCAATTGGTGATTTTACTTTCTCACCCTCTTGATACACTACCAGTCAAAAGTTTTTGAACAGTAAAGCTTTTAATGTTTTTTAAAGAAATCTCTTATTCTCACCAAGCCTGCATTTATTTAGGCCAAAGTACAGCAAAAACATCAAAATTTTGAAATATTTTACTATTTAAAATGTCTATTTCAATATATTTTTAAAATGTAATTTATTCCAGTGATCAAAGCTAAATTTTCAGCATCATTACTCCAGTCTTCAGTGTTACATGATCCTTCAGAAATCATTCTAATATTCTGATTTGCTGTTCAAGAAACATCAAAAACAGTTTTTCAACAGTAATAATAATAAATGTTTTTTTTTTTTTTTTAAGTTCAGCTTTGAAATCACAGAAATAAATTATATTTTAGAATATATTCAAATAGAAAACAGTTATTTTAAATAGTAAAAATATAAAAAACTCTTTGTACTGGTTGTTTGCACTGTTTTTGCTGTACTTTGGATCAAATAAATGCAGGTTTGTTGAGCAGAAGAGTTTCTTTAAAAAACATTACAAATCTTACTGTTTAAGAACTTTTGACTGGTAGTGTATATCTGAAGTCTTTAATTATATGTGGCCAGGTCTGATTTTTTCTCTTCAGACTTGCTAACACATCCACATTGTTTGTTGCAGTAACAATGCAAAAAAGGCTCAAATACCAGTCTGCGATATCCAGGAGCACAATGGACTATTTTTACACAGCTAAAATAACTGCCAGCTAAAACCAGAAGCTTTGTACATTCACGTTCAAAAGGGCCATGCTATTACATTAAAAATAAAGTGGATAAGTCCAATTTCATGTACTTCTTTTCACACTACAAAAATTGAACGTATTTGAGTTGGACAGGCAAAAAACTGATTTGTTTTGCTACCTGTCTGAACAAAGTCAAACCCTGCATCTGAATATGCCTTCTTCAAAAAGGGGGGAAGTTGTGGCCTAATGATTAGAGAGTCTGATTTGCTACTGAAGGTCCTGGGTTACCTTCTGGTAAGATTCAGAAATGTGCAACCAATAAACACTTCAACTGTTCCATGAAACCATTGGGAGAGGAGTTGTGAATGGCAGTGAAGCTGCCACCCATATTTATAATATAACATACTTTTTTTAACAGTCGCAAAGTACTTTACAAACTAAATGTAGCACCAATTGATTTTGGACACAGCTAAATTGTTAAAGTTATTAGCTTAGCAACAGTGATGTGAAACTATACTGGAATCAGTTTACCCTTTGCAGGGAGTTTGACTGACAGGTGATCTGACCAATCATAATGCAGAATCTTCCATTTTTGTTCGACAAACAAACCAAACAGTAAAATTAATGTCGGTAGACTTGAACTTGAAAATGTATTGTAGGTGTATTGACATCTTTCAGCGGTTCATTTGCCACATGAACTAAGGCGCTACACATTAAAAGTCCACAAAATGGTTTTTATTGTTTTGAATTTCTTTCAAAATGACCAAATTTGAAGGCGTTGAGACTTTTTTTTGTCTTGTCTGTTGGCGCGTTGTCGGTTTCTCTTTGCTCCACAATGTATTTTTCACTGTGTGAGAACATAATGTGTGGCATGAGAGCACCATGGCTTGTTGGACGTAGCAACTGTAACTAAGGGGGGTGGGTCTTTGCGAAGTTTCAGTTGAGTCTCTGTGTGCATCTATTGAAAAATTCTATTCGTATAATGCGATTTGGATGCTTTTTGAGATGCTATTTTAGTTAGTACGCTGCCAGTAGTATGTAAATTTTTGAACAGAGCAAATATGCCATTAGCTGTACAGTACAATGTGATCCTCTGTGGAGCTGACGTCATTTTAAATTCCAATCAAGGACGTTATAACTATGTTTGCTATCATGTATGTGGGTTTTAATCTTGAATTGGGTTGATTTTATACTGTAGGTTTGTTGATAGACAGCCAAATGACATGTTTTTCCACGTTTCGAGAGAACCCTAGGGAACAATCAAGAAAGATCAGACTGCCTTTCACACCGTCTTTGGGGGGGAAAAACGCAGAAGCTTCAAAAGCTAAAGAGTACGGAAAAAGAACCTGATGCTAATTATGCTCCAGACACAGACAGGGATGGGAGAGAAACGTCTGGATCCAAGGAACAGGGGTCAAACATCAAACAACTATAACAACAGCAAAAAAGCGCAAGAAAATCTCAGACATTAGAATCAAAGACACACGCTAGTGCATCTAATGCAATGCAGTCAAGCTAATTTCAGCTACGGCTCTGTAGCGACCGCTCACCATCATGCTTCAGAGTGGCAGATTTTCAGACCTTTTGATGTTTGTTTATTCGCACACATGCTTTGTTCTAGTGTGTTGCTCGTACATGTAGACGCTCGTGTGTATTCTAAGAACAGGCTGAAGGCCAAGTTTAACGAGCGGCACATAAACAAATGATCCATTGCAGTCTGGGGAGCATCCAGAGTAAACAAAAGAGACAGATCAATATGATATCTGTCACTGACAGCTTACGTAAACACATTGATCCTGCACATTCATATACAGTACAAAATAATTAAACATTAACTGGATTTTCCCAGAAAATGGGTTCTCTATTATTTCCTAAGGATTTTTAAATTAGAGGGCACAGCTACAGTTTTTTATTATTATTAAGATACCCAGGAAAGAAATGAATAGAAGACAACAGTCTTAAATTGTCATATTTTTTTTAGTATTTTTGTAATGTGAGTCACACAGAAAGAGGATTTTGGGTAAAGGCTCAGATACCATTTATCACAGTAGCCTCAGTACAGGCTGGGTTTGAGTGCTTTTAATGGTGTAATGCAGAGGTTTTTGAAACAGGATGGTACCGGCTGTTAATGTACCACCAACCAGGAGCGTAGGAACAATTTTTGGCATTTTTACATTAAAGCTCCTGTAAAGGACTTCCGCCATTTGCTTTAGCCAGACATCAGCAAACCTGTGCATGGGCATCAACTGTGAGCGCTTTTATATCCCAGGGGTTGATTTATATTAAAATGAACAGATTTCATCTTTTTAATTTCTTGATTTAAAGATCAAACGGTGATGAACTTTTTTTTTTAAAGCATGTCTTCATCTTTTGTCGGTTTTAAAATATGTTTTCCTTACAGATTTTATTTTAGTCTTGTCCCAGATATTCTTAAAATGTATTAGATATTAAAACATTTTTAGAATTCAAAAATGTTATTTAATGAAATAGTAAAATAACTATAAATTACAGTTTTATGCAAAGGTTTGGGATCCCCTTGCAGAATCTATGAAAATGTGAATAATTTAAAAACAAATAAGAGATCAAATTTTTCATACTGTACTGTCCTGAGTAAGAGGTTTTACATAAAAGATTTACATATAGTCCACAAGTTTTTTTTTGGTTTTGTGATGGTTGTTCATGAGTCCCTTGTTTGTTCTGAACAGTTAAACTGAGTACTGTTCTTCAGAAAAATTCTCCAGGTCCTGCAGATTCTTCAGTTTTCCAGCATTTTTTACATATGTGAACCCTTTCCAGCAGTGACTGTATGATTTTGAGATCCATCTTTTCACACTAAGGACAACTGAGGGACTCAAACATTCACTGATGCTCCAGAAGGAAACATGATGCATTAAAAGCTGGGGGTGAAAACTTTTTGAATTTGAAGATCAATGTAAATTGTACCTAATTTGTCTACCTGGAAACATGCAAGTATCTTCTGTTGCTTCCGAAAGGCAATACTAAATGGGGCAATTTTTTTTTTGACAAAATAAAAAAAAATTTGGATATCTTCATCCTGTTCAAAAGTATTCATCCCCTGGCTCTTAATGCATCATGTTTCCTTCTGGAGCATCAGTGAACGTTTGAACTTTTTTTAATAGATGTGTTTGAGTCCCTCAGTTGTCCTCAGAGTGAAAAGATGGATCTCAAAATCATACAGTCACTGCTGGAAAGGGTTTAAATATGCAAAAGATACTGGAAAACGGAAGAATCTGCAGAATACAAATTAAGGTATTTTTGATGAAATCCTGGAGCTTTCTGATTCTGCATAGACCGGGTCATCAAAAATATCTTAATTTGTGTTCGACAAAGGTGAACGAAGGTCTTACGGGTTTGGAATGACATGAGGGAGAGTAATTAATGACAGAATTTTCATTTTTTTGGTGAACTATCGCTTCAAACATAATGTGATTTAAAAAATAATAATAATTGTAAAGTAAAAATCAAAAAATATTTTATTGTGCAAGACCAAAAGTAACCATAGTTGAAGAAACACTCACACACACACACGCATTGATTTGTAGAGAATATTTCTGATTGGCTGAAAAAGCACCATGGATTGTTTACCAAGTCTAGAGCTGTTACAGAGACCAGTGTGATTTCTCAAGACACCAATTTTAGTGATATCTGTCAGATAGTACAGGTAGCAGGGATAGTTTATGCACAGTAACTTTGGTCTTTAAAGGGATAGTTCACCATTCTGTGTTCATTTACTGACCCTAATGTCATTCTAACCTTGCATGAACTATCCAGTGAAGAATAATTTCTAATTCAAATGTCATTTATAATGCATGTAATGGCATAAAAATGTACACTGTGGTCCTGCACTGGTGGGCAAGTGTGATTAAGCATGGCTAGAGCAACTCATTATATAGTCCAGCTGCTTCTGACTAAATTCTATGAGAGATTTAAATTAGAGCACGTATCTACCGAGTCGATCGTGAATACCAGAGGAAAAGACGTGCGTTTTTGCCAAGAAGTTATCAGCTGAATCAGATCCAGAGCTCCTATCTCAAATCAATCTGCAGTTGACGCTCTATTTATAGCTGATCCACCCTTGAGTGTCTTATTATTATGTGCATGTATTTGTCTGAAAATGGCTTTGGTGATTATCGTTACTCATTGCCTCCCGAAGCTCCTTCCTTCTGGCCTGAACTTAGCTTTTTCTTTTGAATATTTAATAAGTCACTAAACCTTTATTCTTTGAGGCTGGAAAAAAAAACTAAGCCCTACTTAAGAATATAACAGAAAGCCACTCGAGGCTAACAGTGTTTCTTTGTGGGTCAAGTCAAAAGGCTCTCGATCCAAATCTCTCATCCACAAAGTACTACATTTAAGTAGCCAGATGAATTCATGTCTTCTGTAACCTCATAACTATGAAGTCTGTGTGGTCCAACAGATGGACTTGATGTATTCCACTCGCCAAGACATTCGTCTTCAGCATGCGAGCAAGAAATCCCGCCATTGTGCAAAACGTGTCGCCATATGTCAGAAAGACACGATTAAGGATCACAGTCTTTTATGAGAAATGTAAACACCCAACCTTCGCTGCGTCGAGACAGCGTGCAGCCTTTGTTCTGCAGCGTTATGGATGGACTCGACATTCCCTGCCTGTTGAACCAAAGCTCATTAACACTTACTGCCATAACCGCGGAGCATATGTCACTAGCCCCATTGTCATACAAATCCAGCTAATTAATCCTAGCAATGAAGCGCTCGCATACTCCACGAGCCTGTTGCTGAAAGAGGCACATTTATGTGTCCAAACCTGAGAATGATGGTGGGTGCAGTTCCTCAGCCAGTGTTTGTCAAAAAGGAAACAGTCAGACTTGACTTCTCATGATGGATGAGGCTTAATAAGAGAATGAAGTAAAATGATGTCAGAGAATAACATATTTCCCCCTAATTATTTTGTGCATTGGTCTGAGCAGTAATTGCAGCGTTTTTTGGGTCTACGCCGCACTGAGGCACAACTGATGGATGTCACTTGTCAAGAGGGTATGGAAATTCTGTGGGAGTGTGCTGAAATTTCTAATATTTCCTGGGAAGGCAATCTCTTTGTGATGTCGGTATCTATTTAGCCAGTATTTCCTTTGGCTTGTCAAAACTTCAGAGTCAGAGAAAAATATATGACTCACTTGACACATGTGAAAGTATATATATCAGTGATGACGATGCAACAGTCCCAGTGCCTGTAATGAGCAAAAATTTATTATATTATATTATATTATATTAAAATTTATTATATTATATACAACAGTGTAAACAAAACTGAAAATAATTTGTTAGTCTGCTGCCTTAAAATTTTAAGTTTAGTCAGCACAGATATCTAAATTAGTACAACTTAGGATTTTAAGTTGACTAAACTTAAAATTTGAAGGCAGCGGGGTAACACATTATTTTAAGTTGACTCAACAATGTTTTTTTTTACAATGCAGTTTCTGGTCCTCGAATTTGATTGGCTAAGAGGAGTGATATTCTAGTTATATTGGAACTCCAACCATTTCACCATTTGTATCACTCCGTTTTTGGATTTTCTTAAAGTGAGTGTTCTGGTAGATGCCAAAATCTACTATAATTTTACAAATAATACAGTTTTTGTGTCATGGAATGTAGTTTTAAGAGCTTTTAAGGCAAGAGTGTACTCGTTTAGACTTTAAATATGTGGTTTGTTAATAAGGATAACGTCTGTTTTAAAATTGGCTTCAGTGTTTTCGGATATGTGAGCTCCCGGGTGTCGGCGGATGTTCAGCACTCATGATCCCGCTGAGAGCAGCCTCACCTTGCCTCACCTTGGCCATATCTTCAGGAATTCAGGCAGTCTTTGGTCTCATTAATCTATTATTTGTTTCAGAGCAAACAGTTTTGGTTGAGGGCAAAATCTCATCACGTTATATTTTATGGAAATTTACTAAATTACTTTTACTGAATTGCCTAACAATTTTTATGATGGCTGTTTTTGTTTATTAAATATTATTATAAATAATAGCAGTATTTAATAATAGTATTTAGTAAGGATGCACCAATAGGATATTTTTGCCTAATACCGATACCGATTTTAACAAACAACTATTGACAGATTCTGATACCGATACTGATATTGGTCATTTGCATAAAGCAGGGCTTAATACGACGGCGTTCCTCTGTATTATTACTGTTCCGAAAATACCAGTTGAAAGCGTTATTTTTAAAACTTTTTCCTTTGCCTACTAGTACTACTAATGAAGTACAGCATTTTCTTTACTCAAAGACTAGAGGAGACTGAAACAGGGTTGTAAAAAAGGAACTTACTTTTACTTTCATCAACAGATCCACTAATCAGGGCTGTCATCGGAAATCACCCTTTACAGATGAAAGGATAGTACAACAAAAATATTGCTTTCCTCAATGGACATTCAAACTAATGTTTTATAGTGAATATGAGATTGAGCTGAAGAACGAATGCTGTATCAGATGCAGGTAATCACACTTGCTTAGTCCATCTCTCTCTAAATAATACATTGAGCTTTAAATTCAATAAGTGTTCGATGAAGCAACTCAGTGTTTCTTTATTACTAGTCCTAAAGTGACATTTTCAAATTAGTAATGGAGGCTTGGGCTCAGCTGTTGAACTCTCAACTTGACACTTGAATCTGTGGCGGAAGGAAGTAGTTCTGCACAAAGTGTTTTTAAAGACACTCCATTGTTGTTTCTTATGTATTTACACAGAAGTGCTGTCGAACTGTTGTATAAATGCAGTATCACATTCGTAGCCGTGCAGTATGGCTGTATATAAACACGCTGTGATTACCTACAGCACACAACCTCTATTAATGTTACTTGAAGACGTTTGTTCATCATTTTGAGAGAATCTTGTTAGAACGTTTTGAGTACCTTTGCACCTTAGCTAGGATAATATCATGTGGCATAAAACAGCTTTTATTCTACAACTTCCCACATAGGAAGTATTTTTCTGGGTGTGAAAGTAAAAGGACTTAAAATAAACACGTGTTATTTATAGCGAGGTCTTGAACATTTATTCAACATGAAGTCTAACTGTAGATCAGCTCTAGATCTGTCTGTGTTTTCTCACCAAAGCGAGACTCACACATTCAGAGTCAGAGAGACAGAATTATTTTGAACCAACAGCTGGTATAAGCATCATTTATAAGGAAGATGAGAGGGAAAAGGTACAATATTTATTTTTTTTCTGACAGCGACTGTTTTTGATTGAACATAGCTGATTAAACCTAGGCAAAAAGTTCCTGCTGTCACGCTGTTCAACTGTAGTATATCTGTTTAAGAAAAAACATTGCTTTTTGCAATGCAAAGCTTTGTCGAAGGCAGCGTAAAAAAAAGCACATTTGAAATTCCATCTGTTTATGTGACATAAGTTAGATGCACAGACGTATTTGAAAATGATACTTAACCCTTGCCCTCTTCAAACAATGACAGCTTACAGACAGTAGATTTCAGAAATGTGATCGTGCCCATTTTTTTCTCATCAACTAACTGCGATCAGTCAAGCAGATTTTTATATCTCTCTGCATGCTGTAAAACCAAATTGTTCCTTAAGAATTTGTCAACACTTCTTGACAAGTAGATTTAGATAAGTCTCATGAAACTTGACTACAATGGCACACTTGTAACATTTCTCTCCAGGCAGAGAGGGATTTGATAGATGTGGCTTGGTGATATAGTGCTGTGCATCAGGCACGATTCCCCTGAGAGCAAACCACCTGCTCTCTGCTTGCCAGATTGTGAGAGACATGGGTGTGAAATATGATAATTTTATCTTCAGCAGGCTTGTCAGGAAGAGATCCTCTTTCTTCAGAGCTCGAGCTGAGATAAGTCCAGTAGCTTCTGGCTGACGAACAAGCCTGAGAGAGCTGTTGTGCTGGACTAGTTTGCAGGGAAGCACTAGTTTTCCTACTCTTCACTCTTGCTCTAATTGTGTGTTTTAATGCTCAGTTACAGTGCTGAATTAGGAAATATGAGCTTTGAAGATCTGATTATGGGTGAGAAGATGGCATTAGTTTTGGAAATTGATTTTTGTGGTGTCCTGTGGTGAAAGATGCTGCAAACGATTCTTTCTTTTTTTTTTTTAATAATTTAAATTATTATTTTGCATGCTGTTTTTGACCATATTAGGAGAATACACAAAATGTTTGTACTGTGGTTTTATAATTACTTTTAGAATTAAATTAGTACAGTATAATTCTAAAATAAATATGCTGAGTTCATGCTCAAGAAAAATCTCTTATTATTATCAATGTTGAAAACAGTTTTGCTGCTTAATATTTTTTGTGGAAACTGATACAGTACCATTTAATAAAATAATAACTTATTAAGGATCATATGTCACTGAAGACTGTATATATACACTACCGGTCAGAATTTTTTGAACAGTAAATTTTTTTTTTTTTTTAAGAATTCTCTTCTCCACACCAAGCAAAAAATACAGAAAAATTAGTAATATTGTAAAATATTTTTACTATTTAAAATAACTGTTTTTTATTTGAATATATTTTAAAGTGTAATTTATTCCTGTGGTCAAAGCTACATTTTCAGCATCATTACTCCAGTTTTCAGTGTTATATGATCCTTCAGAAATCATTATAATATGCTGATTTGCTGTTCAAGAAGCATTTTTTTATTATTATTATCAATATTTAAAACAGTTGAGTATTTTTTCAGGATTCTTTGAGGAATAGAAAGACCCAAAGATCAGCATTTATCTGAAATGAAAAGCTTTTGTAACATAGTACACTATACCATTCAAAAGCTTGGAGTTTTTTTTGAAAAAGAAATGATATACATGAATACTTTTATTAAGCAAGGATGCTTTAAATTGATCAAAAGTGATGATAAAAACACTTATAATATTACAAAAGATTTCTATTTCTTCTGAAGTTTCTAATAATCAAAGCAACCTGAGCAGCAAATCAGAATATTAGAATGATTTCTGAAGGATCATGTGACTGGAGTAATAATGCTAAAAATTCAGCTTCAAAATCACAGAAATAAATTACATTTTAAAACAGAAAATGGTTGTTTTAACTAGTAAAAATATTTCAAAATATTCCTGTTTTTGCTGTACTTTGGATCAAATAAATGCAGGCTTGGTGAGCAAAAGAGACTTCTTTTAAAAAATATTAAAGAAGTTAAAAATCTTACTGCTCAGAAACTTTTGACTGGTAGTGTATAGATAGATTTTTTTGTTATTAATTTATTTGATCTTTTAAATCACTTCTATATTATGCATCAGCTGCTACAATATGTGTCCACTGCACAGCCATGAGAAAATGTACAAAAAAGTGAGATCAGAAACGTCATTTACTCTTTGTGTCTGAATGAGTGCACTTTTAGAGTATGTACTTCTGAAGTATTCATGAAGTACTGTACATTCTGTAGTCATTCAAGTGCATAATATGCAAGTAAAATCGATGGCATTAGTGTTTTCAAACCTTAAGTGCTGATTCATACAGTGTGCTATTGTTTTATTTGACAATACAAGAAAAAAAAGTGAAATCATTTAAATAAATTATTTGTTTAGTGAAATGACATCAAGTTCACCTTGTGACTGCAGTACTTCACCTCATGAACTATGGCGTAATGTTTTAATCTTGATGCCCTTGCTTACAACATGCTTAGGCAACAGTTTCCTTGTCTAGACAAAAACACAAAGCCTGCGTGTGCCTCATCAGTCGAGGTCTTTGATCTTTTCTCTTGGCTTGCACTTGTCAATCTTCATCTGAACAATGCACCTCCACGCTCCCCTCGCCTCGTGCAGGAGTCGCAGATTAGCCTGACGTGGAGGGGGAGGCTCCTTGAATTAGACTTTCATAACTTATTTTAAGACCATCCTCCCCATGCCTCCCCTTCTCTAGTTCCTGCGTGCATCCTGCGGCCCTGGCGAAAAAGTGGAAAATAATGTATTACATCGTAAGATCAGACAGACGTTCCATTCTTCTTGCTCTTATTATTCTAGTGTAACAAATCTCTGTAGAGTAGGAGCCGTTTCAGCCATAAAGGATGCGTCTGTGCTCCATTATTATGCAGTGTATTTTTTTCCCCAAAAAATTCATTTATGGGGCATTGTTGATTTTGTAAGTAACAAAAATTACATTTTGATGCAGTGTCTCAGTAAGTATGCTTCACTTAGAAGTGCCGCATGTGTGTAATTGGAAGCCTGCATCTCTGCTGAGTGTGAATCATAAAATCAGGTGATAGAGAGGCATCAGCAGAGAAACCAAGTGCTGCAGGGGGATTGTGAGTCATCTGACACTTTTTTTTTTTTACAGTGAGCCCCTGTTGATCTACACTGCGATCTGATATGCTGATATATACTGCCTAACAGAATGACTGACAAGATACTGACTGGTAGGGAAAGAGAGTCTGTAACAGTGTTGGGGAAGTTACTTTGAGATTGGAGCTTGCCAGGCTACAGTCTACACCTAAAATAGTCAAGCTATCATTTTAAAAAGTAGTTTTAGCTATAATACAAGCTACTAACAAAAAGTAGCTCACTACATTGAAGCTATTCAAGGAGCCTTTTTTTTAAAAAAAAATTTTATATATAAAGTAAAAGCCAGGTGCATGGTGCAATTTACAGTTGAGGTCAAAAGTTTGCATTCAACTTTCAGAGTCATTTAAAATGTAAATTATTTTACCAACATAAGAGCGACCATACAAAATGCATGTTATAGTTATTTAGTACTGACCTGAGTAAGATATTTCACATAAAAGATGTTTAAATATAGTCCACAAGAGAAAATAATAATTTATAAAAATGACCCTGTTCAAAAGTTTACATACACTTGAGTCTTAATACTGTGCTATTACCTATAATAAAGTTGTGTTTTTTTTTGTCTAGTGATAGTTGTTCATGAGCCTTGTTTGTCCTGAACAGTTAAACTGTCTGTTGTTCTTCAGAAAAGTCCTTCAGGTAGGTTTTCCAGCATTTTTGTGTATTTGAACCATGCAACAACTGTATGATTTTGAGATCCATCTTTTCATGCTGTGGACAACTGAGGGACTCAGTTGCTTAAATGCTTCAGAAGGAAACACAATGCATTTAGAGCCGGGGGGTGAAAACTTTTTGAATTTGAAGATCAGGGTAAGTTTTACCTTTTTTGGGAAACATGTGAGTATCTTCTGTAGCCTCTGAAGGGCAGTACTAAATGAAAAAATATGATATTTAGGCAAAATAAGACACATCACCATTCTATTCAAAAGTTTTCACCCCCTGGATCTTAATAAATCTTTTTACCTTCTGGCGCATCAGTGAGAGTTTAAACCTTCTGTAATAGTTGCATATGAGTCCCTCAGTTGTCCTCAGTGTGAAAAGATGGATCTCAAAATCATACAGTCATTGTTGGAAAGGGTTCAAACTTTTGACCTCAACCGTATAATAGTCCTTTACGATTGTCTTTTTGTCATGGTACTCTTGTGAACACGGAGGAGGAGAAATTGTTAAATGCAGTTGTTATTTTTGTTTTCTTTGTGCATAAAAAGTATTTTCATAGCTTCATAACACTACGGTTGAATCACTGATGTCACATGGACTATTTTAACAATGTCTTTACTACCTTTCAGGTCCTTGAACTTGATAGTTGCGTTGCTATCTCCTATGCAGGGTCAGAAAGCTCTCGGATTTCATCAAAAATGTCTTAACTTGTGTTCTGAAGATGAATGAAGGTCTTATGGGTTTGGAACGACATGAGGGTGAGTAATTAATGACAGAATTGTAATTTTTGGGTGAACAACTATTCATTTATATAGTAAATTGTGCTCTGTTTTTACAGTGTGGTGCTTGATTGACAGTCAATAAGAGAAGCGACACTGCAGGACTGTGCCTCAAAACTTCTGACATGGGCAGAATTTCATTGGAGGTAAAATCTGATAGCAGATTTTGGCCTAGTATCAGAGGAATCCTGTAGGATTTGCAAAATTTCATAGGGTGTCCATTTGTCATTGTACGTTACAGAATTTTGCACACATTTGTCCGCAAATTGTGAATTCTGAGGAGTACAGCAAAGGTGCCGTTTGGGGCAGAGCCACAGTAGAGATAGAGCTCTATAAGTGCTTGTTTATCATATTTGCGTAGGCATAATTTTGCCTTCATTAGACGCTGGTTAAAGCTCACAAAATGCAAAGAAAGAAAAGTTTGCAGGTATATCATTTAGAATGGCTCTTCTATTCCCATTTACACAAATATACCTTCCGAACGCTGCATTAAATAATGGGGTGAAGTATGCATTGTACTTTGTGCTGTTTGACACCCTCACAGGTTATAATCTTCCTCAATATCGCAAACAGCGAGCGAGAGCAGTATTAGCTTCAGCTCAAGATCCAATCAGACAGACCATTTCCCTTAATCCCTGCTGAGATAACTATCCAAACAGAGGACACTGAATCAGTCTGTGACCTTTGTGTGGGAGTAAAAGTGTTCCACGCCGCTCCTCTCACGCACCGTGGCAGAAAACACGCCGCTCTCTGTGTTTTTATCCTGTCCCTCAGATATAAATGTGTGTTTGTGTTGGCGGAGAGGATAGAGGGGGTATTATGTGGTGACTGCCCGTCGAGTGTGCCAGTTTCGTATTTAAGACAATGATGTGAGCGCAGGCAGCTCTGCAGGGGGGCACTGCAGGCCAGCCGCGTCGCATATGCTACAGTGCTGCCAGGACGCTGGCAGAAGTGTATTTTTGGGCACGTCTCAACAGGATGGTGCATAGTCAGGGGCTGGAAAACGCTTCAAAGGCAGAAAATAGCCCCTCTCGCGTCGGAAATTGGTGTGATTTCACTCTCTGAGTTTAAACTCTTTAGGGGGGTGTTGAGTGCAGTAAATATTTAGTAACAATCACATGCCCAAAATACAAAAAAGGAAAAGGCGGCTCTTAAAGACACAGGCGGTAGGAGGCAGACTGCAACGCGTACGCTCAAATGATCCTCGCCGTTTGAGTGTATTGTGGGCGTCTAATGCAACTTGCTTGTCGAAACGTCTGTTCTTATGATGATTAAAGCACTGTTGCCATATTATTATATGAAGTGCATCATCATTATTTTGCAATCACTTCTTAAAGGGATAGTTCACCCCAAAATGAAAATCTTATCATCTCATCTCAATGAAAATGTCATTTACTCACCCTCACGCTGTTCCAAACCAGTTTGACGTTCTTCTGTGGAACACAAAAGATGAATTTAACAATGTTTTAACATTTTTTTATCTATGCAGTGGAGGTGAATGGGGTCCAAAACAACACTGTGCCGCCCTGTTAAAAACAAAAACAATAACAGAAAAACCTTTTCTTTAAAGCGATAGTTGACCCAATAAAATGAAAATTACCCTATGATTTACTCTCCTTAAACCCATCCTAGGTGTTTATGACTTTCTTCTTTCAGACAAATACAATCAGAGTTATATTAAAAAATGTTCTGGCTTTTCCAAGCTTTATAATGGCAGTGAATGGCTGTTTTTTAGAAGTCCAATAAAGTGCATCCATCCATCATAAAAAGTGCTCCACATGGCTCTATGGGTTAATAAAGGCCTTCTGAAGTGAAGCGATGTGTTTGTATAAGAAAAACATCCGTATTTAAAACTTTATAAGTCATAATCTCTAGCTTCTGCTAACTGTTCATGCGTTCATAAGAGAGCTGCTTTCCAGTGGATAACATAGGATCTGATAGCGTAGTGTAAACTCTCGACAACCAAGTTTTGTTTACAGAAAAGGAAAATCAGTCTCCTATTGTCTTATATTGAAATCCTCCATTTTTCTTTACAAATCCTTGTAATTCGCTAATTCTCTTCTCTGCGCTTAAGCGTTCTTCACTGTATTCGGCTACATCATCTGCTGCAACATTACTTTCTCATGTATGAGTGTACAACAGTTAGCAGAAGCTAGAGATTACGGGTTATAAAGTTTTAAACATGGATATTTTTCTTACACAAACGCATCGATTCACTTTGGAAGGCATTTATTAACCTCCCATAACCGTGTGGAGTACTTTTTATGATGGATGAATGCACTTTATTGGACGTCAAAATCTCAGCACCCATTCATTGGCATTATAAAGCTTGGAAGAGCCAGGACATTTTTTAATATTACTTTGATTGTATTCATCTGAAAGAAGAAAGTCATATACACCTAGGATAAGTAAATCATGGGGTACTTTTCATTTTTGGGTGAACTGTCCCTTTAAGAGATGCTGTAACAGTCTGATTTAGATAATGTAGGTGTGTTACTGAATTTGATATCAAATGTTTGTCACAATAAAAGCTTTCCAGCAGTGCTTCTCTGCCCATAACCCATGAAATGATGAAATCTACACCCATCCACAATATTAGCGGTTTCATTAGCCTGTGTGTGGTGCACAGCCCTTCCCATAAGAGTGACCTTTTCAATGATGTGGATGGTTACCCCTCCAGCTTTATACATGCCATTAAAGATAAGCCATGTGTGACATTGGACTTATTTTACAGGCATTACAGTGCTTTTGTGGTCCGACTAAAGGAGGCTGCGGAGCCGTATGAAACTCACGCCACGATTATAACAGAAAGTCACACGGCACTCAATCAGCCCGACAAATTCAAGCCAAATCTACTCAATAAGTGAATCTATTCAGCGATGAGCCGCAATCAGACTCCCACAGAGATGAGAAACGCTTCCACTGAATCTCCCTCGCTGCAGTCACAGCTGAGAACAAATGATTAATTAATACACCAGACAAATGCCCTACAATATTCTTTCTCCTCCTGAATTATTTCATCCGCCCACCAATTGTGCCCAGTTACTGAGCAAATAGCCGGCAAACATGAATAGGTCATTATGTCTGGCCCTCGGCGTGACTCTGAACCGCACAAAGTTTCTTTTGGACCTAAAGGCCTTGAGAACGATGCACAGCTTGTAGGAGCACAAAGAAGAAATCAATATGAATTCATATGAAAAACCAACATGAAGAAATCAGCAAAACTACATCTGCCCGTGTTTGTCGAACGCGTTTGCATATTGACTTAATACGATCTTGTTTTTCGTACCTCCCTGAGAGAATTCCTTCTGCTGTTGTCACCCATGAGCAGGTAACGCTTTCGCATGTCATAGTAATGTGCACGGTGCCATGAAGGTGATCTTGTCCATTTGTCGGGTAATAAATTTTGCTGCCTTGTCGCAGTGTATCTCTGACCTCTTTCGCATTAATTCTCAGTAAACAGGAGCTTTAATACTTCATCATTTAATCTCATTTAATCTGCAGTGGCACAGGCAACCAAAAGAAACATATTTTCACTATATATCACAGCGTACTTTGGCTTTCTGGCATTATAATGAGCTATTTCTCACACTTCCTCCCAAGGACAAGGCCTTAAGGTTGCACGTTTTATTAAAATGCTAAATTTAAAAAAATGTGATAATATTGAGTGGAGTTTATATCATTAATGTCCAGTCCAACAATATTCATAAGTGAGACTGGATATAATTAGATTCATGTGCATGTTAAAGAAAGCTAATTTGACAGTTACAGTGACAAAATGTTTAAAAATGAATGTCTTTGTGTTAGATAAAAAATAGCCAACAAAGTG
This sequence comes from Labeo rohita, assembly GCF_022985175.1. NCBI lineage: Eukaryota > Metazoa > Chordata > Actinopteri > Cypriniformes > Cyprinidae > Labeo > Labeo rohita. Next base: position 15,169,745 of record NC_066884.1, on the reverse strand, counting down.
TATAGAGTGAAGAAAAAAATATAATGTATGTGAAATATACTGTATGTATATTAATATAATATATCAGTTATTTATATAATAAAAGTATATATTTGAAAGAAAAATATATTAATAATTTAAAAATGTGTAAAATGAAAAAAATGTATACATTTAAATCAGTTTTAAATTATTAAATAAATGAGTTGTTTTTGTGTTAAAGTAGTATACAGAAAAATATATTTCATATTTGTATTATATTTAATATTTAAAAAATACATAAATGTGTAAAATATAAATAATATAAATATCTTGTATTTTTAATATATAAGAATTAAATGTAATAAATATTCATGTATTAAATTATTAAATAAAATATCAAATAAAAATATTTCAATAAAAACACATTTACTTAATGTAAAAATTAAATATGAAATAATATGAAATGTTATCTTTGTATTAGATAAAAAAGTATCCAACAGTGTATACAGTTAATAAAAAATATATAATGTATATGAAATTTACCGTGTGTGTGTATATATATTTAGTTATTTATATATTAGTTATTTATATATTAAAAGAGTATATATTTTAAAGAACACTGTATTTATTAAAAATGTGTAAAAATATTTCTACATTAAATCAATTTTAAATTATTAAATAAATTAGTTATTTTTTTGTTAAAGTAGTATAAAGTAGTCTTTTAAAGAAAAATATATTTCATATTTTTATTATATTTAAAACATACATAACAAATGTCTAATATAAATATACATTCTATTATATATGTATATATATATATATATATATATATAAAACTTACATATATTAAATATTCATATATTAAATTATTAAATATTAAAAAAAAAAAAAGTATTATAAAAATATTTTAATAAAAACATATTAATAAAGAAATATTTTAAAGAAAAATGTTTAAACTATTAAATAAGTTATTTTTTATATTAAAGTAGTATACATTTAAAGAAAAATATATTTAATATATTTTTAAATACATTACAAATGTTTAATATATAAATATATGTTGTATTTTTAATACACAGATGATTATATTGATCACTAAATATTAAATAAAAAAGATTTTAATACAAAAAAATAATAAAGAAAATAATTCATAAAATGTGTAAAATTAAGTAAATATTAGTTATTTTTTATGTTAAAGTAGTATATATTTAAAAATATATAACTGATATTTTAAAAAATATATTACAAATGTTTAATATATAAATATATGTTCTATTTTTAATGCATAGATGATTATATTTATCACTAAATATTAAATAAAAAAGATTTTAATAAAAAATTAATAAAAGAAAATAATTTTAAAAGTGTAAAATGAAGTAAATTATTTATTTTTGTTAAAGTGGTATACATTTAAAAAATATATAATTGATATTTAAAAAAATATATTACAAGTGTTTAATATATAAATATGTTATATATATATATATATATTTATACATTAAATTATTAATAAATAAATAAATAACTGATATTTTAATAAAAATATATTAATCAAATATTTAATATAAAATTCTATATTAAAATATATTTAAATAAATATATATTCAACTTTATATACTGAACATTCATATATTTAACTTGTATGTCTATATAGTAAATATATAGCAAAATATTTTTAGCAAAATATTTACATATTTTTATTATATAAAGAAATAATATATTTAGTTTAAAATATTTAAACTAAAATTTCAGATGCTACTTGATATGACATTCTGTATGTAATAAGTATCAGAACACATTTTAATTCCACTACAGGACTGTATTGAACACACCAGCTGACCTTTATGCCAGAACTGCAAGAGTGAGTGTATTAACCAACTCTTGTATTGCTAAGGATCCTGAAAGTGTCCTCAGAAGTCATCTTCTCATGTCTGAACCTAAAGGCTTCTCAGCTTCAGCAGACTTCCTGCCACTGCTGGTTTGAGAGTGCCGATCAAACAGGAATCTCTCTCTGCCACTCTCGCAGTCACTGGGGGAAACTCATCTATCAAAGAAAGACTTATACCCCCCTTTTGCACTTCCTCATCCCCGTCCCGTCTTATCCTGCGACCCGGCGCTAAAAAGAGTTCGAGTGAAAAACACACAATTAGGCTGAACTTCAGCAGAGACTGATCTATTAAGTGTCTCTCAGGGGGTGAGTAAAAGGACACCCAGCTTCCTCTTAAACCCCCGTTCAGACGGCCCGACTAAATCAGACGAATGCAGACGAGAGACTCGCTTTACGATGACACGTAGAAGTGCCTATTAGACAGAGACAAATGAATGTGGAGAATGTAAGTTTGGAGGTTCTGGTGTAATAATCAGCAGGTGTGTCCTCTTAATGTCTTACATCATAGTGTAAATGTTCAGAGTGAATATTGTCCCGCAACTACAGTACCTGCTGTCGTTAAGAAGGAACAGATTGTGGTGAAGAACAATGAAGATAAAAAAAAAAGGCTTAAGAAAGTGATGTTTTTTTCTCCCCCCTCACAGAAGTTTATCAAATTATGTTGGAGAAAATTATTCTAATTCAACACATCTGAGCCAGATGGAGGCAGTGGTCCGTCACGATGTGTTTGACAGCAGGGATGTGATAACTTCCAAGTGCAGTTCAAACAGTTTTGTTGAAGACTTTGATGCAGGGAGAGAAAAGTCTCTCGGAAACCATTTCCGCTTCTACCAAAGATTCCCTTGTGAACATGCCACCTGAGGACACGAACCGCCTCTATATTTAGAGATTATTGACTCGGTATACAAACAATAATGGGCTTATCTCTGCAAATTGAATGGGGAAGGATATATTTAAAAGAAATGAAGCTGTTTTATGTAACCATTCAAACCCTGGTTGATCACTGAACCACTGCAGCTATTTTTGATCTATTAATCAATACTGTAATCAGATCAAATCAAGATAATAATGAATCTTTTTTTTTTTTTTTTTCTATTAAAACTCTCCTTATCTTTCTCGTCAGGGACCATTGGCCCCAGCGTTCCTTCTCCGAGTTCTAGAAATTTCCTCTCTTCCATCTGTGAACTGGTTTGGGTGTCAGACAATGTGCAATCTTCAGATTCTAATTAGCTGAAAGTGTGTTCCTGCTGCGTTAGTGACAGAGCTTAGAATATGCTGCATTCAGAGCTTTCTAAATATCAGAGACGTCGTGCGAGTGTTCAGCACGAGCTGACAGAGGAACAGCAGCAGCCGGATCTGAGACCATTTCTAGCCGTTTTTTTGTTTGGAAATATGTGTGATGTGTTTTTTCGTACACATGGTGGTTGTTGACAGTTTAAAAAACTTAATTATAACACAAATTATAAAGAAACAAGCTCTGGGTCTTTTTTTTTTTTGTAAGCTGAAGGTTGTAAAGCTAAAGTAATGATTGTTTCCAAACAGGTTTTCTGAACACGTTCCCCACCTAAACCTTATGCAGATCTGGTTATGATATTTCACATATGTACATTTAATTTTAATCCTGTCTGAACTGAACATAAAAAAAAAAAAATACCTACAAACTTTTCAAACTCTGACAAAAAATCCCATTTAGATAGATAGTATTGTCTCTGATTGAAGTTATTTTTCAAATTTTTTGTCATACATTTTGAGCAAAAATTGTAACTGAAGCTAAATTTCTTGTTCTGCTACCAATAATAATTATTATATTTTTATTTTTTATAATATCATTCTGCATTAAAATGATCAGTTATTTGTTGTTGTTAATAATAACAAGTAAATTTTTATAATCTCATCCTGCAATAATTAAATAATTGTAAATGATTATTTAAATAATAATAATAATTATTATTATTTAAATAATAATAATAACAACATGAAATAAAATTAAAATAATAACAATATATATTTTCATTTTTAACATCATTCTATTATTATTATTATTATTATTATTATTATTATTTGTTGTTGTTGTTAATAGTTTAACATTTTTATCATCTCATCCTGCAATAATTAAATAACTTCAGAAATAATTAATAATAATAATAATATAAAATATATATTATTTATTTCATTCTGCTTTACTATTAATATTATTATTATTATAAATATATGTTGTTGTTAAAACAAGTTTAACATTTTTATCATTTCATCCTGCAAGAATTAAATAATAATAATAATAATAATTAAATACAATTCAAATAAATGTAATAATAACTTATATGTTTATATATGTAGTGATTTTTACAAAGATCAAATGCTGTTAATTTCACAAATGGAAGACATTTGGAAAACCAAATCCAGTCAAAATAGTGCTTTACTTTCATTAGGTTCTGCATATTAAGCTGGAATAGAGAAAGTTTGAAAAAATACATACACACTTCAACTTTATTGACTTCTTTTGAGCCATCTGTCATTTATTATTAATGCACAGCCATGATATATGAACTGACCAAAGATGTTAATATATATACTATATACAACAACACAGAGCAGTGCTTCTCTGGTTTCTAATAACGTGTTGATAGATTGAAAGCGCTTGCTAGTCTGCGCTGTGAACATATGCTGTGTGGAATGAAGGCGTGTATCATAAAAGCATTTTACGAATGTGCATTACTGCAGTTATCAGCGCTGTTTGATGTTAATGGTACTCATCTTTGCCTAGCAGCTGACTGCAGTCATACAGTGTTCCTATAACCGTAATAATGCAAACCCTCTTGTTTTGATGTAATGGAAAAGTCTGCTTCCCTCTATTACAGAGGTGATAAGGGTTTAAGGGTCCATTGTTTTTCTTAGAAAAAGCTCCTGGGAGATATTCATGGAAGAAGCTCTTTTCACAGAACATTCTGCTGGTCTGACCACACTCTCCAGCCCCTTTGGTGACTTGGCTGTGTCCTAATAAAGTGGAACAAGCTCAGAGTGTAGCCTATAAATGAGTTCTCTCTCTACTAAGGTGCCGTGCACACCTTAACAAAGTGCTTTTTGCTTCCCTGGGGCCAGACGTACACCACATAGACAGAGGAGCGGTGATTGTTCTTTTCAAAGAGGAAAACCATCCACTAAACATTAAATACAATTCATGAGCAAAGTCTATTCTGCAGCCCGACCGTAGACAATTTACAATTGCAGGTGTTTTCAATTAGTTTAATACCAAAGACCCCATATAATGAAGGGATCCTTTTGTAAGATGTATTTTTGGCATTTTTGCCTTTACCTTGACGGTATGTAGACAGGAAGCAACATGGGAGAGAGAAGACGACGGGATCTGGAATCAGGTCTACGCAGAAACTGAATAATAAAGATGGCTCCGAAAGTAACAAGACACTGTTCAGTGCCAAGTTGTGGAAAAAGTCTTTGCATTGCCTTCCTTCTGATCTCAACATTAGGAAAGAGTGGATGAACTTTATTTTTAATGAAGCTCCAGATCACATCAGCGAGAGCTTGGTCCTTTGTTCACTTCATTTTAACAAGGCCCAATTCAACGCAGGATTTTCAGAAATATTAAAGCTGAAAAATGATGCTGTGCCGACTCTATTGGATCCAACAGTAATGTCGCAACACACAAATGTGAGTAACTGTTTTATTACGTGGTCACCAGGGTTTGACATTACGTTTTTTGCTCACCAGCCACTGTGGCTAGTGGTTTTTCATAATTACTAAGCACTCAGCATTTTCACTGCCCACAATTTTGTTGTTGGGAAATCACGTTTTATATGACTGAAGTTACTGGGATGTAGGCTGTCAAACATACACAACTATTAGCCAGTCATAGCAGTGGGCGTTTACTTCAGAGTCTACAGTCTGCCACGCCAATTCAAACCGAGCGTTCTGATGAGGGGAGGTCAAAACAAGACAGAAAATAGTCTATTACTTCTCAATTATGATGATTTTGTTGTCAAAATCTTGATAACAGTATAAGTGGACCTCAGAGAACAGTACAAAAAAAAAAAAACAGTTCATGACTCCTTTAAAGCCAACATATTTGTTTATAACTATTTTTGGTTGATCTGTGCATATTTCTCTCCTGATTTAGAAAAGATTCATTTTTACTGGAAAGGGCAATATTGTGGATGAAGGGCTAATATTTTAGCATTTATTACAGTCGCACAGCTTTTCACAAGACTTTAACTGATTTTTATCAGCTTTTTGGACTCATTCTGACGGCACCCATTCACTGCTGAGGATGCATTGGTGAGCAAATGATGTAATGCTAAAATTTTTAAGATTAAGAACTTCTACAGCTTGGTAAATGTGGTTGTATATATGTTCAAATCTTTACATTTTCAAAATTACTGATATGCAAGATATGTAAAATAATCAGTTTTATTTTTTTTAAAATGCAAACTATATATAGTAGTGTTTGCATTTCAAAAAATGTATTACAGTTTACCCAAAAAATTCTGAAAATTCTGTTCACTCTGTTCGTCTTTAATTACTCACCCTCATGTCGTTCCAAATCCGTAAGACAAGAAATTGTTGAATAAAGTCATTATTTTTGTTTTCTTTGTGCATAAAAAGTTTGAACCACTGATGTCACATGGACTATTTTAATGATGTCCTTACTACCTTTCTGGGCCGTGAACGTGTCAGGTGCATTGCTGTCTATGCTGGGTCAGAAAGCTCTCGGATTTCATCTGAAATATCTTAATTTGTGTTTCGAAGATGAACGAAGGGCTTACGGGTTTGGATGACATGAGGGTAAGTAATGACAGAATTTTCATTTTTGGGTGAACTATCCCTTTAATGTATCTAAATGTAAATCATTTAGAATCTGGGTGTTGCCAAAATCCTTCAATTTTTAGTGAAACTGTCTTTTGTGAGAAAGTGATCTGCGGCATCAGAAACAGTGAAAGATGTCTCTAGTGATGGGAAATAACGGGTCACACCAAGGGTGCTGGAACACAACAAACTAAGCGCTGAGAGATCAATAACGATGGTGGCATTGACTGTAATGTGAGAGGGCATAGTGAAGACATTGGTATCACTCTAAAAAAACAGCTTGTTCCAGACTTCGTGTCTCAGACGGTTTACCCGCACGGTTGCCGTTATGGATGAAAGCTTTTATCAAAGGGCCCAGAGCTCCGAGGTTCACGCTGAACGTCTACACGGAAATCAATACCACAGTATCTCAGGTGGCGGACCGGTGGACTTTGACTGCACGTTCTGTCAGGGAGATCATTCATCATAGAGGGTGATGGAGACCCTCAAGACCTTTTTTTCACTCGCTGCCTTTCATTCTTATTGTCAGAGGGATCATGTGAAATTAATATCTCTACAGTTGTCCATGTGGGTTCATGGCCCGGGTCTGCACTATTCCATCAACTGCAATATTCTCTCAAAGTAAAAGCAGAGCTGACAGAGTTACACCTCGTTTTAGCCAAGTAAACGCCTCACAGAATCAGATTTTGAACTATCAGCACAAAATCTCATCCAGTTTGTGGCTTGTTCTGGCCAATTAGCCTGGAAATTTTAAGGGCCTAGGAGTTTACATGGATCTGCATTTTCTCAAATAAATGAGAAGATATTCTCCTGCAACAATAACTATAAAATGTAAATTTCCACTATAGAGAGGACAGAGTCACATTCTGAGCTAGCATTGGAGACTTGTTGCTGAACAGCAGTATCCGGACAGACATTCTGCCTGTGGTCACTGCTCCAGAGCTTCTGGACATCCCATCCACAGCACTGACAAGAAGATCACATCAACCTGACAGCACCTCCTACAGGGGGCCACACATCTCTCATCTGTAACCCAGTGTTAGCAGAGCTGATTGACAGCTCACACTCACACTGGCGATGAGGAGACACCTCAGTGCATTGTTATGCAGTATTTCTGCCAAGAGGCTTCTGAATTAATGTGAATGGTTTTAAGAAGCAATGCTTGATGTCCTTTTCTGCTCAGCTGTATGTTCATTTGCAGTAAGACAGTGGAGGTGGATAATGCATACCAGTTATTATGGAGTTATTTTATTATAATTTTTTTTGCCTTGATTTTAATAGGACAGTTAGTTGACAGGAACCAAAGTGGGAAAGAGAGGGGAGTGTGATCAGGAAAGATCCATGAACTTGGGACGCCCGATGCGCAACACCGCTGTATATTGGCATCCTGCCCCACGGGTTATCAGCAGACTGTAAGGCTGATTAAACACAGGGAAACTTTTTGCCAATGTTGCCAAACTATGTTGCTTGGGCACTTTACCACTAAGAATGGGAAACAAATTTCTGGATTGGTCGTGGGCCCTGTGTCTCATGTCCCATTGACAGTAACACTGCTCAGAAAATTTACCAATATATATAGACCTACAAAAACACAAAATATAGTTACTAAAACCTTGAACTGCAAACAGAAAATTTAAAGGAACACACCACTATTTTTTTGAAAATAGGCTCATTTTCCAACTCCCCTAGAGTTAAACAGTTGAGTTTTACCGTTTTCAAATCCATTCAGCCGATCTCCAGGTCTGGCAGTCGCACGTTTAGCATAGCTTAGCATAGATCATTGAATCCGATTAGATCGTTAGCATCTCGCTCAAAAATGACCAAAGAGTTTTGATATTTTTCCTACTTAAATCTTGACTCTTCTGTAGTTACTTCGTGTACAAAGACCGACGGAAAATGAAAAGTTGTGATTTTCTAGGCCGATATGGCTAGGAACTATACGCTCATTCCGGCGTAAAAGTTTCAGCAAACTTTTTGAAAAAGTTGGCAGCAGAGTTCCTTGATTATTATGCCAGAATGAGAGTTCCCAGTCATATCGGCCATTTCAAAATATTGAAACTCTCTGGTCATTTTTTGAGTGCTAACGGTCTAATCAGATTCAATGATCTATGCTAAGCTATGCTAAAATCTCCAGACCCGGAGATCGGCTGAATGGATTCGAAAACGGTAAAACTCAACTGTTTAACTTAAGGGGAATTGGAAAATGAGCTTACTTTCAAAAATAGTGGCGTGTTCCTTTGTCTCATTCAAAATTTTACCAAAAACTACATAATTATACTGAAATAACACTGATTCATGTCTTCTTTCTTTGTAATTTTTCTTTTTCTCAAAGTAATACTGTAATTTCAACTATATTTCAAATCACATATTGTGGTGGCAATGACATTCATTTTTTTTTTTTTTTTGGTCTAGCTATGGCTAATTTTATAGCTAGCAGTTTATGTATTCATAAAGTTCGCCTGTAATAGAAAATCTCTGTTTTCATCTCTTTCTCTAAAGGCTAAATTTTATTAATCATAATCCCTATTTGGACGATAATTGTTTTTTATGGGTACGCAAGTTATTTTCACCATTTACAAGGGGTAGTCTGTGATTTTATTGCTGTCCAAATCCAGAATGTCTGTTTATCTCTCACCTCACGTGTAAAAATACCCAGCTGAACTACCTACTGTTTTTTGACAAACACCAATGTTGTGTGGTAATTTAATTGCTGTCTAAATCCACATCTCTGAGTTTAAAAGAAGAAATCGATTCAAAATTCAATATTTAAATCCTTTTTAACCACTACTGAACACCATATGGTAACTCCTGTCATTTGCATGCATATTTATTTCTGAAATGCTGGAAAGTATTTACAAGAACAATATTTCATAGCTGTTCCATCAGAGCGAGTGGGAGCAGAAAGAGAAGAAAAGCACAAAACATTCGAAATGGGTCTTTGGCAATTGTAGGTATGCAGTACAGTTTTAAAATGTGTATTATATGTGTATTGTATATAATTACATACAACTATAGAGATTTAAATAAATAAATAGGATTAGATATTATAAAATATGCTTTGAATAAGAATACATTTTACATAAGTAATTTTAATACATTTTACACAATAAGAAGAATAAATAATTTTAAAACAATAAAAAAGTGACTATTTTTATCACAGAACCCGCTTTTAAACTGTGAATAAAACACGATCCGAATCCATGAGGTGACATGTCAATTTATTTTTACGGATGTCCGCATGAGAAACAATTACCGTGAATGATAACGTGAATTACTGTGAATGATTAATCCATGCACATTTCTACCTTGTAATATTTAATTAAAATGTCAAAACTTGATATTCCGTTTTTTTCTGGTGACATACGCCAGACAATCATTTCATCCACCTAAACCCTGAATCTTTCTTACGACTGAAGTTTGCATTCATATCATGCAATCGGGTTTGATGAATTGCACCAAGACCCTGTTGTTCATTTTTTCTTTTCAATAACCTGTTACACACAGCTGTGCTGTACATCACAATATGGAAGAGTCATCTCCGCTTCTGTTACACCATGACTTTAATATGCAAAAGTAAATAAAAAATTCCCACTGTTTGCATAATTTGAGAAAATCACAGATTGAAAATGAATTGGATATTAGTTATTGTTATAGTTTTAAATAATAATGAAGATTATATTGTGGATTAAATAGTTTACAGTTGACAGTGTGGGTCTGGCAGAGGGGTAAAACTGAAGTTACGTCACTGTTCTTACCTCATTTCCCTGTGAACCTGTAAACACCCGCCGATCTTCACCTCATGACTCTTCTCCTCCACTGTAACACCTTCAAACCCTGATTAATTGACTTGTCAGCAGAGTATTTTTATCCTGTTCTCCTGTTGGCTATGGATCCACAGTCCTTCCCAGTGTCCTCTGGTGTCCTACCGAGCACTGGGTGATGCTTTGGGCCAATCAAGCCCTTCTGTCACCTAGCGGCACCAGTGGAGCACCTGATTGGAGGACAGGAGTGATGGAACTTCCTGTCCTGATTGTTTGACTTGGGGCCCGAGGCTATAATGTTCCCCCACAGTGTGCGGAGGAACCTACAGCATGTTAAGTCCGTGTGGCATTGGGAATGTAAATTTGGAATGACACTGTAGCTGGCTGCAAATTAGCACAGCTTTACTCAGAGGAAGTTCTGGAGAACCTCGCGGCAACAATACAGATTCAATTTCACACATAGTGGGGTTTAGTGAATGGTGTGGCTTGACAAACTGCACATTTATGGTTATTTACTTTGCAGATCTTTTCACCGAAGGGACATATAAATATAAACGCACTGCAGGCTGACATAACCAACACGAGTGAATAAAGGTATAAAGATACAGATAAAGCCCTATAAGCATTCAGAGTGGCACTTGAAATTAAACACAGCCATAAAATTCTCTGTTATGTAACAAGTCAGCAGAGGTTTAGCCTGTAAAAGTAAAACAAATATTTTCAATAAATTAAGAACGGTTTGGTTTGGAGGCATTGTTGCTTCGCAAGCATTTGAAGTTCCCTCTGAGACCATGTAGCATAATTAAGTTTGCGAGAGGTCTATTCCGCCGCACGGCAAGTTAAACTCAATTCGCCATTCTGATTGTTACCTAAACCCTCTGTGGGGCTCAGGAACAGAAACTGTCGATGATATTTGACTATTTAATTATTCCGTTTTATTAAATACACCACACTGCTGCCACATACAAGATTCAAAGTCGACATTTCGTACTTGAAAGCAATCAAAATATGTTTCATAAGCAGTCGAACCAATGGGAGCGTAACTAGGCTTGATGATTGGTATTAGGCATGTGGGGCTGGTATTAAATCTTTGAAACTCACAGAGAGAACGTCTCACAAACACATGCGCTTAAAAAGCTTCGGTTTCAGCTGTAATAGCATTAACTCGAGATATCTGCTGTAAATATTTTTCATAACTTTGCTCCCAGATGACAGTCAACTGAAGTCAATAGTCCACCAAAGCAATATATTAGACAATCTCTTTTCTTCGTACAGTATTTTCTTTTGTCTTTCTGAAGAAAGCTATGCCGGTGCTATGAAGGTGAGCAAATGACAGAATTTACATTTTTTTGTGGATTATGAACTCGGCACCTTCTGACAGGCGCCGTTCGGTGCTGACAAAGAGACCTGGCCCCGTCTGTTGGCATTTGTCCGATCATAGGGATGTATTCCTGAGGGAGATGTGTGACAGGGCCTGGCCTTTTTTGGGTCACCAGAACAATCATGCCAGCACTTCAACTTGGAGACTTCAAATGCTAGTCTGAACCATTTGGTTCACCGATTCAACAGATTTATGGGATGTATGTTTTGTCTGTTTTTGCTTGAGTGTATCATGTTTACTTTGTGCCGAGATAACTCTGTCCTGCCCTCCCTTTTTTCACACCAGTGACCAGACTCCAATGGAGCAGAGCGTAGAATCCACTCACCTCTCGCTGTTACAAATAAACTACAGAGAGCAACCTACAAAGGGCTGCAGAAAAACACCCAAGAGAAAACAACCTTCATGTATCAGCTCAACTGGTGAGATATGGTGGCAGCAACACAAAAGGTATAAATCGTATACCTTGAATGCACTGTAAGTTGTATGAAAATGCTGTCAAATGTACATTTTATAAATTGTTACAGTTTACAAAACATAACATTTATGTCTAACAAGTCATATCATGTCTGAAGAATTTTTCTTATACTAAATATTGAACACTAAATCACACATTTGGAATTAATTGAATTAATAATTAATTTTACCACAAAAATTTTGAGATTAATCAAAATTAACCCATGTGCAACTATTACAGAAGGTTTAAGCGCTCACTGATGCTCCAGAAGGAAACACGATGCATTAAGAGCTGGGGGGTGAAAACTTTTGGAATTTATAAATCAAAGTACATGTAACTTATTTTGTCTTTTGGAAAACATGTAAGTATCTTCTGTAGTTTCTGAAGGGCTGTACTAAACATAAAAATAAGATATTTAGGAAAAAAAAAAGACACATATTCATTCTGTTCAAAAGTTTTCACCCCTGGCTCTTAATGCATTGTTTTTCTTTCTGAAGCATCAGTGAGCGTTTGAACCTTCTGTAATAGTTGCATGAGTCTCTCAGTCATTCTTAGTGGATCTCAAAATCATACAGTCATTGTTGGAAAGGGTTCAAATACACAAAAATGCTAAAAAAACCAAAGAATTTGTTAGACCTGAAGGATTTTTCTAAGGAACAGCGGGCAGTTCATGACAAACAAGGGACTTGTGAACAAAACAAACTAAACTATCACTAAACAACAACAACAACAACAAAACACAGCTGTGGAACATTCAGGTAACAACACAGTATCAAGAATCAAGCGTATGTACATTTTTGAACGGGGTAATTTTTATAAATTAAATTTTTATTTTTTCTTGTGGACTATATGTGTATGTCTTTAATGTGAAATATATTATTCAGGTCAGTACTAAATGAAAAATAACATACACTTTGTATGATCCCTCTTATTTTGGTAAAACATTTTGCAGATTCTGCGAGGTGCATGTATTTTGACCTCAGCTGTATGTATATACATGTCACAAAGGTGACTTTGTTTTAAAGTTAAATTCAGACTTGGGCTCTCGGACAGGCTCAAGCATTACAAAAATGTCGAAGTCTTCAGAAACCAGCTTTGTGTGAAAACAGCCTAGTTAATCACTAAAAATCTTTTATACATTCATTCATAACACAATGCTTTAGCTTCAGAATGTTTACAGTATACTGCATGAGGAACTTTTGACAGGCCTAGTCTTCATTCTCTTTATATAATATAATTTATTGTTATATTGAAAACAGCAGTCAGGATTTTCTACCGAAATTCATATTTTTTGTAGCATGAAAGAAAACAGCTTGAGGGTGAATAAATGTGTAAATGTTGACAGAATTGTGAATTAAACCAACTGTAGTTTCAGTATTAAGATTAGGCTTAATCTCAGACCTACTTGTTTTCACTTTTGTATAAAGTCTGACCACCGAAAATGAAGCAAAAGACATGGATGTAGAATGGCACACAGGTCTTTGTTTTACACCGATTTCTCTGTGCGCGCCACTCTCGAGGGAGAGGGATTGATCAGCCTCTCCGCACGGAAAGATTGTCGAACTGACAGGAAGGCCTGTCTCACAGCTGGCCCGACAAAAGCAAAGACAGTGTGTGAGAGCGCACAGCTGTGCTTAGAGATGCATTCCTGCCTAATTAAAACAGGTAGGCCTTTTCTCAGACTCACACCCGCTTTCAGCAGCGGTCCCATGATGCCATCTGTCAAACACTCATGACTCTATCACACTGCTGACTGAGAGTGTGGAGTTTCTCTAGTCAGTTTGAGCTTCTCACCAACTTTCTTTTTTTGAGGTGGAGGAAGTAGAGGTAAATAATAAATAACGGCAGATGATTTTTTGGTGACAAACACAAAATGTGAAACATAAGAGACATGCTGCTTTTTCCATAAAGTCTGACCACCGAAAATGAAGCAAAAGACATGGATGTAGAATGGATGTAGAATGGCACACAGGTCTTTGTTTTTCACTGATTTCTCTGTGTGTGCCACTCTCGAGGGAGAGTGGGCGATATACCAGGGCGATCTACTGGTGGGTGATATACCAGTAGAAATTTGTCAACTGGTAGATTTTGGACTATCCAGTGCTAGACTGGTAATCTGGCATACTGGGCATTTTCCCAGTGGGCTGGTACTGCCAAGGGAAAAAAAAAAATGGCATCGTATGGTCACAAAAACTTATCTTTGCATGCGTTTTTAAGCACTGCAGTTTAAAAATAAGTGATTTTAAGCCGTTGAAATAATCAGCAGCAGAACTCATTTTGCTATACAGCAATTATCGGTTTGTAAACATTCAGGATGCACACACATCATGGTTGCAGAAAACTCCAGAGAGATAGCCTACGGCTACAGAATTACATGGATACAGTACTAAATAGTTACATTTAAAAAGATTATAGATTATATTGATTAGATGTCAAGAGCTGTGTTATTCAACGAAATTGACGTTAGATAGTGGAATAGTCTTACAGATCCGAAACAGGGATGACGTTTTTTGTGGGCGGAGCCTATCTGGTGACAGAAAATGACAGTTTTCAAGTGGCAGTCTATGGAGCCATAGAATAAAATAATAAAAAGGTAAATTTGATTTTATATTTTTTAAATTCTAACTTTATTCTTACAATTCCGAGATTATATCTCACAATTCTAATAAGGAAAAACAACTCGTCATTCTCTCTTTGCTCAAAATAGGAGTTTATATTCCACACTTCTGGCTTTTTTTCCCCTCAGAATTGACAAACTCACCATTTTTGAGTTAAATTGAGTTATGAAGTCTGAATTACGAGATATAAACTTCAGAATTGTGAGCTAAAATAAAAAAAAATGTTATGTAAGAATGTTAATAGTAATAGGTTTAAATAATATGTCTGCTATCTGTAGGGCTAATACAATACGTCCCCTACGAACAGCATACGTGAATATTATGTAGACCTATTGTTTAAATCAAATCTATGCTTTAAAAGTAGAGAAATCATAGTAGTTTTCATCCATAGTATGTATGTTTAAATGTATGCGTTTAGCTTCAAATGGTGTCTTTGACAACAACATTCTATAGAAATTATTTGCATTCCCATTTTGACATCAAAAGGTACAAAAAAGGCACTTTTTCCTCTTATTCTATGGATTTTACCCATTTACCTCCACTTGTTACCAGTGTTTTTCTGTAACCACTATGCGCGCGCAGCTGCAAGTGACGTAACTGTGACGTCTACTCCAAATTGGTTTATATGCGCATACTGTCTGGGAGTGCTGTTAGAGAGGTGCACACATGAGAAGGGGGTGTTCATAGAGAGCAGGAGTATTGAACTGAGTTATTTTTACCTCTTTATAGGCCTTGAACGGGTAAATACACACACTTGTAAATGAACGTGTTTGCAAGTATCCTTGTAAACACGGTAATTTAGGTCTTAAGTGAAAGCAAACAGTTGAGAAAGAAAACACATATGTAACAGTATACTGGATCCGGGAAGCTCTTAAAGTGACAGCAGTCTAATATTCCAGCTGTCTGTCCTTCATGTTAATCAAACAACAAAAAAGAGAAAATCTCTCACTTCTCTTGACTAAATCACTTTTGTAACTGTAATAAGAAGAAATATATATTTAATTTACACAGTAAAGTATATACCATGTTTTTATACATTTGATTACGTTATACATTGTATGTAGCTTTTTTATTTATTTGTTCTACTGTAGTTTTTTTGTCCTATTGCTTTAATTAGTTTTTTATTGTTATTTAATCAATGACTGTTTAATTGTCTTCAGTAAGCTTAAGCTTTTTTTTAAAATTTAGGATTATTAGGAGTATTATTTTTTTGTGATATTGACACTGGCTACAAGAATTATGAATTTTCTATGGTATCGAAAATTTTGATATCATAAGGATCTTATTTAAAGCAAAAACATATATATATATATATTACACACACACACACACACACATATGTGTATATATATATATGTGTGTATGTGTGTGTAATATATATATATATATATACATACATGCAATTCTGAGAAAAAAATAATTGCAAGATATAAACTCAAATTTGTGAGATAAATTTGCAGTTCTGAGAAGAAAAAAAAGTCACAATTAGCTTTATTTATTTGTTCTGAAAAACAATTATGAGATGTAAACTAATTATGAGATGAAAAACTTCTGAATTTCAAAAAAGAAAATCTTTAAAAACTGAAAATAAGAATTTTTCAGTTTTTTATCCAATGACAGAAACAAGCCTCCAGAAAAAAGGTCACCATTCACTTTAATTGTACAGAAAAAGCATCATGAAATGAACAAACAATAGCAGAATTTCTGCATGAACTATGTCTTTAATATTCATAATGTTTTGTTATGCTACAGACACTCAAAAATAAATGGATTTCGCTTTTGTTTTACCTTCCAAGACCAAGGTAAATTGCATCAAGGAGTGTTTTTAAACTCGTATTTAACAATGAAAGAAGCCATCCATCTTTCCATTAAAGGAATAACGCACAAGCGTCCCTCGCAGTTCATCATGACAGACTCACTCCGCGTCCTTAAGCTACGCTTCCAACCTTGCACGCGCACAATGGGCAGATGTATTAAACAGCCTCCCATTCATCCTCCCTCTGAGGATCCACATGCATGCAAAAAGCCGAAAGCATGCACGCCGTTATT
Organism: Labeo rohita; assembly: GCF_022985175.1. Classification (NCBI taxonomy): domain Eukaryota; kingdom Metazoa; phylum Chordata; class Actinopteri; order Cypriniformes; family Cyprinidae; genus Labeo; species Labeo rohita. The sequence continues at coordinate 15,152,818 of NC_066884.1, read as the reverse complement.
GATTGCACGCGGTTATGCGTGCTTAGCATATTTTGCCCAGGACGCCATTGTGACGGAGTGCAGCTGAGAAATGTGCAGGGATTCATGATGAAGAGGGCAGTGATGTGTTAGCAGAACAGAACTGCTGAGTCTGGACTCAAACACAACGGCACACGTGGGGCTGTAGATGTGGAGCATATGAAAGCTTTAAATGTTTCACTGGAAAACTAGACTACACTTGCCAGAGGGAATCTACAGGCCTCAGTGAGATACAGTGATGCCGAGGGACTCAAGACTTCGGCCGCTGGCATTAACAAAGAAATGCATCAGTCTAATTACCTGCAAAAAAATCTTCATTAAATGTTAATTATGCTCACTGTTAGTTTTAGGACTGATCAGTTGACTCAGTGTCTGGCTGTGTTCCAAAACATAGTGAGATTGCTTGCTATCTACTGCTAACACAGTAACTAATCAGTATAGAACTTCTGATGTCCTTACTACCTTTCTGGGCCTTGAACTTGTCAGTTGTGTTGCTGTCTATACAGAGTCAGAAAGCTCTCAGATTTCATCAAAAATATCTTCATTTGTGTTCCTAAGATGAACGAAGGTCTTATGTGTTTGGAACAACATGAAGGTGAGTAATTAATGACAGAATTTTAATTTTGGGGTGAACTAACCCTTTAAACATCACTGAAAACAAATATGATTAGAGTGAATTAAAAATGAACATCTGGATTCCAAAATTTGAGATCAGTCAAAAAAATCCTGAGGGACCAAACTATGCAATTAATTATGAATTCTTTCATTTATCTTTTGTTTATTTTTTCTTCCACTTTGTATAGTGAGAATAGACGTCGTAGCTGGTTAATGCTACAAAAGCAAAGGGTGGAGTCCAAAGCTTGGGAGTGAAAAAAGAAGCTGACGCAGTTGTAACTTTTGGGTTTTACATGAGATTCATGTACGTTAGACTGAGTTTAATTGGGTGTTGAACAATGAGCAACATTGTACTGAGTCAGTTGAGGTTGGACAGTTTCAACAGCACTGACATAAAAATGACAACCATTTGCCTCCATTAAATAACAAAGTACCTGAATTAGTTATGCGACTGCGGTCTGGATGAGATTGTATTGCTGCAAGATTTGATTTATCTATTCTACAACTCCTTCCAAGGAGAGAAATAAGTAGACAGCAGCAAAAGAAGCGGATAAGAGAAAGGAAGTGAAAACTGCAGAGACAGAAAGAAAAATGAAAGGGGAGGAGACCAACAGAACAGAACAATATTACAGGACTAAATTCAGTTTGAGCGATTCTGAGAGAAAAAAAAATTGCAGTTGACCGACAATGGTTTTTGAACGGCCGAAGCCATTAGTGTCGACATACGGAAGACCAAGGATAGTTGTCACACAATTTTTTGACCAAAGCAATGGTTTCATATTTTTGTCTATCCATTTGGACAATTATTTTGTATTTCATAAGTGCCAATTTTGCAAGAACAGTTCTATAAAATACCATTTGTGGTTCTGTTGTGACAACTTGATATTTAAGCAAGTTCTTTGTTGTCTTCTACCTCAAATGAGGACAATCATTTTTTGTAAAGTTCTCACTTTTCTCCATTTAGAGTCTATGACTGCGTTTTACTGCCAAGTTAAAAGTGTCTCAAAATTACAAGAATAAAGTCAAAATTACAAGAATAAAGTTGAAATGATTCGAGAATAAAGGTTAGTTGTCACATAATTTGTTGACCCCAAAAAAAAAAACATTTGATATTTTTGTCTTACCATTTTTGGACAATTTTGAATTATTTTGTATTGCTTAAGTGTCAGTTTTCTCACTGTTCTCCATTTGGAGTCTACGGCGGTGTTTTAGTGCCATGTTAAAAGTGTCTTGAAATTACAAGAATGAAGTCTAAATTACGAGAATAAAGTCGAAATGTTTCCAGTACAAATTCGAAATGTTTTGAAACAAAGACGAAATGTCTCGAGAATAAAGTTGGAATTACGAGAATTAAATCTAAGCAATTAAAGTTAGAATATTTTGAGAGTACAGCCTGCGCATGCAAATTGCCTGGATTGGGACCACCGGGAGAAGTTGCCAGATTTTATTTTAAAATATGTTGGATTATTAGCAGATATCATACCATGTGTTATACTCACAAGGACAGTATGCTTGGAAATAATATTTCATGTCTTAGATTGCATTCATTAGGCTTATTGTACTGTGCCAGCCACCCAATAATAGCAATAAGCTTTGTGCTTTTGGTACTTTTAATATAAAACAAAGTCTCAGCTTTCAAAATCTGTTGGTTTTATAGCGAAATACAACCAACGTGTCTTGCAATCATGTATTTCACATTCTTTAATGCGGAGGGACAGATCGTTGTATTCATGTGAATCGTCTTTTCGATTACAACGAGACATTTGTTTCCTTAAATTATACTGTTTTTCTTTGTGAAAATTTCACCAAGTACTTCACAAAAACATCTGTGGCATCCAATCTTTAATTCATCACATGTATTTAATTAAAAACAACAATAAAACGTTCTAAAGGTTGCAGTGAACTCCAACTCGTTAACATAAGTTATACTGTTGTCTTTTCTGAGGTATATAAGTGATTCACAAGCTGTTTTATTCATGGTAAATGATTGGAAATAATATTTAACATCTTCCATTCATTATTTATAGCATGCCAGCCACCCAGTAATCGCAATAATTTTGTGCTTTGTTTCTTTTAATATAACACAGCTCAGTTTTCAAATTCTGTCAGTTTTATTATGAAATACAAATTATAAATGTGTTTTTCCTCTTTATTTCAAGTTTACAACACGATATAAACGTGAAGGAACATCAGAAGGAATAAAAAAAAAAAAATAGAGCTTAAGTTAATTTTCACATGCTGCTTAAACTGAGGCGAATACAGCAATCTGTCACGCCACATTAAAGAGCATGAAAAACACATTATTGTAATTAACATATTGTTTGTATATCGCTATAAAACTGACTGATTTTGAAAGCCGATATTTTTGGAATGTCTCCTGGTGCTCCCAATCCGAGCCATTCGCATGCACAACAGGCTAGAATATACTCTCAAAATATTATAACTTTAATCTCATAATTACTACGAATTAAATCTGATGTAAATTTGACTTTGTTCTCAAAATATTTTGACTTTATTCTTAAAACATTTAGACTTTATTCTTGAAACGTTTTGACTTTTTCTCTGAATTTTGACTTTATTCTCGAAATATTATGACTTCAATCTCACAATGTTTTTTCTTTTTAACGTGGCACTAAAACGCTGCCGTAAGAGTCTGATAAAGCTTGGGTGATCATTTTGAACACATGCCTGCTTTTCTTGCATACACATCATGCTTGTTTTTGGGGTAAAACATATAATTAACGTGCATTTCATGACTCCGTTGAGCAGTCTGCATCCCTTACCTACAAGTGACCCTTCTTTCACTCACCTTGTGTTACTAAACCTTTGAAGTCCCGTAGACACTCATTACAGACTCAGAATCACTGTTCTCGACTCTGATTGACTGACAGTGTGGAAGTACCTTGCAGTCACTTATAGCTATAAGGCTTTTAGAGGACAATGTATGTGTGTACATACTGTATATGTGTAAGTGTGTGTGAACGGCAAGGCTGTCACACTCCCCTCTCATCTTTTTCCTCAGGTCAAGAGAGCCGGCTGTCATCCCTCCTAGAGAAAGTGTAAGATGTAAAGTAACTATAGAATGAGTTGTGAAAAACCCTTCAAAGACGCACTCAACAGCAGGAGGCTAATTTTGGTAACAGTTATAATACAGGCTCATTACCTTCCCCGTCAGTCAGCTTGAAAAAAGCCTGTGTGCCCTGTTTCGGGTGCTCAAACAGAAGCCTGACATCCATCTGACATGCAAATATTAAAACTGATCAAATACTTCCACGTTGGGAATAATGGTTTAGACTCAATAGCTGATAACATCTCAGATCAGTTGCTTTCTGACCAGCGTGATGGCTTTTACAAAGACGTCTCCCAGCGCTGATTTGCCTGTTTGTGGGTTTTAAAATAGCACCATCTGACAAACAAGGAGGTCTACGGGAAGGGAGGATCGGCAAGAAGAACAGAATCATGATGTCTTAGACTTGGCAGTTTGGTTTAGCCTTTCTGGCAATGTCTTGTTTCCAAATATAGGAGCATATTGTCCACTACCAACCTGCTTTAGGACTTTATTGAAGCTTTATTGCTGCCCTAAAATGTAGCATGACGAACCTTCAGACCAAAAGTCTGTCTAATCTCCCCCAAAAGACCTTGGAATGGCTTGACCCAGTTTCTCTGGGGATCATCCAGTTTGAGAATTTGGTTAGCTTCTGTTGCAGAGTTTTTCTCTTTTTTTATTGGTGATTGTTCTGGGCTGATCAGTTGTGACCTTTTTGAAGGGGACCTATTATGCAAAATTCACTTTTATAAGGTGTTTGAACACTGATGTGTGTCCACAGTGTGTGTAAACAACCAGCCTATAATGGTGAAAATCCACCCACTTCCTTTTTTCATAATCCCCATAAATCAGAAGCAGTGTCTGAAAATACACTGTTTCAGATTTCCCCTACTGTGACATCACAGTAGGGGAAATCTGAAACAGTGTATTTTCAGTGTAAGCCCCACCCATGACTACTGACGATCTGCCCTATTCGCATTGACCCCGCCATAACTGAACTGCACATAACCCACTCTGTTTATATTATCGCTATAGCTTTGTTATAGTTTTAATATTTACATTACGAATATTGTTTTTGGAGTCTCTAAAGACTCTTTGCATCTGAGCCACGGAGAACACTGTGGATGAATTTTATTTATGGAAGGAAATGTGCCGAAGAGTATTTGTGCAAATCATTTTATGCAGTCCTGCATCGTAAACAAGGATCACTTCAACACAGGATTTGCACATAAGCTGATTCTGAAAGATGGGCCAATGCCAGCTGTTCATGCTTAAACATCATATCCAGAAGATGTAAAAAATTACCTCATATTTTCAAAAGTTTCCAAATCGCTTTTACGGATGTGCTTGTTAACATGCTGTACAGCTAGTTTGGATAAACTTATCTCTGACTGTATTCAAAGAGAGCAGAGCTATGTCGTTAGTTTTATCCATGTAAACGAGCATTGTCTGCATATTTCATGAATAATTTTTTGACATTCTGGGTGTGCGAGATTCTCCACTTTTCCTGTTGACGGACTTTCCAAAGCATGAGCTGTAAAAGCTCCACCCTCTTTTGGAAAGGGGGCGGGAGCAGCAGCTCATTTGCATTTAAAAGAACACACACACAAATGGCAATGTTTTTGCTCACACCTAAAAAAAGAGCACATTTGACAACCTATAATAAAAGATATGTGGGGTATTTTAAGCTGAAACTTCACAGACACATTCTGGTGACACCAGAGACTTATATCACATATTGTAAAAAGGGGCACCTTTTTACCTTTAAGATATGAACCGAGAAAGAATCAGATCTGTATAAAACGGGTATGTTTTTACATACTGCAATGCAGAAAGAGCAGCTTGGTTTTTGTATGAAATTTGTGTTTTTAGAGATATAATAATAATAATAATCAACGAGGATGTATTAAATTTATCATAAGTAAAGCAAAGACTTTGATCATGTTACAAAATGCTCTATTCATCAAAAAAAAAAAAAAAAATGTAGCAGTTAAAAATATTAAACAGCACAAAAATAAGAAATAAGAAAAAATGAAGAAAATTCTTAAAAATAAAAAATCATTCTTGAGCACCAAATCAGCATATTAGAATGATTTCCAAATGTCTCGATTAAATTATTAAACAGCACAAATATAAGAAATAATAATAATAAAAAAAGAAATTTCTTAAAAATAAGAAATGTTTTTTTAGCACCAAATCAGCATATTAGAATGATTTCTAAATATATCGTTTTTTTGTGTATTGGTTAAAAATATATAACAGCATAAAAATAAGAAATAATAAGAAAAAAATTAAGAAATTTCTTAAAAAAATAAGAAATGTTTCTTGAGCAACAAATCAGCATATTAGAATGATTACTGAAGTCATGTGACCCTGATGACTGGAGTAATGGAGCCTGAAAATTCAGCTTTGCCATCACAGGAATAAATTACTTTTTTATGTTTAAATAGAAAAAAATGAGTCATTTTAAATTGTAATAATATTTCTCGGGCTCTGAGGAGTTTAAAGGGGCAGTAGAAATGAAAAGACCCTCAAAAGACCACAGGCGTTATTTCTGAAGGGGGCAGGCTCATCATCACAGACTTCGGCACAGAGATCAACAGAAGATCAACCTGCCCTAGTCGCACAAGGAATACAGATGGGAACATGCATACAAAAACAAACAAGCACGCTTCTTCACCATTGAAATGTTACAGGTCTGTCTGTACCGCCACAATTAAATTAGGCCTTGAACAGTTTCCCATGCTGCGTCCCTTAGGCAGAAATACATAACCGCACACAAACAGTCTGGAAAACCTCCTAACGAGAGCCCCTAGAGATGTCAGAGGCGCTAAGACACAGACGCATACATATAAATATGAATGTACCCAAAAACGTCCTGCTAGACACACATGCTGTCGTAATAATGCAGCGTGCTGGCTGTCCCTCATTTGCTTCTTTATTCAGTCTCTAGGCCTGACACACAGACACACAGGCTGGTCACACTTCATCTTACAGCCTTTAAACAAGTGTGTGTGTGTTTGAGATGTGTCGAGGTGACAGGTTAGGCAGCTCTTGACATCTTCAGAGGTTCTCCACCCTTGGAAATTGACGAATAGGTTCTGTCACATATCACCGACCCTCAGATGAGACCCTCACCCCCTTTCCACCAAAACTGTGCTCATACCAGAATCAGCTGGGGGAAGTATGAAGTGCAAATACAATTGTTTATTTATTTATTGTATTATAAAATATTAACACAAAGTATATTTTTTCTAATTTAATATATTTTAAAATGTCATTTATTAATGTGATGGCAAAGATTGATTTTCAGATGAATTACTGCAGTCTTCAGTGTCACATGACCCTTTAGAAATCATTCTAATATACTGATTCAGACAATATTTATTTATTTTATTTATTTATTTATTTATTTGATCAAATAAATTTAGCCTAGGTGAGCATTAAGGAAACTTTCAAAAACATTTTAAAATATTTTTTGACCAAGATTATAATTTTGTATACGTTTTTATAACGATTATTTAAATAAATATTAATAATACCTTAAAATATAATAACAAAACAGTAAAATAATAGTAATTTTAAATAAAACTGTATTTAAATATTCTCTTACTCCCCATTTCCCTTCCCCCATCTCTTTCTCCTGTACTTCCCTGTTTCTCTCTCTTTCTGCTCATCCACACACATCCCCTCCGTCCCAATTTATGGGGTTTGATGTCTTCAAATAAGGCTTGATAAAAAGGTCTGAGCATAGCAAAGGGAGCAGCCTGTAGCTATTACCTTTGTCTGGTTCTCTTTGCAGATTCACCCAGTGCCTCAGGAAGGACCTCTGCGATTTAATGAGGATCATGGGCCGCAAAGTAGTTCAGACAGAACAGTTCTACCGTCTCCCATTACTACAGAACAAGAGACCGGGTCCAAATCTACACTTCAGTGGGTTAATTGTACATGTGCATTTAGTGTTTTATAATTTAAGATCAAACACTTACGTGACAATATTTAATGAACAGATTAAATAGATCATTTATTAGATAATTAACATTTAACACAAACTAGAAAAACTATGGGTTTTCTAAATACAGAATTTATAAGAATTTATCACCTTACTGCTTCTGGCTGGCTGCAGATGGGCTTTGTAGATTAACCAGGGCTCCTGACTGTGACTAAAAGGATCCTAATAATAAATGTGCGACAATAATTTAAAATTTTATCACAGGCAGAGAAACTTTGTATGCATCCATATGCGGACTCATTAGAGAAGCTCTCCGTACGTTTGAGTGCGAGCTAGTGTTTTCTATTAGCAACAACAAACACGGCGGCAGAGGTGATCCGCGATTCACGAGAATGACTCTTATGAACCGGTTCTTTTAAAGAGTCAGTCAAAACAAAGAGCTTCTGCATTTTTGCGCTCCGGGCATCTCAAGTTTGAGTCCCGGCTCGAGGAACTTTCCCGATGCCGTTCCTCTTTTCTCTCTCCCACTTCGCTTGCTGTCATCACTCTACTATCCTAACAAAATAAAGGCAAAAACGACAAAAATAAGTCTTCATAAGAGCTTCGTTAGTTAGTAGCTTGCATCAGACCCACTCTATCAGTGAATAAAAGCCGTTACTGAGTTCAACCAAAGACTATAAAAATACAAAGACGACGCACTCCTATATTTATAAATGGGAGAAACTGCAACGCACAATATGGCGGAATAGTGCCACCTTTTAAATGAAAGAGCCAATTGCTGATTCGTAAAGTCATTGCATCACTGCAGCAGCCGTTAGATGCTCCGGTTCCCATTCGCTTGTTGAGTGATGACGTAATGCGTTCAACGAATGCACCAGCGAATGCTGTTTCCAGGTTCAAGCCTCAAATTATTTCACTTCAGAATACTATCTCAACAGCCGTTTATGAGCACTGTTTATTCATATTAAACATTTAAGCTAAACGTTTTTAAATTTACGGTGTACACTGCAGTCTCCATGCTCACAGCGTCCCAAACACAAATAATTTTTTATATATATTTCCGTCGGGCTATCAGGGATTTCGGTATGGAATTAAAGGGTAGGATTATAATTTTTTTGGTAGTATTATATCACATTGTGAGTGTACTAAGCAGCTTTTGTTGTTTTCTCGTGGCATCTGATAGAGCGTTTGGACACGGAAGCAGTGACGCGTGATGCGTGACGTCAGACTTAAAAAGCGAACAGAAACAAAGTTATGACTGCGCATGCGCATTGTTTGGTCTAGCCTGAAAAATAAGCTTTTTAAACGCTGTTTGAGCATAAGAAACAAACATTCATCTGGCAGTTCATTTTCAGATTTTGTTGTCGATTTGAAATATGTAATTTAATTGGGAGTTCTGCAAGCCGTTTTTAAGATTTCAGGATTCCCCCTTTCATTTAGCTAGGACTTGGTCTTGTATGAGCTGCCAGATTTTAGGGCTGTCAAAACGGCTGAAAAACGAAATTCTAATTTTGTACTTAAATATGAACGAAATTTAAATTAAATTCGAATTTAAAATGCATAATTTCAGTTGGGGAGAAATAAAGCTTTTGGCTTCCCTGCTGAGGTCACAAGAGGGCGCATTGAGCAAAATATTACTAATGCATGTTTATTCAAAGCAATAAAATAACGTGACTATCTGTGAAAAAAGTGCATAATGCTTAAAATAATGTTTATAAACCAATTATAATTAACTAAGTTGCTTAAACAACTATAAACAAAACAGCATCATGTATGTATGTATGAGTTTAATACAAAGGACCGAAAGCCATTCAGAGTATTTTTTTTCATTTAAAATGCAGTGGGATGGAGAAAAAACCCTGCCAAAAAATCTCGAGATATGTTTTTTGCAAAGTTGAACTTGCATTAAATTTACATGGCTTTCTAAACATGCTTCTCTCGTGTGTTCCAAACGGGATATATCGCCCTCCGAAGGGCACTTTGGAGTGAAAACAATCATGGGCGCCATATTGAAGTGTCGTTCCAAACCAAAGTCCTCAAAACTAGCCACTTTGGGCCCCCATGATCCTTTGCATGATGACAGCGCCTCCACCCCCTAACAGACTTTACTTGAAAGGGACTTTGGTTCACTCAAAGTCGACTCTCTGAACCGCAAGGTATTTTAACTGTTATTGCAAATTGTTTTGAGAAATGTAAATAAATGTAATTAAACATACATATAGAGTTTTGTCACGATAAACAGCAAAAATAAAATCTGCAAAATTGTGAAGCCTAAGTACCTTAATGAAATGTACATCAGCCGATGGAATGAATTGTTGTCTATAATGCATAAAAGGCTGATACAAAGCCACCTTTGCTTCGTTGTCATTTTCTATTCTGCTTTGAAAGAGAAAAAAAATGCTGCAGTTCTCTGTGTTTGACCTGTCTCCTCTGTTGATGTGCGAGATGAAGAGATGCGGTATTGAAGTGTCTGTAGTGTGCGACTCAGACTGAGGGTCTATCTGAAGGGTACGACAGTGTCATGATAGAACTAATCAGCAGAAACAGCCACTGGAGCGACCCATTTGTTTCTCTGTGAAATACACATTCTGCTAATTGTTTATAGTCGTTAATCAAATTAGTGCACTGCTGACATCAGAGGGAAGAGGAGAATGTGCATGTGTATAATCAGGAAAGATTACTCTCAGTCATTTTCACTGTTTTACAAGAAAAGGGACAAATTCAACAATCAATCCAATCAGGGAGCATTTGGCTTAGGCAGGGCAAAGCACTCAAAACTATGGTAATTGGGAAAAGATATATGGATATCCAGTCTTTTCTAAAACGTGCTGATTTCTACAAAGCCCCTCCTCCCGAAAAGCTCAGTGTCCTCTGGTTGGCCAGCTGACCCAGTGGGTTGTGATTGGCCAAACATCTCAAGCATGTGTTAGAAATGTAACACCCCTTACCATAATCACAAACTTCAGCTTCCAAAACAGTTACAAAGGCAGTTAATAAAGTCATCAGTTTTACCACGTCAGTTGAAGCCCGAGTCAGATTAATCTAAAAAATGCAGATGACGCGTCTCCACAACATGATGGCAACAACACTACTGTGATACCTGAAACCACACCTTCTTTCTTTGCATATATATTTGGGTGGCATTATGCAAATATTGCCACATAGTAACGTAGATGTGAGGGAGAATGAGGTGTTTTCAGCTGGTCTGTATGGAAGCCTTAATAAAAACAAAAAAAATAATTTTAACTTTTTAAATCTCACAATTCTGACTTTCCTTCTCGCAATTGTTTACAAAAGTTTACATATCACAATTTTGACTTTTTTCTCAGAAGTGTGTGATATAAACAATTCTGACGGGAAAAAAGACTTCTTTTCTCAGAACTTCTAGTTTATGTCTTACAGTTTTGACTTCATAACTCGCAATTGCAATTGCAAGACAAAGAAAAAGCTGTAATTACCTTGTTTATTCAGTAGTGGAAACAGGCTTCCATTGGATTATATAGAAAAATCCTTTTGTGGTAGGCTTTGTGACTTTGCAAATTTTATAAATGCACGAACAGCTGCATAACACACTTAAGAAAAGGAAAACATGATAATGCATCATATGACTGATTTAATAATTCACTGTCACAAAATAAATGTGAATGCATCAAATTCTTTCAGAGTCAACCTTGAGAAAAAATACCAATAGAGGAAAACTTTACCCTAAAATGAAATCTTGCTGAAAATGTACAGTACTTACCCTAAGGCCATTTAAGATGTAGATGAGTTTATTCTTTATTGGAACAGATTTAAAGAAATTTAGCATCATATCACTTGCTCACCAATGGATCTTCTGCAGTGAATGGGTGCCGTCATTATGAGCATTCAAACATCTGATAAAAACATCACAATAGTCTACAAGCTCATTAAGCATTTTACTTTAAACCACTTCTGGCCAAAATACAGTCCATTATATAATAACACTTCATCAGTTCTGAAGAAGAAACTATATTTTCTGCCAGTTTTCATTTTTGGGAATGTTCACATTTTCATTATTTCTTTAGGTCCCATAAAAATGAATGCCATTTTAAAAGACAATTACAAACATTTTCTAAGCTCATTTTTATATATAAACAATATATCATCACCAACATGAATATACCCACCTGTAACCCAGGTCTAAAGAAAACGTTATAGCACAAAGAGCTTACTGGAGCCTCCTCATCACATAACCCGGATGTTCACAGTCATTCCACCTAGATGATGGTCCTTGCTCTATGAGTAAAATACTCAAAATGTACCTTATTCTTGTCTGAGACTGTGTCTTTCTCTGACTTAGTTGCCTAAACTGGGCTCATGTTTGAAGTGAGTGTATTTTGAGCTTTGAGTGGTTCTCTGTTTCAAACCAGACATCACACAGTCCTGCCCTGAGGAAAACTAACAAAGCAACTGCCAAGACAACAGACTTTTCAGATACACACGCAAACATTCACACACATAAAAACAAACAATACACTCATACATATACCTCACACTCAAAAAGAGGTCAAGAAAGAGGAGTAACAGATATTAACAGTGAGGGTAGTGGCAGTTTAATTTGAGCATTGAAAATCTAAACAGTATCTATTGAACAGAGATTCAGAATTGTAGAGCAGGATGCCTAAAGCTTAAAAAAAATTTAGACCATAACAAAAATGTTAAAATGTCAAGGTTAAACGTTTGGTTATGTCCAAAATCTGTATATTTAAAACCAGGATTCTTAATAGGGCTCTGATACACCAGCCTTTGGTGTTATTTTCCATTTACTGATGATTTGATATGTGTGGCATTATCTTCCCTAAGACCTTGAGCGGAGACTATAAATATCACTAACTGACCTCTTGTGCTTTTGGCTGTGCGCTTTTGTTTTTATTTGTGTGCGAATTCCGTAGAGTCTAACAGAAGCAGCGCTCCTGCTAAAAGCCACTTGATTAATCTGAACCTCGATTGCCCCCCCGGGGTGCAGTCCGACCAGAAGCATCTGTCCCGTGCTCAACGTGGCATATTCCAAATTCAGATACCTGTTTATCTTTCAACAAACCCTGTAATGAGTTCTTAAGTCCCGTACAAGAGAATGCGATGCTTTCAACTAAAGCCTGAGTCATCTGGCTTGTGTCTCATCTCTGTTTCGATCCCGCTGTGTTCCTGTTATGATGGAAGGGCAAGGTCATAAAGACCTGCCGCTTCAGAGAGCAGGTCACAACTTCCCTATTTACACAACAGTCACAACACATTGATGCTTGTGTATGTGTGTGTGCGCATGTATGTTTGTCTGTGTCATTTTTATGTATGCACAGCTGTGAATCTGTGTTTACTTAGTTATACTTTACAGACAAATTTGTCAGGTAAATATGACAAAAAATCCCTTTGGGGATGCCCTCATTTGTAAAAATTATTCATAAATTAAATTACATTTTAAAAGTGCAGTTTCTTTTAGAGCATACAGTAGGGTTTAGCTTAAGGTTAATGTGTAGTAATTACACTACATTTACAGTAAAACAATAGAAGTCTATGGCATATCATTAATTTAGATAGCAAGTGTGTGTGTAAAGTAGGTCTGTATATGCTGCTGCGTGAATCTCACAGGATTTTAGCTGGTGTGATTATATTTCTAATTGTACATCATGCCTGCAGGCACTTGTCTATGTATGCTTCACAGATACGTGTTCAGGAGCGTTCCCCATATGTGTTTGTTTGTGCATATTTGTATATAGTGTATGTGTATCCCAGTGAGGAACATGCCCGTCCTGGTTTTCTGCTGCAGGCCCGGCTGCATTGATTGGAGCAGAAAGTGCTGATCCGGCAGAGCAGCTCGAAGTACGACTCACCCTGACCCACTGAAGCTGAAAACATGCACAGAAGACAGACCAACATTTACAACACTTTACTTACTCCAGCATCCTTCTCTCCCTCTCTCTCACTCGGTACTGCATTGCACTGCAATGCACATTTGAACAGTGCTGCTTTAACCTCATCAGCAAACTCCATTACACTACACTAAACTGAACTAAATTTGAAGTATTGGACAGAGCTGAATTAATCTGAACAAAACTGAACTAACTCAACCTACTGATCTGAAAAAAACAGTATATATCTGAGCTGAATTAAACTATACCAAACCAGAACTTAAAGGAGAAACTCAGTTTGCCCTGAGTTTGAACTTCCAAAATGCAGTTTAAATGCGGCTTCAAACAACCCCAAATGTGGTTGTAAACGATCCCAGCCGAGGAAGAAGGGTCTTATCTAGCAAAACAATCGGTTATTTTCATTAAAAAAAAATAAATAAATACAGTTTAAATACTTTTTAATCTCAAACACTCATCTCGTCTTGCTCTGCCTGAACTCTGTGTATTCTGGCTCAAGAGTTAGGGTATGTCGAAAAACTCATATTTTCTCCCTCAACTTCAAAAATCATTATAAAATCATCCTACATCGCTGCAGAAGTACCGACCCAGTCTTTGCAAAGTGAACATGCAAAGATCAACAAACACCCTTAACTAAAAAAGGTAAAACAGTGATATAGGATGATTTTGAAGTTGAGGGAGAACATGAGATGGGAGTTTTTTGACATACCCTAACTGTCATGAACTAGAAATAAACAGAGTCCAGGCAGAGTAAGACAAGACAAGAGTTTGACATTAAAAAATATATAAAATGTATTATTTTTATGAAAATAACCAAACATTTCGCTAGATAAGACCCTGGCGAATGATTGGCAGATCCTGAGCACTACTGACAAACATCTAATCTTGTAAAATGTGTGGTAATTGCTGCTGCTCCGTAATATACAGAGTATGTGTGATTGCGAATCTTGAAAGTGAAAGTAAAAAGCGAGTATATTAATAACGGCTCCCTGATGCCCGCAGTTTATGACATATTTGTGAGAGAAAGCATTGAAATATATTTTTTTCCTCCCATCTCGTATTTATTCCATTGAAGGGTTTTATAGTACATGTCATTTCCTTTCCAAACATGGTATTGGGATTCGGGCACATCCCTAATGGGAAGTGTAAAATATTTTTGATTTATTAGAAAGATAATAGTTCTTAGGAAACACTGACTTCTTGAGTCAGGACTACCCATACTATAGACTGGTGTGTTTTTGTATCAAATACTGGTGCATTTGACAAAAAATGTGATGAAAAACTGTGAATCATGATTAAAAAATAAAAATTGCAAATCGATTTTTAATCGAATCATGATCCCAAAAATCAGTTTGAATCCAATTGTCAGGTACCTAAAGATTCCCACCCCTACTATTTTGAGTGAAAGCAGAAACATGCCTTTTTCGTGCATGTCTCTTTAAATGCAAATGAGATGCTGCTCCCCGCCCACTTTTCCACAATAGGGCTGTGCCTTTACAGCTCATACTTCAGATACTCTGCTAATACTCTGTTTTGGTTTTGATTATCATGTCTATTGTGCTGAAATCGTGCTGTCACACAGCATGTGAGTACTAAACTCTAAACTCGAAAGTTCTCTTTCATGTCTTATTGCACTTAAACTGTCAAATACACACAAGTTTATGTTAAAAACACATAAGTTACAAAAACAGTCGGTTATGTCTCTGAAGGTAAACAGCTGGAAAAAAAATTGCATGTTTATATAGTCTTGTCTCCTCTAAGGCTGGCCTAAATAGTCTTCTGTGCTCGTCTGTGCAGCCAATGACAGAAGAGTTCACATGCTTCGCTTGAACTTTTGCCATGGCATTAGAACTGGTACACCATTGCCAGTTGCGAAAACACAATGGCAGCGGCCTGGGTGGAAATGTGCAAATTTAAAGGGCGTAATATTATAAAAAGATCTCCTTACTACATCACGGGGGAGTGAAATCCAACACACTCATTTTTTCACATGCTTGCAGAGAAAGGCTTGCCAAAACAGTTACTGGGTTGTCTCTTTTCATGTTTTCTTGGTTGGTAGATGCACCGGGACCCGATTATAAAATGGAAAAGGTCAGATTTTAATGATATCTTCTTTTTAAGCATAAATTTATACCAAATGTATACCAAAATAGTTAACAATCTGATGAACTGAATAAAATAGAACAGAGTTATACCTAACTATTGATTCTGATCAGAACAGAACTGCCTAAAATTAGCTAAATTGATTTTAAAAGGACTGAAATTAACTGAATTCTATAAATAGAACTGGGCTGCATTTCCCAAAAGCACTGTAAGTCTAAGTATATCATCGTAATCATTAGCACCAATAGTCTCTATGATCTACTTATGCTTACGATGCTTTTGGGAAACAGCCCTTGCCCCTTAACTAGCGAGCTGAACTGAACTATATAAAGGTATGGAACAATTTATCTAAGCTGAATTGATATAAACTGAACAAAACAGACCAGCTACATTTCCCAAATGCATCGTAGAGACCATGTAAATCAAACTGAACATGCAACTGTCAAGCCAAGGCCACCATACAGTACGTACTGAGAGACAGGAGAGAGAAATGCTAAATTTTCAAATGAGATGCAGAGCAGTGGTAATCAGTAGGCAGCATTGCACTGTCTTCAAGAGTCAGTTTACATCTTCCCGCTCTCCATTATTGCCTAACTCAAAAAGAAGGAACAGAACAGATCAGCTTCAAATAATTCCAGCAGTGTCCTCTCTCTCTCTCCCATACTGCATGTCTGTAAAGAAGGGTGTAATTTATAACCTCTCTCTCCGCTCTTCGTCTTGAGGTTATTGTGCTATATTTAATGCCTGTGTAATGATGAAGGCAGGTAGTCTAATCTTGGGTGAGAAAATGCCCTGGAGAGAGAGAGGGAAAGAGATGAAGAGACAAAAAGGCAAAGATAGAGAGGAAGAGAGGGTCTGTAAGGAATAGACTGTACAGATGAGTTAAGGTTGAAGTTAATTCTTGTCCAATACAAGGTGTGAAATACATGTTAAAGAATACATTCACTATAATATGGTTTGTCGCTGCAAAACACTTCGTAAAGTGTTGAGGAACCTAGTTTGAAACTGTATTGCTTGCTAATTCTGCAATTATAGCAAAGAATGAAATTGAGTTGTCCAATAAAAATTACATTTGATTAGGTTTTACAATATAATCAAAAGCCAGCAGCTGTTTCGAGTTCTTCAGTGCATCTCAACCTCATGGACTGCATCAGATTTGCCAGTTCTTGCTGTGAGATGTTTCTCTACTTTTTCATCAAGGCACTTGCAAGTTCTTGAACACATCTGGGGGGACACGTGGTTTACCACTGCAAGGACGATCAGCTGTCCTTTCTGTCTCCCTATAGCACTGCCTTACATTAAAGGTATCTTACATTACGGACATTGCAGTTTTTTGCTCTGCAGTCCTCATGCGTCCTGCAGCAGGACTATGGCATGTTCACGCAGGTGAACAGGAACCTTTGGGATCTTCCTTCTGGTGTTTTACAAAGGTCTCTTCACTGTAATTGAAGTTTTTATGTATGTGACCTTAAAGGAGAAGTCCACTTCCAGAACAAAAATTTACAGATAATGTCCTCACCCCCTTGTCATCCAAGATGTTCATGTCTTTCTTTCTTTAGTCGTAAAGAAATTATGTTTTTTGAGGAAAACATTTCAGGATTTTTCTTCATATAATGGACTGATATGGTGCCCCGATTTTGAACTTCCAAAATGCAGCTTAAATGCGGCTTCAAATGATCCCAAATGTGGTTGTAAACGATCCCAGCTGAGGAAGAAGGGTCTTATATAGCGAAACGATTGGTTATTTTCATTAAAAAATACAATGAAAATACTTCTTAATCTTAAACGCTCATCTTGTCCTGCTCTCTTTAAACTCTGTGTATTCTGGCTCAAGACAGTTAGGTTATGTCAAAAAACTCCAAATGTATTTTCTCTCTCAACTTTAAAAATCATTTCAAAATCATCCTACATCACTGCAAAAGTACCGACCCAGTCTTTGCAAAGTGAACATGCAAAGATCAAACACACTTAACAAAAAAGGTAAAACAGCAATATAATATGATTTTGAAGTTGAGGGAGAACATGAGATGGGAGTGTTTTGACATACCCTAACTGTCATGAGTCCAAACAGTTCAGGCAGAGTAAGACAAAACAAGCGTTTGACATTAAAAAGTATATAAATTGTATTATTTTTATGAAAATAACCGATCGTTTCGCTAGATAAGACCCTTCTTCCTCGGCTGGGATTGTTTACAACTGCATTTGGGATCGTTTAAACTGCATTTTGGAAGTTCAAACTCAGGGCACCAAAGAAGTCTTTGGAGAATAATGCTGAAATGTTTTTCTCAAAAAACATAATTTCTTTACGACTGAAGAAAGAAAGACACAAACATCTTGGATGACAAGGGGGTGAGTACATCATATGTAAATCTTTGTTCTGGAATTGGACTTCTCCTTTAATTGTCTACTGACTGTAAACTGTAAGTGTCTTAAGGACTGTTCCTCAGGAGCATGTGCAATAATTGTTTATGGTTCACTGAACAAGTATGAATAATATTATCTAAACCCTGTCCAATAAAGATCTGTAAAGCTTATTTGGATTTCACAATCTTTAAAATACAGTATCCTGAAAAAGGAACGAGTTTATACACTACCAGTCAAAAGTTTTTGAACAGTAAATTTTTTTTTTTCTTTAAGAAGTCTCTTCTGCTCACCAAGCCTGCATTTATTTGATCACAAAATTTGGCAAAAGCAGTAATATTGTGAAATATTTTTACTATTTAAAATAAATGCTTTCTATTTTAATATATTTTAAAATGTAATTTATTCCTGTGATCAAATCTACATTTTCAGCATCATTACTCCAGTCTTTAGTGTCACATGATCCTTCAGAAATCATTCTAATAATATGCTGTTTTGCTGTTCAAGAAACATTTATTATTATTACTATCCATATTTAAAACAGTTAAGTAATTTTTTAGGATTCTTTGTTAAATAGAAAGGTAAAATCCTTAAAAACACTGAACTGATGAGATTTATACTTGGTTTTAATAAATAGAATAGCCTATTAATTACACCGTTGTAAAAATACAACATAGATTTTTATTCTGGTAGTGTAAGTAATGTTTATTTAATTATGATAAAATTATACATAGAATAAATATTAAAACTGATACAATGGAAAATACACAAATTTTTATAATTGAGATTTGAACATTTATTACAAAAGCTGTTGAAACCATATAGATGACTGCAGTACTCCAAATGCATTGCGTTGTAGTGGATTGAAGGGTTTTAATATTCCCAGAGGGAGATACAAGCAGCAAATCAACACTGACTGCTGTTCAGATCAGCTATGTTGCTCAATGCTCCCACAAGCCTTTACCTCCAGTATTGTATTGTCACTGTTGATATGTACTATACTCTGTCCCTGGAACAGTTTGGATGTTCTGCTTAATCTACAGTCTAAAGCTCAGCTTAGTCTGTTGTTATGTTAGGCTGATCCAACATCAGTGATTAAAAAGTATCATGTAACAAGAGCTGAGCTTTCCTTGAGGACATCAGTCAGTGTGCGCAGTTTAAAGGATGGGTCCAA
Organism: Labeo rohita; assembly: GCF_022985175.1. NCBI lineage: Eukaryota > Metazoa > Chordata > Actinopteri > Cypriniformes > Cyprinidae > Labeo > Labeo rohita. The sequence goes on along the minus strand of NC_066884.1, from coordinate 15,133,664 downwards.
ATCCCATTGCTGAGTGAGAAAGGGGGGAAAACTGTGTGCTTATATTTGTTAAAGGAACAGTCAACCCAAAATAAATGACTCTGTCATTATTTACTCACCCTCATGTCATTGCAAATTTGTTTGCTGTTATTTATTCCATGGAACACAAACAGAGAATTCTTAATGCAGATGTTCACAGACATCTCATTGTGAGCGCATCTGCATGTATTTAAAAAGGCAGCACAAAGTGGTCCATAAACCTTGTGCATTTTTATACTAGTCTTTTGAAGCTATGCAATGGATTTAACAAACAACAGACTGAAATACAAACAATCCACTAATTCATTTGACCTTATTTTTTCTGCTGTGGCTCAAATATGGCACCTATGGCCCAAGTTTGACATCTCAGTCAATAGTGTTTGATACTAATAGTCCTTAATCAGATTAGACACCATACTAAATTTAATATGAATGAAAATAAGACCATTAATTATACACTTTACAATGGCACATGTACAAATCACATTTTCACAATCCACAACTTCAAAATGTTTCTTCAGCATTTCTGTCTACTTAAATTTTTTTTTCTGGAAAGACGTTTTGTCAGCTAAACAGTTGGTATGTTATTGAACAACAGTAGTTCTGTCCTTTACAACTTAATTTTCATTCCTGTCAAAAATTATATATGGTACTATCCTGACTAAGGTCTATAATAAAGACGTGTCATTTTTGCTGCCTGTATGACTTTTTTTCATTTCACAGTTTTTATGGAGATGATTATCAGTGAATAACAATTAAAATTCTAATTTCCTTGCACGAAATGTCTATATGGCTTCAAAACACTTCAAATACAGTTGAGGTCAAAAGTTTACATACACCTTTGCAGAATCTGCAAAATGTTAATTATTTTAGCAAAATAAGAGGGATCATACAAAATGCATGTTATTTTTTTATTTAGTACTGACCTGAATAAGATATTTCACATGAAAGATGTTTACATGTAGTCCACAAGAAAAAATAATAGATGAATTTATAAAAATGACCCGATTCAAAAGTTTACAGCTGTGTTTTTTTGTTTAGTGATAGTTGTTCATGAGTCCCTTGTTTGTCCTGAACAATTAAAGGGGCGCTATTACGCTTTTTCACTTTTTTGAACTTTAGTCTGTGTGGTGCATAAAAAAAATCTACGAAGTTACAAATCTCAAAGTCCACTCCAAAAGGGGATATTTTGTTTTTAAAAAATCCCTTTTCAAGAACTACAACTAACGGCTCCTTTGGACTACAACATTTGTTTTCCACATACAATGTTGTCACAACGTGGTCCATTAGAATATCATTAAATTAAATCCCACCCATGGAAATTCGAAATGTTGGAGGGAGGGTAGGGACGAGGTGGGGGATTAGCCTAACTTTAGCGATGCAGCGCAGAGAACCGCAGTACTGAAACACCGTCTAAGCTGTTCACCAATCGCAACGCAGTGGGACAGCTAACCAATCACAACACATTTCATTTTTCAGAAGGCGGGCCTACATTAAAACCGGAACTAATTGAGCCTAATGTGCCAGGCTGGGAGAAATGTATTGTAATAATGTAAATTATGTTAAAAAATAATGTGTTTTTTGAACCACCGAGCATGAAAGCATGTTCTAGTACACCCTTAAAACAAAATCAAGACTTTGTAAAAAAGCATAATAGGACCCCTTTAAACTGCCTGCTGTTCTTCAGAAAAATCCTTCAGGTCCTATAAATTCTTTGGTTTTCCAGCATTTTTCCAGTATGATGTTAAGATCTATCTTTTCACACTGAGGACAACTGAGAGACTCATATGCAACTATTTCAGAAGGTTCAAACGCTCACTGATGCTTCAGAAGGAAAAACAATGCATTAAGAGCTGGGGGGTGAAAACTTTTTGGATTTGAAGATCAGGGTAAGTTTTACTCATTTTGACTTCTGGGAAAAATATATTTTCTGCAGCTTCTGAAGGGCAGTACTAAATGAAAAAAGTGATATTTAGGCAAAATAAGAAAAATGTACACATCTTCATTCTGTTCGAAAGTTTTCAGCCCCCAGCTCTTAATGCATATTTTCCTTCAAGAGCATCAATGACCGTTTGAACCTTCTGTAATAGTTGCATATGAGTCCCTCAATTGCCCTCAGTGTGAAAAGATGGATCTCAAAATCATACAGTCATTGTTGGAAATGGTTAAATTACACAAAAATGCTGGAAAACCAAAGAATTTGTGGGACCTAAAGGATTTTTCCGAAGAACAGCAGGCAGTTTAACTGTTCAGAACAAACAAGGGACTCATGAACAACTATCACTAAAAAAACAACAACAACAAAAACACACATCTGTGGTTCAATCAGGTAACATCACAGTATTAAGAATCAAGGGGATGTAAACTTTTGAACAGGGTGATTTTTTTTTAAAGTCAGCTATTATTTTTTTATGCGAAATATCTTATTCAGATCAGTACTAAATAAACAATAAAATGCATTTTGTATGATCTCTCTTATTTTGGGAAAATTAACATTTTACAGATTCTGAAACGGGGTTGTAAACTTTCGACCTCAACTGTATATCATATAAGTCATATAGACTAAACTAAAATGTACTTTTATGTACTTTTTCAAGGGTTACAGATGCAGTTCAAGAGCTGCATGAAGATTCTTCAAAATTCTTTTGTTCCCAAAGAAACAGTATAAGAATACGGGTTTGGAATGATTTGGGGGTGAAACATTTTTGGATGTACTGTTCCTTTTAAAATAAGAGAAAATGACAAAATGAGAGGTAGAGAGAATGAGAGAAGCGAAGAAGAAAAAGAGTGAGATAAAGAGCTAGAGATGGGAGATCGAAGAGCCAAACAATAGAGCCACAGGCGTGGAGACACCAGAGCGTCCAAATCCCATTGACTGTTCCATTCAGATGCCCGGTGCTCGCTCGCTCTCTCTCTTTCACACACAAGCACACACAAAGACACAAGCGTTATCTCTCAGAGGACACACACTGTAAGTTTATACTCACACACTAAGTGTCTCAAAACAGCCTCTGGCTACCACTAACATGTGGATTTAGTCAAATTTCTGTCAACAGCCAAATCTTGATCCTTTCACTCAGAGGCAATATGTGAGATAGCCTGCATCTCATAATGGGAATGATAAAGGAAAGCCATGGAGAAGGGCTCAAATGGAGTTTGAACACCTGGGGATGTTTATAGGAAGGTTTAGCTAGTGGTATCCAGCAAAACTTACCTGATGAAGCTGCTTGATCAAGTTAAGAAATGCCGCAAGAAAATCCAACTTAACCTGGTTTCTAGTTCATTCAAGCTGGTCATTAGCTGATGCCACCTGGTAGACCGACAAACAAACCGACTAGCAGCTTGCAATACAGTACTATCTTAAGGTGATTAAGCTGTTTTAGAACCATCTAATGACCAGTTCAGAGCAGCTTGAAACCAGCTGTCATGTTCCAAAAGCTACTAGTTTAAGCACAGCTACTAGTTTAAGGAGGATTTTCAGTTTACATTCATTTGTTGACTGAATTCAACAAGTGTTACTGTATATTTCAAGCACTTTAAAGGACTAATTCAATTCCAGAGTAAACATTTCCTGATAATTTACTTACCCCCATGTCATCCAAGATGTTCATGTCAATTAAGGTTTCTGAGGAAAACATTCCAGAATTTTTCTCCATACAGTGGACTTAAACGGGGATCAACAGGCTAAAGGTCCATACTGTAGTTTCAGTGCAGCTTCAAAGGGCTCTACACGATCCCAGGTGAGGAATAAGGGTCTAGCAAATGATCAGCAATTTTCTAAATCTTATATACTATCTAACTACAAATGCTTGTCTTGCACTAGATCCGCAATGCGTGTCTATGACTTCACACACGTTGCGCTGTCCACAAGGCTAAGTTAACGGGGAGGAGAATGTCGGTTCACAACAATAAAAAAAGTCTATCTACCGGCACCTTCTCCTTTTTTAGGGGTTCAAGCACGTAGTGCTGAAACCCTATTGTAATTGTTAGGATTTTTATTATTATTTTTATTTTTCTGCCGTAAAACTGATCGTGCAGAAAAAACCGTAAGTCGTAGAGACTTCAAATTTGGCCAGATGGTAGAGCTCAATTTGGGGAGAACCTATCAAAGTATCAGCCCAATCGGCCCATAGGTGGCGCTACAGCGCAAAAAATTCATTTTTTTTACATTTTTGGCCGTAGCTCATACAATTTTTGTCGTAGACTCAAAATTTTTACATCGTTGCGTTCCTTGGTTCAATACGCACAAAAGTGCACTGGCGCAGATTTTTCGTACGACGTACCGTTTTTCCGCAAAATGGCGTTATATCTCAAACCTACTCTTGCGAACTAGTCCTAGGTTTTTCGCCCGATTGGAACCAAACCAGTGCAGAAATATTCTCTAAACATTGAATATAAATAATTATCAAAAAAAAAGTTGAAATTTCGATTTTTGCGCAAAATAGCGCGACAAAACGTGTTATGCTAACGTTAGCCAAATGCTAATTGTGGCTATAACTCTTGAACGGAATGAGATATTTTCGCCAAACTCGGTACGCATCTGTAAAAGCTCGAATTTAGGTCAAATAAAAAAAATTGCAGCGTTCGGCCGCTTGGTGGCGCTATAATAACGAAAAAACATAAAAACGGCTATAACTACAATACTGTTTGTCCGATTGACTTGAAAATTGGTAAGCAGCGTCTTTGTCCAAAGTGCCAAGACGATCTATGATGACATTCGCGTAGCTTAAAAAACATGGCCGCCATTGGCCAATCAAGTTTGAGCACCCATTAGACGAGGTTAACGGAGGCCGATCGGAACAAAACTCACTGGGCATGTTCGACTCATGGGCCTAGAGGTCTGTAAGAATTTTGAAGGAAATCGGCCACTAGTTGGCGCTAACGAGTTTTATGGCTCTGTAATCACGTGGTGTTTCACACATCCACACAATATGCATATCATTTGATAGATCTCCTCATGATGAACAACTTTGCCTCAAGAACCATTGCTGTCAATCAAATCGTTCATTAATTATTCACAATTATGTTAAAAACCTACTTTTGCGAACTAGTCCTAGGTTTTTTGCTCAATCTCGATCGAACCACTGCAGTAATATTCTCTGGCGTCTCTCGATCAATAATTATCAAAAAAATGTGGAATTTTGTCATTTGGTTAGCAATAACGAGGTAATTTTAAAAAAGGGGCGTGGCCACGTATACCCAAAAGCCTATAAAACCTAAACAAAAACTCAAAACTTCACGAAAATTGGTGAGAACATGTGACAGGTGACTCTTAATAAGCTTGCAAAGTTTTGTGAAGATCGGACCATAGGTGGCGCTATAACAGTTAAAAAGGCTTCAAAAACACAAGCTGTGTATTGTAAATGGCTTCAAATGGCTAAATAAATGCACATATAGTCACACAAACACTAGATCTTCATATCATATGATAGATCTCCTCATGATGAACAATTTTGCCTCAAGAACGATTGCTGTCAATCAAATTGTTCATTAAATATTCACAAATATGTTAAAAACCTACTTTTGGGAACTAGTCCTAGGTTTTTTGCTCGATCTTGATCAAAGCACTGTAGTAATATTCTCTGGACTCTCTAGATCAATAATTATCAAAAAACTATTAAACCTTTGAATTTGGACAGCTTTAACACGGTCATTGAAAATGTTGTTGTTTACCTAGTGTACCCAAAAGTCTGTAAATCCTAAATGACAACTTAAAACTTCATGAAATTATGCAAGGTCATGCGTCATATGATTCCAAACAAGCTTTTGCGCAAATCGGGCAAAAATTGGTGCTATAACAGTTATAAAGGTTAAAACCAGTACATTTCAATGATGAAGTCCCTGTAATTGCCATTACAATAAGTATATGGCAGCAGAGGACCACTCATTGGCTCTTATCTGACACAATCCATTCAGTTCATGGAGCTCTCTTCTAACGAGCTGATGAACAGGTGTGGCCAATAAGGTATGTCTTTCTTATGTAGTGCACTCAAGTCAGTTCATGGAGCTCTCGTTTAACGAGCTGGTGATCAGAATCAGGTGTGATCAATAAGTAAGGCAGCACAGAGCCATGAAACATTCTCTATTCTCCAACTAGCCCTAGCTTTTAACTCAAAATGAAAAAACAAATCAGTGCAGTACAATCCTCTAGACTCTCCAAGTCGATAATTCTCAAATAAAACGCTATATATTTGCATTTGTACAGCTATGACAGGGTAATTTAAAAATGTGGTCTTTATATAGTATACCCAAAAGCCTATAAATCTTATAAGAAAACCCAAAACTGTGTAAACTGATACATGATATAATTCCAAACAACTATACAACATTTTATGGATATTGGGGAAAAAATGGCACTATAATAGTTATAAACATTAACAACTATTATGCCCATGGTAAGGTCTCTGCAGTTATTAATTATAGCCACTAGATGGCACTAGAAGACAACCAATGGGCTCATTAAAACCACTAATATAGTATTTTTCAGTTCTTTCTTCTTCAAGATTGGCATAAATTCATTATCACTGCATGTATGATCACATTTTAAAAGTTTACCACTGTATTCATACAGACAGTTTTTTTACAATTATGCCCATTATGTTTTAAAGGTATACAAAAAAAAAATTAAATTTAAACTCCATTTAAACTCTAATCATCTTTAATGAGTATTAATATAAGTTTAAACATTTAATTTCTGTGTATGTGTGTGTTTGTGAGCGTGTTCTCCATCGTGGATGTGTTTTGGTGTTATTTTGGTTTGGACTACACACTAAAACCATAAAATCTTAAAGGCTTTAGATGCTTGAACCCCGGTAATTGCTGCTTGCAGCTATATTTTTTCTTGTTCTTGTTGTTATGGAAACGTCAGTTCTGGCTACTCGCTTGTCGTTGGTCAGCTGTCAAAAAGGCGCTTGACATAGGGTGTTTCTTTCAGAAAAGTTGTACTTTTTTCAACTTGAAAAGACGCTCTGAGCTGCAGAAAACACAGTTTACTCCATAGGATTATAATGTAAAACAGACGCTGGCAGATTAAAAAAACACACCAAGTGTGAACATAGCCTTAGTTCTTCATCAGTATACTTTAGTTCAAAATAGTAGGGTATGGTAAAAAAAACTCCATCTCATTTTCTTTTCCAACTTCAAAATCATCTCACGTTGTTTTACCTTTTTTGTAAAGGGCGTTTGATTTTCTTTTCACGTTCGCCTTGTAAACACTCGGTCGATACTTCCTTCTATGTCAAACGTGACCTTTCCAATGTGACTGCATAATGGAATGAAGTTAAGCTAGTGCAAGTATTTGTGCTTAAAAAGTACATAAATTGTTTTTTTTTTTTTTTAGAAAATGACAATCGTTTTGCTACATAAGACCCTTATTTCTAGCCTGGGATCATGTAGAGTCCTTTGAATCTGCATTGAAACTGCAATTTGGACCTTCAACCCATTGGTTCCCATTGAAGTCCAATATATGGAGAAAAATCCTGGAATGTTTTCCTCAAAAACCTTCATTTCTTTTCGACTGAAGAAAGAAAGACATGAACATCTTGGACGACACATGGGCGAGTAAATTACCAAGAATTTTTTCTTCTGGAAGTGAACTAATCCATTAATTTCCATTTTTAATTACTTTTATTTTGGTCAAACAATGCCTGAACATGTATTTTCAAACTGAATTTAAGGCTTAACCATGACAAAACCCAAAAGGCTAAACGTTTAACCTCACGCTAATGTAAATTTCAAGAAAATTAAACAAAATCCGAATTACTTTAATTAAATCAACAAGCTATTTTAATTAAATCAACCAGGAAACAAGTGTACAGTTCACGGATATGCACCCAAATTCAGAAAACAGCATTCACATTATCCAAGTGAACCAGGGTGCACACCAAAAGTGCTAATTTGGATTTTCTCAATTGGCTTAACTCAGTTTACATTCATTTGCTGACTAAATTCAACAAGTGTTCAGGCCATTTTATTTTAAACACTTTAACTTGAATTTTTAATGAATACAGTTCTGGTCTAACAGTGTCTAAACATGTACTTTCAAGTCCTCAAACCTGCACGAATAACCCGAGTGGACACAGTCACAGCACTTCACAACGCTCTCAGTCCCATACGCTGGAATGTGCTCTATTTAAAACGGCGAGAGTCAGTGTAAAAATGGACCTGCAGTTGAGAGGAGCCGCACGTTCTTGTAGCGGAGGAGAATAAATAGGTCTTAGTCATTCTAAAGCCTCGCTAATGCAGCATCTCTGCCTCTTGCAACCACTGACTCACGCACATCAAAGGCTGTTGTGGGGCATTGCTCCGCCTTCTCGCCTGCTGAATATGCATGATGTGTTAATTCCTCAGCCACGTTAAATAAAAGGTCGAAACAAAAGCACATGCCCGGCCTGCTCGTGCACAAGTACATCGCTGAAAGTCTACGGTACTCATAGCCTACACAGCGTATCTATTTGGAATAGTTATAATAGTTATAAATGACTTAAAACTTCACTTTGAAATGTTTGTACCAGCTTACATTACTGCAACAGGCAAAGAAGACAAGAACAGACACAAAGCTGCAATAATCAGAACATTATGGCTCTTCAGAAATGCTCCTTCAAGCCTAACATTAGACAACGATTGCACACAAGCACTTGGCCTATACACACTAATGGGCAGAAGCCTCGGTCGGGCACAATTAAGGAACTGAACCGTCCCTCTCATACAGATATTCAAAAGGAGCCATTAAAAATGTACTGACTGTTCAGGCTAGAACACGCTTTCTCAGCTGCATGTCATCCAAACTGGGTCAACTTCCCTCCCTCCTCCCTCGTTTTCTCTCTCTCTCTCTCTCTCTTTCTCTCTCTCTCCATCCCTCCCACCGTTTCTCTCTCCATCCCACCCTTCCTCCTCCTAGAGTCCTGAAAGCGCTATTCTCTGCCTGGGAATATTTGCCGTGCAACAGAGCAAGAGCATGCAACAAGAACTCTTACCGCTCTCAAAATAGACACCTCATAGATACACAGGCCTCATTATGAATGACTGAAAGGCTTCATGAATTATTTGAATCTTCCACTGTCTGCCAAGTCACATACTTCTATGTAAATAAGTATAGTTAAATCAAACATTGATACTGTTTCCGTTTAACGACCTCTTTGGGGAGGAATTTCAGGTTAACTACTACAAAACCTAAAGGTTAAACATTCAACCTCATGCTAATGTGAATTTCAGCTGTTTAAGCCTGAGGTGTGCTATTTTTACAACCATTTGCTAGAAAATTAATTTAATAAAGGAAACATGAATATAAAATCAAATGCGTTATGCATTCAAATATGTTTTAAGTACTACATGCAAACACAGAGCATAAAGACGATGCCTTTCACAATGTCTATTCTCATCAGAGGTAACACTCTCTCAAGTGGCTGCGCAACAGCTATAAAAAACCTCCCTCTCTCGCTCTCTCTCTCTCCGAGCGCCCGGCTGCTACTTGTAGCTACTGAAGTGTGTCTGAGCAAAGTTGCCTGCAGACATTGCTTTTCAAGACCTCCACCTACACCAGTATGGACATCTACACAACGCCTGGGAAGCAAATCCTCTCTATATGATGAGAGAATCAGAAGGAACAACATGCTTTATGTTACAGGTGTCATGGTCGTGCTGTTTGAAAAGAAAGCACACATATGGATTAGTATGTTATTAAAAAAAGACACAAGCTGCTTGGATAAAAACAGAAAGGAAATCACTGGACTGGGAAACGTGAATAGGAGAGGATGTGACAGACAGCTGAGGTACTAGGAATCTATATACCTCTATATACCATCTACAGTAGCTTGCTTTAAAGGAACTGGCATTTCTGCAGGTACTGGACCGTTTTATAAGGGAAACATCATTGCATGGACTTTCATTCTGCACTGTGAAATGTGAATTTCTCAACTCAAAAACATCAAAATCTCAGCAAGTTTTGAATACTGTCACATGGTGTAAAATATTAAAGATTTAACCAATTTTTTAAATTGTTTCTATATTATATCCTACATGTATTATTTAAATACTACTATCCAGATATTTCTGAGCTCACCCAAAAATGAAAATTCAGTCATTAATTACTTGTCGTTCCAAACCTGTAAGACCTTCATATTCGGAACACAAATTAAGATATTTTTTATGAAATCCGAAAGCTTTCTGACCCTGCATAGACAGCAGCGCAACTACCACGTTCAAGGCCCAGAAAGGTAGTAAGGACGCCATTAAAATCTTCCATGTGACATCAGTGAATATCATCTCCTCCATGCCGAAAACTGACATGGAAGAAAAGAAATTGTTGAATAAAGTCAATATTTTTGTTTTCTTTGCACGCAGAAAGTATTCTCGTAGACTATTTTAGCAATGTCCTTACTACCTTTATGGGCCTTGAGTGTGGTCTATGCAAGGTCAGAAAGATGAACAAAGGTCCTACAGGTTTGGAACGACACAAGGGTGAGTAACTAATGACAGAATTTTCATTTTTGGCTGAACTATGCTTTTAAATAACCAATGCACTACATGCAAGAAATATTGCTCTGCTTTGAAGTTTATTTTGTGATAATGAGCATCTGACTAAACATTATCCCACTTATTACACTGCTACCTCACTAAATAAGTAAATTCTTTGATGAAATACAGATTGCAGATGTGAGCAGATGTGGTAATCAGCCCAGTATATTATTTTAAAGCTTCCACTAAGAAAAACATTCAGCTGCAGCATACAAAGTAACAAAACATGAACAGAAAAAAACAAAAAACAAACAGGTTTCATTGCATCTGCTTGCTGGACAAAATTTTAACAGCAGTCGGAGACATTTTAGATAATCGCCTAACACCGCTCCTTTCATTGATGCCGTTTTATTCGATTTCAATATTTGAATGTTCGTGAGAAGAAAACAATTTAGATATCAATCTGCATATGTGAGAGACATTAGTTAAGCTCATCTTTTGCAACTCTTGAGTAAAACATCCTTATTTTAAAGGATTAGTTCACTTTCAGAATAAAAATTTCCAGATGATTTACTCACCCCATGTCATCCAAGATGTTCATGTCTTTCTTTCTTCAGTCGAAAATAAATGAAGGTTTTTGAGGAAAACATTCCAGGATTTTTCTCCATATAGTGGACTTCAATGGGGATCAGTGGGTTGAAGGTCCAAATTGCAGTTTAATGCAGCTTCAAAGGGCTCTACATAAACCTCAAGCCAATTTCTAAAAAAAAATTAAATTTATATAGTTTTTAACCACAAATGCTTGTCCTTGCATTAGCTTGACTTTACGCATTACGTAGTCATGTTGAAAAGGTCATGCAGGACGCAGGCAAAACCAGTCGAACCAGTGTTTACAAAGAGAAGATGCAAAGTCAAACACCCTTTACAAAAAAAAGGTAAAACAATGATGTCGGATCATTTTGAAGTTGGATGAGAAAATAACCTTTTTGAACCAGACTACACAGGTGAAGAACTAACCACGCGTGACCTTTCCAACATGATTGGAAGTCATAGACGCGCATTATTCCTTGGCTAGGATTATACAGAGCAGTTTGAATTTGCATTGAAACTGCTATTTGGACCTTCAACATGTTGGCTCCCATTGAAGCCAACACGAAGCCAATATGGAGAAAATCCTAGAATGTTTTCCTCAAAAACCTTATTTTCTTTTCAACTGAAGAAAGAAAGACATAAACATCTTGGATGACATTGGGGTGAGTAATTTATCAGGAAATGTTTATTCTGGAAATGAACTAATCAAGCAAAGCATATACGAAGACCTGACCCTGAAACAACGCAGCCTGTTTTACAGAATACGAACATTTGTTGCACATAACCTGCATAAAATTTAGCCTGCAATCCTCTAAGGTCATTTTCACTACAATCGATAAATGAAACGCAAGATGGAAGCAGTTGGGTTTGTGTGAAACAAGTAGGTGCGGGTCACATCAGCGATATTTCATGGGTAAAACATGTCTTATTGTATAAAGCACATCTTATAATCAATTTCAAACCAAGCGGCTTGGACACACTGAATCAGTCTGAATTGAACTATGCATGGGAAAAAAGAAATCTAAAAGATATTCTAAAAAAACATTCTAAAACATACTTGGGTATCACAGACCATTACAAGATAGAAGAGCCAACAGCAACTGACTTAAACATGTCAATATTTGTTGAGGCACCATGTTTTGAATATTTAAAGATTTAAATGCAACAGAAGAAGAGAAGATTATCAGTGAATAACAAAACGTGGACTCAAATAAAGCTAGTGGCTTTATAAGGTTATACTGTAGCCTTTATCAGAACATAGTGAACAAATATTACAATGCAGCTTTGGACATTTTTTACTGTAGAATTTTCAGTGCCCAAACAATAAACAGTTTGAACATTCAAAAACAAAAAGCAAACTGAAAACAAAGTACAGTGTATCTGCTACTTGCTGCTGCAAGATAAATGTTTTCTTATGAGAGTTTTGGCATGTATAGGATCTCGCCAGCTATCAGTAGTAGTGCATCAACAAACTCTTAATGAGTACTGTTCTCTGACCCGTCTATGTGTTTTTGAGTACAAGGCTTGCTTTAATAGCCTCTGATCTAATCCATCAGTTGACACAGGCACAATTTCAGCCATTGCTGATTGTAACCTCATGGATATTGATTCTGGCTTTCCAGAACGAAACCAGCGATGTCACTAATAGGCAGTTTCTTTGACTAAACCCAATCCGATAATCACTTCTGAAAATGTTTATTCTGAGATCAAGCTCGGTCCGCGTCATAAAAAGTAAACCTGCTCGACTTGAGAGAGCGTTACGGGGTTTGTCAGCGAGCCGAGGACCCCGGAGAACACAGAGAGTACAGAAGACGCAGGAATCACTCAAGGGATGCAGTGATCCTAAAGCAGAGAGACAGGGACGAAACAGCAAACAGATCAACGTGTGCGGCCCCTCGCACAGCTGTCTCCGGTTAAATAATGGCTCCTGCTGATCCCATCCTGCTAGCACAATTACCCAGAGCTCCGGAGACCGGAGCGCAGACGCTCAGAATGCTCGGATAATGATTCCCAGCAAATTGATGACACTGGTGGCCTCGTTTGCACAAGCTAGATTAACCTGAGCGGGAGAGTTTGGTGCTCCTCGCTGAACGAGAACTGAGCAGATACAGATGGAACTGCAGTAAAAGCCACACTTTGTGGTGTGTTTGTGAAGTGGATTGCATCCTAACGCAAGGGCCGTTTATCTTGCATGCACAGTCGGCAAAACTCAACTCAGTTTAAGTGGTAAAACAAACAACTAATAATGCTAGCATTTATGTGGCGTATGCTGAAGGAAGGAAGGAAAACAGCTTCAGCATGAAACCTGTTGATTTTGAGGTAACAAAAGTGCACGTTTTTCTTATCCGACAAAGATTGTGTGGCGAGAATGTCACCCTGAAGGAAACCCAGCACCTGTGGAAATTGTTCCCTCTGGACTTCCATTATTGCCACTCCATTATTTCCATTATATCAGCTTTTGGTGCTACATTAAAAACAACCAATTGCTACTGCCGGAGTGGATATATTGAACCGTAAATAACCATAGCAGGTTTTCGCCTGTCCCATCTCTTGGCCCGCATTGCTTCGTCAGTGCGTGTGCATTGATTTTCATTCACCAAGATTAATTGGCCTCTTTAATAGACTAATTTCACAGAGGAACGGCAATAATCAGGGACAAATGAGCAATAGACTCGGTTTGTTTACTTTGCCTTTATTATGAAGTGCTTAAAATGCCTTGTGTCTTGTGCTTACATCATTTGAACATTGGCTCAAAAAGTCGCAGGACATTTTTTTGTTTGTTTCTTGAACAGGTTTAGTGGATTCATCTACAGTAAAAAGGTTTTTCCTCTTCAAATGAGTATCTACATGAAGATCATCTCACAAACTGAGCTGTTATTCCTCATTCGAGGTGTAAAAAAAGGAAGATTGAGCTAGGTAACATCTACCTGAATCTAGGGTTTTTGTGCTACTTTTTAAGGATTTCTACAATGAAGTGCTTTCAACCTCAGGGACACCCGAACTGGAGAAAATGAAGCGTCTGATCTGAGCCGAGCTGGAAATGCAGCGCGAGTGCATTCCGGAACGGCTATGCAGATGGTACACCTTCCCATCGCTCCAGTCCTTTCTTGTCCTTGCGTGTCCCTTTGAGTTAACCTCAGAAAAGCCATTACATGTTCCACGCTTCTAGAGAATGGTTCTGAATTGCTTAGAGTGGAGTTACAGCACTTTGGGCCTACATCCTAAATCTACGTTTAAACTCGAGGCAGGCAGTGCATAAGCAGAGAGCAAAGAAAGATGGTTTAGACTTATGGATTTAGTCTCACTAAACTCTACATTGGCATTTTCCCTGATGTGGTATTTTTAAATGTTTATTAAGAGTATTGGATCAAAACGTACCTGATTTAGAAAAAACTGCTATAGGTAATACTTTATTACTTTCAAAAATACCATGCATTATGATTATTGCTTTTTATATTCTTATGAGAACCCCTAGAAATATTGCCCCTTGATACTATCTCTACATTTTGGCAAAATTATGAGCTTTGTGGTATTGGCATAGATTTCTTTTCTTTTCTTTTTGCATGCAGTACGTAGGTATACAAAAAAAAAAAAAAAATCAAATAAAAAAAAACATTTAAATTATTACCATGGATCTAAATGCTTTGGCATGTTAATAAGACTGGCATAACCCAAAAGGCAACGTTATTGAGAAAGAAAAAGGCTAAATGAATTATTAAAATAAATAAATACATGAAAATCACACTTTCAGTGCATCATAGACAATCATACATCCTAGATGGAGTAAACAGACAAACAAAAAAATAAATATATATATATATAAAAAAAAATCAATTAATAAATAAATAAATAATACCGGTTTACCTCGATTGCGAATACGTTTGGGCCACTTGCAGCAGTATGATAATATCCACTGACAATACAAAAGAGTTTTATTTTAATGAGGAACATGGTGTCACTCAAACCTTCATTCGACGCAAGTCATAGTCAAGTGCCGCGCGGCGCAGAGGCGAACTGTCTGAACGTCATTTGAGGACATGGGTGCTGAAGTGCATGCGAAGGTTCCATATTCCTTTAAGGTCAACTTTGCGAGAGAGAGAAAAATAGATAAAATTGTGCTATTACTGGGTTTCATTTTGATTGTGAGACATAACTGGGTAAGATAGCGTAATCATCCTAACACGTGACGGGGAAGTGAGCGCTTACAGACCGGAAGTCACGCCTCGACGGACGCGAGCGGCGAGAACGCGCCTTTAAAGCACGCCGACTCGTAGTGCTTGTTCAGGTAGGACTTGAGCGCGAAAGTTTTGTTGCATCGCTTGCATTTGAAATGCTTAAACGCCGAGTGGGTCTGCATGTGCGCCCGAAGGTTGGAGCGGTCGGCGAACGCTTTTCCACAGTGTGCACATCCAAAGGGCTTCTCGCCCGTGTGCGAGCGCATGTGGCCCTGCAGTAGCCAAGGTCTGCTGAACGCTTTCCCACATATGTCACACTTGTGCTTGAGGTCATGGGTAAGCAGGTGCATGGCCAGGGCTGGCATGGACACGTAGACTTTCCCACATGTCGGGCACTTTTTGGCCATCTTGCTGTCCAGGCTCCGGTGCGTCTGTTTGTGCCTGCTCAGGTTGGAAGACGTCGCGTAGGTTTTGCCACATTCGTTGCACGTGTGCCGCTGGAGGGTCCGCGAGCCACCGATCACTTTCCGACGGGACCTGCCGTCCGTGATGAAGAACGCGTCCACGGTGTAACCTTCGCTCACCGCGTTGTCGCCGTTGATGTACCCGGACGTGATCTCGGACTGAGGGCTGTCGGGCTGGTCCGAGTCAGGGGCCCCGTAGTCGCTGTGGTTGCCGTCGTAAATCGGGCCCGGGGAAGGCACTTTAGTGCCGCCGTCACTTTCTCCATCGTAAACGGCCGGGGTGATGTAGTCACTGATGTAGCCTAGCGTGGAGAGAACAAGATCTTTTATTCAATTATTCATATTCACAAGGGAATCGGGTGAGGACAATGGGCTTCGGCGACGCAACGGCCACTTTTCCGCTCAATTTATCTCCACCTTGGCAAAGGCGACCGGCGACCAGATTGTGCCAGTGCTCTTTGAGATTCATTATGTGTTTAACAAATTCAGCATTTCTCTTTGAATATCATTAGACTTAATGACCACTCACTACAGGAAATTCAGACAGAATAGGTGTCAGCTTGACTTCACGTTATTCCAGAGTTATTTCAGGACAAAGCCGGGGAGCTGTGAAGGATGCCACGTTTACCGTGGACTTACAGTATGAGCACAGATAGCACTTTTTTACAGTGGGAGATTAATTACCCCCCTTCTAAAGGCACCAACATAAGCACAGTGCGCTGTGTGCAGCTGCCCTAAGCGTTTCTTTGATTTGCAGAATAAACAAACACCTAAGCTCATCTAGAAGTGGCTCCAAGTTGCTGAGAAGTTAAGCGTCGTTACAAGCAGCAGATATTCATATGGCATGCATGCAAATACTAAGCCTTTTCACTGATGGAATCCCACTAATTATGTTTGCATTCACGTTATGCTTTCACATAAATCACAGGCAAAGCCACAGAGATGCTTAATCCCGCTACTGGATGTCTACTTTCCTTCCTGCAGAGTTTAATTCATAAATGAACCGCAAAACCACGCTGAGCAATTTCCGATGTGCTTGCTTGTGGTTTCATCTAAAACTCTGAGTGCTAAATCAACAGAAAAAAAGGGAATAAGCATTCCTTTGCATTTACCTTTGTCGTGTATCCGAAAGCTAAGATCGGTCCTGGACCTGCCGTACGCGCTCTCAAGTTCAGTGGATGAGAAATCATCTAGCTTCACCTTTTTCACCAAAAAAGACCTTGGCATGTTTAGAGCGCAGAGCGGAAAGCCTCTTCCAGCACGTTATCCTCGCTTTATCCACCGCACAATAGAAGAGTTGGTCCTGCAGGGCTGAAAGTCAAACACCTGAGCGAGGGGGAAGACGCGGAAGCTCCGTGTGCCCGAGCCGTTCCGCACAGGCGAAATGCAACTTCAGCACTGGACAGCGTGCGCGACAGCGGCAGAAGCAGCAACAGCGGAGCAGATCCGCCTCCAGGAGCCCGTGTGTCAGAGTGCGCTCAGACCCAAATGGAAGCGCTCCAAAAATGGGCAGCTTTAAATGCGAGCACGTTTCCGGAGGAGCTGTTGTTAATGTTATAGCGGGGAGAGAGAGAGAGAGAGAGGTGTCCGCTGCCTTCTCCTGATCGCGCGGGGTCGGTTTGATGTCTGAGCTCTGCTGATCAGCTGCTGGGATTTATACGTGCGCGATCAGGTGGGAGATGGAGATGGAAGTGCTTAATTTCATCCATCAGAAATCTCCCGGGAACAACATTGGACGAGAATGATTTATTGATGCTGTTATTCGTCTCTCAGTCTCATTTTTTCTACGTTCACGGCGCCCGCCATGTTTCTGCGGAATAAGAATTTATTGTTGCGAAAAGTCTATTTACGCCTATCTAATTGGTCTCATCCAAAATGCACATTTTCATAAATCAAGGCAAATCACATATGTTTAGATATATTTTGTGTTTTTAAAGAATGAAAACATTTTACAGTCTTTCACTAACAAGAAGTATATAAAAAAGCGGTAACACCTCCAAACTTGGTCTGTTCTTGGTTTCCACTGGTCGAGTTCAGCACCTCTACTCTGAGAGCTTGCACAAAATACATTCCACAGAAATCCTTCAGATTGCTTTTTCACCCATTTACAATGCATCACAAATATCAACAGGACTCGTCCTCTATATTCATACTAGCAATTTCAGTAGCAATATATTTTATTTGATGGGCATATGCTATAGATATACGTGGAAACACTTTACAACGTGTCATTTGTTAGCATTAGTTAATGTATGAGCTAACAATGAACAATATTACACAATTTATAAATCTTTGCTAATGTTAGTTCATAAAAATAGTCGTTCATTGTTTGTTCATGTTGTTAACAAGCACAACTTGTGATTTTAATAATGCGTTAGTAAATGCTGAAGTTCACAGTAAGATTAAAAGATAATTTTATTTACAGATAATGTACTCAGCTCCTTGTCATCCAAGATGTTCATGTCTTTCTTTCTTCACTCGTAAAGAAATTATGTTTGAGGAAAACATTTCCGGATTTTCCTCTATGTACTGGACTTCAATGGTGCCCCCCGATTTTGAATGTCCAAAATGCAGTTTAAATGCAGCTTCAAACGGCTCTTGACGATCCCATCCAAGGAATAAGGATCTTATCTTGCGAAACGATGCATTTTTTTCAAAAACATTACAATTTATATATTTTTTAACCTTAAACACTCGTCTTGTCTCGTCTGCATGAACTCTGCTTTTTCGGTTCATGACGAAAAACCCCCATCTCATTTTCCCTTCCAACTTTTTTTTGTTTGGGGAGGTGTTGGCGAGGGAGTGACAACGGCCATGAATATTTAGTGATTCACACCTGAGAGACGAAAGGCCCTCCTCTAATGGCCCATCAGTGAGAATCTGACTGTCAGGTAGAAACAATGAGAGATTCAAAAAATTGAGTTTTAGATTATTTGTATTTTATTTACAACACACTATAATCAAAACATACATAATGAAGGTCAAAAGCATATTATTGACTACATTGATGTTACATGTACAGAGACGTGAACAGACTTTGTGTCATTCCTGAAAACTGTTTTCTGGATTCGGTTCAACAAGTGAAACAAGTAAATTATACCTGTAGATTCCTTACAGATTCGATTGATGTACTGCTCTCATCTGTATGATCAAAAATGATGAAGTAATTTAAGTTCTTTTTGGCATTATCAGAATAACTGCCACAAACCGTGCTGGCGCAGAGTGATAATGGACAGAACAGTAGAGAGATGACAGTAAAGTACTGGGTGGAGAGAGAGGGGAGCGGGACCGGCAAAGGACCTCGAGACGGGATTCGAACTCGGGTCACACAGCTGGTGCTATATGTCAGCGCACTAATCACAAGGCTATTGGCACCGACATTTTCCCTTCCAACTTAAAGATCATCCTACATCGCTGCAGAAGTCCAGACTCAGTATTTACAAAATGAACATGCAAAGAAGATCAAACACCCTTTACAAAAAAAGGTAAAACAATGATGTAGAACGTTTTTGAAGTTGGAGGAGAAAATGAGATGGGAGTTTTTTGAAATACCCTAACTATCATGAATTGGAAAAAAATGAGTTCAGGCAGACGGGACAAGACAAGCGTTTTAAGTTTAAAAAGTATACAAAATGTTTTTTTTTTTTTTTTTAAATAACCAATCGTTTCGCTAGATAAGACCTTTCTTCCTCGGCTGGGATCGTTCAGAAGTTTAGAGCCATTTGAAGCTGCATTTGGATGTTAAAAATCGGGGGCACCACTGAAGTCCAGTATATGGAGAAAAATCCTGAAAATTTTTCTTCAAAAAACAATTTCTTTAGGACAGAAGAAAGAAAGACATGAACATCTTGGATGACAAGGGGGTCAGTACATTTTTAGTTCATGCTAACTAATGTAGTTAACTAACGAATCTTATTGTAAAGTGTTGTTATTGTGCCAAGGTCAGAAGCAGACATCAAGTGCTGGAAGATGATTTTTTGTAGAATACAGATGATCTGTTGAGGTGCTGTTATATATTTTCAGACATAAACTGCGCTCAGACATACACTTGTTTATATGGTTTAACAAGCATTAACTTAAATCTCTCTGTGATTTTTATTAATGAGGTTAGGTTTATGAAAATTGGACATTTTGTGACCAAATGTGAAGATAATAGTTGGAATCTAATAAGTTTCTAAAAGAATGAAAACACTTTATAGCTCTCATTCTTTATTTCTTAATATGACAATAAAAATATGACAACAGCATCCTCAGTTTTTTCTTAGCTAAATAATAGTAGCTAAATTAATAGTTAACTGCCACTGCTCTGACGCTTTCATAAAATACATCCACAAACTCCATAAAAGCCTCTTAGGAGGGCTTGTCAATAATACATAGTACCACTGTAATATTTCCCTTAATATATTACTTTGAGTTAGCAACATTGGCAGTAATTTACTTGATTCAAAGGGGATCACTGCTAAAAATAAATAAATAAATAAAAATCAACCCACTTAAAGCAAAGTAGTTCCAAGTTCATTAGACTTTTATTCCACTTCAAATTTCATGACTTTCATAACTCAAAAACCCATAACCCACAAGTACAAATAATGTGTGTGTATACTGTAAGTTAAATAAATGAAATCAAAGCTATTTTTTACACTGTATATTGTTCTTTTGGCAAAGTGACAAAAAGATAAAGAAAGTCCAGAAGCCAATATTATGTATTGACCCTAATCCTAACTCTATGACTTATTATCAATTATGTGAGAATATAAAGTAAGTTTTCCAGACATAAAGTACTCCCAAAACCTGCCTGTTTTCTATACTGTTTAAGCAGTATTACCTAAAATCCCATGCACTCTGTGCTATCACTAACTAATCACTTGCCTAATCTCTCAGTGATTTTTAGCAGCAGTGCTATAGGCTGCGTAGGCCAGTTTACAGCTGGTGCTCGCGTGCAGTGGCAGGCAGGCAAGCACAGAGGAGCGCAAGATTCAGGCTTTGCAGCTGCTGCGGCCCCCTCCACGAGCAGATGGAGCCTAGTGGGAACAAGCCGGGGAGGGTGGGGGGCAAGGGAAACTCAAAATCACTGGAAGGGAGAGAGGGAGTTTAAGAGAAGAGGATGCAGTGTTGAATTGATCAACACATTTGGTAAATGGTCTGAGTGTAGTTAGCTCACCTCAAAAAATGTGTCAGTCAGAGCTGACATATTACCGGTTCTGTCAGTTTGTCACTAAACTGGAGCATTTTAATTTGTACCTAGAGTTTCAAAAGATTTCACCTGAGTTTTCTGGGTCAAATCATACCAGATATCCCCATTATAGCTGGTTAGGTCAACGTAAAAATGCTGAACTGAATTAACATGAAGTATGCAGACACTAGAAACAATGGGGAAATCATAACCAAATATTTTTCAATAAAAAGCTATTACAATTTAAAAAGTGTCACAGCAAAAGTGAGAATGAAACTAGGCCTTGTACACAACAATGACACTAATATTGAAATTCTGGAAGATACTAACGATAATGGCTGATAACCAATAACATGTTGATTTTTAAATAAATAACGTGTTGAATATTAAAAATATAATTATAAATATTTATTAAACGCATTATATCTTATAATATTTATTAAAACAAATTTATTTAACATATTTAACCATTATAACAATTCTTTACTATTTTGTCTAAAAGTAAAAACACAAAAAATAAAATAAAATAAATAAAAAAACACAATAAAATGCAAAGAAAACAACTACTAAAACATGATTTTATTATATCTTATGACATTTATTAAAACACATATATTTTAAATTTTTAACCAATATAAAAATTATATACTATTTTGTCTAAAAGTAAAAACAAAACACTAAAAAAAGTAAATAAAATAAAAAATTAAATCACAGTAAAATGCAAAGTAAACAACTACTGAACAAAACATGATTTTATTATATCTTATGACATTTATTAAAACATATTTTAAATATTTAACCAATATAAAACTTATATTCTATTTTGTCTAAAAGTAAAAACAAAACCCTAAAAATTAAAATAAAATAAAAAATTAAAGCAGAGTAAACTTTAAAGTAAACAACTACTGAATGAAACATGATTTTATTGTATCTTATGACATTTATTAAAACATATATATTTTAAATATTTAGCCGATGATATATTATTTCGTCTAAAAGTAATAAATAAATAAATAAAATCACAGAAAAATGCGAAGTAAACAACTACTGAATAAAACATTTTTATTTTACATTTTACTATATATAATAAATAATTCTTCAAATATTTAACTTTTTAATTGAAACTTAAACTGTATAATTTTTTATTCTAAATAAAGTAAAAATGTGCTAAAGATTATTAATTAATGTTTTTGAAAACTGACTTCAAGTGACCATTATATGGTGGTGGCAAAGGTAATCTAAAATTAAAATGAGGAGTGTTGAGGATGCACAATGTAATATTTTACAAAATACAGATAACTTAAAGTCTAATACAAGCTGGTAATGGTTATTGTGCCAATATATCATGCATATGTCTCGTAGACGATGCCCTAAACTTAAACTACAACAACAGAGGTCTCAGTGCACAAATGAAGGGGACTGCTGGATTTTATCCTTCAGCATGCTGTCGCAATAATAACACTAAATATTGCTGAGCACAGTCCTCAACAGGCCAGAAATGCTGGTCTAGGAGTAAAACATACCTTGCCCTCTCTTTTCTCGTGACTTCAGTGAAACATACTACATTGGGAAAGCAGGGAAACAAACACTCAGGATTCTACTAAAGTTAGTGGGTGGCACCGCAGTTCACACACTATGTAATATGTACTACAAACTCTCTCTCCATTCTCTCTCTCCCACCACATTCACAGCAAATTGAGGATGATGCAAGTGATGGTGGGTAATTAGGATTCTCTCCTCCTCTTTGTCTCGAGCGCTTGAGCGATTTAAGTCATCACCACGCAAGTGTCAGTGGGGCTGCTGCGGATCTTTGCCTCAAGCTCTTTCCTTTACAAGAGTCAGCCTCCATCTGTGCCTTTGTAGTTTCTTCATCCTGATGAGGAGAGAGGCTCCAAGGTAATTGCCTTGAATCAGTGAAATTGCATTTCTATACTTGACAAGCCTTTCTGTGAAAGAGTAACATACCGGAGACTGGGAATTCCGTTTCGGAGAGCGGAAGAAAAGAGAGGAGAGAGAGATATCATTTAATTCTGCCGACAGTCAAACAATGGTGTGTCAGAAGTGATCAGAGGTTACATCCTTCTGAACCGTAAGACACGGAGCCAAGGGAGAGAGATATTAACACTCGCTCAGAGACGATATTATAGCCTACTCTGACACGTAAACAGACACGCACATACAAAAAGCACATGCGCCGTTAACAATCTACCCCTGCATTCATCTCCCCGCGGATCACTGAAAGGCTCTCAGATGTTTTCTCAGGTCACTGAGATGAGCCCGATCACTCAGAGTGGACTCGCTGCCAAAAAAAACTGACCTGCAATCGACTTCCTATTGAATTCTGTATCCTGAATAATAGGGGAGACCGGGGATGGTTGAGTTGAACACCATCAGTTTAACCACTTAGAAAAAGGTATCATACATGACCACCAACCCTCTAAGGTAAGTGTAGATGTTTCAGAAACAAAAAAACAACTGGAAAAAGTCAACAATTCACTTCTAGGTTCTAATTTAATTTGTAATCATGGACAGTTAGTGAAATTACAGTATATAAATGACCCAGTGTTTACAAAGTGAACAGGCAAAGAAGATCAAACGCCCTTTACCAAAAAATGTAACACGGCAACCAAGAAGATTCTAAAGTTGGAGGAGAAAATGAGATGGGAGTTTTTCGACATACCCTAACTGTCTTATACCGGAGTGCACAGAGTATGCATCCGCATTGCAGAGCTAGACAAGATGAGAATTTGTGGTTAAAAAGTATATAAATATTAATTTATTTAAGAAAATGACCCATCGCTTTGCTAGACAAGACCCTTATTCCTCAGCTGGAATCGTTCAGAAGCTGCATTGAAACTGCATTTTAACCTTTAATCCGTTGAGCACCATTAAAGTCCACTATATGGAGAAAAATCCTAAAATGTTTTCCTTAAAAAACGTAACTTCTTTGCGACTGAAGAAAGAAATGCATGAAGATCTTGGGTGACATAGGGGTGAATAAATTTATTTGGAAATTTTTATTCTGGAAGTGGAGTAATCCTTTAACGGAGGTTAAATTATGAAACTAACATCATCTCAATCAGCAGATTCTCTTGTTTAATTTGATATATCTAAATGCTAAAACTAGAAATATCATGTTTAGGTAGACATGGTAGACTCAGTTTAAAGGGGGACATTGGATGCCCATTTTCCACAAGTTGGTATGATTCTTTAGGGTCTTCGTGAAGTGTCTGCAACATACTTTGGTTAAAATTCCTCAATGGTCATGTAAAACGACACCCTTTTTACCTTGTCAAAAACAGCTCTGTTTACAACGACCGCTTTGGTGCATGCCTCTTTAAATGATAATGAGCTACTGCCCACTCTACCTCTCTCTTATTTATTTATTTATTTTGTTTATTTGGTGGTGCATTACCATCAAAAACAATACTAATCCACTGCATCCTCAGTGGCTCTGATGTCGGGACAAAATAAAGACTCTTATGTTTGCTTTTACATCCAACTATAAAACACCTGCATTGCTTACGAGATATTGTTGCTACTGCTGCTCAGGCACAAGAAAAATGGCAGACAGTGTACAACTGGCTGAGTGCAGGAATATGCAACTATGGTACAGCCCGTCAGCGGTTGTGGGCGGGGCCTGAGCAGTATGACGTCATACTGGGTGGTTGTAGGGTGGTTGTGTTCATGCCCAATGCTAAAACACATTTATATGTAAACACCATGTAAAAGTGTATTTTGCATCCGATGTCCCCTTTAAGCACAAAAATAACTAAAACTAAAATCTAAAAATGACAAAAAAACAAAACAAAAAAAAAACAAGTAAAATCAAACCAGAAAATATAAAATTAAAAAAAAAAATCAAAATATTAACAGAAACTATAAAGCTGCATGTCCACCAAAGCATTTTTAGCTGAAAATGCCCAGCTGTGAGAACTTGAGAGCGCAGCGTTTTTTCAGTTGAGACCGTGTGGTTGCTATGATATGGAATATCCGCTGAAGTAATGGCAACAGCATTGCAAATAAAATGTTTCTCCAAGCATTATTTTTTATAACAATATTATGGTAGTCCGACAATTCCATCTGGTAAAGACGTAAATACTCTCAGCACTTTACAGACGTGTTGTTCCCATTCAGAACAACTGAAAAAAATACGCTAGTATCAGGAAAAACGCTCTGGTGGACACGCGGCCTAATAGATGATCAATGATAAAATAAAACTGACAAAAACTTCTGTTTTTTAAATGCTAGCCTATGCTTCATGTATATTTGTTCGATAATGTTTCCAATTTGTTTGCGGTTTTAGAATAATAGTTTTCCTTTTTGTAATCCTGTTTTGATTAAAAATGTTTAAAGTGAAATGGGCTGGAGTTTGGGCAGGTACATTTCATGTAGTTGATGGGGGTTGGAATATAATTCTTAGAATTAATAATTCTTAATTATTCTAGAAAGAAAGCATCAATTTGATTTACAAAACACAAACTTTAAACTAATGTCTATGTTACATTCCAGCCCACCTGTTACAATTCACCCTGGTAGTGGGGCTGGTTGTAACAGCAGCACTCTTTGCACATTAAAGGAATAGTTCACACAAAAATGAACATCAAGACCATCCAAAATGTAAATGAGTTTATTTCTTTATTAGAACAGATTTGGAGAAATTTAGCATTACATAACTTGCTCACCACTGGATCCTCAGCAGTGAATGGGTGCCGTGAGAGTCCAAACAGCTGATAAAAACATCACAATAACCCTAAAGCAATCTACAAGACTCTAATTCATCAGTTAACGTATTGTGAAGTCAAAAACCTGTGTTTTTGTAACCAACAAATCCATCATTAATGTGTTTTAACTTTATACCATTGCTTCTAGCCAAAATACCATAATTACAAAGTCCATAATCCATAATATCGTTTGCCCCGTTGAAAAAGTCCATCCCTGTTGTCCTTTCACATCAAAATCCACCCACATATTGGTTTAGAATTGTTTTGGACTATTTTTGGTAGTAAATATGATTGATCTGTGCATATTTCTCTTCTCATTTGGCAACCCGATCTCACAGCAATTCATACATATTTTACAAGGTGGCTAATTCATATAAATTCAGGCAACCCGGTTCATACAAATTTGTACATTTTGTTAAACATTTTACGTATTCTACGAGGTGGCAAATTCGTACACGGTAAAAAATGACCGTAAATTTAACGGTAACAGGCTGTAATAAATAAATGCTACAGTAAAAACCTGTTAAATGAACGGTAAGTTCCCCTACTATATTTGGTGAAATACTGTATTAGACATTGCATGTAATTTTACGGTAGTGTACCGTTTTCGGAACTGAAAAAAAAACCCCATAAAATTTACAGTGAATAAGTGTAAATTGACATTCCAGAATTCCCTGTGTCACATTTTTTGTCGAAATAACTGTTTACTGTAAATGTTACTGAATTTTTTGTAGAGTGTAGGTATTCGTATGAATGACCATCCATAAAGGGGTTATTGAATGCAAAGTTCACTTTTTTTTCACTTGTTTGAACATTAATGTGTGTTGGCAGTGTATGTACACATCTACCCTATAACGATAAAAATCCATGCAGTGGTGTTTAATTAATGTGTAAAAATTAATATCCCATTTTTCAAATCAAGCCATTCTCAGATGCCCGTCGGTGTGGTGTCACACCGACAGAGGCCGCTCCCACAAAAGTTGATTGACGTGAGCGTTTTACCTCAGATCAGCTGTAACAGTCCTGTGACATGCTGGAGCAGGAATGTAATTTAGACAAGAATATCTCAAATTGAGCATTTGAGGTGTTGCTGGATGTAATAATGAACATAGTGGTCGTCATTTACTCCCGACATCTTAGCCGCTAAAGATGCCGTGGATTATGGTTGTTTGTGAACGGGATGCGCTTCCCTATCTACATATATCTGTCTATGTTTGCGCAAATCATTTGTGATCCAGCTTCACCTACAGCAGAATTGAGTATAAGGGTTTTTTATGAATCTCTACAATCACCTTTCCTAATAACGTGCTAGTTAGCAAGTTTAGTGGCTAAACGCGGCTAAAGTAAACAGGCTCGTCACTCCACAGAGAGAAGAGAGGGGCGGGGCGAGCAGAGCTCATTAACATTTAAAGCAGCCTCAACCAGAACAGGATGATTTTTGAAGAGCTGATTTTAGCAAGGTAAAAAGGATGTTGTTTTAATTCTCACAACCATTGAGAATTTTTAACCAAAGTATATTATAGACTGTTCATTAAGACCCTAAAGAATCATATCAACTTGTGGAAAATAGGCATCCGATGACTCCTTTAACCCCCTCAGAGAAAACATACAAAATTGCACAAGTTAGGTTGTATGAATTAGCCACCTCGTAAAATATGTACGAATTGGTTATGAGATAGCTTTGGATTTGGATGGACTCTCATTCTGACGGCACCCATTCACTCCAAAGGATCCATTAGTGAGCAAGTGATGTAATGCTAAATTTCTCTAAATCTGTTCCAATAGAAAAATAACTTATCTATATCTTAGAGTAAATTTTCAACAAATATACATTTTTGAGTAAGCTTCATTTACATTCCTAACAGTGCAAAAAACCTGCCTTACAGATGTTAAAGCAGAAAGTGTTACAACTATTGCCACGCACCCCTATATCAGTAACAAAGGGCAACCTCCTAAACACTGAGGCTGTCAGTTTGGCCTAACAGCACAGCACTTTGCAGCTGAAATTCTCTGATTGGCTGTTGCCCCACCTAACAGAACGGCTGAATACCGTCTGTTCAGTCAAGCTGTCAACCCTCAGCACAAATAAAAACACCCAGAGCAAACAAAAAATTAGCGATATAAGAAAAATACTGCAATGACTGCAATAAAAAAGCCTAAATTTCAAAACACGATCAGTATTTTCAAAAGCACATTCAAATCTTTCCTAAACGTGTTGATTGTCAGATTTCCAGTTTTGCAAATAGCAGCATAGCCTACCTGGCAACGTCTCTGACAAGCAGATGGGTTCAGAATTATATTTCATTAAAACACAAACAGACCAGAGGGTGCCCCCGCGACGCTTTTCCCATGGCACGTGCGTCTTGGCTACACGTCGGGAACAGGGTTTTACAAAGAGTCGATTTCTATATCAGGATGTATTCCCTACCGCAATTAGAGCACAGTCTACGGGTAACCGTCTGTGACCCCATGTCTGACCCGTCGTTTGGCCGGTCTCCATCAAGGTCCAAATGGCCAGCAGCTCAAGCGTGCACTGACCAGCATGTACTTCGGCTACCAGCTGAAAAAGTCACCTATCACTTGCAGGACTGCGGTCTGGTGACAGAGGGACTACATTAATCTTATTTGTCATAAGCAGTCTCTTGGGAAAGGAAAGAGCCAGCCTGGGACTCAGCAAAGCCTCTTTATCTCACCCAATCATGAAAACAGACCCAAACACACACACACACACACACAGCCCTATCTCTGGCTGGCAGTCTGGAGCTCTAATTAGATGTGATAGTTAAAGAGACTGAAAATGGGGACAAAAGCCACATTATGCAAATGGTGTTTGATTTTTGCCCATTCTCTCCTTCGTCTCTCGCTTTCTTTCGCTCTCTGCGCTCCTTTTTCGCACTGTGTACCCAAGTTGTGAAAGGAAGGAGAAAAAAGAGAAGGGGAGAATTTTGTGCCGTGCTGGCCTCAGTGTGTGCCCTTCCATGTGTGAAGACTCAGCTGAGTAGGTCCGATAATTGGACACTTTGGCTGGAGATAGTTTCATAATGGAGAGGCTTGTCATTGTACTGTATGAGAGTGTGTTTGCGAGTATGTGTGGGTGCGAGAGGCTTTTTAGGCATAAGACACAGGAGATTTTACTGAACGGGTTCAGCAAAATCATGCTGCAAAAAACATGAGGTATGGGGGACTGTGGGTTCAGATAAAAATGCAGCGTAACAAGAGAGGAATGTTTCGCAGAACGCTATAAAACATGGCAGATATGCTGCACTTCAAGAATGAGAAGTCATTTCGACCCACTTTACACTGCATTTTTATGCATTTAACAGACACTTTTGTATAAATACTGTATATACACAAACACACTTTATGTCAGTTCATGCAGTCATTAAATCAAAACTAGCACACTTACATTATTAGCACCAATTTCATCCTAAAAAATGAGGGCCACACAGATATTACATTTCTAGCTGATACAGACATTTATATTAAATAATATTTAAAATATTTAGATAAATACAAACTATTATGCCATATACTATATAGCCATTATTACTATTATTAATATTATATATAATATTATATATAATAATATTATTGTCATTGCTGGTCTTGTTAAATAATATTTAAAATAATAAATATTTATAGATCATTTATCATTTAAATTATCTATTTTAGATAATATATAATTTAATAATAATTACAATAATTACAATTGTATAATTGTAATAATAATTATAATTGTTGTTCTTGTTGATAAATAATATTTAACAAAATACATATATTTATTAAAATAATTTCTTAATTTATAAATGATATAAATATAAAAGAATTATTCAATTATTATTATTGTTATTCTTAAGTTATAAATTATTGCTTATATAACATTACTTATTATTATTATTACTTATTTATATAGTATTATTATTATTATTTGACTAAAATAAATATTAAAAAAGTTTAAAATATTACATTAAAATATTAAATGTAATTAAAATATTAAATAAAAAAAAATAAAAATATATTACATTAATTGTTGTTTTTCCTGTTCTTGCTGTTAAATAATATTTAACATAATACAAATATTTATTAAAATAAAATAAAATAAATCTTAAATTATAAATCGATATAAAATAAATAATTATTAAATTATTATTATTATTATTATTACTAATTATTAGTATTATTATTTGACTAAAATAAATACTAAACAAGTTTAAAATATAAAAATATTAAATATATATAAAATATTAAATAATAAAAATTATAACAATATTATAATAACTGTTGTTGTTTTATTCCTGTTGTTAAATAATATTTAACATAATACAAATATATATTAAAATAATTTCTTAAATGTATAAATAGGAATAAATCAAAAATAAATAACCATTAAATTACTATTATTATTAAATTATAAATCATTACTTATATAGTATAACTTTACTATATAATTATTATATAGTAAATTAGTAATAGTAATATATAGTAATAGTAATAGTATTATTATTATTATTATTACTTATATTATTACTAATTATTATAATTATTTGACAAATAAAAACAAAAAAGTTTTAAATATTACATAAAAGTAAAAAATATAATAATAAAAATATTAAATAATAAAACAATATTACAATAACTTAAAATATTAATATTATTCATAAGTCATAATGTTAAATAATTTGGGGATTTTAAGTTAAAAAGTCTAATATCCGATATGGTGCCAATAGAGTGTGCTTCCTCACTGAAACTTTGTGACATTATCCACACCGTTACGCTTGTAAGAGCCATGAAAATGTCTTTTATTTACTCTTCAGAAGAAGCTTTGGGTGCGTCCCCATCGCCCTCTGCGTTTGACCTATTAAAGCTCACCAGCGCAGAAAGCTGATTATTCGTGCACCGCACCATTGTTTCCTCGTATGAATGAATCAGGCCGGCCACTGTGAATGGCTGAGCACAATGTACTAACATACACCAGACAACGACCTTATAATTAACAGATCATGATGAAAAGAAACGACAGAGAGCAAAGTAGAGGGGAGGGAACGGAGGCATTAGAAAATAGACATGACTTGGCAGGGAACTCTAACCCTGCAGACAAAGAGTACAAGGTCAAATGAATTAATCTGATTAGCATGTTTATTCTGAATCCATTCCCTCGAGTACAAGAGCCTTTCTCACCCAACAAAACCAACCATCCTGCACTCACTGATGGAAGATAATCAGCCAAAGAGTTGAAGGGAAGAAAGCTATTTACGAGCACACCGAGAGAAAGATTCCCCTAATATCCAAGAACTCTGCGCCAATGATCCTACAGATGAATCTGTGTGTGTTTGTGTGTGTAATTGTGAAGTTTATCGTCTCTCTGTTGGAGTCTGAGAGCAGGGCCTTCTTTGCTCTTAAGCATGAAGTCTGGAAGAGATAATTAGTTCATCTGACTCCATTCAGCACACTGGCAGTCTCTCTGTGAGCTGGCATTGCCGCACTGCCTTATTACACAGGAGACGCAGGAATAATATTACTTATAGCGGTCGCTGCATGAATTAGGACGGGGAAAAGTATTTCAACATTCACTTTAACTTCAAAACAAAGACAAACAAAAACTTCTAATGGCTCTAAATTACTGTAGGTATGAGAAAACACTATAAAGACACTTCTGGTTAGTGCTTACCCATACAATGTGCAATATGAAAACGTAAAACAGTTTAGTCACCAACATATTTCATATGTCATACAGTTTGAGGGAGAGTAAATGATGACAGAATTTTCATTTTTGTGTGGTCTATCCCTTTAAATAATCTACTAAATACTTGCACATCCATCCCTTTGTCTCTCTCTCTGTGGTCCTCTCTGGCTGAGAAGGATTGGGCAAAAAACAAAAGCAAAAAAAATCTCATTATCCTCTAAGTGCGTGATGGAGACTATAAGTGCAGTGAGGTAGACATCAGATGGAGAAGAATGAGGCAGCTGAGCTCTCTTCCACAGATAACCCCTCTCTGAGATTGATAGCGGGACAGACTTGATGCCATATTGGTGTGGACTGGCTTTGTGATGTTTATCTCGAGGGAGAGAATCATCACATCAAGGTTAACACAAGATGAACAGTTTATGGGCAGTAAAGACAAACCCCGAGTTTAGCTGCTGGTGTGGCAGAGCTCAGTGGGCTTGTGTGTGAGGATCACAGGTGAAGCCTCTGATCTGAAATCAGTCCCTGAACAGTCACAGATTTACAGACTGTACTGCATGTGCATGATGGAATCCACTAAATATGTAACTTGTTGACTTCAACTTTCTATAAGTTACTAACCCGTAACATCTTCGTTCATCTTCTGAGCACAAATTAAGATATTTTTAATGAAATCCAAGAGCTTTCTGACCCTGCATAGACAGCAACGTAACTACCACATTCAAATCCCAGAAAGGTAGTAAGGACATTGTTAAAGGAGTAGTCCACTTCCAAAACAAAGATTCACATATGATGTACTCACCCCACTGTCATCCAAGATGTTCTTGTCTTTCTTTCTTCAGTTCAACAACGATCCCAGCCGAGAAAGAAGGGTCTTATCTAGCATAACGATCGGTTATTTTCATAAAAATAATACAGTTTATATACTTTTTAATGTCAAATGCTCGTCTTGTCTTACTCTGCCTGAACTGTTTTTGTTCCGGTTCATGACAGTTAGGGTATGTCAAAAAACGCCCATCTCATGTTCTCCCTCAACTTCAAAATCGTCCTATATAACTGTTTTACCTTTTTTGTTAAGGGTGTTTGATCTTCTTTGCATGTTCACTTTGCAAAGACTGGGTCGGTACTTCTGCAGTGATGTAGGATGATTTTTAAATGATTTTTAAAGTTGAGGGAGAAAATACGATTGGAGTTTTTCGACATACCCTAACTGTCTTGAGCCAGAATACACAGAGTTCAACGGGAGCAAGACAAGACGATCGTTTCGCTTCCGTGTCAGTCAACACGCATTCACGACAGTACCACAATGCATGCATGTAGTGCTGCTGACTCAGGAGCCGGTGTTTTGACGCAGAACCCAGAGGCGTCATGTCGAGGACTGACACAGAAGAGAAGAAATTGTTGAATAAAGTCACTATTTTTGTTTTCTTTGTGCACATAAAGTATTCTAATATCTTCATAAAATTACAATTGAACCACTGATGTCACATGGACTATTTTAATGATGTTCTTACTACCTTTCTGGGTCCTAAACATGGCAGTTGTGCGTTGCTGTCTATGCAGGGTCAGAAAGCTCTTGGATTTCAAAAAT
The DNA here is from genome assembly GCF_022985175.1 of Labeo rohita. Lineage (NCBI taxonomy): Eukaryota > Metazoa > Chordata > Actinopteri > Cypriniformes > Cyprinidae > Labeo > Labeo rohita. Next base: position 15,100,790 of record NC_066884.1, on the reverse strand, counting down.
ATCATAATTTGTGTTCAGAAGACGAATGAAGGTCATACATGTGTGGAACTACATGAGGGTGAGTAATTAATGACAAAATTTAAGCACTAATTTTCTGTCCATTACGATGAAATATTGTTTTTATATGACCAAAATGTGTTAAAGTTAATAACATGTAATGTATATGTGAAAAATGCAGACATATTTAGCTTTTTTTTAACACTGTGGTTCTCATATCATATATAAATAATACTGTAATTATTAATAATAATTACTATTCATTTTCACTATCTAACTGAATTAACGTTCTAAAAAACATTAATGAGGATGTAATCTGAAATCTTTGTTTTGTTTTGTTTTTTCCAATAACTTTTTTTTCATAATTTACGGTTGTTGAAACTTCTGGGGTCACAAAATGAATGTCGTTTACATATAGTTTCAGTTAATAATATTTCAATATTATTTTGTGTAGCCTTTGAATATAGTGTTGGACAGCTGACCTTCAAGTTAAAAAGGCTGAGAACCACTGATTTATTAACATACACTGAAAATAATGCTGATAATAACTCAAATTAAAGTCAAATTAAAGAAAAATAGCTTTTTAAATTATTAGTTCACTTCCAGAATAAAAACATCCTGATAATTTACTCACCCCCATGTCATCCAAGATATTAAGTTAATGTCTTTCTTTCTTCAGGTGAAAAGAAATTAAGGTTTTTGAGGAAAACATTTCAGGATTTTTCTCCATATTGTGGACTTCAATGGGGATCAATGGGTTAAAGATCCAAATTGCAGTTTCAATGCAGATTTGTGATTAAAAAGTATATAAACTTTTATTTGTTTAAAGAAAATAACTGATCATATCGCTAGATAAGATCCTTATTCTTCAGATGGGATCATGTAGAGCCCTTTGATGCTGCACTAACACTGCAATTTGGACATTCAACCCATTGATCCCCATTAAAGTCCACATGGAGAAAAATCTTGGAATGTCTTTCTCAAAAACTTTTTCTTTTCAACTAAATGATGTTTTATTAACAAGGTTCGGGAGGAGCGTGTCAGATACCTAGCCTAATTACCACAAAAGGAGCTCGCTGAAGCTAATCAACACTACAAATTTAAATACAGCTGACTTGCCTCTATCCATTTGACGGTTTATCAGCATCCCTCCATCACCCCATCTCCTCACACTGAGTTCTCACTACACCTAGGGGGGTTCTCTGGGATCAGGCCATTCCCGAGCTCGGAGCCCTTCCCCGGACAGCACGCCAAATATGCATTACTATACTCCGGGCTAATTATATGTAAGCGTGAACTTGTGAAAGAAAGAAAGACATGAACATCTTGAATGACATGGGGATGAGTAAATTATCATTAAATATTTATTCTAGAAATGAACTAATCCTTCAACATAATTGCAAGTCACTGCGTATTTTACTATGAATGCATATTCCAAAGATTTTCTTTTTTTCCCCAATACCATTAAAGATAATGGAGAATAAGTCAAGAGATTCCACCTGGGTCTAAGTATCAAAATGTGTTGTGGCAATCCAACAGGCCTGGCAACTAAAACAACGTTTGATTCATGCAAGAGGTGATTCATGCAAGGGTTGTGCCCTTGAGCCAGGCACTTAACCTCAGGTTGCTCCAGTGGGATTGTTCTTGTAATGTATGTCGCTCTTAAGCAACTGGTAAATGACTACTTACTTACTATCATGAACATTACAATCACAGAGTTTTCTGTCATAGTGACATATTATAGTAGGTGTGTGTTTGTGTGACACAAAGGCCATTCCAAACCACAAAGAGCGGCGGCTTTTATCAAAAGGCCACGGTTTTCTGACTGTGAGATTGCTGTGCTGTGGCGAGACACTGTCTCCACTGTCATAAACATTTAATGTTTAGACCAAAATCGCATGCTGAGTTTAACACTCCTCGATTCCCTTGATGAATGATTGGCTTGATTAAAGCTAGACTGTGATGAACAAACAGAGGTACCGTTCGGAGCGCTGTTTACGCGCACACTGTGAATCTGGATGGTGAAATCAGTCAAGATAATGAACAGAAAAACACTGGGCTGATAATTAAATGCTAAGACAGGCTCAACGCAGCCACGTCTTTCCTCACTACCCGTATTTCAAACGCTCTGCCGCTCTGGTCCGGCGGGCTGGATATTTTCCTTTTTAATCATCGGTGAATCACAAGAGCTTTTTGGGAATGTACGAGATTTCGCAGCAGATTAAAAATGAATTAGTCGAGGCAATTAATCAAAATTATAAACATCTGTGTACATCTCATAAACCCATTTAACCTTGATAAGGTTTTAAAAGGTGTGTTATAATTAGAAGCGCTGCGTGTCATTAGTTGGTTTAGAGGTGCGGTGTAAAAGTTGGGCTCTTATCAGCAGAGCGAATGATTAAATGGGCTCTTGAAGGATCATATGAATCTTCTGTCTGTTAGGGCGTGGTTATCTAACAGCCTCCCATAGTGCTCCAGTATGCTTCTGAACACCTTTATTCCAGATGGTGCAGTGTGACACACACACACACACACACACAACTGTGTGTTCCACTCACTGTGCATTGCTCAATAAAGAAAGATAATTGTGGAGCTTTGACAGATGTTAAGTAATTATTACAGATGGACATAAATTGAATTTTATTACTTGATGCGTCCTCAAATACCACAACAAAACCTGCACAACGTCTCAAACAATGGCTTTAAATGCTGTTAAATGTGTGTTGACGATCAGCATATCATCAGCTTACTACATTAACCTCACTCCAGTGAATGCATTCAAAATACACTGTCAAAAAGACTGTTTACTTGCATAAATGTTGTGACAGCAATGAGTATGTGAGATAAAGTACTGCTAGTTTGACTCTCTTAGCTCTCAGAAGTGCAGCTCCCACATTCTGATATCCATAATGCCCTGCTGCACAATTAAAACTCTGGCTGTGTCCTAAATCTTAGGCAGCTGCCCAGTCAGATGGGCTTCCAAAGCACCATAATGTCCTACAATCATCTAAAACAAATTTAAATGAGCTTTAGATATAACCAAAAAAATATTTGGAAACTAAAATGATTGTTTCTGGGATGACACAGAATTGTAAGTTGATTTAAAATGAAAGAAAAGGGACTTATATAAACAGGACTGGGTGTCAAAAAAATGGATTCGATTTCACTTCACAAGTTTGATTTGTTTTGATTCAGGTTAATTTGCATATATTTCAGTTACATTTTTAATTTTGCATACATATTAAAGATATTAAGTAATTATAGTGTTGTAGACTCATTCAAACCTGTAACTTGTCTTTGTGAACCTTTAAAAGAACTGGTTCATAACAGTTGTTTGTTTCTGCAACTGGACTACACTGGTCACACTACGTTTCTGATTCACTAAAAAGAATCAGTTCATAAGAGTCATTTGTTCGCAAATAAGACTACACCAGGTTTTTTGTTGACAAGACTTTACGTTTCTTTAAGTTTTTAATGCTTATCACACACAAAAAAAACAAGTTTTTTTAAATGAATTTTTTTGTAACAAACTCACGTTTGACTATTTTTATGCACCTTTGGTAAAATAAAGTATTTATTTCTTTAAAAAAATGTAAAAAACTGTCTCTTAACAGTTTAAGAAACTACTACTATTTCTGATTTACTAAAAAGATTTGGTTCATAAGTCATTTGTTTGCGAATCAGACTACACAAGGTTTTGTGTTAGTAAGACTTTACTTTTTTCTTATGCTTAAGAAAGTTGAATTTATTTGATCAAAAAATTATCAGAAATCAGTTGTGTTGCTTAAAATTTTTAGGGAAAGCATCATACATTTTTAGTATTCTTTGAATAATATAAAACTGATTCACAAAAAACATTTTTCAATTTTTTTGTAACATTCACTTTTGATTATTTTAATGCATTTTTGATCAAATAAAAGTATTAACTGAATTAAAAAGTATTAAAAAAAAACATTAAAAAAAAAAATTTAACAGTTTCTTAACAGTTTTTTTTTTAAATCAATTTTTTGTAACAAACTCAATTTGATTATTTTAATGCATCTTTGGTAAAATAAAGTATTAATTTCTTTAAAAAAAAAAAAAACTACACTGGCCACACAACATTTTTCTGATTCACTAAATAGAATGAGAGTCAATTGTTTGCGAATCAGACTACACCAGGTTTTGTGTAAAATAAAGTATTAATTTCTTAAAAAAACATTTAAAACAAACTGTCTCTTAACAGTTTCGGAAACTGGACTACACTGGTCACACAACATGTTTCTGATTCACTTAAAAGAATCAATTAATATGAGTCATTTGTTTGCGAATCAGACTACACCAAGTTTTGTATTTCTTTAAAAAAAAATGTAAAAAACTGTCTCTTAACAGTTTTGGAAACTAATACTGTTTCTGATTTACTAAAAAGATTTGGTTCATAAAAGTCATTTGTTTGCGAATCAGACTACACCAGGTTTTGTACTGATAAGACTTCACGTTTCTTTAAGTTTCTTATGCTTATCAAGGCTGAATTTATTTAGACAAAAAATGATCAGAAATCAGATGTGTTGCTTAACATTTTTAGGGTAAGGATCATACCATTTTTTGATTCTTTGAATAATATAAACCTGATTCACAAAAAACATTTTTCAATTTTTTTGTAACATTCACTTTTGATTATTTTAATGCATTTTTGATCAAATAAAAGTATTAACTGAATTAAAAAGTATTAAAAAAAAAAAAAAAAAAAAAAAAAAATTTAACAGTTTCTTAACAGTTTTGGAAACTGGACTACACTGGTCACACAACATGTTTCTGATTTACTAAAAAGAATCGATTCATAAGAATCATTTGTTTGTGAATCAGACTACACCAGGTCTTAAAAAAGAAAAATAATCAGATCAAGTCAAATCAAATCAAATAAAAAAAAATCTAAAATCCAGGCATCTACTATAAGTAACCAGGATGGATTGAGACTGTATACTGCTGCCTAAGACTTTTACCCTTCTTCAATGATAACACCAGTGCAGATAAGATGAGAATATCCCAGCATACAAACAACTCTTTCACCCTCTATTTCCACAAGAGGTCACATCGCTAATGTGAAGCGTCTCATAGCATGTGTGTGTTTGTTTGTGTGTAAACTATTATCAACAACAGCACGCACCATTTCCAGATGAAAACCATCCTGGCCGTCCAACCCAGGGCGATTAGGGAAAAGAAAGGATGACACAGGCCTGCAAAAGTCAATGAGAAATCACCATCAGTAGCCGTAAGCCTCCTGTGTCATCTCAGCATCTAAACAGAGTTACATTAACAGCACTGATTAACATAAGTGTCAGTAGAAATGTGCCGAAGAGCATCCTAATGATTTTTAAATGGATTCCTGAAAGAACCAGCAGGTTTTAAGCAGCTCTGGTGATGAGAATAAGCTGGAAGGAGTAAAGACTTTTACACTGGAGATTTATTAACAAAATGGCGCGTAAACAAGGGACATGTTTTTGCTTGTCCATTTAGACAGCTAAAAAACCTAACATGGAAGTTTTAGGGTAGATATATCATGACTTTTTCAAACATTTAAAACCAAATGTACTTTTCTAATGTATGCATTAAACATAAAAATAGTATAGTTGTATCAGAATAAAATGGGTTAAAATACTTGGAGTTGCCGGAGTTATCTACTTGTTTACATTCTTGCCATAGCTTAACAATCGATAATGCAAGATAAACAAGTAAATTGCTGTAAGTAACCCCAACAAGTCAAGGCTGAGTCAATTGTTTAGCCTCAGAGTGCATCGGAGTAATCATAAGTTCTGAAGTGTTCAATAATTCAGGATGGGTCTACAATAATAATAAGGATATAGCAGAGTGAATAGGTGCTCTCACTCTGTTATTTCACTTTCTCTTTGTGCCCTCCTATTCCTAGGCCTGAGAAACAGGGTTGTGAATGTTATTGTGAACTTGCCTTGACTCTATACAGGGTCCTCTTTACCTCAGTGGCTTCAATGAATATACAGCCCTCCAGAAGACTGTTTATTTTGTTTCACTTCAATGGGTTCTTGTTGTCTTTCTTCTCACTCTCTATATGCGAAACAAAGACACGCCGGCGAAGAAGCACTTTGCTTTCAGCAACTACAATACCAACCTAGCTTGCTCTCAAATGCAAACACTCTACTGTACTTCAGAAAAAAATCTCAGTATGTATTTTTACCAACAGGTGGGAGATATGAAATAGCAGGTGGATGCTTGCTGTGGGTGTAGTTGTTGCTCTTACTAACTGTAAAGGTCTCAGCAGTGGCGGTCAGATATATTCCTTTTTTTTATCTTAGCAACTTTTGTTGATATTTATGAGCATAAAGTCGGTTTTATTCAGTGCGAAGCACCCAGTGATTTCACTGGCTGTGAAACTTTCTAAAAACTATTCTAAACTATATTACAATACACTACCTTTGAGAACTTTGGGGCCAGTAACATTTTTTTTTTTTTTTTTTTTTAAAGAAAGAAAAAAATATATTTTTATTCAGCCAGGATGTGTTAAATTGATCCTGAAAGAAAATCTATCAGTTTCCACAAAAATATTGAAGGATTCAGTCCAGCATATCACTTCCATGTCATCCAAGATGTTTATATGTCTTTCTTTCACTCAAACAGAAATCAGGATCAGATTTTTCTCCATATACACTGTAAAAAACAATTTGTTGAGTCAACTTAAAATAATTTGTAACCTGGCTGCCTTAAAATTTTAAGTTCAGTCAACTCAAAAAAAGTTTATTCAATTTGAAATGTTAAATTATACTAAGTGACAACTTAGATATTTGAGTTGAATCAACTTAAAGTTTTAAGGCAGCTGGGTTACTTACCCATCTGTTAAGTTTAACAAACACAAATATCTAAGTTGTTACTTAGTACAACTTAACATTTCAAGTTGACTAAACTTATTTTAGTTGACTGAACTTAGAATTTTAAGGCAGCAGGGTAACAAATTATTTTAAGCTGACTCAACAAATTGTGTTTTTTATTTTTTACATTGTAGTGGACCTAAATGGGGATCAATGGGTTAAAGATCCAGATTGCAGTTTCAATGCAGCTTCAAAGGGCTCTACACAATCTCAACCAAAGATTGATCATTTTCTACAAAACATAAATAAATAAATAATTCAACGTTCTTTTCAACCACAAATGCCCGTCTTGCACTCGCTCTGCGCATCTACAACTTCACGCATTACGTAATCATGTTGGAAAGGTCAGTCGTGGTTAGCTCTGTCCGTGTACTTCGGTTCAAAACGGCAGAGTAGGGCGAAAAACTCCATCTCATTTTCTTCTCGAACTTCAAAATTGTCCAACGTCATTGTTTTACTTTTTCATATAAAGGGCGTCTGACTTTCTTTGCATGTTTGCTTTGTTAATACTGGGTCGATACTTCTGCCTACGTCATGCGTGACCTTTCCAATGTGACTATGTAATGCATGAGGTTGTGTTAGTGCAGGATGAGCATTTGTGGTTAAAAAGTACACACATTTTTATTCTTTCTAGAAAATAGCCAACCATTTCGATGAGACTCTTATTCCTCAGCTGGGATCGTGTTGAGCCCTTCGTAGCTGCACTGAAAGTGCAATTTGGACCTTTAACCCGTTGGCCACCATTAAAGTTACTATATGGGCAAAAATTGTAGAATGTTTTCCTCAAAAATCTTTTTCTTTTTTTCAACTGAAGAAAAAAGACATTAACATCTTGGATGACATGAGGTTGAGTAAATCATCAGGAAATTTTTATTCTGAAAGTGAACTAATCCTTTAAGCAGCACATCTGTTTTTAACATTAATAATAATAAAAATGTTTCCTGAGTACCAAATCAGCATATTAGATGACACTGAAGACTGGAGTAATAGCTGATGAAAATTCAGCTTTGTGATCACAGGAATAAATTACTTTAAAAAAAATTTATTAAAATAGAAAACCTTCTACACTCTAAAAAAGGCTAAGTTAAAAACAACTCAACTTGGGTTATTTGGCAACTCAGCGCTGGGTAAATATTGGATAGAACACATGCTGGGTTATTTTGACCCAGCTGGTTGGGTTAAAAAATTTTTACCAAACATCCTGGGTTATTTTATTTATTAAGTCAACTATTGTTAAAAAAATATTATATTGCTGGCTTAAAATGGACTGGAACTTACAAAAAACACAATTACTAGAGGCAACAGCAATAATCAAAAGATGAACATTTATTATTAAGCAAGAACACATGGACAAAACATAAGACAAATTGAAATTATTTGGGTGAATACAGCATAGCTTACAATATTACATTTAAATTTATTTAACAAGCATTTTGAACATAAAAAAATGTAACAATTTAAAAGTAGCATTTTAATTTTAGTGTGTTCAACCATTCTCTGTAATCGCTTTGTACTGAAATAGCACTAATTTTCGTCCCGGTGTGTCGCTGAAATCTGAGCGATCACTTCAGAACACAGCCTCGCATTTCACTCTTAGCTGAAAGATGCTGTGACTCCAAAAACTATCCATAAACAAACAGTACTGACATTAGAGAACATATTTTCACATTAAATTAAATTAAACTCACTACTATAATGAATAAAATTCATTTATTTTATGCAAGGCAAAAGGCATTTCCATCATACGAAGTGACCGCTGCTGGCGCAGCTGACTGACATCTCGTCTTAGGGGCCGTTCACATATCGCGTCTTTTGCGCGCTCAAGTTCGTTATTTCTAATGTAGACACGCGGCAGCCGCGCTCATAAGGAAAGCGACGCGGCCTTTTTTCAGGCGCGTCCTGTGACTTGTCATGTGACAAGATTCAACCAATTAGCTTCATCCTTTCCCGTAACAACACTGAAAGCTCAGCCAAGATGGAGAAACAACTGATCATAGCTGTACATTTTTAAATAAATTTAGCAGCAGAGCTACAGCAAGTGATTTTTAGTGTTGGAAATCCATTTGTCCTTTGATGAAGCTTCCGTGTCTTCATTGAGAATGCGGGTCATGGTTGCTTAGCAACGGCAGACGCCACGGGAGCGCAAGCTACAGAGCGCTTTGGAAAGAAGGAGAAATCGGCGTGCCTAGCGTTTTCCACACGTTTTTGGCGCGAAAAACGGCCCCTTATGTTGCGTTGCGTAAAATAATATAATTTACAGGACTTTATAATTTACAAGACTTTTTAAATGAAATAAAATGCATACAAACCTTTATTTCGCTGAAGATGTGCACCAAATATGTGGCGCTGAGAACAACTCTCTCCTGTAAAGGACTCAAAAAGGCCATGCTCTGACTGTAACTCAGCTGGGTTGTTTCGTCAGAGACAGCCTCAACCCAGCAGTTGGGTAGAAAAAACAACCCAGCATTAAAAATGACCCAGCAACTTAGAGAAAAACTACCCAGCACCTAGGTAAAAAAGATTCAAAATAACCCAAATGACCCAACAAGTTGAACCCTGCATGTGGGTTAAAAAATAACCCAGCACCTGGGTAAAAAATGTAAAATCAACACAATAAAATGATCCAACGGGCTGAACCCAGCATTTTTTTAGAGTGTAGTAATATTTCACAATTTTACTGTATTCACTGACCCCAAACCTTTTAACTGTAGTGTATGTATACATACTTTCAGAATTTAGTTAAAACAAAGAGTAAATAAGATTAAATGATATATTCGTGTAAAGAAAATTCTGGAGATCATCTCTGATTAAACTTAATATATTGCTGTTTTTAATAGTAATGACCAGTAAAAGTGTAGGAAATGTTTTGTCTGATGTTTTAAGAATAAGTGGTTTCACCTATAGTGTTTACATCCACTGAACGCAATCACATGAAGCTCTCTTCTCTGGGCTAGGAAGACAAACTACATCACATTATCATGCAAAACAGACAAGGCAAAGGGCAAAATCAAAATCACACAATCAGAAGTCACCTTCCTTCCATGTGCATTGACTACAGGTGGCTTAATCTGTAAAGCGCAAGCTAATTATCAGGATTCTGGTCACACGGATGCACTGGCGGATCTCCTAAGGAACAGGGCGGCACTGCACATATTAATGAAATGTACATGTGACCTGTAGCACAGCAGGGGTGACGGGGGTTGCAACATGCAGATTTTACTTGATTATGTAAAGCTTAGTGAGGTGATATGGATTAAGACTAGATTATTTAAACTTGAATATCCCATGGGGGCTGGGGACGGGGGCATTTTAGTCAGCAAAGCTGAAAAGCAAGATTTGGTTATGTATTCGATGGTAAGAAAAGGACAACACTATTAATTATGAATATTATATGTTACATCAAATTCTCACTTCTTTTAAATATATAGCAAGACAAAATCCATCTTGTTTATGTCTCTTTATGGCCTAGTGTAGCCAATTAACTATTACAGAAAAAGTTGTACAGTAAGACTAATTTTATTAATTACTATTTCCTTAAAAAAAAAAAAAAAAAAAAAAAAAAAAGAGAGAGAAAAAAAAAAAAACAGCTTTTCCGGTCTCCAAATGCAAGAAATGTGAATCTCACCTTCTCAACTAGGATTTTTCAGAAGCTGTTTTTGTTCTGGTAAGCACATTTTAAGACATTTTTATCCTGAAGAATTCTTGTTCTTAGAGATGCACTACTGTAAGTACAGTAGCTCTATAGTGCTTAAAGTTTAATGCTACTATGCCTTGGGCAGCAAATTGTTCCAAGTGCTATCTATAGAATTCTTACAATATATTTCTTTAAGACACCAAATAAAGGCACATGTTAAACTTGACTCACACTAATCATTCATGAATGTAAGAACCTTTTTACACTCATGTTCCTGGTAGATCCCTTATGAACTGGTTGTTCCTAACAGAGACCTCCAGCAAACCGAAGAACCATTATTGGTGCTACTCAGAATCCTATTCTCTAAAGGTGTCCTTGTTGTGATGGAGGTGGCTGTGGCTCAGAGAAAGAGGGTTTTTATTGGACCATGAGTGATTTCTGAGTCTCTTGACGAGCCTGAGAGGGTTATTTCCACAGTGTAGCCCATCAAGTTCTGGGTCACCATCTGGAGTGTACCTACACCCTCACAACCAGCCAAGGAGATTGCTCTTTATCTGCCTGTCTCCTTTCTCCCACATTGCCTCTCTTTCCATTCTCCATCCCCTTTTTTTCTGCCCGCCTTACGGTTGCTTGACAACCTGCCAGGATAAAGGAGATGTGTAATGGGGGAAGAAAGAAGGAAAAAGATGAGAGTAAAGCTAAATCTCACCCACGTCCCCCTGGACCAACCTGCTCCTCGTGGGGAGTCCAATATCATTATACCGTTTCAGTTGTGGGATTGATTTCAGCCGTTGGTCAAAAGCCCAAAACTTCCCAAGGGAGGGCATTTTCTCTGATTTAATAAACAGGGATAGAATGCCAAAATCATAAAAAATAGATTGCCTTTAGGAGATCTCATCTAATATTATCTACTGGGTCTATTTTTTCTTAACCATAATTTGAAGCATCATGCTTAATCACAAACCACTTGTGAAAGGAAAGGAAAGGAAAGGAAAGGAAAGGAAAGGAAAGGAAAGGAAAGGAAAGGAAAGGAAAGGAAAAATTTAACAGGACAGAAAAGAGAAAGGAAAGTGGAAGAAGAAAACAAACAGGAAAGGGATAAGAGAAGAGAAAGGAGTGAGAAAGAAAAAGGGAAGGAAATAAAAGGGAAAGGAAAGGAAATTAAACAGGAGAGGGATAAGAGAAGAGAAAGGGGTAAGAAAGAAAAAAGAGAAGGTAATAAAAGGGGAAGGAAAGGAGAGGAAATGAAAGGACATAACACGAAAGAAAAAAATGGAGCAAGAAAAAGAAAAAAAGTGGGGAAACAAAGTAAAAATAAAGTAAAATGAAAAAGCAACTTAAGGATACAGGAATGAAAAAGGAAATAAAAAGAAAATGAAGGGAAATACACTGACCAAAATTATAAATACAACACTTTTGTTTTTGCCCCCATTTTTCATGAGCTGAACTCAAAGATCTAAGACTTTTTCTATGTACACAAAAGGCCTATTTCTATCAAAAATTGTTTTCAAATCTGTCTAAATCTGTGTCAGTGAGCACTTCTTCTTTGCCGAGATAATCCATCCACCTCACAGGTGTGGCATATCAAGATGCTGATTAGACAGCATGATTATTGCACAGGTGTGCCTTAGGCTGGCCACAGTAAAAGGCCACTCTAAAATGTGCAGTTTTATCACACAGCACAATGCCACAGATGTCGCAAGTTTTGAGGGAGCGTGCAAATGGCATGCTGACTGCAGGAATGTCCACCAGAGCTGGTGCCCGTGAATTAAATGTTCATTTCTCTACCATAAGCCGTCTCCAAAGGCGTTTCCGAGAATTTGGCAGTACATCCAACCAGCCTCACAACCGCAGACCACATGTAACCACACCAGCCCAGGAACTCCACATCCAGCATCTTCACCTCCAAGATCGTCTGAGACCAGCCACCCGGACAGCTGCTGCAACAATCGGTTTGCATAACCAAAGAATTTTTGCACAAACTGTGCAAACTGTGGGTCAGCGGTTTGCTGATGTCAACGTTGTGGATCGAGTGGCCCATGGTGGTGGTGGGGTTATGGTATGGGCAGGCGTATGTTATGGACAACGAACACAGGTGCATTTTATTGATGGCATTTTGAATGCACAGAGATACTGTGACGAGATCCTGAGGGCCATTGTTGTGCCATTCATCCACGACCATCACCTCGTGTTGCAGCATGATAATGCACGGCCCCATGTTGCAAGGATCTGTACACAATTCCTGGAAGCTGAAAATATCCTAGTTCTTGCATTGCCAGCATACTCACCTGACATGTCACGTTTGGGATGCTCTGGATCGCCGTATACAACAGCCTGTTCCAGTTCCTGCCAATGTCCAGCAACTTTGCATAAGGCAAATGGTGGTCACACCAGATACTGACTGGTTTTCAGGCTCCCCAGACCCCCTAACTAAAGTATTGCATTTATAATTTTGGTCAGTGTAAAACAGACAAGAAAAAGAAAGCAAACAGAAAAGTATGTGAGAAAATAAAGCTAACAGGATTAGAAAAAAAAATGTGGACAAAACAGAAAGAAAGGGAAAGAAGAAAAGAAAGGAAACAGAAACAAAAGAAAAATATGAAACTAAAATAAAAGGAAAAGGATGAATGAAAGAAAGAAAGAAAGAAAGAAAGAGAAACAAAGAAAGAAAAATGTTCTCTAAGAAGCCATTAAAATGAAATCAATTGCAGTAAAGATGTCTTACAGAACTCTGTGGAATCCTATGCCAACCACTTCACCGCATTTACAAACAAAAGCAATTCCCTGAGGAGCTTTTATTATAGACAAACACTTCTGCTTCTACAGCACAACTATGTGTAAACCCACTCTTGTTCTCAAAAAGCATTTAGAAATACAGGCTATTTTGCAGTAGAATAAACTTTTAAAGTCTTTGCCTCCTCAGAGCTCAGAATCAGAGCGGTTGTGTGTGTGTGTTTGTTTGTGTTACGGAGGAGGGGTGATGTCTGCTGTCCTCGATACAGGCTACCTGCTGCTGTAGGCTGATTTTCACCCTGCTTATCTCCCGTTTACATGGGTCACAGGTTTTAGAGAGCTTTCATTGTAAATTAACGTGTATATATAAGATGTAAATGGCCTAATTTAGAAATTAAACTTTGTTCTAAAGCTTGACCAAGATTTCCAAAAGAGAAGATGTCAGAAATGATATCAGACACCAGATTTGCTTCGTACCCACTATTGTGTCTGCCCCTCCCCCCAAATATTATGCAGACGGGACTCATGAATATGCATGATTATTTTGGGATGAATAAATTCATAGCGTTTGAGTTTTTTTCCACAAATAATTCAGCACTTGCAACTCTTTGAAATTCAAAGCATTCACAGCATATTCATGCAATTGAATTAAAAAAAAAAAAACTTTCAGGAAAGAAAAAAGAAATAAAGTGTAGTGATAAAAAGTAAAGATTCACGAGCTGGTTGGTGCATGAGACACCAATGCTGCTGCTGCTGCTGCTGCATGTAATTTTTATAATTCTGTAATTTCAAATTTACGCAGAACCCTGAAGGAGGTTTGCTGACTTTGCCATTTCCACAATAATAATCTTGTCTTATCTCTTCATTTAGTCTGTTTTGTGCCACCACACCTCATTATTCCTTCTCCCCTCTGCTTACACTTGCCTGAAAAGCTCCCAAATAACCCTGAAGTGCCTATTCACCATATTAATGTTGTGCTAGAGCAACAAAGGAAGAGAGGAGCAAAGGAAGGTGGGAGTGTAGAGAGGGGGGCTTATATATGCTCAGTGACAAAAGAGCCTGGCAGGTTTGAAAGCAGTCTGGACCATCACACAAAAACAGGCAGCAATGGGCTTTACGAACACATCACTTCACTTCTAACGTGCCGTTACGGCCAACGCAAACAAAAGCGAGAGCAAAACATACGGCAGCCGTGGGTCGCCCTGGCTGAGCGTCTATTACGGAAAGCGGCCGCTAAAGGGGACAATTATTGTCACCATAAGGGAAATATTTGGTGGAGGATCTAGATTTAATTTAGTCGCTATCGGTACGAAACAAACTGGCAGCCCCAGAGGTCTGACATTGTCTGATAAGAGCCCTGCCACCAGCTAGGCCTGATGGGAGTGCGGCCTAAAACATACACACACACAATCGTCCGGGCACTGAATGGTGAATACATCCACCATTAGAGAATCAATGACATATGTAATGACAATGGTTCTCAAACTCTGCTCCACTGGTGGTCCATGAAGGTTTCTAAGTGGTCTGTGATACGAGTGAGTGATTAAAAAAATTATATGTATATATATATATATATATAAAAAATTCACACAAGTAAATAAAATTAATAATATAACTGTCCAATATTCTTTCTATATTGTATATTTAATAGGACTGTATATGTTTTTTACTTTTAGATTAACTTTTCTGTCATGTAATGTTCAATTATTTAAAAAAACACTAACAATTTAATAACACTGTTAAATATAAATATAAATTTACATTTACTACATTTACTATAAATTTATTTCAAAACAATTTAAAACGACTGATTTTAGATTTTTTTTTTTTTATCAGTAATATCTGCTATTTTCCAGATACAATCAGTGTTAGTATAATTAATGTTTTATTATATTTTTCATTAGTTTATATTTAGATGAAACTTTTCTCATCATCTAATGATGATTCATCTAATGAATCATCTAATATTAAATAAAAAGACTCACAATTTAATAACACTATTAAATATAAATTTTAATTTACTACATTTACTTTAAAACAATTTAAAATTATTTTATTTTATTTTATATATATATATATATTTTTTTAACTTCTATAGGTTATAAGTCATACCTGCTATTTACCACAAGCAGAATTACTTTAGTATAATTTATGTTTTATTGTATTTTTTTATTAGTTTATATTCAGATTAACTTTTCTGTAATCTAATATTACATAAAAACATACATTTATTAACACTGTTAAATATAAATATAAATATAAATATAAATATACATTTACTTTAAAACAATTTAAAATGACTGATTTTAGTTTTTTATTTATTTATACAAAACATAATATCATTTTAATACGTTATCAGTAATATCTGCTATTTACCACGAGCAGTGTTACTTTAGTATAAGTTATGTTTTATTATATTTTTTATTAGTTTATATTTAGAAAATAATTTTATGTGATCTAATACATTTAAAAACCTCACAATTTAATAACAATATTAAATATAAATTTACTACATTTACTTTACATTTACTTTAAAAGTAATGTGATCTGATATTAAATAAAAAAAATGTACTATATTTACTTTAAATTTACTTTAAAACAATTTAAAATGATTGATTTTATTTTATTAAATTTATTTATACAAAATATAATATCATTTTAAGTAAAATCTGCTATTTACCACGAGGTGTGTTAATTTATGTTTTATAATATTTTTTTTATTAGTTTATATTTAGATGAACTTTTCTGTCATCTAATATTAAAGTTAAAAAACACTTAATACTATAGAATATAACATTTAATAATACTATTAAATATAAATTTAAATTCACTACATTTAATTTAAATTTACTTAAAATTATTGATTTTTTGTTACTTATTATACAAAAATATATCATTTTAATATAGGTTATCAGTCATATATGCTACTTAGCAGGTACAAGCAGTGTTACTTTAGTATCGTTTATACAATTGTTTTATTGTGTTTTTTTATTAGTTTATATTTTTGTAGCTTCCATTTAGATTTTACATGTAGCACATTTTAGTAACTTTGTTATTTGCTTGTCATCTTTATTATTTTATTAGCTTTTTAGATTGTAGTTTCATGAATTTTTTCATCTAATATTTCTTTAATTTCAGCTTTGTTTCAATTAATGAAAAATGGTTCTTAATATTTTAGTTTTAATTTATTTTAGTTTGTTCAGGCCTTTAGTTTTAGTTAACAATAACCACATCAGTGTATAAAAATAATTATCAGACAGGATTACCTGACTGCTTTAACTTTAATTTATGAAATTATATAATATATATTCATTCATAACCGATAAAGTCATCTTAATTTTTTATAGGTGAATATTAGCAGCAATTATAAATAAAAAAATAAATAAATGAATAACTTAAGTACAAAACAGCAGACAGAGTATAAGAAAAAAGTGATGTTATTTTGAGATATATGATATAAACTAAACTGTTCCACATTCAGGGTTATCCATAATTTTTCCTTTACTGTTGAAAGCTTGAGACGCACTGCTTTGGAATCAAAGCATACCTGTTTATGTGTGTGGCCATCCAAAACAAGCTCACTACACTAGAAAGAAGACAAAAGACACCGTCAGAGAAGCGTGCGTGTGTATGAGAGACGCTGAGAAAGCGACAGCACATGCCAGGGAGCAAAAGCAAGCAGTCGTACAATGCAACTGAATAATAAACAAGCACGCCACCAAACAAAGGAGGTGTCTATTGTCCATACGAGTGTCTTATCAGTCCACTCAATACTGATTTTGCGGAGCGCTGATAGGAGAGAATGAGAAAGGAAAGCATCAGGAATTCAGCACTCATTATCACGGGGATATACGTGTGTGTGTGTGTGTGTGTGTGGAGCCTAATGTATTCTGGCAGCCATGTGCTAGGCTGTGTGTGTGTACCCTAATGTATTCTTACAGCCATGCGGAGGGCTGGGCCACTTAGCATGCGCTACAGGTTTCCTTTGTCCCCCGAGACAGTGATGAACGAGTACTTCTCTCACATAAAGACCTGGGAGTTACACCCAGCAAGCTCAAACGCAAACACTCGCGCGCACACACTCCACAAGTGAAGTGACACACTCCAATGAGCTATAATTAAAATAGCCCTGAAATAAACATATTCAGCTGACAAACGGGCTAGAGCTCTTCCTGTAGAGGCGTGTAGGACCGTGTGCGAAGAAGCGCGAGACACATGGCCTCTGTTACATGCGGCCTCGCGGTATGTCAGCACCCATACATATGTATGAAGTCGTGTTACATATGTGCTGGTGTCTACAAGGATAAGCCGCACCTGAATAATGTACAGTAAAGCAGCACGGAGCACTAATCGTTCAATAATACAACATACAAAATGCTTGTAAGGGTAATGTAGGTACTGAGCGGCTGAATAAATAAACAGGGCATAAAATACATGGCATGCATTAGCCTCTGTACATTCACTGATGGGTCATTAATGTTATGGCAGTCATCGATCAAATTTTTGTATACATAAGCATCATGGCCATCCAAGCTGAGAAAGCACATGCGTTTTTAAATGCAACTTTCTAAAATTTAATAAATGCATTTTATTAAAAAACCAAAATAAATTAATAATTCTGAAGTTAATACACACACACTTAAATATACGGATATATATACACACTGCCGTTTAAAAGTTTGGGATCTGTAAGACTTGTAATGTTTTTTAAAGAAGTCTCTTATGCTCATTAAGGCTGCATTTATTTGATCAAAAATACAGCAAAATAAAGTAATATTGTGAAATGTTATTGCAATATAAAATAATGGTTACTATTTTAATATACTTTAAATGAGAATTTATTCCAGTGATGCAAAGCTGAATTTTCATCAGTTTTTCATCAGTGTCACATGATCCTTCAGAAATTATTCTACATTTTTTTCTGATTTATTATTAGAATTATCTATGACAGCAACAGCCGAATATTTTTTTGGATTTTTTACCTGTCATACTTTTTTCAGGATTCTTAGATTTAAAAGATAAAAATGTTAAATAGAACAGCATTTATTTAAAATATACATCTAACAATATAAGTCTGCGCTGCTATCACTTTTTCCCAATTTAACACATCCCTGCTGAAGTATTAATTTCTTTCAAAAAAAGAAAATGTATTGACCCCAAACTTTTGAGCGGTAGTGTATATCGTTAGATAAGATTTCTATTTTAAATGCATGGTTTTTTTTAACGCTTTATTCATCTAAGAATCCTGAAAAAGATCACGGTTCCAAAAATAAAATACATAAACAGCACTACTGTTTCCAATATTGATAATAAATCAGCATATTAAAATGATTTGACATTGAATACTGGAGTAATGATGCTGAAAATGTAGCTTTGATCATGGGAATAAAATCGATTTTAATACATATTAATATAGAAAAAAAATATTTTACATTGTAATATTTAAAAAAAAAAAATGTATTTTTGTTCACATAAACCCAGCCCTGAGCACAAACAACTTCTTTGAAAAACATTAAAAATCTTACTGATCAAACTATATATTAATCATTATAGTATAGTAAATCATTTTTTGAATAAACCTAGGCCAAATCAAGTCACACTTGATGCAAATTATTCACTTTAAAAAAAAATTCTCTCCACTGCTGGAATCTTATTAAAATTTTACCATGAAAAATAAAAGGATTTATTATAAAAATGTCAAAGTTCTCACAATGTACAGTGTAACTGACTATAAAATCTTTAGGCTTAGATGCAAAAAATGTGCGGCTTAAACCACTAAAACGAGTCAAGTTTGACAAGTCTAAGGCAAAATGCAGACGAAGATTAACAACAGTTAAGTGTGGAATTTTAAGCCTTAATCAGATTCAAACTTCAGTTACTTTAACTTGCTTCATCTTGCTGTGTGATGAGAAGTGTGGAAATGTGTGTTTTTATAATTAGTCTCTGTTGTGGACATTATTGCAGAGCTCTGGGACGTTTTAGCGCCTGAGGCGCAGCATCACACACTTAGGTCTGTTAATAAGCTGTCCACAAGCACAACATCTGGACCCGTTCTGCTATTTTTAACTGTCTGTCTCTTATTTCTCAACAGCAAAACTTTGATATCTTACTTTCTTCAAGAAACTACAGTACTTGATGTAGTGTATTCTAACTAAATCAACTTCATCAACAATTGTTCCAACATAAAAATGTAATTATGCACATTCTACAACATGGCTGTAGGACAGAATATCATCTGCTGCTTCATCTAGATGAGCAGATCTTCAGGTATTCCTCTCATTATTAATAGAGTCATAGGATTTGTCTTAATCCATCCCTGGTTAAGTACGTACACTGGCAAGTGAGCCATTTCTAGGGCTGTCAATTATCAAAATCATTCCAGTGCACTAAAAAAAAAAACCCTAGGAATGACATACTATTGAGCATCAGTTACTCACAATAGAGGGTTTGCGCTTGCGTCACAGTTTGGTCAGTTACCCGGATGCACGGCCATATTGGAGACGCTTGTCATTGGTCAGCTGTCAAAAAGGCGCTTGACGTAGGCCGTTTCTTTCAGAAAAGTTTAACTTTTTTCAACTTGAAAAGACGCTCTGAGCTGCAGAAAAAGACGCCAGCGGTGGCGTTTAAAAAAAACGCTCAGGACTTTTTTGAAAACACGGTTTACTCCATAGGATTATAAAGTAAAACAGATGCTGGCAGTTTGAAAAAAGACGCCAAGTGTGAACATAGCCTTACCAGGAAAGGGTGCAATATTTTAACAAACTAAAGTTAATAGGTGGTAAAGAAAGACGTACGAGCAGTATTAATTAAGATATTAGCTTAATATTTTACCTACCTGACTGGAAATGAACAAAGAACAAAGACGAATTTTTGCCTTGAAAATCCTAGTTCAATTTGGCCAACCACAAACACCTTTTGTACCTCAGTTTTTTGCACACTTCTCCTTGATTTGTTATAACTTTTGGCAGTCTATAGTACTCCGAATGTTTTTCCCAGTCCAACCAATTAGTACAGCCCAAAACATGATAATAACTAACTATTTTCAGCAGCAATAAACAGCTAAATTTGCTCAGTGGCATTGTTTATGTTCAGCGCTGCCAATATGGCCGATTGATGACGCGTTGTAAAAACACTGTTTATTTACTTACTAGAAATGGTGTCAAGTCTTCTCCAGTCTTTCATATCCTCTGACATGGAGGGCGAGCACCTTAACCTTTGAAACATTTAATGATATATTAGCTTTTTAGCTAGTATTTCATTTTAAATTATACATAAAATAAGAAAAAGGGACCTTTATAAGAGTACATTCACCACAAAGGTACAGACATTAAGCCTCAGAATGTGCGGTTCACAGACAGAGAGATGACAGAAAAGGGTAGTAACCCCTCTGTGTAATGATGACAGTTAGCTCACCTTTCTGTCCCATCAGTGGTTTATCACTGATGACAGGTCACAGCCACAGCCACAGCCCACAGCAAGCATGCACGGCTCTGTTTTTAGTGTAAGACACTCATACAGGAATGATCTGGACAGCAAACACTGCTATTAGACACAGATAAAACAATGAAGGTGACAAGTAACAAGTAGGCCTACAGTATGACCTAAGAACACACATAGGAAATGATGCATAAAACCATATAATCATTAGAAATGCATCATTAACAGAAAAGGCTGAAGAATCTATTGCAGTTTTGATTCCTGTGGCTGAAAAGATACAGGTTTTGCGGTCCACTGCCTATTTTTAGAAGGATTTCTATTTGTTTGTTTTAGGTTGCGCAACTCCTGTTCCCTTTTCAGCATCGCGATTTTAAAACAGGATGTCATGTTAAAAAAAAGTTCAACGTTTAAAGTGCATTTCATGACATTTTCTGTTGCACTGCGTTTCATTTTAAATGCACGTACACGTTCTGAAACAGCTTCACGAAGCTTCGAAACATTCGCTATATTTCTTAGAAATATATTGTTTTATCTAATCTTGGGTCAGTTTTATCATCTAAGTTGACTATAATTTAATGCTTAAGTAAATTTTATATAAAGATAAATTCTATAAAGCTAATTTGGTGATGTTTAATATATATGTATATATTTTAGATGTTATAAATGTTAGGTTGCTTTTTTTCCATTTGACTGGTTATCTCTAAAGCTCACTTAAAATTGTTTTCGATCAATATTTGTGACATTATAGTGGCTTGGAATCCTGTCTGTTTCTTTACAAACACTGCCTTTTTTATTGCCATTAATGTACTGTAAAGTGAGGCAACAAGGCATCTGCTTTAGTTTTCAGAAACAGCCTATATATGTCTTGAGCTTGAGTTGACAGAAACATGTAGATTATTTGCATGTGCTGCAGTCTTTCCCTCCTCCTTTCTCCTCAGGGCATCCCGCACTCTTTTTCTCAGAGAGCATTCCGGGCAATTATTCCAATTAACTACAGAGCGAAGTTATTAAGCATATGCACAGATCACTGAGGGAGAATTTCACCAGGTGTTTCTCTCTCTCTATAGCCTCCTCTGGGCCTGCTCCACCATTTAGAGAGGGGAAAGAGAAACAGAGTGTGGAATTTCTCCGTCCTGCTCGTGTCAGACTCTATCGTTCGTCTCTCAGGGACAGCAGATGCTCACTCGGTAATTATTTTCGGTGTGGAAGCTGGCGGCTGACAGAGTAGATGTGCATCACTCTAAATTGGCTGGGAGTGACCCCTGGCCATCCAGGAGCACACGGGGCCAGCGGAGATGGAGGGGAGGGGAGGCGAAGGAAGACAGAGGTCCTACCGTACTAACAAGCAGCCAACTCAGGACACGGAGGCCCGTAAGCATCAGTCTGACCTGCACAAACTTTATTCTTTCTCTGTGTCTGCTTCGCCTTTTCTTACTCTTACACTTCTCGATTGTTCTGCCTTCCTCTGACTAACAAGCAGCCGAATGTGTATGTGGGATCACTGGTGAGCTCAGCATCACTCAACGGTCCCTCCAGCAACCTAACGAGGATGTATTAGACCACTTCCAACTACCGAACCGGACCAGGGCTCACCTAGTCACACTGGGGGAAGCTCACTAAGAATGAACTGCACTCAGCGACAGTGGCATTTATTTGGACACACTGTCTGAATTGTTAAGTAATATTTTAAAGGGAACCCTGGATATTAAGAATTGTATGTCTTAATATCAGGGTTGGGGTCAATTCAGGAATGAACTCAACAATTCCAATTCAAAGAAGGAAATGGAATTGGAATTGGAATTCAACAACAGTTACAGGAAACAGAGTTGGAATTGAATTGGAATTACAGGAAGTGGAATTCAATTCAGGGAAATTCCACTGAATTCCGTTTATTGCTGTTTCTGAGCATTCATTTGTGATTGCATTTAGAGACATATATTTGAACTTTATTTATGATGCTTTACAAATACCAAGTAATGTATGAAATAGAGTTGATCAAATGCAAGTAAATAAAAATGAGAACTGTACATTATGAATTAATAATTGAATGACAGTGGTGATAAGTTTCTGGATGTACTTGTTACGTGTTTGATGTTTAAAAGGGATGATAGCGTAACATTTAAGTGAGACAATAGCTGATGAGCGTGAGGCAGATCAAAAGATGACAACAACAACAGAGTACGTTTAAGGTATTTACTTTGGGAAAAGTTGCGTTATGAGTGTACAATTAAATAAATGAAAAGAGAGAGATATTAATACAAATAACGAAAGAAAAAGATGAGTGTCACCCAAATCAAAGAAAATAAACAACACAAAACAGCTTTACGTCTAACCTCTAAACTAATTAGAAAACCGAAATCTTCAGCGTGTACGACGCCCTAACTAAACTCAATTAAGCTAAAAAGCAGAAGTACAACAGTGGCGTGACACACACAAACCTAAACTAACAGCGTACAAACTAAACTAATCAAAGGAGCAAAAAACAAGCAAAGTCATGGCAGATGACTAATTGTTCGAGTTGTCAAAAAGGGCATTTAGGATTAACTCAACGCCCAGAAATCCAGGTGTATTCTTAACTTTAAACTTGGCATGTGATTCTAACGCCATACGGACATACATTCAATATATGATTACCACATAATATATGTCTCAACTCACAAAAAAAAAGAGTCATGTTCATTCATGTATTTCATTCACTTTTTATTGCATCGAATTATCATCATTTCCTGAAATTTGGCATCGCTAAGATTGCATCTCTCAGGCCTAAATATCTCAAGTGGAATTTAGTGGAATTTAGTGGAATTTATTTCATTTCAATTCTGTTTCTTGACATTCCAATTCAATTCCAATTCCATTTCCTGTCAGCTGCATGCAATTCCAATTCCAATTCATTCCAGGAAGTGAATTGGAATTTACCATTCATTCTCAATTCAGTTCATGAATGGCCCCAACCCTGCTTAATATGTAGTAGAAAACACATGAAAGATTTACGTTATTTAAAAAATCCACATTATTTTATTCATATCTTGGACTATGGGGGACGCCATTATTTTGTTGACGGTAAACGGTCGTACTTAGTGAGCCACTGGCGCTCCCTTTTGCTGTTTTTACCGCAACACAACTCAGAAATTAAAAAACTGATACAAAGACCACATCTACTGAAAGAGCTTACAGTAGATGATGGATATAAACATAATCTTAAACCAAATGCCGTACTGTTGATTTTCCCCTACAAGGAGTCTAAACACCCCCAGATATCGAGTGACATCCGTGCTCCTTCAGTGGCTGCGGCGTCATGACAAGCGTTGGCATGTTTACATCCTGCCAGGATGGTATCTAGTGTTTCTTGTCTCTGCCATTTTTAAGCCCTTTCAGTAGCTGTGGTCCACTAAAAGCCTCAAAGGCATCAGGGTTAAAGTGGAGAGAACAAAGACATGGGTCTTTAGGAAGTTTTATTTGTCCACAGGCATCTTCCCGTTCTTTTCTCCTCTTTTTATCTTTAGGAAAGCAGTAAAGACTTACATTGCTTCTCTTGTTGCCCTTCAACTGAAAATTACAACCAAAAGCCCCACAATGTGGCATCATATCAGTATTTTATTTTCTGAGTTGTGTTGTGGTAAAAATAGCAACAGGTAGTGGCAGTGCAACCATTTGACATAATTAAAAATAATGGCCCACCCATAGACCGAAATATGTATAAAACGAAAATGTCTAAAAAAGGAATTAATAAGACACAGATTTCTGAGAAACTCCACTGTCTCTGAAACTGTGACCTTGTCCAGGAACGCAAGGCCTAATCTCTCTCAGTCACTCCAAATGCCTCCTTGTTGACCCAAAGAGAGGCTAACTTTTTCTGTGATCCCAGGTTAGAGTTAAAAGGAGTCAGAACATGCTGACATCAGAGCAGCATGCAATTATCACCTCTTAGTCTCCAAACCAGCTGTCCTCTCCTTAGACACACACTTCTGAACCATTATGAGTAATTTCAACATGTTTGAAGTTTGCCCTCAGAAGATCTTGACATCATTAGCATTAATATTAGACAACGGCGCAGAGCTGTGATGAGTTTAACCATCTGAGAGTTGAATTCATTAATTGACAGTTATTAACACGCAAAGGTAGCTTGTCCTCTACCAGAGCGACACTTTAAATTGATTCTGAGTGGCTCAACCAGACGTTTAATTTGGAGAGGCAGAGTAATTCTCTGAATGTCCTCTTGACAAAATAATTCTCCTCTCTCCCTGAAGGACGTTTGTCCTCTTCAACTACTGAAAACAATTTAAGAGTCCTTCTGATAAAATAGATCAAATGTTGCTTAATTAGTTTAAAGGAGTGAGTGATTTCTAGTTAATTAAGACTCTATTAACAGTAGTGATTCCTCATTAAAAAAGGAGCATTATTAACCAAATAATGCCCAGGACAGATGGATCAGGTTGTTTAAATGTTAAACTGCCTCAAAAAGATCCAATCAGGCAATTACCAGGGTCTTCATTCTTAAAAATAAAGTTTATTATAGAGCGTTTTCATGACGCATCATCAAACGGCCATATTGGCAGCACTGAACCTAAACAATGCCACTGAACAGAACGAAACTTGCATATTTTGCTAATTAACACTGCTGAAAATTGGTCAGTTATTGTCAAGTTTTGGGCTGTGCTAATCAGTCAGAAAACAAAAAACATTTAGAGTACTACAGACTAACAAAAGTTATAACAAATTAATTTGAACGAATTTGAACTTCCAAAATACAGCTTCAAATGGATCTAAATGATCCCAGTCAAGGAAGAAGGGTCTTATCTAGCAAAACGGTCAGTCATTGTAAAAAAAAAAAAAATTAGAAACTTTTTAAGCACAACAGCTTGTGTAGCACAGGCTCTCGGGTCGTTCTTGAAGATGTGTTCAATTTGAAATGAATCTTTAATGTGACTCGGGAACAATGAGTCGTCTCGGGGAGTGATTCGTTCAGTCGCGCACGCGCAACATCCTATTAGGTTCTGTACTGGAATTAGTTCACCTGTTTCGAGTCTTCGGGTTTTTCGAGTCGTTCGTTCATCTTATGGGGCCATCACGTGATGCTGATTTTGCTAAAATGAACGAAATGACTCGAAAAAAAGATTTGTTCATTTTGATGAACGAGACTCAAAGGTCCAAGTCGGTAAAATGATCCGAACTTCCCATCACTACTGCAAATCACTTCTTCAAATCACCGCAAGTTCATTGTCTGTGTACTCCGGCTCAAAAAGGTACAGTATGTAGAAAAACTCCATGTTATTTTCTCCTACAACTTCAGAATCGTCCGACATCATTGTACCTTTTTGTTTGTAAAAAAAATAGTAAGTGAACACACATCCCAGAGCCTGTGCTACACGAGCTTTTGTGCTTAAAAAGTATACACATTACCGATCGTTTCGCTACATAAGACCCTTCTTCCTCGCCTGGGATCATTTAGATCCCTTTGAAGCTGCATTTAAACTACATTTTGGAAGTTCAAAATCGGGGCACCAATGAAGTTCATTATATGCAGAAAAATCCTGAAATGTTTTCCTCAAAAAACATAATTTCTTCATGACTGAAGACAGAAAGACATGAACATCTTGGATGACAAGGGAAGTTCTGGAAGTGGACTTCTTTAAGAACCCTTGAAGTCTGTGTAAAGGCAATTCAAAAAAATTTTCTAAACACATTATGTTAGAAATGTATTGCTGAAAACACATCACAAAGACTGTGAACTATTTAGTACTGAATTGTGGAGTTTAACTGATAAACAGTTTTTCACCATTTTGTGTTAAGGATTTTTTGGTAGGAAACGAAATCATGTCTTGAAGACACATGGTGGTCCCTCCCCTAACAATGTAATAACTAGAGTGCCTTAGCATCAGTGGTTCATCCGCTCAATCGCAACTTACAGTCATTACCACTAGTTATAACACCCTACAGTTTGCTAGCTAGCTATGCCTTCGTCACGTAAATGCATTACCTGCTTGCGATAATTTACAAAGCAGCTCCATGTGGTATTTGACAGTTGAGAGAGTTGGCAGCTTTCCCACAAGTGAGCGTGGTTTCAGCACCAACAGTGGACATGCCCCCATGGTTTGAAAGGAGAGAATCCACATTATTTTTCCCGTAAGAGAAGGCAACCGCATTTGTAAATTTTATTTGTAACTTTTATAGCTTGTTTTGCTGCTTGATATTGCAAATTGGTGTTTCTTACATATTATTTTAATGTATTATCTTAATTATGAACACAATGGTTTGTAGTGCAAACAGTTTTATTGTTTACCTCATGTTGTTATTCTTCTCCTTATTTCTTTATAGCGGCTAATGAACCGGAAGTCTCACAAGGCTTACTTCCACTTTGAAGAATAGTTGGATACGTTTCTTTAGATAATTAAAAAGTTCTTTACACCAGGTAAAAAATGGTTAGTTTAAAATCTGTTTACTGAAATCTTTTTTAAAGGAAACACTAAATGGTTTTTCTATTGTATCAGTGTGAGAAGCAAGCCCTCTGGAAACTTTATTTTTAATAGTGTTGGCCACAGACTCTCGCTGGACAGAGTGTTTTGTATCTACAGACTTTTTATAAAAACTGAGAGCTGCCTAAAATAAAATGTGTACAGCAATACACATACTAAAAATAGATGTTGTGATACTTTAACTGCAATGCCATTAAAAATCCTTAGCGATGTCACTCTCTAGCTGTTTTTTTGTATTTTTATATAGTGGTGGCCAAAATTATTAGAACACTGGAATTTTCAACAGCTAAGAAATTATGCTTTTGAGGAAAACATTTCAGCATTTTTCTCCATATAATGGACTGACATGGTTCCCCCGATTTGGAACTTCCAAAATGCAGTTTAAATGCGGCTTCAAACGATCCCACACAAAACATTCATTTTACCATTAATTGTAATAATCCAGTGAGATTTTTGTTCGCACAAGGAATCTGAAAACAGCCAGTGCTCCACACAAAGATCTGATCTCATCATCATCATCATCCAGTCTGTCTGGAATGACATGAAGAAACAGAACAAACTGAGACAGACTTAAACCTTAAAGAACTGTGGCAATGTCTCCAAGATGCATCCAGAGACCTACTTGCAAAACAACCTAAAAAACTAACTGCTTTAAACGCAAAAGATGGTCACACCGAATATTGATTTCGTTTATTTAATAGAAGTTACTTGATAAAGAAAATCTATTTATGACATTTTGATAGCATCCTCATTTTACAGCATTTTTACACAAGTGCCTAAGGTTTCTTGAAGCATCTTGAAGATGTTGCCAGGGTTCTTCTGAATTTAGTCTGTCTTAGTTTGTTCTGTTTCTTCATGTCATTCCATACAGACTGAATGATGATGAGATCAGATCTCTGTGCGGAGCACTGGCTGTTGTCAGACTCCTTCTGCAAACAAAAGTCTGACTGAAATTAATGGCAAAATGAATGTTTGGAGATGTAAACTGATATTTCCTACACAGTACAGCAAAAGATAGAAATAACTGAGTTAAAACCATTTTTTTAGCTGGTGAAAATAGCGTTCTAATAATTTTGGCCGCCACTTTAAATTTACAAAAATCAGTTTGAGATCAACCATAATTGATGGGCTGCTGAAAAACCCTACTATTGGGCCTGTTGTGAAGTTAAGCAAAAGGCCTGAATCAAGTCATCAAAACATGAAACTTTACTTACTGTGATTTACTGTTTAAACAAAATGTCTGACTGAACTCTGAGGTGGTATTCCTTGAAAATGCAGCAGCTAATGCAGCATTACATTTAGAAAAAGTTTTAACATCCATGAGGCCACAATCTATTTTGCCCTGGTCTGCTCCGGCATCATCCGCACTGAAATATAATACCCTCAGAACTCTGGAAGGATTTTCTCCCATTGCATCACAGGGTATGAATTGATGGGCACTATCACATGTGAGCCAAGCAATCGAGTCTTAGATTAGATCCATATGTTCTCAGAGAGCCAGGTCAACTGCAGATACGCACTCGCTGTCTCTCTCTCCTGCCCTGACACTGGGGAATGAATGAGTGTAATTTCAGAGAAAGGGTGAGGGAGAGCCAGAAGGATGGATAGAGAGAGGGAACGAGCGGGAGATAGAAACTTTCCCTTGAAAGGGTGCGGAAATCATTATGGTGCAGAAATCGGAGCGTTTGTATAGAATAAACAATCGGGATTCTGTAAAGTAATACTGACAGAAAATAACATTTGGAGAATTATTCTGAAAACAGGGTCGATAAAAAGTAAATAAACAGCGTGTACTCTCATTTTTTGCTCTGTGGGTACAAAGAAATTTCAGAGGATTACTATTTATAAGTCCGGAATTGGCGCACTCAAGAGCTCAGAGCCATTTATAAATGATATTATTAAATATTACATACATCGTGCAGTGTAAAGCTCTGTTCTGCAGGTAAACTCCAGGAATACAGTACAGCATGTGCTGATTATATCAGCCGAACATCAGAACTTGGCTCCTCTCGCCGATTTAAATGAAGCCTTGAGGAGTTTTCTGATGCTTCAGCTTGTTTTTAATGCAGAAGGCCCTGTCATAAAAATTGCTATGATGAAAGGCACTGAATTAATAACAGAAGCGAGTTATTCACAACCTGAATCATCAGACATGTAAGATGATGGAGGAGAGGATGCTTTAAAAGTTCAAAATCCAAAACACTCCAGTTCTCTCTCTCTCTCTCTCTCTCTCTCTCATACACACAAACCTTTTCCCATTTTCGGCTGTTTTTAAATTTAAGGGATGTGCACAATGAAAACGTTATCAAACTGCAAACAAATGAAGGCTAATCTTGCTGCTATAGCCGACAGAATAGGTGGAGAGAGTCAATAGACGTGAGCCGAAAGGCAAGATCAGCTTGATTAGGGAGAAGGACGGCCAGCGCATCCAACAGAGAAAATTACCCTCAGGTACACACCACGTGTCCACAGTCACAATCTCATGTAGTCCTGCCTCTAATCTTTCAAACACCTTCATTAAGGATTAAAAGGCCTTTCTATTTGCCTGCAAATGTAATGTGATTTTGAAAATCAGAATCTAATCAAGGTAGCTTTGACCTTTTGGTCTAGTAGAATTATTGTTGGATGAGCAATCTCATTCAGTTAGGCCGGTCATTTATGTTGTTAGTCAGCTTTTAATGCTTGAAGTGTCAAGGGGGCTTTTTAAGACGCATTGTGGCGGCCTCTTGTGGCTACCGCTGGAAGTGAAATACATAGAGTTTGTTTCACAGTACGGAAAAGTGCTGTTGCGATACCATACACGATGGTTTCAGATGCTAATATCACTTAACGAATACCGTATGGTATTCTTGGTATACTGTATTATGAATAGTTAATATATGGTTATCAAACAATAAAAATTTTAGAAACACAATACCTGTAGACCACAGGGTTGCCAGGGATAAATGTACCTGCGTTTTTAAAGTTATGAGCTTAGTTTTGACTAAGTCTATCAATCACAGCCTCGTTCGTTAAAAAAAGAAAGTGTAAAAACCTTTCTAAAAGGTCGTGTATATGCTTCACAATCACAGAGTGAAGGGAAATTTGTCTAAAAAGGCCAACGTTGAACATCAGTCACTCCTTTAGCAAAAATGAGGGTGCACTAACCAGTCAAGAGAGACTGTCTTATTTTATCCTGAAAACACTGTACAAAGTTGTCACTGAGGTGGTACCCTAAGGTACAAAAGCTAAAGGTCCATCTTTGTACCTTATTTACCCCTAAATGGTACATATTACTATCAAGAGTTTACAGACAACTTGTAGAATCTGCAAAATGTTAATTAGGCCTATTTTACCAAAATAACAGAAATCATACAAAATGCATGTAATTTTTTATTTAGTACTTAACTGAGTAAGTGTGGACATATAGTCCACAAGAGAAAATAATAGTTGAATTTATAAAAAAAAAATGATCCTGTTCAAAAGTTCATATACATACACTTGTTTGTCCTGAACAGTTAAACTGCCTCCTGTTCTTCAGAAAAAAATCCTTCAGGTCCCACAAATTCTTTGGTTTTTTAGCATTTTTGTTTATTTGAACCCTTTCCAACAATTACTGTATGGTTTTGAGATCCAACTTTTCACACTGAAGGACTCATGCAACTATTACAGAAGGTTCAAATGCTCACTGATGCTTCAGAAGGAAAAATGACACACTAAGAGATGGGGGTGAAAACTTTTTGATTTTGAAGATCAGGGTAAATTTTACTTACGTTGTCTTCTGGGAAACATGTAAGTATATTCAGTAGT
Organism: Labeo rohita; assembly: GCF_022985175.1. Taxonomy (NCBI): domain Eukaryota; kingdom Metazoa; phylum Chordata; class Actinopteri; order Cypriniformes; family Cyprinidae; genus Labeo; species Labeo rohita. The sequence goes on along the minus strand of NC_066884.1, from coordinate 15,069,849 downwards.
TTCTGAAGGGCAGTACTAAATAAAAAAAATTATATATATACATACATATATATACATATTTATGCAACTCTGTACCACAAAACAGTCAAAAGGGTTAATTTTTCAAAACTGAGATTTATACATCATCTGAAAGCTGAATTAATAAGTTTTCCATTGATGTATGGTTTGTTTGGCCAAGATAAAATTATTTGTAAAATCTGGAATCTAAGCGTGCAAAAAAATCTAAATATTGAGAAAATCGCCTTTAAACTTGTTCAAATGAAGTTCTTAACAATGTATATTTCTAATCAAAAATTAAGTTTTGATATATTTAGATAGACAATTTACATTTACATTTACATTTTATCTTAATGGAACAAGATCTTTACTTAATATCCTAGTGATTTTTGGAATAAAAGAAAATCAGTAATTTTGACCCATACAATGTATTTTTGGCTATTGCTACAAATATTCCTGTGCTACCTAAGACTTAAGTTTTGTGGTCCAGGGTCACATTTTTAGGCAAAATAAGAAAAATGTACACATCTTTATTCTGTTCGAAAGTTTACACCCCCGGCTCTTAATACATTGTGTTTGCTTCAGTGAGTGTTTGAACCTTCTGTAATAGCTGCATATGAGACACTCAGTTGTCCTCAGTGTGAAAAGATGAATCTCAAAATCATACAGTCAATGTTGAAAAGGGTTCGAATACACAAAAATGCTGAAAAACCAAAGAATTTGTGGGACCTGAATGATTTTTCTGAAGAACAGCGAACTATTCAGGACAAACTAAGGACTCATGAACAACAATCACTAAAAAAAAACATGGGTCATTCAAGTAACAACACAGTATTAAGAATCAAGTGTATGTAAACTTTTGAACAGGACAATTTTTATAAATTCAACTATTATTTTCTCTCATGGACTATATGTAAATGTCTTTTATGTGGCATATCTTATTCAGATAGATCAGTCTGTACTAAATAAAAAATAACATGCATTTTGTATGATCCCTCTTATTTTGGTAAAATAATTATTTATTGTAGACTCTACAAGGTGTATGTAAACTTTTGACTTCAACTGTATATATTAGTAGGCCTAATGGAAAAGTATATTAGTACATTTACTCAAAACGAATACTTGAAAAATAGATCTAGATATTATATTTTAGCTAGATTTTCTATAGAATTTTCAGAACTCATCAACTCGACCAACATGACATGTATTAATAACTTTAATGATTCAGTTGTACATATTCTCATCTCCATCATCCAGAGATCAGCTCTATTACATGATACAAAACAATTTAGTCTAAAAAGAAAACAAAAGACATACAAAAACGAACTGATCAGAAGATGCAAACATGACACTTTGCCCAATACCATGATCACCCAACAGAAACCTTCAGTGGCAGTTGGATTGCTTTGAAATCCATCCCAGACACAAACGCAATCTTTGTATGACACACCCAGGAATTAATTCCAATATCATTACCACATCGGGTTCCTGACCAAATGGAATAACTGCCACTAATTGCTAAATTCTAAAGTATTTAGATTAATGGTCTGTGTCCTTCGTAAACACTTTAATTTGATTGACTTGTGCTAATACATATTCAACACCCTGAGCAACAAAGGAGTTGTAACATTTTTTTTTTCTCGCTCTCTGCACCCAGAGCTTCAGCTCTTCTGCACAGCGCGCCAAAGCTATATCGACTCTTTTGCAGAAAAAAAATTATAGATAGACCTATAATGTTCAAATGTTTGGGGTCAGTAAGATTTTTTTTTTAAGTTTCATATGCTTGAGACGTTTTACTGTTCTGATCTATTTTATTTTCAGCATTTTTATTATTAGTGTTGAAAGCGGTTGTGCTGCTTAATATTTTGTGGAAATAGTGGTACATTTTTTAAAAAAATGAATAGGTAGTTCAAAAAACCAGCATTTATTTGAAATAGAAATCTTATGTAAAATGACCTTTTTAATTAATTTAAAGGTTTACTCCACCCATTGCCATTAATCACTTACCCTCATGTCGTTCCCAACCCATAAAAAAAAAGCTTCGTTCGTCTTCGGAAAACAATTTAAGATATTGTGGATGAAAACCCGGGAGGTTTGTGTCTGTCCCACTGACTGCCAAGTAAATACCTCTGTCAAGGCCCAGAAAAGTATGAAAGACGTCGTCAAAATAGTTCATCTGCCATCAGTGGTTCAAGCATAATTTTACGAAACTACGAGAATACTTTTTGTACGCAAAGCAAAATATCTTAAATTGTATTCCGAAGACGAACAAAGCTTTTACGGGTTTGGAGCGTCATTGGGGTAAGTGATTAATGACAAAATTTTCATTTTGGGGTGGAGTAACCCTTTAATGCGTCCCTGCTAAATAAAAGTGTTAATTTCTTTAACAAAAAATAAATAAATAAAATTAAATAAATAAAAGACTTAATGACCCCAAACATTTGAACAGTGGTGTATATACTAAACATAATGATATTTCTCACTGAGAGTCAAACTAATGGAGTTTACAAAGGGTTTGTTCCCTAATTCTTTAATGTCAAGATTCATTAAATATTAATTAGCTGAAAGAATGAAGACATTATCAGGCCATTTACACTCAAATTGACCCACTACATCAACTGTGTGTTTTACGATTTTATGTTTACACAGTATCTTATAGAGAATTATAATTCTCTGATTCTGATTTATTTGTATATAGTATGTGCAACTACTTATACTGTACAGGACACTGTACAGTAGGTACCAAATTTGTAAAAGCAGTTGATTTACCATTATCACTTTTGTCCTGTTTATTAAGAGGAAGCTTTAAAAAAAAATCATTTTTAATTCATTCAGTATTCTTCATGCTCAAACTTTGAAACAATGGCCACACTTGTGAATTTACATTCATTTCACAGATACAATTTACAAAACGGAACAAGACAAGTGCCATAGAAAGGCCAGCACTGGTGTTTCAGCTACACAGACGCTTCACAAAATGAGGCAGACATCTTTGAACATCTACTCTAGTACCATTTATCTTTTATAAATCTATGGTTTGGCACTGTTTTTGTCTACTTGTATGACTTGGTCGAGAAGGAAGCACGATTGAGTTCCACTGTAGTGCATGAGATACAATCAGAACCACAGAAGTCACAGCAAAAACACTATAAATGCTTATTTTGATTGTGGATTTCAGAACAGGAGATTTCCGTTGCAGTTAATGCCTTAGCGGCTTATGCTAATGCACATCCCTATTAGGGTGATTTATTGCTGAAGGTTTATGGTGGTCAATATGACTCAACCGTCTGCTTTTTTATAGGATTAAACTCTTAACTGAGCAGTACATCTGATTTTATTACCAGAAAAACCTTGCAGTGTTGATGTTGGTTTCAGATATATTGATTCACCCTACATGTTTTTAATGATTTCAAGTGGTGATACACATTTAGCACGTTACAGGAATAATCAAGCAAGCAATATCAGCAATATCAGCAATATCAGCGTACTTGCGTACAAACTTTAGTAAGTCTTAATTTTTAAAGGGCTCGCAGGTACGTACCTCACATTAAAAACCGCTGCTGGTAAAAAAAAACCAGGCTTGGAATCACACACCGTATATCTGAGAATACTTAAAAGTGCTGTAATGTCAAGAAATGTATTTTCCTTTTTATTCTTCTCTTTTCTTACAGAACTAGTGCACAGTCTTTGGTCGATAATAAAAACCGTTCAAGGCTTATTATGGAACAACAATTCAAAGCTTCCTCCTTATTCAAAGCAACAAACTTAAAATCAAAGACTAATCTGATTTGCTGTAGGCTGGAGGTAACGTCAGTGGAAATGACCCATGGCTTCAGCGGCTTTCACCCGCACGAGAGGATCTGGATCCTGCAGTAGCATCACCAGACCTGAGGAGAGAAAAGTCTTTTAGTTTGTCCACAAAGTCAACCAACTGAAAACACAAGCAAAGTGATAACTGAACAAAAGCAGGGTGCATTTTTGTGATAGAGTTACAATAGCAGTATCCTCTACATTGCATTTTACCAGACAAATTCGCCCTTTAAAATAGAAGCAAAATAATAGATTCCTTAGGTGCCACGAAACAGCACATGTAGCACAATAACAAGGATGTGCTGTCCTTCCTTAAATATATCTCTTGACTGCAGATATTATTATAGAACTGCGGTACCTACCCTTAGTCACTGAACCCATATTCATATGGGAAAAATGCTCATCAGGAAGGTTCCCAAGCAAAAAACCTAAAAATTGACACACACACACACACACACACACACAAATGGTTACTAATACAAAATAATAGTAAATAAATACTAGAACAACTGTTCTTATTTTTTTAAATACTGTATCAAAAAGAAACACTATGGGAGCCTGTTTCCACCACTGCAAAAAAATAAAGAAAGGTAATTGCGACTTATCATCTCACAATTTTTTTTCTTGCAATTGCGAGTTTACATCTCACAATTCTGACTTTTTTCTCAGAATTGTGAGATATAAATTTGCAATTCTGGAAAATAAAGTCAGAATTACGTGAGATAAACTCACAACTCTGACATTTTTTCTCAGAATTGCGAGTTTCTATTTCATAATTGTGACTTTTTCCTCAGAACTGCAAGTTTATATACAATTGCAAGTAATTAAATCAGAATTGTGAGATATAAACGTACAATTCTGAGACATATTAGTCTTTTCCCCCTCAAAACTGATTTCATAACTCACTATTGCGACTTTATCTCACAATTCTCAAAAAAATGTCAGAATTGTGAGACAAAAAGTCAGATTTGTGAGAAAAACAAGTCAGTGAAATATAAACTAGCATTTGTGAGTTTTTATCTCAGAATTTTGAGAAAAAAGTTTGTGTCATGCAATTCTGATTAAAAAAAAGTCAGAATTGCAAAATATAAACTCGCATTTGCGAGAAAAAGTCAGAATTGCGAGTTTGTATCACGGAATTCTGACTTTATATTATGCAATTGCAAGTTATTAAATCAGAATTGTGAGATATAAACTTGCAATTCTAAGAACCTATCAGTCTTTTCCCCCCTCAAAATTAGACTTTATAACTCACTACTGTGAGTTTATATCTCACAATTCTTAGAAAAAAAATGTCCCAAATGCAGGACAAAAAGTCAGATTTGTGAGAAAAAAAAAAAGTCAGTGAAATATAAACTAGCATTTGTGAGTTTTTATCTCAGAATTCTAAGAAAAATGTCAGAATTGCAAGTTTTTATCTCAGAATTTTAAGAAAAATTCTGAGAAAAAAGTCAGAATTGCGAGTTTGTATCACTCAGTTCTGAGGAAAAAATGTCAGAATTGTGAGATCAAAAGTTACAATAATAATGTTTTTCTTTTATTGAGTGGCAGCAACCGGCTTCCATAAAATACAGTAGGTAAGTGGTTAAAACAATCATTCAGTGAAGCATGAATATAAATACTGAACTAAAAAAAAAGTTTTTACCAATAAACATGGCAGCACTGGCTCTGATCTCAGCCCAGTTACTCTTGAAGAACTGAATGACTGTGATGTGGTAGAAGTTCAACATGCCTGGAAAATCCTGGATCTTTGAGAAAACACATTACTTTTTTATTATTACTATTATTAGTAGTAGTTATTTATTTTTCTTTGACTTAATCAAATAGTTGGAGAAATCAGCATTTAATTTAGCATTGAACAATTTAATCAGTGAAAAATTAAAGGGACATTGGATGCCCATTTTCCACAAGTTGGTTGATTCTTTAGGGTCTTCATGAAATGTCTACTTTGGTTAAAAATCCTCAATGGTTGTGTAAAACAACACTTTTTACCTTGTCAAAAATTGTTCTGCTCACAGCGACTCATTCTGCATACCTGCATGTCTCTTTAAATGATAACGAGCTACAGCTGACTCAACCCCTCTTCCCTGTTCTTTGTGTATTTGGTGTCGCATTACCATCAAAAACAAAACTAACTACAAAACACCTATATTACTTACAAGATGTTGTTATATACAACTGGCAAAGGATCTGTCAATGGCCATGGGCGGGGCTCAGAAAATCAAAATGGCTTGATAACTGGGACTGTTTAGGCTTTTTGAGGATTTAAAAAAAGGGGTGAATGGATTTTTAAATCACTGTAGGGTAGTTGTGACCACAAACTGGTAAGACACATTTATATGCAAACACCATAAGATAGCAACAACATTACGTATAAAAAAAGATTCATGCAAATGTGATAGAGCAGTGGTTATAAGCACACTGAGTTATTCTATGCGTGTTCTTAAAATAAAGAAAATAAAGCTTTGGATCTTGCCATACTAGGTATTTGGTGAGGTCATTAATGAACTCTCCATAATGCAGACCCTTCTCCTCAAGAAGATGATTCTGGAACATGGCAGAGATCTGTTCTGAACCTACGACTGGAGCACAAATGCGCATGGCGTACTTGCATGCCTAAGGGAACAGGGACACACACCAAACTCACAAACAAGCAGCATACTTCTAGACTATTCTAATATTATTATTAATCTTGAAAGACTTTACTTTTAGCATCATCCTTTTAAGTAACTTTCAACATTTATAGCCATTATAACAAAAAATTGTTTTGTAGGAGTGTGTGCAGACTAATCACTGACCTTGACCACTTGAGGGTTGGGATCACTGAGATGCAACAACAAGCTGACTAGAACATTGTGGATTTGGTCTTTAAAGACAGGCTCACCCGAGCCAAACTTCGACAGGTTCCCAAGGAGCATGATGGAAGCACATCGAATCTCATCGTTCTCCTGACAAAACATAACAACAGATCTTTAAGTAAAGCCAAACAATGACAAAACTTTGTCTTTGTACTTTAATAAGACTGTATACCCAAAAAAAAGGCTAAATGTTTACTAATAGAGTACAACTGGGCCTACAACATTTCAATTTTCTCAAATGATCAAAAAACTTCTTCATAAAACTGTCAGTGAATGTAGGTGTTTAACCATTTAGTCTGCTGATTGTTAACTTCGGGGATCCAACAAAACATTTTTTTTTTTTTTTTTTAATTTATATATATATTTTTTTCTTTTATTTATTTATTTTTTTGTTTATTTTTTGTCTAACTTTTGCAACCCTATTACTAACATTAAAGATAGGGGTCAACCAATTATCGGCCGGGCCAATTATCAACGCCGATATTAAGCATTTTTATGGTTATCGGTATTGGTCATTTTCAAAACCAATTTGCTGATAAAATAATTTAAAAGCACTTAAAGAAATTTTTTGTCAGAGCCCTTGTTATTCTTAATTTTGACATTAATCTTCATTTTTACACCAGACATATATATCGGTTCAAAATATCGGTAATCAGTCTACTTGATCTGTAATAATTGGTATCTGCATCTATCCAGAAAATCAGTCGACCCCTAATTAAGGATGTCTTTAATTACAGTTTCAAGCTGAGATACACAATAAAAATGAAACAGACAAAAATGTATTGCATTAAAGAAATTACAAAAATGATTTAATTACAAAAATTACAAACTAAACTAATTACATTTCTATTATTTGAATCAATTTAAATATTAGTTAAAATTAGTTAAATATTATTAATATATTAGAGTTAACTTATTGATGGAAAACTAGATTTTACTTTAATATTTATTTTCATTAAGTATTTATTAATATAATTATTTATGTCTTCCCATCATGTTGTATAAAGGCGTTCCAAATCACATAACACACATAAAATATTTTTGTTAAATGTTTTATGTAGCATAACTATTAGCTACTAAACATGGGATTTGTGGACCCTTCAAACAAGACTGTGATGATGGGTTTCAATGGTCATCAGCAACATAAATCCTTGAAAGTTTCTTATCTTTTGATTTTTTTTTAATGTATGTACATTTATAACACTATATGTTATCTCACCTTTTCATCAAGTTATAAAAAAAAAAACTAGTCAACACTAATATGAGGGTATTTCTAATGCAGCGTCTATGAGAGGGACGGTAAATTTGATATCGCTGTCTCTTCTGACTGCCGATATAAGTCTCTCTCAAATTTTCTTTTTTTTTGAAAGTCGAGAAAACACTATCTGGAGGTTTGACAAAATGGGAATGCAAAAAATATATTTGTGGTACTCTCCCATTCACTGCTCTCGGATTGTACCCAACTATGACGACTTCCGCTGCTGAGAAACCCGGAAGGTCCACATGATACAAATAAAACCGTTTAATCAGTAATCAAACTGAGATTATCTTAAAGTAGCAGCACAAACTTTGTAGAAATTCTAGATTTATAATTGTGATTTTAACATTCAGTCTTCTCTCAAGACACTCACATTCTCCAGAAAGGGTTTTATCTTCATGAAAATGTAAACCACAAGCAGGTGGACATTCTTTTGGTCAAGGTAAAGCAATATCTTGGACATTCCAGACATGGCCTCCAGTGTGATGAGTTTCCCTGGATCGTCCTTCTCTTCCATACCTGAACTCATGGCTGCTAAAAGCTCCTTTGCATATTTATTCACCTAAATGGGAACAGAGTCAGTGAGATTAACATATAGCAGCATATAATTACAAGCTGAACTGCTTTTGTAACAATGCTGTTTTAAGCAATGACAAAACTTAACTATAGAGAGAAGACAAGTGCAGGGGGTCTTAAGCAAACAACATGGGGAACTTTTAGGCAGCAGTAGTTTCAAAATACAGACAATTTTCTGCAAACGCCCTTACTGATTGCTGCATAAACAACTTGCCATGTGTTTCAAACTGCTGCCAAAAATCACTGCCCAAAAAAATCAATTAGACTCCTCATCCAATGAGTGTTCTCAGATGTCAAGCAGAGCATCTATACCTTTTCAGGTGAGCCCACAGCAATGTTCCCCAGGCCTCGGACCGCCAGCATGCGAACCGTACCGCAGGTGTCAGTAATTCTTTCCATCATGTTGTTCATCAGCATGTCCAAAATCATCAGTTCTGTCACTACATGGTGGTTCAACAGCTTGAAGGAATAAACAAATCAACCTTGACATCTAATTTACAACAGCTATTAGTACTCATTAAAACACAGGTGAAAAGGTAAATAGGTAAATCTAATATTCTGATTTGGTTCTCAAGAAATGTTTCTCATTATCAATGTTGAAAACATTACGTTTTGTAATATATTGTGTAATACTTCTGCAGAAACTATGATATGACAGTTTCCACAGAATTCAGGATTCTTTGATGAACAGAAGGTTTAAAAGAATTTATTTGAAATATTTTATAACATTATAAATGTCTTTACTGTTTCTTTTGATTCATTTATTGCATCCTTGCTAAACTTGTTTTATTTAAACAAAATGTGAACAATCAGTGCTTTTTTAAAAAAATTGTCTTTAGCAATTCGTTGTTACTAAACTTTGAACTAAGATCGGTTAACTAAAAATTACACAAGATAAAATGTTCTCACCTCAGAGAAGAACGCTGTGACCGTGATCCTCTGGCACTCATAAATATTACAGAGAGAAGGACACAGACTTTCCACAATGGCAGGGAGCCTTGGACCAGCATGCTTTGCCATTGCTCTGTTAGAAAGAATAGCTTTTTCAAAATGAAGTATTATAAAGATGTGCATTAACAAGAGCTTGAAATTGACGTGGCGCATTCAAATTATTGTAATGAAAAACAAAAAGAACAATTCTACTGTCATGTGCATCTCCTTTAACAAAACGGAAGAAAGTAGAAAAGTTTGCAAACAACAAACAGTCTAAGAGGACTTGAGGATGATGGAGGACAGGTGTGTGTACCTGGAGAGCAGAGTGACTCCTGTTGTGTGCTGCTGCGGGTCCTTCATCTTGTCCCAAGCTGCCTCCTGATCTAATGGTTTCACGACAGCGTCCAGCTGAGCTCGAGCCAGCAGGATCCGCAGGGCCTCCACTGCCACCCTGAACACACAGCAAAGAGAAACACAGATGTCTTATTAACTCTTGATGAGCAGCTACCTTTAAATTCAAGATCTCAATCCAAAATGTAACTTCATAAACAAACGATTTGAAAGTATAATTAATCACTAATTTAAAACCACTACAGTTATTGAAATTCCAAACTTATGCCACTCACCCACACACATCAAAATTGGCCAAGTTCATTTTGTTGGTTGTTTTGCGGTCTGAAATGATGCTGTTGCTGTTGAGATCTTTAGGTAGCTGAACTCCCACGCTGGAGCCCAAACGCACTAGCAGAGAACTGAACAGCTTTGGAAACACACGCACCACGGCGTCAGCTGACTGGCCATTTAGCATCATCTCACGCAGGGCACAGGTCATCTAAAAAACATTGCATTAAAAAATAAAAATAAAAAAAGTGACAAACAGTTATGGGTGAGTACCCTTTTATTCAGTAAGGACACATTAATTTGATCAACACTGAAAGTAAAGACCAAAATTTTAAAACAGCAGTATAAGCCATTTAATGAATAAATGGAATGAAAGAAGTTTAAAAATTTAACACCATTTCCTAAATGTCAAGACATTTTGCTAAAAACGTGTTGTTGTTGTTGTTGTAAAGCTCACAGTAAAATCTCTAAACCCTGCTTCACAAAGCTGCATTTTAAGCATTCTGTTTTAAATATGCTGTTATTTGTTGTGATTTTGTTGCCTCACACAGCATTTCACCATCACTGCAGACAGAAAAATTACTTGGCGCTGCATAATTGACACATTGTGACTAGTTAGGATAAGGCGTTAAAGGGCTCCTATTATTTTGTTGATTTTGTTTTGAGGGTGTACTAAAACATGCTCTCATGCTTGGTGGTTTCGAAAAACGCATTTTTCACATAATTTACATTATTACAATACCTTTCTCCCCAGCCTGACACAAATGGCTCGATTACTTCCGGGTTTAATGAAGGCCCGCCTTCCGAAAAACGTAATGTGCTGTGATTGATTAGCTGTCCCAGTGCGCTGTGATTGGCGAAGAGCTTAGACCGTGTTTCAGTACTGCCACGCCCCTTGCCAAAGCAGCAAGTTCCGTCTGCTCTGTTATAGTTAAGGACATATTAAGGTATAGTTGACGCTACAGTTGCGTTGGGCTTGTGAGATCGCCGATACAGGATATTATCGTGTTAATTTATTTACGTACTTAGTTTTTATTGCGCGAAACCAGTTCCAGCATAAGCCTAAAGCAGCCTAATGTTTTAATATGACTTAATTTGTATTTAACATGACAACAATTGAATAAACACACTGTAAGTTATTAATTATAATGCTTACATTTCCTTAGATATTCAAAAAGCAGCTACAGAAAACAAGCAAAGAACTTTAACTTTATCAAAGAACATCATCACTGATTAGCCTAGCCAAGTCTAGTGCAAGTTTATGCATTTTAAAAAACACTTGCGTTATAAGCGAAGCAAATCGCAGCCACTCTAGTAGTCAATGCTTGTGTTTATCATATGATCTTTTTTATGCCCAAGCATACAAACCGCACACTGACTAAATTCAAAAAGTGAAAAAGCATAGTAGGACACCTTTAAAGGCATAGTTCACCCAACTTTCTTCTTTCAGGCAAATTCAATCAGTTATATTAAAAAAATATCCTGGCTCTTCCAAGTGCAATTGCAGTAAATGGCTGCTGAAATTTTGAAGTCCAATAAAGTGCATCAATCCATCATGAAAGCACTCCACATGGCTCCAGGGGGTTAATACAGGCCTTCTGAAGCAAATCGATGCATTTGATGTAGGCATAGCGTAAGCCCCATGAGAATACATTAGTCTCACGAGAACCAAAGAGAAACCAGTCTCCACATGGCTTTGAAATGAAAGCCATATACACCTAGGATGGCTTGAGGGTGATTAAATCATGTGGTAATTTTCATGTTTGGGTGAACTGTCTCTTTAATAGCTGAATAATACAAATCATATGCTGTATATTAATACTTACAGCCAATGGTTGGCTTGTCGCAACTTTGGTCAAACCGGGTCTCAACATAGACTCCTTCTTATCTACATAGGGAACCATAACATTCAGCTTCTCGATAATCATCTCCATGATTTGCAGGGCCACAGTGCTGTCTGCTCCTAGAGCTATCCACATCTCACAGCTCCAGCTGGAGAAAACACACAATGACACAAACATAAGCACATCATTATTATGCTTGAGCATCACGGAGCACATGACAGACAATGAAGGCCATATACCTAAACAACACACACAGTAATCACCTGTCGTATGGTAGTGGGTAGGCAACGAGCGTGTTGACCACAGTCTGCAGATGCTGTGTAGCGAGAATAAGGATGGACTGACCGATGGATACCTTCACCTGCTCCTCACCAATCACCTGCAGCTGGTTGTGCAACACCTCCAGCATCTCTGGCACCTGACAAAGAGTCAAGACACAAAAAGTGAAAACTGACAAAATAAAAAATAATTACAATTTCATTGAACATAAAAACAGCAGCTTGAAGGTATCACTTGTGCACATGTCAGTGAAAGGGATTGTGGAAATGTTGGAGAAACTACTTTAAAACTAGTTTTCTAAGCAACAAACTACTAATACTCTACTAGTCAAAAGTTTTTAAAAAGTAAGATTTTTAATATTTTTTCAAAGAAGTCTCTTCTGCTTACCAAGCCTGAATTTATTTGATCTAAAGTACAGCAAAAATAGAAACTTTTTAAATATTTGTACTACTTAACATTACTGTTTTCTATTTTAAAATGTGTGATTTCAAAGCTGAATTTTAGTATCATTACTCCAGTCACATGATCATTTAGAAATCTTTCTAATATTCTGATTTGCTGCTCAAAAAAACATTCATTATTATGATGTTGAAAACAACAGAGTAGATTTTTTTCAGGTTTCTTTGATGAATAGAAAGTTCAGAAGTACAGCATTTATCTGAAATAGAAATCTATTGTAACATTATAAATGTCTTTATCGTCACTTTTGATTAATTTAAGCTTTTGAACGGTATAATGTTAAGAAAGCATTTTATTTCAGGTAAATGCTGATTTTGGATCTTTCTATTCATTAAAGAATCCTGAAAAAAAAATTCTCAACTGTTTTAAATATTGATAATAATAATGAAGGATCATGTGACACTGAAGACTGAACACTGAAGAGTAATGATGCTGAAAATGTATCTTTGATCACAGGAGTAAATTACATTTTAAAATATATTCAAATAGAAAGCAGGTATTTTATTATTTATTTAACAACATTTCTGCTGTATTTTGGATCAAATAAATGCAGGCTTGGTGAGCAGAAAATAATTCTTTAAAAAACATGAAAAATCGTACTGTTCAAAAACTTTTGACTGGTAATGTAAGTTAAGCATAAGTAATAAGCCATAAATAAGTAGTAATTCAAGTCTTTATTCACAAAAAAATTTGCTGGTGTATAAAGATCCACAGGCATAATAAACTAATCATGTAAGATATTTGATTTCCAAAATCTGATGAAAGTGTCACGTACCAGATCCTGCAGGCCAGCGCCTCTGTTCTTCAGCAAGGTGTTGAGGATCACGCTGGATGCTCTGGAACAATTGGACTGAGAGTCCACCAAACCATCAAACAGCATAAACAACAGGGTGCTCAACTGCTGCTGGGGCAAACGCTTACTGATGATCTAAAACACAGGACACAGGGGATGGAGAGGGAGAAAGAGAGTCAGTTAAATTTCAGGAGGTGAGCTGGTGTTAGATACTTACAATTTTTTGTAAGTATCAGTACTTTAGGAGAACATCACATCAAGAAAATTAACCTTAGTCAGCTCAGAGCAGGTTTTATACAAGACTGAATGGTCAGGATTGCTTAGCTTCTCACGAACTTCTAACAGAGCCTCAACTGAATCGTCCTTGTGGTCGAGTGAAAAGCCTGTCAGGAAAATAAAAGTGTTTCCGCATAACACAGTAAACAAGTTCATATTGACAGTGTCAATCTGAAGAACACCACTGAGTCAGACAAAACTGAGTTGTGCTATGAAAAACAAGGCAGTACCTTCATAGCGCAGCTGAATGTACATTAGTCTATAGATGCAGTCTATGGCTGCCCGCCGCACCTCAGGGTTTGGGTCTGTGCATCGTGGGGCCAGACGCCCCACAAGAGCTCCCAAATTATGGAATGTCACTAGATTCTAGACCGAGAGAGAATGAAAGAGAAAGATTCATTAGCACTAAACTTGAGATCTAATAAGATTTTAACTACATTTGTTTCCCAACGCACATATTTCATTAATCAGTGCCTTGAGGAAACCAAAACGTCTTGTAGGAAGAGCAAAATAAATGATCATACTTAACGTTTCATCTTCAGCAGAATAATATAATAGGTGTTAAAAGGAACACTTTGTACATAAAGGATGTAAGAAATTTGTCTAGGACGACTAAGAGTGTTTTGAGGTAACAATATGCAAATAGCCAAAAGACCTTCTTTTTTTTTTTTTTTTTTTTCCCACATGGAAAGTAACACTTTAATTGCTAACTTAACATCATAATTTCTTAATTACTTTGAATAATTACTTTAACAATTACTTAAATATCTGTCATCTATATCTATATCTTTTAATTATAATCAAATTCTTTTCCGTTTATTTAAAGGGACAGTTCACCCAAGAATGGAAATTCTGTTATTAATTAATCACCCTCATGTCGTTCCAAAAGCTGTAAGACCTTCGTTGATCTTCAGAACACTTTTTAAGTGTTTCAAATTAAGATATTTTTGATGAAATCCGAGGGCTTTCTGATCCTGCTTAGACAGCAGTGTAAATGACACGTTCAAGGCCAGAAAGGTAGTAAGGACATCATTACAATAGTCCATGTGACTCTCGTGAACGCACATCAAACACTGACACGGAAGAGAAGAAATTATTCAATAAGATCATTATTTTTGTTTTCTTTGTGCACAAAAAGTATTCTTGTAGCTTCATAAAATTACGGTTGAACCACTGATGTCACATGTACTATTTTAAAGGAGAAGTCCACTTCCAGAAAACAATTTACAGATAATGTACTCACCCCCTTGTCATCCAAGATGTTCACGTCTTTCTTTATTCAGTCGTAAAGAAATTGTGTTTTTTTGAGGAAAACATTTAATGATTTTTCACCATATAATGGACTTCTATGGTGCCCCGAGTTTGAACCTCCAAAATGCAGTTTAAATGCAGCTTCAAACGATCCCAAATGCGGTTGTAAACGATCCCAGCCGAGGAAGAAGGGTCTTATCTAGCAAAATGATCGGTTATTTTCACTGCATTTTGGAAGTTCAAACTCGGGGCACCATATCAGTCTATTATATGGAGAAAAATCCTGAAATGTTTTCCTCAAAAAAACCCAATTTCTTTACGACTGAAGAAAGAAAGACATGAACATCTTGAATGACAAGGGGGTGAGTACATTATCTGTAAATTGTTGTTCTGGAAGTGGACTTCTCCTTTAATGATTTCCTTACTACCTTTCTGGGCCTTAAATGGTGTTGTTGCATTGCTGTCTCTGCAGGATCAGAAAGCTCTCGTATTTCATCAACAATATCTTAATTTGTGTTTCGAAAAGAAACAAATTCTCTACAGGTTTGGAACGGCATGAGGGTGAGTAACTAATGACAGAACTTTAAGCTTTGGGTAAACTATTACTTGTATACAAACAAAACCCTCTTGCTCTCCCATGCTGATAAACAAGTTTATATATTGTAAAAATTGCTGAAATATGTTTAAGCATGTTGGGGATTTGAGAATTAATTTGAGAAACACCTCAGTATTTTTTGTTCATACGAGTCATTGGTAACTAAAAACAGCTTTGTTACCAACAAGTCTTAATCAACAGTCAAAATATCTTCTTTTATACTCCACAAAAGAAAGGTATACATATAATAACATAACCTTCTGCATTCTAAATCTTAAGGATATACAAACACATATGTCAGTGATGCTCCTTACCTTTACACTGAGATCGTCCAAGTAGAACTGCAGTAGATCTGCCGTGGTCTTTACTGCCCTCTCCCGCTCATGGTCTTGTCCTGAGCTCAGCCAGCTCTCTATATGCTGGGAAATGCAAAAGCACTAAATAAATGGGGCTCAAACAAAAGGGACTACAAAAAAGCAAGTAACTTTTATAGTTTCTTCTATACCTTGAACACAGACTGCAGACCGTCAGGACTCAAGTCTCTGGCTAACACATTCCTCAGTAATTCATGAAGAGCGTTAAAAGTATCTGAATATAGGACCTGAGGGAAAACGCATTGCAGTAAAAAACATACTTTATGTTCAAAGCATACAGAAGAGCAGTGATGTGTACGGATGTGTAGATACATGCATATTTTATTCCGACCTCTCTTTGCTGTGGATCCAGGGCTTCTTCGTCTTTAGCCTTGTCTGGAGTGTCCACAGTAGGAAGCCCATAAACTCCATTCAAACACGTTTTTAACAAGTCAAAGTTTTCATTTTCTGTCAAAAGAGGATCTAAGTTTCTGCAGGCTTGAGTCAAGTTCTTAACAGACTGTGGCACTGCATTGCAATGGAGAGAGATGTCATTTTAGCATAGGCTTACAAAGACAGTTTTTAAAAAAATAAATGAACGCAGAAGCACAGACGAAGTAGGATACATGAGGTTGGCGCACGTGGTCAAAACAAGATAGCGAACAGGGGTCCGCATGACATCTGCTGGTTCAGCTTTGATGAAATCCTGCAGGTAAACAACAGACATAAATGCCAAATATCATGCATATCTGCTTATCATGTTTACCGTTGGCCAATGAAAACAGATCTGTACTTTTTCTTACATTGAAACCATACTGCATATTAAAAACTGAATGATCTTCAAATCAAACCTCTCACCATCATAACGCCCATCAGCTCGTGTTTGCGGGAGAACAGGAAGCCGTGTTTACGAACGCTTTTGCTGATGGCCTTGGCAATGAGTCCGACGCTATGAATAAGACTGAGCTTCATAGTCAGGTCCTATGAAGTGCCCATATACATACAGAGACAAACACACAAAAAGAGATGCAAACACACACTCAAACTAAGCGTAATGAAACAGTGCATATGTCAATCAAACAGCACAGGCAAATCAAGACCTGGAATTAGAAAAGTACTTCCTGGTCACAGCTGTGCTCAGCATGCTCATAATCAATTAATTTACATGTTTGACTTGTATAATTTGCTTAACAGTGCTATAAAAGAGGAAAATCACAATCTGTGACAATATAATTGTGATTCAATAGAAAAAGAGTTTTGAATTGATGAATCAAGCCACCTAAAATCCATAAAAGCCAGAAAATCAAGTATCTAGACACCGTGATGCTTTAGTAAGACAAAGGTTATCAGGTTAGTGAGCACGTTTTGACCTTCTCAAAGTGTAAAGTCAGTTTAAAATGTCATCTTTATTTGAAACTAATATATCCACAGGCCTTTTAAAAAGATCCAGATTAAATAGCTTATAAATGCTTTTTAAAATCCTTCTCAGGGTCATAAAGAGATAGCTGAGAGGTTTATGCACTTTTTTTGAGAAGCTCAAAAGGTTATACTGTAAAGATTTTGATTGCAGCATCAAGACTGAAGAGCAAGTGAGTTAAGTGAGTTTAAAGGTCAGAGGTGAGAGAAGGTCCCTGTGATCGCTTCCCTTCACGGTACCTTGGTCTCTACTTTAATTCCCAGAACCTGTACAACAATAAAAGTAATGATCCAATGTAAAGTCACAAACATTTAAAAGAATCCTTTTTATTTAACAACAGAACGGACTATATGAATGATGAATTATGGGACTCTACAAATACTGTTTGTACACTGAGATATAAATCTAAATGCCTTTAGTCTATGTAACATCTCAAAGCAAATTTCCAAGACGAACTGTACTTTGATATTCAAATTAGACTGCAGAATGTTAAAATAAAATGAGTTACATGGTTCTCTAACAGTGAAATTATTTTAAATCGCACAATTACATTATGAATATTGATGAGGTATGATTCAGCACTCAAAGAGAATTAATGATCCTTGTCATTAAAAATCATTTAGATCAAACTGTCATAACTGCAGCCTCAAAAGCAATCAACTGAATCCTGTCAACAATATACTAGGACATTCAGAGGACTTGTTTAGCAAAATATCTCACAGCAGCAACACATTTTTCAGTTTCGTGCCTCACTGCTGTAACAAACAATGAGAAATGATTAATGTATTAATCCTGATCAAATAAATGAGCTGTTCGTCTAACATAATAGAACTACAGAGGCATGAAAATTTCAATTTTTCTTAAAAAACTCCACCAAACATTCAATGCATATGCAAGTCGAGTCATCAATATTTTTGGTCCATTTTTCACAGAAGAGGCCATTCATTTTAAATGTGTAAAACTGTTAAAAGTTACTTTTGTCAGCTTTTAGGAGTACACTAACATGTGGCTATAAAACTAAAAGCCACAAAACTATACATTTAACTGCTGTAATTTTGAACCACAAAAAGATACTCTAGACAAACAATACTGTGGTGTTCTGATTGAGCCCCATGTGTTTTACCTTGGTGTTGAAGTTCTTGGAGATGTTTTGGAGAATGTCACTATCGATACGAGTGAGGAGCTGATCTTCTGGCGCGTGCATCGCAACATATCCATAACACAAAATAAGAGTGCTCTTCATTTTCTCCACATCAACGTCGTTTTTATCCTGAATGACAGTAAAAGTGACACGCAACATGAGTTGTGTGAAATATAGTTTCTGAAGCACTTTATAAACCTAATATAATGATTCTTTCACAATCTAACCTTTTGCAAAATAACCACTGTGCACTGTAACATTTTACAACTACTATTATTAAAAAATGCACTACCAGTCAAAAGTATTTGAACAGTAAGATTGTTTGTTTTTTAATACTAAATGCTTAAAAATTTGGCTTTGAAATCACAGGAATAAGTTCAAATACAAACAGTTATTTTAAATAGTAAAAATATTTCAGTATTTTACAGTTTTTCTGTACTTATAAATGCAGGTTTGGAGAGCAGAAGAGACTTCTTAAACAAAAAAAATATTACTTATAAAATACGTTTGACTGGTAGTGTATATTGTAAAACAATAATTTCAAACAAAATGTTACATGTAACAGTTTTAAACTAATTTGGGAAACAAAAAGATGTAGCTCGGCCTACTTTGAGAAGACCAAAAATCCCTGAGGCTTTCTTGAAGGCGTCGGACTTCCCAAACTCCTCCAGTTTTTCCAACGTGCCGTCGAGGTGACTGCTGGCACACAGCCCGATTCCCATTGCAACACCCTGGACACCAATTACAGCCGGTTACTTTCATTATTCTTAATTAGCAGTTTTTAAATAACTGCAAAAACCTCAAATATCCAAACTGTGGAACATCTGAATCAATTTTGTACAAATCCATGACTAGAAATGAGTAATCTCTGTTGTCTGCCACTGGACAGTATAAGAATGACCTCAGTTTGGGTTCAGGAATGGGTCAGAATGGTCAACTGTTCATCCACCAACTGACTGCTGTATTTTCCAGAAGTTGCTTTTTTTAAACGCCTGAAATGTGCTGCTATTTAAATAATAAATTAAATTATGGTATTTCCTGAAATAGAAATATCTGACTTATTTTTCGGAAAATACTAGTCAGTTCGCTAGATTTAAATTGGTTTCTAATATTTGATTTTGTTTAACATGTTCTTGTGGCAGTGTGGTCAAAGTTAATTAAAAAACAGATCACTCATAAATTAAAATTCTGTCTTTAATTACTCACCCTCATGTCGTTCTAAACCCATAAGACCTTTGTTCATCTTCGTAACACAAATTAAGATATGTGCATCAAACACTGACAGAGAAGAGAGGAAATTGTTGAGTAAAGATTTTATTTTTGTTTTCTTTGAGCACAAGTACTCACATAGTTTGATAAAATTAAGGTTGAACCACTGACGTCACATGGACTATTTTAACAATGTCTTACTACCTTTCTGGGATTTCAAAAATATCTTCATTTGTTTTCTAAAAATGAACGTCTTACAGATATAGAACGACATGAGGGTGAGCAATTAATGACAGAATTTTATTTTTGGGTAAACTATCCCTTTAAAAGACATAATTCCCCAGCAAGGGTTTAAGTGTGCTGTCAGCACATTGTGCTTTAGCAAGCTGTTTGACTGTCAACAGTGTAAACTCTCTCTGAGAAGTTACGCCTCTTATTTCAGAAATTAGAAGTGAACTAATAAGTGCTCAGTGGCGTACCGTTCTTTCGATTGGATCATTGTGACGAGTGCTGATCAGGATTTCCTGCAGCTGTTTCCTGACCAGCTCTTTATTATAGCACTGCTGGAGAATCACACCGATACACCTATATAAGAAACTCTGAAAAAAAGAAAGAAAGATGAGTTTAATCACAAGAACCTGGGAAATAAAGTAAAATTTACACTTAAATACCCATTTTGCTTGGGCAAACAGCATGGGAGATTTATTATGTAGGCAATAATTTTAAAGGGAACCCTGGGCGTGTGGGGTTTGGCTGTAATTTTCAATCGAAGGGCAACAAGAGACTTGATGTAGAGTAACAAACAGCAAACAAAACAAGGGAAGCGATGTAAGTCTTCACTGCTTTCCTAGCGATAAGAACAGGAGAAAAGAATGGGAAGATGCCTGTAGACAAATAAAACTTCCTAAAGACCCACATCTTTGTTCTCTCCACTTTAGCCCTGATGCCTTTGAGGCTTTTAGTAGACCACAGCTACTGAAAAAGCTTATAAACGGCAGAGACAAGAAACGCTAGATGCCATCCTGGCAGGATGTAAACATGTCGACGCTTGTCATGACACAACGGCCACTGTTGAGTTTCTCAGCGCAGATTTCACTTGATATCCGAAGGCGTTTAGACTCCCTGTAGGGAAAAATTGACGGTACAGCATTTGGTTTAAGCCTATGCTTATGTCCATCACCTGTAAGCTCTTTAAGTAGCTGTGGTCATCATATCAGTATTTTATTTTCAGAGTTGCGTTGCAGTAAAAATAGCAAAAGGTAACCAGCAGCTTACCGAGTTCAACCTTTTTAAATCATCAAAATAATGGTGCCCCCAACAGTCCAAAATATGTACAATGTGGATTTTTTTAAATAACGTAAATCTTTTTTTCTACTACATATTTCAATAAAAGACACAATTTACATTATATTAAGCCATACAAGTCTTAATACCCAGGGTTCCATGTAAACAAGCTGAGAACTTGAACTGCTGTTTTATAATAATTTGATACAAATATAATAATTAGAACAAAAACATAAAATAACAAGACGAACAAATCTATCAGATCTAAAGGATTTTTAAATATGTAGGACTTAGAAAGGTCCTTTTTTGAAATAATAAATCTGGTTTATAATATGAAAAGACACAGATTTCTAAACTGACCTTTTCCTCTAGAGCATTGTTGTAGGTAGGAAGGTATCGTGTGGCTTCTACTGCAAGCTGACCAGTCCACTGGCTGTCATCAATGGCTGCCAGAGTTTTAGACAGGAGCTTGCACAGTCAGAAAGCAATGTCTAATTAATCACCATCAACTTTGGCCATAAGGATGCATCTTGTCAATGCTTAACCTTCATACAAGCCGCTCTTTTCAACAGCCATTTATTAATTCATACATATCACTACTGACCTGAAGTAAAGCTTCTTCCCACTTCTTTTTATCCAGAGAATCTTCTGTTGATTCTGGTTAGAAGACAGAGGACAAAATTCAGTCAGAGATGCAGTCAAACCACACTCTGGAAAAAGTCAAAGACAACGGGACACTCAATATAACTTTTTAAGGCTATACCGTGTAACTATCTTGGAGGAGTTGTTGAAACTGAAATATGATTTCTCATATTTAAATACGATTTTGGCTGCATCTAGGAAACATCTGGTTGTCTTGTGTGTCTCTAAGGACAGGTGGTTGTGGTTTTGGAAAACACATGATAGGTTTCATTGAAACCTCATCATAGCAGATGATTCAAGAACCTCTCCTTCAACTAAAAACTGTCTTGAGAACCTGTGAAGTATCATTTACTAGACAAAATGAGGTAATAAGTCCTCTTATATCTGTATATTTACCTACTTCATTGAAATATCACAGCAGGTTAGATTAGATAGAGCTCATGTCCAAAATCAGTTTCCAGACTGGCTGGACATTTGGAATCATGGTGAAACATTGAAATGTGCAGCTGGATGTTATGACCAATAGGTGGCGCAGTCTGGTAGCCTGATGAAGAAAAGCGCTGTATCTAATCTACTGTATCACTGTTGTATATTTTTACAAACCTTCAAGGTAATTGACCAGCTTTGGTATCTCTTTTTCCCACAGAGGCTCAGCTTTAGGGTGAATGTTAGGGCTGATAGCGCTGAGCAGACTTAGAGAGGGAGCACCATGTCCCCTGCATCGAAACGGGAAGGCGGCATTCACCTTAGGAAAATGTCAAATTAATTTTAGTTGTTTAAGGTCTGCACTAAGCAGAGACTAAACGGCATTATGATTCTAAATAGTGTACGAGGAGAAACAGAGCGCAAACTAAATATTTTTAGCTTGAAATCAGTAGTGTTAAGGAATATTACGTGTTTAGAAACAGTTTAGGGTTGGTATGATTTTTTAAAATGTTTTCTGCATTTATCTGATCAAAATACAGTTAAAAACAGTAATACTGTGAAATACTGTTTTTATAAATTAAAATAACTTTTCTATTTGAATATATTGTAAAATGCAATATTTAACATTTATCTTATGATCAATTTAATGTATCCTTGCTTAATAAAAAGAATTAATTTTTTCGCAAATAAAATCTTAATATGGAAGCCCGTTTCCACCGCTGATTAAAAAAAAAAAAAAAAAAAAAAAACATATCGCAATTTTACATCTTGCAAATCTGACTTTTTTGTCAGAATTACGTGATACAAACTTGCAATTCTGACTTTTTTCTTATAATCATGAGATATAAACTCGCAATTCTGAGAAATTAATGTCAGAATTGTGATATAAACTCACATATGTGAGGTACAAAGTCAGAAATGCAATTCTGAGAAAAAAAATTCACAATTACGAGAAAAGAAAAATCAGAATTTGTTTATAATTATAATTCTGACTTTTTTTAATCTTACAATTCTGACTTAACTCGCAATTGCAAGTTATAAAATAATGCGAGACAAAAATCACAGTTCTAAAAAATAAAGTTGCAATTCTGAGAAATAAAGTCAGAAAGAAATAAAGAATACAAACTCACAATTATTTTTTTCTCAAAATTGCAAGTTTATATCTCGCAATTGTGATGTTTTTTTTTTTTGTGAATTCTTTATAACACACAATTGCGCATTAAGTCAGAATTGTGAGAAAAAATAAAAATGTATTTAAAAAAAAGTGCAATTCTACAGTTTCCCCGCAAAACTGGACTTTATAAGAAAAAAGGCAGAATTGCGAGATATAAACTCACATTTGCAGGAAAAAGTCAGAACTGCAAGATATAAACTCACATTCCAAAGCACAAATTTGCAAAAAAAAAAAAAAAAAAAAAAAAAAAAGTCAGAATTGTACGTTTATACCTTGCACTTCTGACTTTATAATTCGCAATTGTGAGTTTATATCACACAGTTCTGACTTTTTAACTCACAATAGTGAGTTTACATCTCACAATTCTGAGGAAAAAAAAAATGTCAGAATTGCAAGATTGCATCAAGTAATTCTGAGAAAAAAAAAAGTCACAATTGTCAGGGCTTCCATATTTTACTGGCCTCAATCTTTTGAACATTAGTGTATGAAATTAGCACTGATATGTTGTAATAGGGAATGGTAAAATATCCACTTATACAAAAATATATGTTGCTCAGAATCAAAAATTAAACATTCCAGAGAAGCAGATAAAACTAAAAAATACTGTTTATTTCACTCATTGCCCAGCTCAAAATGAAAACTTTGACACTTACCAGGAGCCTTATCATCAGAATATACTGTGAGGGAAGACTAGAGCCTGCGGGAAGAAAGAAGAAACAGAGCAAGACAGAGAAAGGGGGAGGGCAGACAAGGGTAACCCATTAATGAAGCCCATGATCCAAAAGCATTACAATTAACGAATAAATAATCACTGAACCTGGGACTTATTTGTCCTACTAGAGTTCAATTTAATCACTGTCAGCGTAAGAAACAATTAGCCTCTGCCCCAAAAACTTTATTCAGTTGATAAATACCACTTTTCATTTGACTAATTAGAAACAGACTCAACAGGCTAAGCAAACGACTTGCAATGAAAACAAAACGTCTGCAAGTGCAATTTAGTTTCAGGCCAACAATGGAAAAAAAGGTTTAATAACTGCTGCTGGATTTGCCACACTGCCAAGAAGACAGAAAGTGTGATTCCAGGGTGTCTCTAAGTCAGACAGTGGAAAAGCTCTTAGTCTGGGACTAGGCTCATCAGTGACATCATGTGCGTGTGTGTCCACACCTTGTGCGTTGAAGTCGATGTTGAAGTTGGGTTCTTGTGCTGTTCGTTTCTTGTTGGCCAGCAGAATTAAACTCTTGCACAAGGGGGTAGTGGCGTTGGCGTACTGATTTGGGGTCAGGTAGCAAAGCAACATCGGCCACAGAACCTATGCAAGAAATAACAGAATTTCAGATGTAGAGTAATTACATGAAGTAAAGCAAAGAGATGTACAGAGGTAGCCTTTGTCAATAGAGTTAATACTTCCCATCAGGGCCATAATTATGATGTAACATACACATACACATAAAAATGTAACATAAAACCCTAATGTAAATAACTAATAAGAAAAAATAGGAAGAAGCACAGTTATATCAAAACGTAAACATAAGGTGTCACACAGGGAATTCTGGGAATGTCAATTTAGATTTTTTTCACTGTAAATTCTAAAATTTCTTTCTTATTCACCTGCAAAAACTGTAAATTTAACAATATTTTACTGTTTGTATTTTACTGTAAAATTACAAGAATTTTTTATTACAGCTTTACATTTTCACATATATAGTAAGGGAAATTACTGTTAATTTTTTTTGTAGCATATTTACAGTCTTTTACGGTTAAAATCCTCACAATGTTTTACAGTGGTTTGTTTTAACATTTTCCTTGAAAAAGTTTTATTCATAAATCATTTATTCATAAATATTTTGCTTTTAATCAAACATCAATTAATGTCCATGTTGCATTTTCTTGGTTAAAAAAACACTATAAGAATAATAAAAAATATATATTTTATTTTTTTAAATGAACAATATAATCTATATTCTTTTTAACAAAGCAAAGTATGAATGTCATCAAGTTAGTGTTTTTATACATTTTACATTTATTCCAAAATAATAACTCAAGGCAGTAACTATTTAAACAGTATATTATTTGTGAAATTAGTTTCAGCTTTTTTTTTTTTTTATAGCTAACTTTAACTATTTTTTAATTTTTCGGAAAAGCTCTGTAAATATTGGTCACAGACACTGAGATTGACTTTCACTAAAAACTCCTACAGATCATGTTTTTATGCCATTTTCAGTCTTATTTTGACTTAAAGTGGTTATATCTAAGTGTGTGAGTTATTTACTTACTTTTTTAAATTAGTCTTCCCATTAATGCCATTATATTGTTCATTCAGACTGACAACAAACACAAAGAGGCGGGATTTATCGTATGAACCAATCACAGACGATCATAACCAGTCATATCCAATCATATCGCGATGGAGGCATTGCCTCCTCTCACATAACTTTCCTCCATTCATTCTCAGTTACCCCCCACCAAACTCATTGCATGTTTTAGGGGGTATGTTAAAAACTCAATGGGCTTAGCTTTACCTACTGGTGTCACTGTTGAACACTGTTTCTTTAGAAATTGTGATTTATACACTTTTTAAAATTATATTTTGTATTATGAACTTTTCTCAACCAATAGAGAAAAATGCCTATATATATATATATATATATAAACAAACAAACAAAGGAAGACCTCAATGAAAACAAATCAGTGTCTAACCTGATAAATCCCACAAACCATAAATCCATATTTACTATAAATCTCAAAAGTCTAAACTCATTATAATAACATGTTAACAAGAAAGACACAACAAAAGTCTAAAAATAGTCTGGCTACATGCACGTCTCCTGACATTTTCCTGGTTATCATTCGAATGCGTTTTGGCGGAGGGAATGGAGACAGTCTCATCGGCACATAAACTGTCTTCGTCTGTCTGCTGAGGAGAGATCCCTGTCAACGGCCTGCTGTTGATGTTGGGAAGCTCACAGGAAAAAGAGATCTAATATTTCTCTAGACACTCTCTCTTACAAGCGGCAGTGCCGGGCTGGGCCTGCTGACTTTGGCTGTGAAGATGATGGACTGTGCTGAATGACTGCAAAGCCCATCTCTTGCTGTGGAGGACTTTCATTGAGTTGTCTTTAGGATAAGAAGACGCATTGCAGATGTGCATATGTCTGATTTAGTGACAGCAGGACTGCTGCCACCATGGATTAACCAAAAAGTAAAAGTGTGTTAACTGTGTTTTATTGGTGGATTCATTACCACTTGTATAACCACAATATAGGTAAACTAGGTTTAGTGCAGCAAAATTGTGGTTTAACTACAATGATCATGTTTTCTGGTTTCATTTGCAGTAAAACCATGGTTCATTTTTCAAAGGGTATTCAGAATAATAAGCAATCAATACTGGTTTACAAATGGTTGATTTTAAATTATTATATTTGGCATGCACCAATCCAGAAAATCAGGTCAAATTTTTAAGTGGCAGTTGTTTTAAGATTTATAGTGGAGATATGATATGAGTTTATGACAAGTTCACTTACAAGGGCATAAAATGACAAATGCCATGCAATAACAGTCAATCATAACACTGCACAACAGCAGCACAGAATAAAACAGAACAAAGTTCAGCACTGCACATTTTGAAACAAGAACCATGACTATTCAGCTGTTTGAGGAAGGTGTATGCTTATTTATACTGTACTTGCGTGTATACTCACATCAGTCAGGCGGCCCACTGTGGTGGTGAAAAGATGCAATGTGTTATCACACATGCTACGCAGAGCCTCATTGGTCACTTCCTCTGGGTCTTGAGTTTTCTGTCCTCGCTGTATGAATATTGAGACAATTTATTAGCTGTATTGTGTTACACAACCCAGCATAAATAGGCCTGGGATAAAACCAATAAAAGTTCAAAGCAAACAAACTGAAGGGAATCTCCCTTGCTAATGCAAATATTTAAAAAAACTGCGGTATGCACTGACATATGACACAATGTGGACTAAATTAGAAAAAAGCTTGGTAAATAGATCTGAAACAACTGATTACAAACAGTCTCGCAATTCGAGTAATGAGATTTGTAAAATCAAAGAGAAGTTAAAATGTGACCAGCAAGCAGGAAGTTGATTTGCAACTACAGTCATGTGATACTGTCATGTGATACTGAAATGTGTTAGTAAGTAAAGGTTGTTTGTACATGGTAAGTGTCTGGCAGAGCACAGTGCTGGATGATGAAACGGACAAGCAGGTCTCCTCCCTCTAGCTCTAAGTATCCATGATGAGCCATAGCGCTGATCACCTGCACCACTCTCTTCTTCACCTGCACAAGCAAACAATATCCTTTCTGAGCTTTACATTAAAATAAAAAATAGACCACATATATGTATATAAGTTTGGGTACTTATATGTACCACAATATACAGATTGAAGGTCACATTTAGGGCGCTATGAAATCCATTTAATTGTTCGCAAATTCCATTTTATTTTTTCAAAAAAAAAAATTCTGGACTCCTTTTTAATAGTTAAATTAAATTGTATTATTCAAAAAGCATGTCTAATTAATTAAAATCATATAACTCATACAATTTACATCAATTTATTAAAAGTTTAACAAAAATTATGTTTAGCTTAATGAAATGTTTTATTTTTTCTCACATTGTTATTGTTTTAGCATGTCTAATTATTTGAATGCATAAAAACAACTTTTATTTATTCTTACAATAACCTTATGTTTTTTTTTTTTCCCCTCAGAAATTCTCTGTTGCGTATTTAAATTTTTCTGGTTTTAAAATGAAGGCATAAAACATTGATTTAATTTATCTTTTAATTAATGAAAATTAAACTTTTTATTTTTGACAAATAAATGGGATTTACTATTAAAATTTAAACATGAAAGAAATATTGTGTGATTATTTCTTTAAAAATAAAGTTTTTTTTCAACAGCAGTAGCAGTAGTAGTAGTAGTAGTATCACATACATTCTACTAAATAATAGTAATACAGGCCTATTTCTGGCATAATGTCTTCTAAGTTAAACCGAACATTTATTTTGACGGGTTGTCGTGAATTCCGTTAGATTTCTGTCTGTGTGTATACGATATGATGCTAGTTTTACTCAAATGAAACGGCAAAATGTTCATGAAGTGACTCTCAGAGCAGTTCTAGAGATGTTGCTCATGTATTTATGTCCTCATTTAATGAGACGACAGATGCTAAAATCACCGCGAGCGTCAAGTGCGCTTCGGTGACAGGATTTTTATTTAATTAGTCTTTTTGCGGCATAATATTTACAGATACTAGTCCATATCGCTATTAGATTTAAGTGTAATGACCTACTTTTGATTAATTAGTCCAAACTTTGATAAATTCTGTGACATTCCACGCTAAACTGTAAATTCCGTTTTTATGACTGGATTATGACTGGATTCCGCATCGTGGAAATCATTGGGCCCTACACATTAAAACACATAAGAGTGAAATCAAATATTTATAGTGATAATAAAGAATGTATACAAAAAGGCACCACGACTGTCATTTTCAATTGTCTAATGTCAAAAGCAATTGCCAAAACTGTCCAACGCCAAATTACATATCAAGATATTAGTTTACTTAATTACAAAGGTGTCAGTAAAGAACACTTGAGATTATGCATATGTGATGTGTTAAGATAACACAAAGAAAAATCTAGTTAAAAACTCTTGTGAACAGAACATTTGAAAATGTGTCATTTCAAATTATGCAGGTGTGAAAATATAATCTATTTGTAATAATTTACACCACATAATTCTGTTAAACACAATACATAACTTGAGATGTGGTGACAATGACATGCAATGCAGAATAAATGATAATGTTAATAGCTATGTTTCCATCGACCTATTTTTCAATCAACAAAATTACTTAGTAATCACCTCACATAATTATCTCACACAATTGCATTCCGAAACATCAGGCACCGGAAAAGCGTTCATTATTGCATTTGGTCTGGCACAATCATTTATTATGTAGGAAAAAAGAGCCATGGGCTTCCCCAGCTGCAGCGTCTTTCATTTATATCACTGATACTTTGCGGTAATTTTTCACTGAAAGTGACAATTTTGTTCTTTTTAACACGTGATGGAAACTGTTCTTTATTCACAAATGTTTTATGCAATATTAAAATTTTGTGCACAAGTTAAATTTGCAACTTTAGATGGATGCATAGTCAATGGTTGGACATTTTAGTACACAAATTAAATATACTTGTAAAATTAAGACAAATGTGACCCTGGACCACAAAACCAGTCATAAGGGTCAATTTTTTTTAAATTTACTTTTTTTTTTAATTGAGATTTATACATCATCTGAAAGCTGTATAAATAAGCTTCATGGAACATGATCTTAATATCCTAATGATTTTTGGCATAAAAGAAAAATCTATCATTTTGACCCACACAATGTATTTTTGGCTATTGCTACTTAAGACTGGTTTTGTGGTCCAGGGTCACAAATGTATTTTAAGGGAGTTTATTTTCCCATATCTTGTCATTTTGAGAGGGTATATTTATGTACCTTATTGCTGTGGTCAGCCAGAGGTTGCCTGATGCTGGCTAGAATTAGGAGCTTCTTGGTTTCCATAATGGAGGCTTGAACAGACAGAGCAGAGTTTCAAAAATACAAATTCTGGAGTGTCTGGCTTAGGAAGAAATCATTGCCGTATTTGATTACATGTTTAAAACTCACTGGATGAGTTGATGAGGTGTCTGAGAACAGCTAGCGAGCCCATTCTGTTCCTTTCGTTACTGTTCTCCAACCTCTGGAGGACAAACACCATCAGACGGTCCGGGAACGTGTTAGCTAGGGCCAACCAAATATAGAAGTGAAAATGAATGCAACTTGTCAAGTTTACCCTCAGTTACTGTCACAGGCTTTGACAGTTTTCTGAGCCAATAAATGAACCACCAAAATCTATAAATGCATACATTAGTCAATGGTGTCTGGTTTTAATGCCTGGTAAATGACGCATTGTATAAATAGCCCATATAAAATATCTATTGACATTTGAACAGCTATATTACCTACACCAGTAGTTCTCAACAAATTGTTTTAGGACCCAAGCAGAACATTAACTGGTAAAAAAAAAAAAAAAAACGGTTAAAAATTAATATACACTACCAGTCAAAAGTTTTTGGACAGCAAGATTTTTAAAGCTTTTTAAAGATGTCTCTTCTGCTCACTAAGACTGCATTTATTTGATCCAAAGTACAGCAGAAACAGCTACATTTTGAAATATTTTTTACTATTTAAAATAACTGTTTTCTATTCAAATATATTTTAAAATATAATTTATTCCTGTGATTTCAAAGCTGAAATTTTAGCATGATCAGTCACATGATCCCTCAAAAATCACTCTAATATTCTGATTTGCTGCTCAAAAAAAAATTACTATTGGTATGTTGAACACAGCTGGGTAGAAACAAGAACAGCATTTATTTGAAACAGAAATATTTTGTAACATTATAAAAATCTTTATCATCACTTATGATCAATTTAAAGCATCCTTGCTACTTCTTTCACCCCAAAAGAAAAAAATATATACTGACTTTCAGCTTTTGAATGGTAGTGTTTGAATGGTTTGAATGTTACAAAAGCTTTTTATTTCAGATAAATGCTGATTTTGGATTTTTCTATTCTTCAAAAAATTCTAAAAAAAAAAAAAAGTACTTAACTGTTTTAAATATTGATACTATTACTACTACTACTACTACTACTACTACTACTACTACTAATAATAATAATGACAACAACAACAATAAATGTTTTTTGAACAGCAAATAAGCATTAGAATGATTTCTGAAGGATATAATGTAATGATGCTGAATTTCACTGAAAATGAGCTTTGATCACTGGAATAAATTACATTTTTTTATATATTCAAGTAGAAAACAGTTATTTTAAATAGTAAAGATATTACATTTTACTGTTTTTGCTATACTTGGATCAAATAAATGCAGGCTTGGTGAGCAGAAGAGACTTTTTAAAAAACAAAAAATGTTACTGTCCAAAAACTTTTGGTAGTGTATAAAAAAAAAAATAAATAAAAGTCATTGTTATGCATCAGTACAAGTCTAGACTAGCACTAACACCAAATCTTTCACAGTTGAAACACCCGCTCATGATTAGAACATCACGACTAACACACACACACACAGAAAACTCCTGGACTCCTTGCATCTGCTTGACAAAACACAAAAGCAAAAGGAGGGTGATCCAGCTGGTGTGTGTCACCTCAAATCAGCACTAAACACACAACTGTATGATATCATCTCACTGATTGGAGAAGCCTGCTGGTCTGACACTTCTACTTAATCTCTGCTCAGACTCCATCAGCACATGACAAGGATATTGCTACAGCAGTCAGCTGACTGAGAATACAAGCCTTGTTTGAGTTCAAGTCCACATGGCTAGTCCAAAAAAACAGATTTCAAATAGATGTTTACATTAGTATGCAACTTAAAATAATAATAAAAAAAGTTTAACCAAGACTGACCAAGGACAGTGAAGCATCGGAGGACCTCGTTGTGATTTTTCACAGTTGGAGGGTTGCTGAAGTCCACAGGTGAGCATATCTAAAAAGAAAAACAAATATGAATCTACTGACAATAAGGACTTGAAAACTCTTTAAACCCAAAATAAGTGTTTTTAAGTTTTTTTAAAGGGGTCATCTGATGCAAAATTCACTTTTAAATGTTGTTTGAACAATGTGTGTTGGCCGTGTGTACACAACCACCCTATAATGATAAAAATCCACTCAGTGCTTTTTAAATCCCCAATAATAATAATCACTTTCTCAGATCAGGCTGTTTTGTGATTCCTGGCAGAATGACATAGTTCTGCACAGGCCCCTCCCACGACTACTGACTGACATGGCTGTTTTAGGATAGACCTGCCCTGAGTGTGCTGTGAACTGTCCGCCATTGTTTCGACGCCAGAGCAGGGTAGACAAGAATGCCTCCTAAGTGACTGAGGTGTTCTGCTGTTGGATGTAATAGCAGACATAGCAGTCGTCATTTACTACCAACATCTGAGCTGCTAGAGACGCAGAGGATTACTTTAGTTTTTAAAGGCAATGCACCTCTCGATCTGCCTAAATGCGTCTATATTCATGCAAATCATTCGTGATCCACATTCAGCAACAGAAGAAGTGAGTACAAGGGTTTTTAAATGAATCTTTGCGATCGCCTTTCCTATTAATGTGCTAGTTAGCAAGTTCAGCGGCTAAATGCGGCTAAAGTAAACAGTCTCTCAGAGAACGGCTCGTCACCCCACGGAAGAGAGGGGTGGGGTGAGCATAGCTAATTAGCATTAGCAAGGGACATGCACTGAAATGAGTTGCTGTGAAAAGGACTGTTTCTGATAAGGTAAAAAGAGTTTTGTTTTACACTACCATTGAGAAATTTTAACCAAAGTATGTTGTAGATTTTTTATTAAGACCCTAAAGAATCATATCAACTTGTGGAAATGGGCATCCGATGACCCCTTTAAACAAATCACAGGTTTTATATGTGCTGTATTTGTTTTATTAACTGACAATTGTCTAGAAATACAACAAATTTGTATCTAATAACTTAGAAAAACTGGCTTTTTCAGTGGTAAAAACAGTGATAAAGTATGAATGCAATTAAAGATTTAGTTCACTCACTTAAAATTTCCTGATAATTTACTCACCCCATGTCATCCAAGATGTTCATGTCTTGCATTAGCACTGCATCCATGACTTCACGCATTACATGATCAGTTCAAAAAGTTAGGACAGGGTGAAAAACTCAATCTCATTTTCTTCTCTAACTTAAAAATCACCCAACATCGTTGTTTTACCTTTATTGTAAAGGGGTTTGACTTTCTTCACGTTTTGTAAACACTAGGTCGGTACTTCCATGATTACGTAATGCATGAAGTGGAGCTAAGTGCAAGACGAGCATTTGTGGTTAAAAAATATATTCATTTTTATTTTATTTTTTAGAAAATGACCAATCGTTACGTTCAGCTGGGATCGTATAGAGCCCTTTGAAGCTGCATTGAAACTGCAATTTGGACTTTCAACCCACTGGCTCCCATTGAAGTCCATTATATAGAGAAAAATCCTGGAATGTTTTCCTCAAAAACTTTTATTTCATTTCTTGAATGACCTGGGGTGAGTAAATTAAAAAAGTGAACTAATCCTTTAAACAATTTTAAATAAATATATCAAAATCAATTAGAAGCTGTTCATTTGAAAAGGAATTAAATAATTTTAAAGGGGTCATCGGATGCCCAATATCCACAAGTTGATATGTTTCTTTAGGGTCTTAATGAAAAGTCTCTAATATACTTTGGTTAAAAATTCTCAATGGTTGTGTAAAACAACACCCTTTTTACCTTGTCAAAAACAGCTCTGCAAAAATCATCTCATTCTGAGGCATTGTTCATTTAAATGCAAATGAGCTCTTAGCACGTTTAACTTGCTAACTAGCACATTATTAGGAAAGGTGATAGCAGAGATTCATAAAAAAACCTTATAGTCACTTCTGCTGTAGGAGAAGCTCGATCACGAATGACTTGCGCAAACATAGACGCATTTATGTAGATCAGAGGCACATTCCCTTCACAAACAAACGTAATCTACTGTATCTTTAGCGGCTCAAATGTCAGGAGTAAATGATGACCACTACGTTCATGGAGGTCGGACTGTTACAGCTGATCTGAGGTAATACGCTCATGTCAATCAACTATCGTGGGAGCGGCCTCTGTCGGTGTGACGCCACACCAGTTTGAAAAAGGGGATATTATTTTTACAGATTAATTAAAAACCACCGCATGGATTTTTATCATTATATGGTAGATTTGTACATACACTGCCAACACACAACATGTAAAAGTGAAGTTTGCATCCAATGACCCCTTTAATAAAAACACACTCACTACAAAATAAATGGTTTAAAATAAACAGTTAATTAACAACTGTTCTAATCTAAGATAAGTGTCATTTTGTGAACAATTCCTACTATGTTAAACAGTTAAACAGCCCTGGGCAGTTCTCTGTGTGACACAGTCAGGCAACTTAAAACCTGTTCCACCAAATTCAAACACTCTTAGGCAACTTCAAACCTGTTTCACCATAATAAAAACATTATTACAAGAAGTTGCAGGGGATTTAGAAAGAGTCTGATTTAGAAACACCTCTGTCATCATGACTTATGAATACAAAAAGGTGGTGCACATAAAGAACGAGTGAAAGAAACACTTACCTGCTGGTGCAGAGCGACTAAAAGACCATCAATCTGTGTCTCCAACACTCTGCTGCCCATATTTACAGAGGCCTCCAGGACCTGACACAAGCTCTGAACAAACAAAAACAGAATTAGACTACATTAGTCAGTACAGAGTCCTGGATTTTCTCACAGGTTGGTTTTAAAATCTGATCTGATTATGAAAGTCACAGC
Source organism: Labeo rohita (assembly GCF_022985175.1). Taxonomy (NCBI): domain Eukaryota; kingdom Metazoa; phylum Chordata; class Actinopteri; order Cypriniformes; family Cyprinidae; genus Labeo; species Labeo rohita. Next base: position 15,035,212 of record NC_066884.1, on the reverse strand, counting down.
AGACTGTTTAAACAATACAAAAACAATTATGCATTTATATGTCTTTACTGAACACAATGTGGAAACAATCCAGGGTGGGGAAAAGTATGTGAACTTGGATTAAAAAATTGGTTAACCCATTAACTTCCATGAACCATTTCCTGCAATTGTGAAATGGTGTGGACGGCTTTACCTTGCTGATGATGTAGTGTTCTGAATTTTTCTTGTAGAGGCCCAGTATAGTGGGAAGGAGTTTGGGAAGCTGTTCTTCCAGTTTATCATGTGCCATCAGGTGACTCATTGACCCAAGAGCTTCTGCAACAGTCAGGCGGAGCTGCAGAATGACATACAGGAACAATTACAAGACATACATGAATCCACACTCGCACTACAGCAAAGGAACACAAACACTCAAACAGATAATAACAGACATAGAAAGAAAAAACAAAAAGCAGAAGAAATTTCTGAATGATTAGTGACCAAGAAATATTTTAAACTAAGTCTTAACAAGAACATATGATTTGTAATGGCTCCATAATTTTTAAAAATCCTTTCCGGCTACAAAAACGTAACGTGTAAAGGAAAAATTTCAACACGCAATCCAATCTTCAGTATTTACAAAAAAAGCCACCTTTCTGAATAAAGTAGATTTAGTTCACAAGCTTGCATGTTTTTTTCCCTGCTTCAATTCCAAAGAAAACTGAACTGAACCCAGTTGGCGCACGTTCATGTCCCTCTTTAGTCTCAAAGTGAGTTAGTTGTAATTGGATGTGTGCTTCGTCTCATTGAGTGTACCTTGGACTCTCTGCTCTGGATCCAGCTGTTAAACAGGATGTCGTAGGCTGAGTAAATCTCACTAGAGAAGGTGTCTTTACGCACAGTGGGGTCCGGAGCCTTGTCCAGGTTGGCCAGGTATTCTAAAATGCTCTCGCTGAAGCGGCAGAGAGCTGAGAGAAAACAGTAAGAGAGAAGACGCCACATCACTACACACATTAAATGGTTATCAAAGCATTTCATACATTCAAGTAAAAGACAATATACAGTCTACACAGAAATTATTATGATTTATAACATCGATAAAAAGTTATAAATAAACGCCTTTAACTATTCATTAAAGAATCCTGAAAAAAACGAGTTTCCACATGTTTTCTACATTAATGCCCTGGTAAAAAAAAAAACAGCATATGCTGTTAGGTATGTTTTGATGCTGGTTTAAGATGGTCCTTAGCTGGGTTATGCTGATATGTGTCATGTTGCTGGTCAAGGACCAGCATAAACTAGTAAAGGACCAGCTTAAACCAGCATCAAAACTTACCTACCAGCATATTTTTTCACACCAAGGTGGTACAAAGAAATGTTTCTTGAGCACCAAATCAGCATATTAACATAATTTCTGAAGGATCATGTGACCATGAAGACACTGCCATCAAAGTAATAATTAAAATGTTAAAATTAGTGCCGTCAAAATTAGCAAAAAATTTTCCAGCTAAGGCTAGGTTTGGCTACCCCACTCACAACTGCTGCTTCCGTCTCTTTTTTCTTGATAAGAAGTGCGTTTATTTAGCCCCAGAACATCTTTACGGACACATCAAATGGGAAACTTTTCAGATGCACACTCCAACTTCACTTTAGCGCCAGGCGCTAGTCAAACGAGCAAGGGAAAGGTACGGGTGACGAGGAGCTTCGGTAGAACAACAGTGAACTGTGGTCAAATAAGATGTTGTCCGGCCATACGTCAGTAAAAATTCATTTTCCTGTCCTGTCAGCCATCATACTGTGATCGTAGCACACACGCTTCAATTTCAAGCACAAATGTGGTGGTGCACTGTAACCTGTATTATTTGATATTAAAGCGTGAATGAAACTACATGTGTGCATGTGTGTCAGATCCACGTCACGTTCAGCAGCAGAAGCTCTTAAAGTGATAGCAGCCAAATAAGCTAAAAACCCAGCTACTGTGATGTCTATTAATCAAAAAACTAAAGAAAAAAAGGAAATCAATAACTTTTGTAGCTTTGGAAGGATTTGTCTATATTTAATTTTGTATTTAGTGTTTGATAGGGATGTAACAATAATCAAAATCTCACGATACAATAATATTGTGATATAAAGTCTATGGTATAGTATTTATTGCGATATTTAAAAAAAAAAAAAAAAAAAAAAAAAAAAAAAAAAAAAATTACAGTCTACATTAGAGATGCACGATATTGGATTTTTGCCGATATCCGATATGCCGATATTTTTTCATCTCATTTTGGCCGATACCGATACCGATACCGATATATATCATTTTATTTGGAAAGTTAGTTTTTAACAATAACTTATTTGTTAGGATTAAATAAATAGTAATGAGTGGTTTACATTCAATCCCTTCTTTTTCATCAGTAGACTAGCATTATTTATGATCTGAATTTTGTAAATTAAGTTCACTTTTGCTATGTTATAAGCCGAACTTCGGATGCTTTCACTTTCGATTTTGCAATCTGAATACAACATTTCAAAACGAAAACAGAAAAGTAGAACTAAACTGGGTGACTGTGAGGGTGCTTTGCGGGACATGAACAGGACATAATTCATTGCTACAATTTCTTAATTCGTTCCTATGATTTATTAATTTATTAATTTGTAAAATGAGGGAACGAATTAATATGTAGTATTAACGAATTGTTAATTTATTCCCACAAAATATTTTATTTCCCACCCGCAATTTATCACAGTAAGAGATACGAAAACATGGATTAAAAGTGAATGACAAGAAAATAAACCTAAGAAATTAAAGGGTGAGACGGTGAGGATTTGGGAAAATAAAAATATTAAGTTATGTCGCAATTCGTGACCAACTGGCAAAACAGTACACCTTTTTTGCACAAGAATACCAACATGTTTACCTTCTCTGGTTTAACAAGCGGTCTTTTACCCTACTCGAAAACCAAATCCTCCGTCCGCAATCTTTCCAGAATAGTCGCGTCCTTTTTGCCGTCACCGCCTGGCTCGTGCTGACACTACAAATACAAACCAGGCTCTACACCCGAAGCGCTCACAACGAAAACTACTCTTCGCGTGATCAGTGAAATCCTGAATATGCCACGGCTTTGTAACTCTGTAACCCGCGCTGTATGGAGCAGTGCGACCATGTCAAATTTTAACTTGCACATTTAAAAAAAAAAAAAAAAATGTGACAGTTTTGATCAGTCTAGAGCCCTGCAATACAAAGGCATTCAACATGGAAAGAAAGTAATAGAAATGTAGTCACTAAGTCATGTTTAATTATAATTTCTAATTATTTTATATGGTGCACTTCGCTCTGACAGGGCTGCAGGACACGAACATAATTATTTCCTACAACTTGTTAATTCGTTCCTACGTTTTATTAATTTATTAATTTGTAAAATAAGGGAACGAATTAAAAAGTCGTATTAACGAATTCTTAATTTATTGCCACGAAATCTTTTATTTCCCACACGCAGTTTACCCGCATAAATGATCCGACAACATGGATTAAAAGTAAATGCCAAGAAAACAAACCTGCGAAATTAAAGGGTGAGACGGTGATGATTTGTGAAAAGAAACTATAAATATTATTAAGTTTGTGGCAATTCGTGACCAACCGGGAAAACAGGACACACAGCCGCTTATGGCTTTAAATGTATTGGCTCGAACGGCATGAATCCAAAAGTATGGTCGCTACTAACATTTGCCTGCTAACCAATTGTTTAACTTATAAAGAATGCTTTGTACCTCACTTGTGTCATATTCACGAAAAATGTTTCATATGAGCAACAGTGTGTTTTGCCGTTGCGCCGCCGAAGAAAGAGAATTCACTGACCGCGCGCCGTAATTACTTTTTATTTTAAATGCAGATCATGTCATGTGCAAACACAGCCATTGGGTTTCAAAATACAACAAAGAGCACCATAAAACCATTTAAAATGTGCATTTAGCGATCTAGTGACTGGATATGAAACAGGCAACAGTAAATTATCCCAAATGGAACAACGGCGCGTTTTCTCCTATAGCCGCTGCTGCCACTGCACGTGCTATTGCTATGCATCATTCTGTATGTGTATTCTCAGTTTAAATGCAGCGATCCAAAACAGTGAATCTACTCCTCATTCAGTCAAAACTTTGCTTCAAGAATGAGCCACACTGCTGACATGATCTAATCCCTAGCACACCCTTAGCACATGTGAGTTAACATATTCATCTTATCGGCAAAACATATCGGCATAATGTTTCATATCGGGCCGATGCCGATATTTACATTTGAAGTCATTATCGGCCGATTCCGATATCAGTCCGATAATATCGTGCATCCCTAGTCTACATTACATTCACACTGGTGTTTTAGAAGCCAAACTAATTGGAATATAATAATGACAACAATTTTATAACATTGTTATTCCTATGACAGTAATAGCCAAATATTGTAAAACAATTGCACTGTAAAATAAAAGAAAATGAACATATTATTTTTGTTATTAATGTGTTATCATATTAATTTCTACAATTTAAAAAGAGATATTTTGAATTTGGACTGCAGTAATGTTACCCATTTAAACTGTCAGCAATTCATACTGCACTTTTATGCTTTTATTTTGACAGAAATGACAGTAGAGCTTTTATTTTGAATGAAAACTCCAGCTCCAGTGAAGACAGGCTTACAAAAACACATCTCACTACAAATCCAGTGAAATGCTGTAATCATCTGACGCGAAAACAAAGCATAACTGGTGGCCGTTGCATTCCCAAATGCACACTAAACTCACAGCACATGCAATATATGAGTTTACTGCATTCACTGTGAACGGAGCCGTTCTGAGCCACGGAAAACACCGGATGACAAATTGATCGCCTGAATAAAGTGCGTGCTTTGCTTTAACGTGCAGCGAAAACAGACTTGATGAAGGGATTAAGCCATATTGTGCTTTCGGTTTTAGTTTGTTTGAAAGATACTGTACCAAAGCAAAGTGGTCCAAAACACAACTTTGTAGACCTTTTATGTTAGAATATTTTAAAAATCTACACTTTTTGCCCATAAGATCTATCGTTTTATATATGTGTCTACATTAATTAAGATTGAATGTGAAATTATTGCAATATGAAAGTATATTTAAAAACTTTAATGTTAGGTGGGATTAATCGTGATTAATCACAATTAATTTCAGAAAAATGTGTGATTAATTAATTAATTAAATTTTTCTAATTAATTGCCATCACTAGTTAAAATACATCAAAATAGTTTTTGGATCAAATAAATAGAGGCCAAAAAGAGCATAGGTGGCTTTTTTAAAGCATTTTTTAATCATTCATTTAGCTGGTGCAGAAAATTTACCACTTTACTGAACTTACCGGATGAGAAGACCCATTTCATGTTGTCTTGTTTGGTCATAGCCAGCATGGGTAACATGGTCCCCATTATAGCATTGAGAAAAGGCACCATACCATATACTGTGGGCAGAAGTCAAACATATCAAAACAGGTGCGAAACGTAACCAAAAAAAGAACACAGGGCTTCCACAAAGCCTTTATTATTAATGCAATTTCCCTAAAGTTCAGTGAAATGAGGAACAGAAACAGTAATGATCAACTGTCAAATGCACAAGGCATGATCTAACATGACAGGTTGCAGCAGGTCATACTGTAACTTCCATTTCATCCCTTTAGTTAAGAATAAAGGTGAAGTTAAAACAGGTATTCAGAATGTATTACACTAACATTAAATAAAACTAATTTCAATTCCAGTTTTATGGATATGGAAAAACATAACTAGAGAAACCTCTAAATTAATTTCAGGAACTCTGATTAAGCATACATACCGTTTGAGTCAGAGAGACTGGCTAGTGTTTGGACCACAAAAAAGTGAGGCAAAACTCCCGGCTGGAACTTGCCAAGTATCTCCTCCATGATGTCATTAATATATTTGTTTCCCACAGCGACCAAAATATTACTAGCTGCTTGCTGCCATTCCGGGACAACCTCCTACACAGAAGAAAATTCGCTTTAGTGTCTGATTAATATAAAAATCATTGTATAAATTGTATGGTACTACTAAAAGTACTAAACTTTCACATAATAGTCTTAACCATTTTTCAATATTTTTAAAAGCAAGAGACACAAAACAGAAACTGTTCATTTCAGTTTTAATAGAACTGTTCAAACATTTGGGGTTGGTAAGATTTTCTATTTTACCATGCATTTAAAATGTCATGTATTCCTGTGATGACAAAGCTGAATTTTCACCAGCTACTAATTCAGTCTTCAGCATCACATGATCCTTCAGAAATCATTTTAATATGAAGTATTAATTTTACCGACCCCAAACTAAACAGCAGTTATGATCAGCTGTCTCACCTTTGATTTCGTCATCTCATCTGACGCCAGCTGTATGACACTCTTGATCTTGGGGTAACTGATGTCATCAATCCTGCTCTTCACCACCAGTTCAATAGTTTGCAAGATCACCACTCTGTGCCCGACCACCAGCTACACAGGACAAAGATGACTTGCAAGTAAACTCATGCACAGGTACTAAGGAAATGCACTATGAAATATGTGCTAATCACAATACTAAATTTATCACAGCCTCATACATCCTATATTCAAATCTTACAAAGTAGGTCAACTAAAACAGAAACACAATCATGTCTGTGAGCAGTGGTTTTGCCCTGCAACACTAGGCATTACAAATCAATAAAAGGAAGAGATAAGAGGTTTATTACAGATGAGGATTAATGTGTGTGTTTGATTTTTAAAGAAACATGCACTAAATTATCTTCTTCTGCTTTCTGTTTAGGGAATGTTTTCAAACCTCAATTTTGACTTCAAAAGGTTCTCTGGGAAGGAAATTCACCATACAAAGGAATCACATGTTTGCAAAGCAAAACATGAAAATACAGCATAAAACTAATGTGACTTGCTGAATTACAATATAAACATTTGACACAGATGTTTAAGAAACAACACATGCTTGGGGACACTGTGTCTGCTTCCTGTTAGCAGGCCAACAAACTCAGCAACATACTGTTAAGTGCACTTGAATGTCAAAATAGCCCAGCCATTATTACAAACATCTGTTAAGAAATAAACTCTGTTGTAATGGACCAGCATAGAAAAGGTACTTGATTTAAGAAATTGTTAGTCCATTTGTATAACACTGTATGAAATGGTTGTCATAAATTACCCTACCAAAGTATGTATATATACACACACACACACATATATATATATATATAATTTTTTTTTTATTTTATTATATATTTTTTTAAAGAAATCTCTTATTCTCTTATTATATAAATAAATTATAAAATTAAATTCTATTTTAAATAAGTGTTGTTTTTATGTTTTGTTTTTTTATTTAATATTTAATTTAATAATTCAATATATAAATATTTAATATATATATTTTTATTTTATTATATATTATATATATTTTTAAAGAAATCTCTTATTCTCTTATTATATAAATAAATTATAAAATTATAAATTCTATTTTAAATAAGTGTTGTTTTTATATGTTTTGTTTTTTATTTAATATTTAATTTAATAATTCAATATATAAATATTTTATATATATATATATATATATATATATATATACACACACACACACACACACACTTTTAAGTGCTAAAATATATTAATCATTTATTTATTAAAAATAGAACATTTATATATTAAACATTTGTAATGTATTTTTTTAAAAAAGTAATATATTTTTCTTGAAATGTATACTACTTTAATATAAAAATAACTATTTTATTTAATCACTTAAAATTGATTTATTGTATTTTTATATATATATATATTATATATATATATATATATATCTTTAAAATATTTGTTTTTATTAAAATCTTTTTAAATTTAATATTTAACTTAATAATTTAATATATGAATATTTAATATATTTAATTTTAATATATTAAAAAAAGCACATATTTAGATTTTACGCATTTGTTTGTATGCATGCAATTTGTAAATATAATAAATATTAAATATTTTTTTCTTTAACATACTACTGTATACTACTTGAACATAAAAAAACTAATTTATTTAATTTAAAATTGAATCAATGTATAAATATTTTTACACATTTTTAAAATTATTAATAGCATAACAGTTAATGTAATTTATAATTTTTTTTCTGTATTTACTGTAATTTTGATTGAATAAATACAGAGCATAAGAGACTTTTTTTTATTTTTCAAAAACATTAACAACTCTAAAACTTTGAACGCAACATAAATTGTTATATACATATTAAAATATAATTTATTCCTAGGGTGGCAAAGCAAATAGCACTCAAGAAATATTTCTTATTATTTTCATCAATGTTGAAAACAGTTGTGCTAGCTATATTTATGGAAACAGAAATCTTTAGTAACACCTTTACTGTCACTTTTTCAATTTAATGCATCCGTGCTACGTACAGTAAATGTATTATTTTTTTCAAATAATAACATTTAATCACACCAAACTTTTGAATGGTAGTACATCTAAAGCCACAGAGACAAGACTGATTCCATGATATTTTTTAAAATTTGATGCTTTTCATATCATCTAAAGCCACAGAGACAAGACTGATTCCATTACATTTTTTAATATTTGATGCTTCTCATATCACAGAGGCCATATGAAACCCATGACATTCACCAATAATCTATGTGATAACCATTAGAGAAAAGCACATACAAAACCTTGAAAAACCACATGAAAAAAAAACCTTCTCAAAACAGGTTTTAAGGAAACTCTTTGGCTGACCTTAGAATGTTTGAGCAGGTAGTCCTGGCACATTGACAGGACTTTATCAGGCTGCTGGTTCCCCAGTGTCAAGATGGACTTTCTGACCTGCTCCTGCACCACCGGGTCCCTGTCATTGGCAGCATCCAAAAGTGCCAGGGTCACCTCTGATTGGATAAAACAAACATATGAATTAGTGCACAGAAATATTTCTTATTATCCACGTTGAAAACAGTTGTGCTGTCTGATATTTTTGTTGAAACTGTTACAATTTTTTAAAGAAAGTTAAAAAGAACAGCATTTATATCAAATAGAAATCTCAAAGGACATACTGACCTGGAATCATTTTATTGGTCTTACTATATCAGACTACAAATATAAAACTCCTACACAAACACCAGAAATTGCAGTTTTTTGCCAACTCAAAAACAACCCTTCAGTGAGTGGGTGGTCAATTAATCATTGGGATTAGTGTAATTAACTCTGAGATGTGCGCTAGTTGGTCACAAGCTCTGCATTGAGGGCATGATTGATGCACATGACTCACTCCTGCTCCTAAACTAACAAAACAGAGAGTGCAACGTAAGGGGGAAGATCTGCAATGCAGAATATCTTAAGACAGACTTTGCAACATCTGGACATTTTAACCACACTTAATCTTAACATACAGACCCATCTGATTAGATTATTCTAATCTACCTACAGCGCACTGAGTAAACGAGTTGCCTAAACATACTCATTGGGCAATTAGCCTCAGATCCAACCTAAAGAACAGTGTTGAAAGACAGTAATGGGATAAGAGAAACCCATGACTCTGTTCAGTGTGACCAGATACATGTGGGAGTTCATTTTAAATGAAAAACGGGTGCTTTTGTTTTGCAACTAAATATCCCCTTTGGCATTAACATATGACATTAGACATGTACATGTATAGATCTGGGTGAATATGGGTATAATCATAATAATCATTAAATACAATAATATTCAAAAGTTTGGAGTTAGTATACTTTTAATTTAGCAGCAATGCACTAAATCAGGGTCAGAATTTTTTTCCATTAAAGGAGAAGTCCACTTCCAGAACAACAATTTACAAATAATTTACTCACCCCCTTGTCATACAGGATGTTTATGTCTTTCTGTCTTCAGTCGTAAAGAAATTATGGTTTTTGAGGAGAACATTTCAGAATTTTTCTCCATATAATGGACTTCATTGGTGCCCCGATTTTGAACTTCCAAAATGTACTTTAAATGCAGCTTCAAAGGAAGAAGGGTCTTATCTAGCGAAACAATCTGTCATTTTTTTTTTTTTTTGAAAAATAAAAATTTGTATACTTTTTAAGCACAAAAGCTCATGTAGTACAGGCTCTGGGATGCACGTCCACGGTGCTATGAATCATGTCTAAGTTCATCATCTGTGTACTCCGGCTCAAAAAGTTAGAGTATGGCAAAAAACTCCATCCTTAGATAGAGGTCAAAAAAAGTTCAAAATCGGGGCACCAATGAAGTCCATTATATGACAAAAAATACTGAAATGTTCTCCTCAAAAACCATAATTTCTTCACGACTGAAGACAGAAAGACATTAACATCTTGGATGATAAGGAAGTGAGTAAATTATTTGTAAATTGTTGTTCTGGAAGTGGACGTCCCATTTAGGGGCAATATTTGCACCCTGGAATTGATTTTTAATTTATTTATTTTTTTACATTTCTTAGGGCAATTTTTATAATCACCTTATTATTATGAAAACCATATGCTGTATTTAATGTCAAATACTTAAATTTACCCAATTACATTCATTTATATTTTAAATTGCTGTTAATATCAATGGACTGTTTAAAATTGTATCTAAATGATACAAGTATAAAACAGGAGTTCATAGGGCTGCAAGATTATGACGAAAATCATTATTATAGATATATACTATAATAATGATTATTAATATTGATATAAAAAACTACATAAATCATTTTCGTTTCATTTTGGGCACATTCTGGCTTCACAGACAAACACATCGGTGCATGACGTTAGCCAAGTCGAGCACAAACTATGCAAAAACTCCCGTTATAATCACTCAAGATATGAAATTAATCTTTTATTTCTGTATCTGTTGTTTATGATCAGAGAATTTGCAAGCATGCGCACTCATCAACAGCATTGGCGTTTTCAGTGCTGACTAATTAGCGCTTAGCTTCTGATTGGCCAATGCATTCCTAGGTTTAACAAAAACGCGTTTGATTGGTTACAAGGCTCAATGTTGCACAAAACAGCATGTAAAAGCAATCTGATGCAGTGTGAGTGAATCTAAATTAGGGATGTGTGCTATACCGGTACTGGAAAAATACTGGTATATATTTTATTTCAAACGGTTCGATACAATCATTTTGATCAATTAGGTATTTTATACGCTGCTGTTCTGAAGTTCACCTGTAGGCTTTCCAAATTGCTGCAAAACAGGTGAACGTGACAACAGAACAACGCGATGGATGATCAAACAGATGAAACTCCATCAGTGCGCTCGAAACTAGTAAATAAAGACAACAGTGAAATATGGCATTATTTTGCATACATAACATGATAAAGATGAACGAGCTGACCTTACTGCACCTGTATGCAAGCTGTGCTATAAAACACAGGGGCAACACATCAAATCTTGCCAAGCATTTGCCATTTGTCACTTGCTCATCCTGATCTTTAGATCTTTAGAGATTGACAGGTGAGTGCATCATTCATCATTCAGAAATGAAGTTTCAATTAACTTTTATTGACATCTGATCAGCGCATATAACTAGGATGGGATACAGAGTAAATACGAAAGCTCAAATATGCTTGACACGCTAGAACCAGTTTAGCTTTTGGTCACATGATATTTGCACTTGCATTTCAAACAATCAAATATTAATTGCATTTGAATGAAGCACGAATTTTGATATATAAACTATAGTATGATTAATATGAATAGAATGTTTCAGCTGAGAGAGCATGAGAGATTTATATTTAATGCTTTTTATGAGTCTGAAATCTGAAAACAATCAGAGAGAGAGAAAGATAATAACATGATTTTGAATACTTTGACTGTTACAATAACACTTTACAGTAAAGAAAACTGTTAAAATTCATAAGATAAACTGACCTAACAGTATTACAGCACCTAATAATCTAGGTCAATAATTAGTTATAAATGATAAATGAAGTAATACATGTTTAGTATGTTTACATTACTTACTAAATTGTTTTCAATTCTCTTATCTTTTGAGACTGGTTATTTGTTACCTATGGTATCGATTTAGTATCGATACAGAGGTATCACATTCTGGTATCGTACCGAAGCCAAAATTATCGCATCGAGCCATCCCTAATCTAAATGAAATTCTATGAATTGACACTTTTAATTCTAAGCCAAAATACATTGTTTTGTTCCTTTATATGGAATTTATGTGGCATTTTTGTTCATTTTGGTGGCATTTGAGACAGAAACCCTCATTAAATAACTGATCAAACTAAACCGATCAAAAGTGACAGTAAAAACATTTATTTTACAAAATTTCTATTTCAAATAAATGTTGTTCATTTGAACTTTCTATCCACCCAAGAACCTTGAAAAAAAAAAAAATGTATCAGTTTCCACAAAAATATTTAGCAGAATAACTTTCACAATAATAAGTTAAATTACATTTTTTTAAATATTAAAACAGACAACAGTTTATTTAAATTATAACATATTTAAATATTACCTAGAAAATAATTTCAATTATAAAAATTCTTATTTACTGTTTTTACCGTAATTTTGATTAAATAAATGCAGAGCATAACAGACTTTTTCCAAAAACATTACAAACCCCAAACCTATGAACGGTAGTGGATTATCAACAAGTTCGCTGGTAATATGAAATGAAGGAACATTGTGATGAACGTAATACACTTTTAATTTGGCAATTACATTTCCTATAACTATGTATATTTAAATCAGTGGCTGTAAATGAACATGACTACATTTTTGTTCTGTTTTGGTGTTTATTATATTTTTAACTTTCTTCCACTGTTGTAGCTCTTAATTACAGTACATTCATCATTTTTAATCTTGCCATTTACTGTTTGTCTGAAATTATAGTTCCTCTAACCTTTTAAACACTTTCAGAGCAAATACACAAATGTTGAGCTGTAAGGCTGAAAAACACAGCGATACATTTTCAATTACAGCACCTGCCCTCAATGTATTAGCTGGCCTGTTTTGGTCAGCAGCCAAGTGCACTACAAGTAACCAGTGCTGCACTACACATTGAGACTCTGGAGATGTAAATCAAGACAATGTTTAACTTAAAAAAAAAAAAATACAGGATATTACAACTGTAGGCTACACATGAAATGTCACAAGATCATGTTTACAGGTGCTTGTGTGTAGGTGTGTGGACTGACATTAGACTCCGTGACGTGAAGTATATAAGAGTGTTACTCACGCTCTACATCGGTCTCCTCTATAAGGCCCATAATGAGGCTAGCAGCAGAGATTTAGGAATGCATCTGATGGTCCAGTATCACTCAAAAGATCCCACTCTAAGGACATAAACCAACAACATTAGAGATGAACCAAAAATCTGTTTGACTACTATCATTCAAATGTCAGGCCTACAAATAAATGGCAAATTTTTGCTTAAAAACATTGTCTTTTGGACACCCATAATTTATTCAACAACATTATGGTTTAATATTAGTATTTTTAAGGGTCATAATCAACATTATTCTAGTATAAATATGCATAATGCATATTTAATTGTTGCATTTGCCATTGTAAAAATCACAAACATAAAATGTGTTGTACATATCAGTTCTAGTCATAGAAAATATCTCTACACTACACAAAGTATCTAAACTTAGCCAGCAGCCTAGATAGACAACACTGTTGGCATCATTTACAAGTGAACCTATGATGTCTAGGTAGGCAGCTCACTAGATTTGGGGCACAGCCCAACACAGCATTCCATGTGATTAGGCAATATGGCACAGAAAAAGCACAATCATATCACATGCACTGAAAACGGGACTTATCGAGATATTGACACATAACAGTTTTTGTTCTCGTTGTTGTTATTGTTCAACTAACATTGTAGGTCACTTCCACAGTCGTTAATATTTCACGTTCAATGTCAACTTCCTCAAAGCCACAGCGACCTATTAAACTACTATGACAACGTTTGCATTACTCCTGCGTTAGCTGTTATGCGGTCAAGGCGACTGCAATACAGATACAAACGTTTAATATGATTTTACAACAACGTCAAATGTCTAAAGATGCACAATATGTCAATCTTGTGTTACCTTTCCCCTCGTCTGTCTGTCTGTTTTGGCTCGCTCGCCCTCGGGCTATACACTCGGCTTCCCTTTTCTCAGATGCATCGAGCAGTTACTAATCAGCGAAGGCCCTGATGTAAATCCAATAAGTGATTCTGATCCTAAACGTGAAGTTATAATTGACTATTCGGCTGAGGTTGATGGTCTCATAGACGCTACATTGTAGGTAAACACGCCTAATCACGTGTTTCTGCTCAGGAGGAACGCATCAGAGTGGGCGTGTTCTGTCACGCAGTCCTCCAAACACCAACGAAGAAGACACGCTGCATGCAAATCGACCTACTTAATTATTCATATGTGGCGTGTGTGATGAAAATGTACAATTTGGGACGGCTACTTGTATATTTGTCTACCATGATGCATCTGCAATGCTTAAAAACATATACACTACCAGTGAAAAGTTTTTGGAGAGTAAGATTTTTAATGTGTTTTTAAAGAAGTCTCTTTTGCTCACCAGGACTGCTTCTACTTGATCCACAGTAAACAACAGTAAAAAAAAAAAAAACAGTAATATTTTGAAATATTTTTCATATTTCAAATAACTGTTTTCTATTTGAATATATTTTAAAACGTAATTTATCCCTCCCTGTGATTTCAAAACTGAATTTTTCAGGTTTCTTTGATGAATAGAAAGTTCAGAAGAACAGCATTTATCTGAATAGAAATCCTTTATAACATTATAAATGTCTTTATCATCACTTTTGATCAACTTCTATAATTTATTTTTATTTTCATATATATATATATATATATATATATATATATGTGTGTATATATATATATATATATATACTATATATTCAAAAGTTTGGGGTCACACACTACATTTTCAGTATTTTTATTTTTTTTTTTTTTTTTTTTTTTTTTTAAGAAATTAATACTTTTATTTACCAAGGATGTATTAAGTTAATAATTAAAAGTTTATTAAAAGTTAATAATAAATAATTTACATTGTTATAAAATATTTATATTTTGAATAAACACTGTACTTTTTAAACTTGTTATTCATGAAAGAATCCTGAAAAAAAAAAAAAAAAAAAAAACAGGTTCCAAAAAAAATTTGGCAGCACAACTGTTGATATTATCCAACATTGATCATTCTAATAATAAATCCGCATATTAGAATGATTTCTGAAGGATCATGTGACACTTAAGACTGGAGTAACAGCTGATAAAAATTCAGCTTTTCATCACAGGAATAAATTCTATTTTAAAGTATGTTAAAATAAAAAACATTATTTTATATTGTAAAAACATTTTGCAATATTACTGTTTTTTTTTCTATATTTTTAATCAAATAAATGCAGCCTTGATGAGCATAAGAGACTTCTTTAAAGACTATTACAAGTCTTACTGACCCCAAACTTTTGAACGGTAGTGTATATATATATATATACTCTCCAAGCTTTACGTTTTATTTCAGATAAATGCTGATCTTTGGATCTTTCTATTCATCCAAGAATGCTGAAAATATTTATTCAACTGTTTTAAATATTGATAATAATAATAAGAAACATATTAGCATATCAGCATATTACAATGATTTCTGAAGGACTGGAGTAATGATGCTGAAAATTTAGCTTTGATCACAGGAATAAATAGCATTTTAAAATACATTAAAATAGAAAAGTACAAATATTTCTGAATTTTACTATTTTGCTGTACTTTGGATCAAATAAATGCAGGCTTGGTGAGCAGAAGAGACTTCTTAAAAAAAAAAAAAAAAAAAAAAAACATTAAAAATCTTACTGTCCAAAAACTTTGGACAGGTAGTGTATATAATTTAATGTTTATTATTATATATTTTCTTTAGCTCCACTAGAACAAGACCAGAAGACTAACTTAAGATCAGTGGATTTCTATTAGAGGGCTGAGTTAATATTTTTTTTTATAATAAAACTCTAATCTAAATTCAATTTTTTTTCCAGTCCCTCAAAAATGTATATAATATTGTCCTTATTGAAGAACATGCAGTTCTTGAAATTTCTCAAAAAAAAAAAAAAGAATAATAGTTAATTAATTTAATATATCAATGGTTTCTGTTATTATTAATAATAATTATAATATAACACGTTTCAAAAACAGGTAGCTATAGCAGAAATACCAAAAATACTTCAAATGTTGATATGTTTATGTATTGTGTTGGACAAAGTGGGTAAGTAAAAAAAGTAAAAAATAAAATAAAATAAAAAAAGTTGGTAACCACTATAGACACATGACTGCCTGATTTACATTTTCACAGAATACAGACTATTACTAAGATTAAGCAGCATGAATAAAACATTCTCATCCTCTAACTGTATTAGTAGATGTCCCGAAAAATAACAAATACCAAAATCTTGAATATTGCCAGTGAACCTGCCCTAAATGCGTTGCAGGTTAACAGGTGTTCTTCTCAGATCACACAACACGCACTAGAGGGAGCTAGTGAGCTCTTTTGATATGAAATGTGTCTGCAACCTTTCAGGCTTCGTCAGACAGAAGTTTTATCTCTGGGCCTTAAAATTTATTTCATATGTGTCTAAAAACACATTTGTGTAACTGGATTTTTGACTCGAAACCTATATCTGTAGTTACTGAGGTATAATAACCCTGTGTGACAACTATCTATACCAGATCTGAATCTTAAAGGTATAGTTCACACATAAATGAAAATTCTGTTATTAATTACCCACTCAGTTTTATTCAATTCAATTTATTCAGAAGATAAATTAAGATATTTCTGATGAAATCCGAGAGCTTTTTGGAGAGCTTGTGTTCTGTAGATGAATGAAGGTCTTATGGGTTTGGAACGACATTGAGGGTGAGCAATTAATGACAGAATTTTCTTTTTCGGTGAGCTATCCCTTTAATAACCCTGCACTGAGATCATTGTTTCCTGCTTGTTGGCAAACATTTACAATCACATAGCATATATTGTGAAACTGCAATGCATTCTGCATCTGAACAACATAAAAGAAATAGTTGCCATGCATGCACATTTTCTATTACTAGTTTCTGACATCTGATGGGTACGAGTACTGAGAGTACAGTTACATCACTCAAATAAATATAGCCTTAAAAATGATTTATAGTTCTTTAGAAATCTGTTTCTCATAAATATTCAGCTTTATCAAACTGTGAAACTGAATTTATAATAATAAACTTTAATAATGTCTTTTATATTTAAACCAGCATTTTTCAAGCGCTAGTATTCAAACACCATTTCAACGGAGCTTTGAATGCAAATGTCTTAAAATGATGTATTGCGTAAGTTGATTTGTGTGGCCTGCTGTTCAGACGCTGCTGTAATTACACAGCTTTTATTTGCACAGCATGCACCATATTTTTCGCTCCTTATTTTCTTGGCCATGTCAGAGAGTTTAATGAAAGTTTTACTGCAATTGATGAGACACAACAGGGATTTTGAGTCTTATTAAACAAAATCCAAAGTCCACTAGACTGTGTGGCCTTTTTAATTAGGAATCCAAAACTACTGAGACATTTTCTCCTCCGTTAATGCATAGAGAGGATTGGCAGCCATTAAAGTCAATCTGTTTCACCCCAGTGGGGACTCGAGGTCTGAGAGAGAATTACAGAGTCGGTCTCATAAACAGAACTCGGGATGGATCGCTCACAAAAACCTGCTGCTTTTACTGAGAGGCACCTAATGTGTGACAGACACATGTGTGCTCCACGCAGCCAAATAAGCAGATGAAATATTTTCAGTCATTAAAAAATGTGACATTTTAGAACCGCTTTGAATATGTTTTGTAATATACGTTTGTTTAAACAGCCAGTTATAATAGAAAGGATTCTTTTTTCGGCTTTCATGTGGAAACGATAGGCTTTGCTGCCATCCAAATATGCAAAACCACCTTTAATGTAGATCAATAATTCAAATAACATTTACGCACTCAATAAATCTGGCTTGTGTCTAGCAATCAGATTCACATCTGGCTCTGACTTTATATCACTGCAAGAATTTCTAAGTTTGAAATATATACGTAAATAGTCCCTCACACTGCATAAAGAAGTGTCTATAATGCACTCAGTCTCTTTAATGGCATGACTAATTTTAGTGCCCCCTGCAGCTCTGTCATTACTCCTAGAATTAATATTTTCATATCCAGTGAAACGGAAGGTGAATCGCAGGAATATAAAGGTTAGGCACACGGCAAAGCTCTAAATCTACCTTAGAAATCAGGACCACATGTAGGGGAAAAAATTCCAAACGGCAGCACTACGTCAGGGGCAGTTTTGCTGTTAGTGCAGGGTGGTATGGATCAGTATGGACAGGAGTGTAATCTGATCTGAGACCAGATCTCTGACGTGGTGTTCGAGAACAGTTCAGGATTGTGTGTTCAGTCCAGAGGACTGACATTGAGCATTGTTCACTCCAAATTCACTCCCTAAGTCTTTATGAAAATGTATTTACTTTGATCTAGGACTTGTTTTTAATACATTTCATTTGAATAAAAGAAAAAAAAAAAGAGTCTCAAGGTAGACAGATAGATAGATAGATAGACAGACAGACAGACAGACAGATAGATAGATAGATAGATAGATAGATAGATAGATAGATGAAGAAATATTGCAATATTACTCTAACAGCATGCTAACCACAGCATTAAAAGTCTTTTTGTTCATTTTTGGTAGAACGGAATGTTTTAACACAAAGTTAGGCTGAGAAAATAAATTCATTTATAGACATTCTCAGCATCAAAATCACACATTGTCTAATACAGCATCAAAATTACACATTTTTCTAATAATCATTCAGTGAAAACAGCTGAGAAATGTATATACATTCTAGTGAATCTCTTTTTAACCGAAGCATTGAATTTAACCGTCTGACAGAAACTGGTCATATTAATTTAAAGAGTTACTCAGCATCAAAATTATTTGTCACTCTTATTATTTGTCAAAATTATTTAATTAAATTTAGATGTCTAATAATCATTCGGTAAAGACTTTTGAGAAATACAGATAACTAGCAGCAACATCACGCAACGTAAAAGCACTGCTGAATCACTTTTTTTATCCCGTTTATTGAATCAAACTAACAGAAACTGCTCATTTTAAAGGAGAAGTCCACTTCCAGAACAACAATTTACAGATAATGTACTCACCCCCTTGTCATACAAGATGTTCATGTCTTTCTTTCTTCAGTCGTAAAGAAATTGGGTTTTTTGAGGAAAACATTTCAGGATTTTTCTCCATATAATGGACTGATATGGTGCCCCGAGTTTAAACTTCCAAAATGCAGCTTAAATGCAGCTTCAAACTATCCCAAATGTGGTTGTAAATGATCCCAGCCGAGGAGTTCCGACCCAGTCTTTGCAAAGTGAACATGCGAAGAAGATCAAACACCCTTAACAAAAGGTAAACAGCGATATAGGACGATTTTGAAATTGAGGGAGAAAATATGATTGGGGTTTTTTGACATACCCTAACTATCATGAGACAGAATACACAGAATTCAGGAAGAGCAAGACAAGACGAGCGTTTGACATTAAGAAGTATATAAATTGTATTATTTTTATGAAAATAACCGATCGTTTCGTAGCTAAGACCCTTTTTCCTCGGCTGGGATTGTTTACAACCACATTTAGGATCATTTGAAGCTGCATTTAAACTGCATTTTGGAAGTTCAAACTCAGGGCAGCATATCAGTCCATTATATGGAGAAGAATCCTGAAATGTTTTCTTTTAAAAACATTCTTTCTTCAGTCGCAAAGAAATTAAGACATGAACATCTTGGATGAAAAGTACATTATCTCTAAATTATTGTTCTTGTGAACAACAGCGGAAAAAGTGGACTTCTCCTTTAATTTAGAGACCTTCTCTGCATCAAATTTTTTTCTATTATTATTTCCAATAATCTTTCAGTGAAGACTTAGAAACAATTAAAAAATACGGATAACTAGTAGCATCATTATGCAATGTAAAAGAACCAATGAATCGTTTTTTAACCGGTTCATTAAATCGAACCGATTAACAGTTGAAAATTGTTCGAACGTGAAAACAGTTGAGAAATTTATATACATTCTAGTGACGTTATTACATGGTGACATGTAAAAACCACTGAATCGCTTTTTAACCGATGCATTGAATCGCACCGCCTAACAGAAATTGCTCATTTAAATTTAGAGACCTTCTCAGCATCAAAATTATGCATTGTCTAATAATCATTCAGTGAAAACTTAAAAACAATTAAGAAATACAGATAACTAGTAGCTTCATTTTGCAATGTAAATGAACCGCTGAATCAATTTTAAACTGGTTCATTGAATTGAATCGTCCAACAGAAACTGCTCGTTTTAATGTAAAGACCTTCTCAGCATTAAAATTACGCATTGTCTAATAATCATTAAGTGAAGACGTAAAAACGATTGAGAAATACAGATAACTACATCATTACGCAATGTAAAAGAACCACTGAATCGCTTTTTTAACCAGTGCTTTGAATCGAACAGTACAAAATAAACTGTTTACTTAATTTAGAGACCTTCTCAGCGTAAAAATGATGCATTATGTCTAACAATCATTCACTGAATACTTAGAAACAACTGAGAAAATCAAAAACTACACAATTATCTAAAATAAAACGCTAAATCGCTTTTTTGACTGGTTCATTGAATCAAATCATCCGAAATATTAATACTGTGCATAATTAAAAGAGAGCTACTGTTTCCTTTCTCAACTGTGAATTTTGACCTTTTAATCTGCATTTACATGTTTAGGTCTACATATGAAACACACAACATAAACATATTTGCCCAGTGAAAAAATGCAGGAGTATTTTAGCTTTATTCAAAGTGACATGTCCCCCTAAGGACACCGACAGCAGGTCTTGGTCGTTTCAGCTGATGAATTTGTTGACAGTTGGTTTAAAAACAATACTTTAATGCTTAGACAGATTTGACACAGTTATTGCCGATATAAAGAATATGTAAGCCCAGAGGTCTGAAATCTAGAGTTCAATATAACTGGTTTTAAGTCACATATCTACAGCTGGAGATTACCTGTGATGATGTCATATGGTTGTTATCACGCTAACTGACGGGAGGTTGGAAGAGGAGGAAATGATCTTATTAATGGTATTAAACTGTCTGCAAGGTCTGGAGCCAGGGTTCTCCTTGGTCCTTTCTTGCGTGCGGCATGAATCCAGTGTTGTTGGCTGGTAAAGCGATCCGTATGATGAGGGCCCCGTAGCTGAAAACTGATACGGCATCTACCTGTCAAGAGTCTGGCAACAAATGCGTCTCGGATCAAATGAGACATCATGCAAATCAGACATAAATATGAGATACAATTTTTGCAGTATGCGTGTGTTTTGTCTGCTAGGCATTTGAACCCTACTTTCAACCCACTAGCCTAACCTGGAATTTTTTTTCTTGCGGTTTATGCTCCTGCCTTTCTCGACTTTTAAAATTTGGCTCTAGTGTTCTTGACATTAATACAATCCACAAACACAGGAGAGAGATCTGAAAGATCCTGACTGGCTCAAAAAACTGTTCCAAAGGCCAGATTTATCACACCAAACAACACGCTCTCCAAGATCCAATTGTGTTGTCACTGTCATTGATTTAAAATATGTGAACATAGCTGCGTGTAAAATATCCCAGTGAGAAATTTTGCAGGTGGAATTTGGCTCCGGAGGAAACTATGAAGTCATGATAATGAGGTCATATTAGTGACCTGTGGGATGAGAGTCTGAATTCTTTTATTTCCCAATTGAATCTACTTCTTTTCTTTATCTTATCCCGCATAGCAGCATTCTTAGAAATATTTCAATATTAAACAGGTACACTCTTTAAAAGTTTTATTTTTTAAGAAATGAACTCTTATGATCAAAAGCTAACAGTAAAGACTATGTTACAAAAAAAATTCTATTTCAAATGAATGCTGTTGCATTTTCTATTCAAAGAATCCTGAAAAAATTCAGAAAAAAAAAATCTAAGCAGAATAACTGTTTTCAAACGTTTATAACAATAAGAAATCAGCATATTAAAATGGTTTATGAAGGATAACGTAACACTGAAGACTGGAGTAATGGCTACTGCAAATTCAGCTTTGCCATCACAGGCATAAAATACTTTTAAAAATATATTAAAACAGAAAACAATTATTTAAAATTGTAAAAATATTTAACAGAATTACAGTTTTTACTTTACTATTTATGATCCAATAAATCAATCCTTGGCGAACATAAAACAGTTTAATAACACTTTTTTTAATGGGCTTTTTATGTCTTTTTTCATTGAAATAGGACAGTAGAGAGACGAAAAGAAAGCACTGGGAGGAGAGAGGAGAGCGGGATCGGCCAAGGACCTCGAGGGCAATTGTGCTACGTCAACGCACTAACCACGAGGCTATTGGCGCCGACTTGATAACACTTTAAAATAAGGTTCATTAGTTAATATTAGTTAACTACTTTAGTTAACATGAACTAAAAATGAACAATACTACAATGTCAGCATTTACTAATGCATTATTAAAATCAAAAGTTGTGTTTGTTAACATGAACAATTGTAATTTTATTAACATTAACAAAGATGACTAAATACTGTAATAAATGTATAGTTAATTGTTCATTTATGTCATTTAACATTAACTGATGTTAACAAATGACACCTTATTGTAAAGTGTTACCAACAGTTCTTTCAAAAACATTTTTTTAATATAGCTGCAAGCAGCGATTACTAGGGTTCAAGTGCTTAAGCACCTTTTTTTTGTAAGCAGTGTTTGACTTACTTGCACTTTCTTAGTCTTTGTGTGTTCGCTTTGTAAACACTAGGTCTGTACTTCCGCCTACATTCGGCGAGACCTTTCAATGTGATTCAACAGTACGTAGCGTCGTGAATGCGCATCCCAGAACCTGTGCTACACAAGCTTTTGTGCTTAAAAAGTATACAAATTTTTATTTTCTGAAAAAAATTACAGATCGTTTCGCTAGATAAGACTCTTCTTCCTCAGCTGGGATCATTTAGAGCCCTTTGAAGCTGCATTTAAACTACATTTTGGAAGTTCAAAATCGGGGCACCAATGAAGTCCATTATATAAAGAAAAATCCTGAAATGCTTCCCTCAAAAACCATCATTTCTTTACGACTGAAGACAGAAAGACATAAAATTCTTGGATGACAAGGGGGTGAGTAAATTATTTGTGAATTGTTGCTCTGGAAGTGGACTTCTCCTTTAAGCCTATTGGATTTTTGGCCATGGGAATTTGCCTGACAAAAATTGTAAGGCTTGTAAAAATTGTGATTACTTAGAAAAGTAAAAACACACATTTCAGCAATATCCAGCAGTTTAAGGCCCAAACCAGAAACTAGTTACACGCCTACGATTTGTTCAAATGATGAGCAATAGCAATACTAATGCTGTTCTTCACAAGTACAAATAATTCGGGGAAAAAAAAAAACACATTTTCGATTCTTGATTCTTCAGGCAACGGAAGGTCCTAGCTTATCAGAATTAATGGACGCAGTGTAGTGTTAGGATCTTTGCCACTCTCCACATACACAGCTTTTTATTACACAATATTTTACAGCCCTTGTGGCTTTTTCTTATTAAGCACGCTGAAATAGCTTTGTGTTTGAACAGCTGTGAACTACAATTTTACTTCTCCTGAGGACACTCAACACTTGCAAAAATATGAGTTCACCCCTCTCCTGTCTTTCGTCCTGGACACTGACACCGGCTTGTAAATCGGTAAATCTCTATGAATAAAGTTTTATTCTGGGCTTTGAGTGATTGGCCACCTCAGGCTGGTCTTCACATACCAGCGCTGAGCTCATATGTGTGTGTGCTTTGGGCCATTCTCAGCTATGAGTCATGATGATACATGATCATGTTTGAATAGTGAATCCTTTAATTGCGGGTTTAATCTCTAAGAAAGGGTAAGAGCAACATGTAGCTGCTGACCTAATACAAATAACTCACACGAGTAACGGTGGCATGCTCAGAAATCTTTTATAGTTTATAGTTTAGAGCTTGAATTGTATTAATCACCAATCGGAGGTGGGTGCTTTTGGAGTTTAATTGTGTTTACTTGGAGGATGTGAATTGCAAAGGCACCGTTGTAAGAAAATTAACTAATGAATAAAACCTTTAAACTAGAACTCTATATACTCCGATCACATCCAAGGGACATAAACAAGCGTGATGGTCCATTTGAGATAAAATTTCAATATTTGTTCCAATATTACCCTATTTAAAAATTAACATTAACATATATATTGTATTTCAGCCCAAATTAAAAGCAAGGGTTTGTTTAGAAAGAATTGGCAGCATCAATTTTTAATTCTCTTAAGCATGAGGATTAAGGTATCAAAAATTAATCACCCTGTTCCCGCTTTCTTTGAACCGAGTCTCAATTCCATCCCATTAGAAATGGAAAAAAATACCTATTCACCAACTGAACGGAGTTAGTTTACCTGTACATTACTTTTATTCTAAAGTAGTCTTTTCTTTGCATTTTAGTGTTTAAAGTCTGATCTTTATTTTCACTAAGACTAAAATTATTTTCAGTTAATGGAAAATATGGGATTAAAGTAACATTTTAACAAGGGGAATAAAAAACTTAAAGTAACTGAAGTGTATATACAAACTGTTCATATTTTACATAAACTGGAACATAAGGAAATGAACGCTATTTAACTGTCTTCTGGGAGGTCCTCAAAATACAGTGAAAACCAGCAACTGTGAAAAGTTTTTCATCTTTCGTTGTGCAGCTAGAGAAAGGTTTCAGTGTCACGGCACACATATTGATGCTCTACAAGCCCCAAAGTTTTTATATGAGTCTGAAAGTCAGAAAGTATGAAAGGAATTTTAACACACTATACCCTGAAATAAATATGCCTCTGCATTTCAATATTTCTCTTTAACACCATGCACAGTATATATTCAGTGATTAAATCACTGTGGCTGAGATTGTACAGTCAGAGAAATCTGAGAAAGAGAGAAACATTCTGTCCTTTGTATAAATTTTGGCACTACCAGATACTTTATTATGAAGCAGAAGTATGAATTTATGCTTTATGCATGCTTGGCTAACATTTAGGATAGAAAACCTGAACCGTTAAAGATCCACTAAGGACATGTTCAGACTATAAGACCTGGGAGTAACAACCAGGTCCTAAATCTTTCCAGGCAATGAGCCTATCTTAAGATATCCTTGTTTCTGTGAATATATTTACCACTTAAAGCCATTTTCAACAGTTTATATATAGAGCAGTTAATCTGTTAAAAATGTGAATCATTTAATTTAATCCATCCAGCAATGCACAGGTATCTCACTGAAAATCAACGATGTGCAAAAAAAACTTAAAATACTATAAATGCTACTAGCCTAACAATTCTTACATATTAATGGTGGATCTTTTCATTTTCTGCTTGATATGTGCTCTATCATATGCTTGAAAAGTCCTTGTGCATGGGCAAAGGATGTTTTATAAACTATGTAAACATGCACTAGATGGACGACTTTGGCCAATGTTTTTTCAGTCTTGCATTTAGGAGGCTGTGTCAAATAAAAAAACGTTAAAATTCTGTTCCACTCAGATGCGCTTCATCTAGCTCTTTCTTTGCTACCTGTCCTTAGAAGTGAACGGGTCAGGGAGCATAAATGAGTACTTTTTTTCTAATTGGCTCTACAAAGAGCTTAAGTTTTAGCCTCATCTAGCCGTATTTCAAACATTATTTCATTAGTATTGCTTTTTATTCAGGTCTTTGCTTTGTGATGTTTGGGAGCAAAACTAGTCCAATGCCATCTGTTGGTAGTAATCCACTTGTCAAGCATGTGTTTTATACTAGGAGGACCAGGGATTAATTTCACGGTCATTCTGCACATCCCAAAAGAGTGTAAAATGGCCTGCCTAGCTCTCAAGTTAGGAGATTTATTGAGGTGCAATGTTCATGCAAACTACAATAGAAAACAACAAGATTCTTAAAGGGATAGTTCACCCAAAATTGAAAATTACCCCATGATTTACTCACCGTCAACCAACCTAGGTGTATATGACTTTCTTCTTTCAGACGAATATAATCAGAGTTACATTAAAGGGGTCATCAGATGCTAAGTTCACTTAGCATGTTGTTTGAACATTAATGTGTGTTGGCAGTGTATGTACAAATCAACCCTATAATGATAAAAATCCATGCAGTGGTTTTTAATTAATCTGTAAAAATAATATCCCCTTTTTCAAATCGAGCCATTCTCAGATGCTCAGATCAGCTGTCTCAGTCCGACCTCCACTGTTTCGATGCCAGAGCAGGGATGTAGGGATGAGGTTAGTAAGTTTAGCAGGTAAACGTGGCTAAATGTGTAAAGTAAACAGGATCGTCACTCCACAGAGAGAAGAGAGGGGCGGGGTGAGCAGAGCTCATTTGCATTTAAAGGAACAATCCCCTTAGAATGGAGTGATTTTTGCAGAGCTGATTTTGGCAAGGTAAAAAGAGTGTTGTTTTACAAAACCATTGAGAATTTTTAACCAAATTATATTATAAAGTATAAAGTATATTATATTTGCAAATTGCCTTTCTTAATAATGTGCTAGTTTGCAAGTTTCACGGCTAAATATGGCTAAAGTAAACATTATGGATTGTCACCCCACAGAAGATAGGGGCGGGGTGAGCAGAGCTCATTAGCAATTAAAGGAACATGCAACAGAATGGCTCGCTCTAAAAAGGGCTGATTTTGACATGGTAAAAAATTTTATGAAATTTTAATTAAAGTATGTCATAGACTTCTCATTAAGACCCTAAAGCATCATATCAACTTGTGGATAATGGGCATCCAATGACCTCTTTAAAAAAACATCCTGGCACTTCCAAGCTTTATAATAGCAGTGAATGGGTGTTGAGATTTTGAAGTCAAATCGGTGAAGCGAATCGATGCATTTTTGTAAGAACAATATCCATATTTAAAACTTTATAAACTGTAATCTCTAGCTTCTGCTAACTGTTTGTTTGCTAAACAAAGGAAACTTTGCTTCCTTTGCTCCTGTAAACAAAACTTGTTTCTCACAAGACTAGCATATTCTTACTGGAGCTTATGCTACGCCTACGTCCTATGTCATCTGCTGGAACACCACTCTTTTGTAAACAGGTGCATGACAGTTAGCGCCAGCTAGAGATTACAGTTTATACAGTTTTAAATATGAATATTTTTCTTACAAAAACACATCAGTTTGCTTCAGAACGCCTTTATTAATGCCATGTGCAGTAGTTTTTATGATGGATGGATGCGCTTTTTTGGACTTCTATTGAACTATTGAATATCAACATCCATTCACTGCCATTAAAAAGCTTGGAAGAGCCAGGACATTTTTTAATATAACGCTGATTGTATTCATCTGAAAGAAGAAAGTCATACACATCATCCCTTTAATTCTAAACCACTAAGTCTGAGGGACAGATCACAGAAAAATAAAAACTCTGTCATTATCTACCTATCCTCATGTCTTGTCATTCTAAACTGGAGAACAAGTTATTTATAGTTAGTAATAAGTTGCATTTTCCATTTAAGCGAATGGCTTGGCGAACGGCAGCCATGACCACGGCTGTCAAGCAAGATTTTCTGTAAACTTCAGTCTGATCACCACACAAATATATGGTCTCAGAAGACTTATAATCTAGCTAGAGTCACATGGACTACTTTTGTAATCATTTTATGGAGTGTTTCTGCTCTTTATGGACTAAGAAGGAGCTGCATGGAAGAGAGCAGCTCAGACATTCAAATTTTGTTTTCAACAGAGGAAAGAAAGCATGATGGTGAGTAAATAATGACAGAATTTTTCATTTAATTTCAGGTTAACTATCCATTTATGTGCTTTCCAGCTGAGGACTCTGGCTTTCTGGTTCATGGCACTCTAGGGGTTTCCTGTTGTGCTGAAGGTCAATACACAGCTGACGCTTAAGAACGAGGGAGGGATAAATCAACGTACGGTTATGAAGGAGGTGAAGAGAGAGAGAGAAAAGGGTAATCAAGGAAAGGAAGCAGGAAGAGCTGCTTTACTACGCCTGCCATGGCCAGTATTTGACAGCTAAAGTGGCTTGAGTGGGTATCCTCATAAGAAAATGAATTACACAGGAAACACTACAGCACCTGCTCTTACAGTAGTGCTTTTACACTTTGACTTTATAACAAATCTCTCCCTATTTTTCTCCAAGTGAAGTGCATGTGAGAAATCACAACCTTGTCCTTATGCTTCATCCAGCATTACTCTATTTCCCAAGGGAATTCATTTATTTATATAAGATTTTTTAAAAATCCTTTGGACTTGCCTCAAAAGATAGAGAGGGGCTATTCATCAGCTAAAATCATATCAAGTCCAAAATAAATGATTTAATAATAAAACACACCTTAAAAGAGGCCCATAATCCTGGCACAGTGGCAGTAGTTGAGAGTTCATCTGAGTATATCTGGAAAAAAATCACTCATCTGAAAGGAAGGAAACAGAAAAAAAACAATGTTTATTCAGGCCATATCTCATCTAGAGAGGTTTCAATAATAAAAGCAATGTATATCTATGTAATATACGTCTATGCATCCAGTCACTGTTAAATCTCACTTCTGAATCACGCAATACTGATTAAACAAGTGCTTTTCTAAAGCAGAAGGTGCTACATTGGGGTTTGCTATTGTGTAAAGCCAAGTCAGATATTACTATCTACACCATACTTGAGTGAAAAATAAGATGGAAAGCTGTTTTGGCAGGGAGTTGCATTTCCATGCATCTAAATTATTCAGCATAATACATTTTCAGTGATATTAAACATTGCTGACATGAAAACCACATGTATGTGGGTTCAAACAGAGCATTCTGTATCTTCAAATTCTCTGCATAAATGTGAAAGAAAAATACCACACATGATCAAAAGTCTCAGTTTTTATAGATAGTAACACTGTGTTGTATATATACCATTCTGAACACAACATCTGACATATTTTCAATCTATATAAAGCAATCCTACTAATTTACTGAATGATTTTTGTGTGGCATTATTTGCTTAAGATAGCATTACAACACCAACTCACATAAAAGGTAAGAAATGGATCATATCAGACAAGTCAATCAGCAATAAAGGAGCATATCAGGTTCAGAGAGGGAGAAGAAAAGTTAAACAAACTCCACAAACCCAACACATTATAATACACTGCATAACGTTTCAGACACAAACCATGTGGAACTCAAAAATGATGGATCTGCCATGAGGAGAAGAATGTTCCTCAGGCTTGTGCACGCTTTTCTGTCTACTTATGTTTCTTTTGGCAAAGCTCTGCATGGCCATCTTGTTTTTCACAAGGAACCTCTGTCCACGCATATACGGTTGAACTTTATGAGCACAGTAGACAAAAGTGGCAGAAGCACATTTCACTGGCTGAAAGAGCCTCCATCCTCTGTCAGTTCTAGCATCGGCTCGGTGAATGAAACTAAGCATATCCAGAGTCACAGAACCGGAGCTTTGAAAGGCTCTGAGGCCACTTAGCTCATGACTTCAGAGTGAACCTGACGGCTGGAAATATATTCCAAGCTTACAATCTCTCTGCTCACCTATTGTATATAAAGGAGAAATTTAAAAGTCGAGCATTTCAGTTGTCATGCACAGATAAACCAGTCTCGTTAATGAAATTACAGACAAAAAAGTTAGTTAACAAAAGGTTTCTGATTTTGTCAGTGATTAGACAAGACGATAAATGTGCATCATGACAATAAATCTTTGAGCGGACTAGTGACTAGAGTTTACCTGTTTGGCATGACGTTGTTGTGAGGTTGTCCCATACAGGCTAGGTAGCGCCTTTAATCACAGAACTTATTTCAGAACTTATTATTAACATGATAAAAAAAATAAAAGAATATTTCGGTCAAAAGACAAAATATATTATTACAATTAAAAAAAAAAAAAAGTAAAACAATGTAGTGTCTATTTACACTAAGTGCAAACAGCCCGACTTGTTGGCAGAGGCTATTTACACTAACTCCGCCCACCAACGTGTTTCCAGGTTTTGGCCTTTTGTTAAGCATTGTTTAAATTAATATTTTAATAGTTTAATTTTGCACTCATAAACTAACATGTTTTTTTCATTAACTAAACTTATATGTTGATTACAATTAGTTTAAGATTTAATCAGAGTAAAATTGACCAAAACTAATGAATATCCATGACAAAATACCATGATAAAAAAAAAACAAAAAGATATTTTGGTCAAAAGACAAAATATATGATTACAATTTAAAAAAAAAAAAAACATTAAAAAAAATGGAGTGTCTATTTACACTAAGTGCAAACAGCCCGCCTTGTTGGCAGAGGCTATTTACACTAACTCCACCCACCAACGTGTGATTGGTGTAGTCAACAATACAAAAGACGGCTGTTAATCATCAGCTCCAATGGGGCAGAGGGTAAAGTGTTAACCCAAAGTCTTTTTGATGCTATCAACCCGGGTTCAAACCCGCCTTTGGCAAACATTTTTTTTCTTCCTTTTCAAATCTCATATCACATCAGAAAGGCATTTATTTTCAATAAAAATGAAGGAAATATTCGAAAAGTTGAAAATGAAATATTCGTTTAGGGTTAGGGTAGGTGTAGGGAGGGCTTTATTGTCCCAATAAGGTGGCATCCACCTTACTTAAAGTCTGCTAAATTTGAACAACTAATTTTGTACTTAATTGTGCATTCCAGTAGTGCTGAAATCCAACTAAAGATATACTGAAGTATATTTTATTGTGCTAAAGTGGAACTATTGCACGTATATTTTAGGTAAATGCAAATATCTTGCATTTAAAGGCCATATTATTCAAAGATCATACAGATCATACAGTTTTCAATAGTGACATTATAACACATTTTAGGCTTAATACTAACAAATGTGCATTGTGCACAAGTAAATATGTTAACAGATTAGAACTATACTTAGCATGAAATGAAGCATTTTAAATATATTACGTCTTTGTTAAGGCCGTTTTTCCCTTTAGTCTAAAACAGTACAGTACATCAGATACAGTATATCAGTATGGTTGCTGTTCTGGGGGAAAGCCTAAAAAAAAACCCTTTAATTTTGCTGTCTGGCAGGCCATAAAAACGCAGTGTTGTTGTAAGTAAAACATCTTACACCATGAAGCATATACCAAGCACATTCCTGAGGGGCGGCATTGAAAGATTTGGAACTGGACTAATCAGTGCCTGAGTGGAAGTTGTAGAAATTAAAAGTCTTGAAACATGCTCAGTTCAGTCCTAAAGCTTTTCCTCTCCTCCTCCCTCTAAAGATAACCAGGCAACGCTTAAATATAAAATAAGAACTTCACTTCTTAAAAAAAAAAAGACGAATAAAAATATTTTTCAAGTTCCAGTGCAGAGAGAAGCAGGGTTTTTTGGCTGTAATTTATTGTATTTCATCAAGCGTACAGAGGATTTGAGCTGTAAACTGCCTTTTCCCTGCATTTATTTTCTATTTTACAGCCATTACAAACACATTTGTGTGATTTGTAATCTCTGCAGGCTGCCGCGAGGACTTTTCAGCTGAACTTATTCATGATGCTCTTGGAAGACGGTTTCAGGGCAAAGGTTAAATCAACAAGGCACCATTCCAACCCATCTTGAGGAAAAACTGCACATCTGATTAAGCGAGTTACATCTCAGTAAAGAAAATAGTTATGAAATGAAAACTTTCCATAATCATGGATAATCTAAATGATGAATGAGGTATCCAGATATCGTGAGATAAGTGAGGATGTGAAATATTTTTTATATGATCTTTGTCACTCACCTCTTTATAAACACCTCAAAAACCCAGACCAAAATCCTGTTTCATTTAGTCAGTCCACTTTGTACCCATTTGGTCTTCTCCAGGGGGCTATTTCCAGAAATTCAATTACAGCTTCCATTTACCTGAATGGGAAAAAAATCAATTATTCATCAATAATACATTCAAATTTAAAGGGATAGTTCACTTAAAAATGAAAATTCCGTCATTAATTACTCACCCTCATGTCATTCCAAACCTATAAGACCTTCGATCATCTTCGGAGCACAAAAAAATAAGATATTTTCTGAGCCTGCACAGACACCAACACAACTGACACGTTAGGTAGTAAGGACATTGTTACAATAGTCCATCTGACCTTAATTAAACAAAGCTACAAGAATACTTTTTCTGTGCAAAGAAAGCAAAAGTCCTCTGCTCATAAACAAAGCACAAATCTGAAAACATTGAAGGCTGACACGGAAGAAAAGAAACTGTTGAATACAGTTGTTATTTTTGTTTTCTTTGCACACAAAAAGTATTCTCATAGATTCATAAGATTACAGTTGAACCTCTGATGTCACATGGACTATTTTAACGATGTCCTTACTACCTTTCTGGGATTTGAACATGTCAGTTGCATTTAGGGCTGAGCGATATGGCCAAAAACGTATAACGATAATTTTTTTTTTTCATATCAGGGGATATCAATAATTATCACGATAAATGTCAAATTTTTAAAGGCAGATTTTTGCTACAATGTGAAAATTTTAAAAACCAGACGGTTAATTGTAGCTTTAAACTATTCTTTATGGTCAAAACATGACACTTAATGTTTTTGGAATTCTTTACACTTTTTCCAATAATTTTTCCTTAAAATAAATATCTTAATAGAAAAAAATAATTTCTTAGTTCTGCATGTTTTAATGAGTAATATTGTTTCAAATCAAGAAACAGGTTTGTGTTGCCTAATAATATTAATAATACTATATTTTTTTTGGTCTCATAGAAATGCACATTTGATAGTAGCTTGAGTTAGGATGCAGATGTAGATTTATATTCATTATCAGTAATATCTGTAAAAATTGTAGCAACCTCATTTTTATATGGTGAGATTTAATAAATAATATTTTTTTTAATTAACCATTGCTCTTCCATAGTATCATCCATATATCATGGTAATACTAGTTAAAACCACAAATATAGCACCTCAATACCATGGTAAAAATGTAATATGGTTCCTAACAGCAGTCTAAATACATTTAGTATAAATGCATAAACGCTATAACGCTATAGCGTACGCATATTATATTCCATTAATCCTTCTTCAGTACATTTAATACATGTCTACATTAATATAATAAAATTTGACACAAATATATCCACATTTCTGACACAACACCACTGTGCAGTTAGTGCTACTACAGTAAATCTATGGTAAATGATGACGATTTGTAGATTAAAAAGCCTTCTGATGGTGTCGTTGCGCACAGTGTTTCTCCTTTTTGTTAGCGCTGTTTCATCTGGCTTTAAACCGAGTCATTTGCGTTCTTCACTGCATTCAAGCGCTTCACACTGGCGCTGTTTAGTGAACCCAGACTCCTCAGCGGGTGAACACATCGGCTCTAGTAAGTTTGCGCCATGCCGCCATTTAAACTTTGATCCGATGCATTCGTTCCGCCTTTGTCGCATAAACATTACATCGAACATTTATTAAACATTTGTTATCGTTTATCGAGGATATCGCACGATAATTATCGCTATCGATTTATCGCCCAGCCCTAGTTGCATTGCTGTCTATGCAGGGTAATAATAAACGAAGATAAACGAAGGTCTTAAAGGTTTGGAACAACATGAGGGTGAGTAATTAATGACAGTATTTACATTTTTGGGTGAACTGTCCCTTTAAATGATAACAACAATCTGACAACAATATTGTCATAAAATGCACTTCTTTACATCAACTTACACCAACAATACATATATATATATATACACTACCGTTCAAAAGTTTGGGGTCAGTACATTTTTATTGTTTCTTTTTTTTTTTTTTTTTTTAAGAAATTAATACTTTTATTCACCAAGGATGTATTAAGTTAATAATTAAAAGTTTATTAAAAGTTAATAATAAATAATTTACATTGTTATAAAATATTTATATTTTGAATAAACACTGTACTTTTTAAACTTGTTATTCATGAAAGAATCCTGAAAAAAAAAAAAATCACAGGTTCCAAAAAATATTTGGCAGCACAACTGTTCATATTATCCAACACTGATCATTCTAATAATAAATCCGCATATTAGAATGATTTCTGAAGGATCATGTGACACTTAAGACTGGAGTAACAGCTGATAAAAATTCAGCTTTTCATCACAGGAATAAATTCTATTTTAAAGTATGTTAAAATAAAAAACATTATTTTATATTGTAAAAACATTTTGCAATATTACTGTTTTTTTTTTCTATATTTTTAATCAAATAAATGCAGCCTTGATGAGCATAAGAGACTTCTTTAAAGACTATTACAATTCTTTCTGACCCCACACTTTTGAACGGTAGTGTATATATATATATATTCTAGCTGGAGCAGCCAATTCACATGCATATTCAAGAGTAAACAAACAGGTTAGATCTTGTAACTACAACCTACAGGCACCATACTGAGTGTTACAATTTCTTCCATTCATATCATGTCTCAGCCCACACTGTTCATCAAAACACCTTAAAATTGTAACTGTCAGCTTCATCCCACACTGCATCATTACAGATTACCAGTAAAGAGTCCAGTTCATCCATTATCATCCCACGATGACGTATCCAGCACTGATGAAACTAAAAAAGTTTTCTTGTGGTGCTGATGAAGTGCTGATATCCCCTCTCTGTCTCGGGCCGGTTTCAGGCATAACTCAGCAACACAAATCCATCTGAAATGAGGCAGCATTAAGAGGGCAATTTGGCAATTCATTTCAGATGGCGGAGTGACCGCAATTATTTGTTTTTGGATGCAATTGAGAACGTACATTTTGAAAAAGGACGTGTGAGGGCAAATGTTCCGCCAGTCTATGACTGATATATGCCTTGTGGATTTCCCTTACACTCACTCAGAGCTTTTCCTCAATGGATAATGACAAGCATATGTCCTATGGATCCTTCGAACTCTGCGAACACACACACACAGGAATCAGTTTAAATTATGAATCGACCGCATGATCAAACGTACTAAAGCACCATCATAAACGAACAGCAAAAACTTCCTGTTAGGCTTCAAAAAGCCCATTTGAAAGTTCATACATTTTATTGACAATTTACTATAAAGCTTCGAAGCCAAATTTACCGAGGCCATTTTGTAAATCATTTGAACATTTTATGGCCTGCAATAAGCGTTTTCATATTATTCCTGATCTGGCCACTATAGTCGAGCAATTTTGCCAAACACTATAAAGAAAAGAAACAACCCGAGCCAATGCTTGAGGATAAAGCAGACACAATTGTACATTATACTCAATTCTTGTTTTTTACACCATACATAATGGAGCCCTGAGAGTTTCCAGCAAATATTTGTTCTAAAAATCCATCTGCATGTACTCACCCACACCCAAAACGGATGACTGGTTTTTGGGCCCTAATCTACATTAACAGGACCGTACAGCCAAAAAAATGAGCTCATTGGTCTTACTGCAAAAGATGATATAAGCAGCCAGTTAGCTACTGCTTACATTACAAATGACCACAAGCAGCAAAGTGGGGCGTGCAATGTTGATGGAGATGAAACGGTGTTGGAAACGGTCCACGATGAAATGAGCGGCAAAGGAAAACCTCCAGTTTCCATTTAAGGTCCATTTCCGTTCAGATATGTTCGAGATGTCTGTGTGTTTCTGGCCGCTACTGAGCTAAGCAGGTGTCTTTTATGTATAATCACGACTATCTTTTGGCTACATTGTATTATGCATCTAATTTGATTCGAATTTAAATTAAAGACAAATGCGGAGGACAGACAGTCAAGGCTGTACAATCACCGTTACTCATGTTTTCTGTGAATCACTGATACACACTGTTATGTAATGAACACATTTCAAACCTAATGTGTAATGTAATCAACATATGTCATGGACCATGCTGGTAAATGTTGTAATGAAAACATATGTGACTTCGTGCACTCTGACATTCTGCCTTGGACGAACAGGAATCGGCAATGTCGCAGGGTAATCACCATTAATAAAAAATAATAGCTGCAAATTGCAAATTTCCTGCCAAGCAAGCGACCCCCTTGAGAAGTACTTGCGCGTGTAAATGTGTGATTTTTCTCTACTAAAGCCTGCAAAATCTTACATTTTTATTCATTATCAGAAACTATTTCAAGGAAATGTCTGATCCACTTAAAAGAAATTACACCTAATACTGTACCAATAAAAACATTTGGCTTTTAGGTGTATTTCTGATAAAAAAATATCTATTATTATTAAATCATTCATTAAAGGAGAAGTCCACTTCCAAAACAAAGATAATGTACTCACCCCCTTGTCAAGATGTTCAAGTCTTTCTTTCTTCAGTCGTAAAGAAATTGTGTTTTTTTAGGAAAACATTTCAGGATTTTTCTCCATATAATGGACTGATATGGTGCCCCGATTTTGAACTTCCGAAATACAGTTTAAATGCAGCTTCTAATGATCCCAAATGCGGCTGTAATTGATCCCAGCTGAGGAAGAAAGGTCTTATCTAATGAAACGATCGGTTATTTTCATTAAAATAATACAATTTAAATACTTTTTAATCTCAAACGCTCGTCTTGCCTCTTTTTCCCTAAACTCTGTGTATTCTGACTCAAGACAGTTAGGGTATATCGAAAAACTCCAATCGTATTTTCTCCCTCAACTTCAAAAATAATTTCAAAATCATCACTGCAGAAGTACCAACCCAGTCTTTGCAAAGTGAACGTGCAAAGAAGATCAAACACCCTTAACAAAAAAGGTAAAACAGCGATATAGGACGATTTTGAAGTTGAGGGAGAACACGAGATGGGAGTTTTTCGACATAACTGTCATGAACTGGAACAAAAACAGTCCAGGCAGAGTAAGTATATAAATTGTATTATTTTTATTAAAATAACCAATTGGTATGCAAGATAAGACCCTTCTTTCTCGGCTGGGATGCTTTACAACTGCATTTGGGATCATTTGGAGCCGCATTTAAACTGCATTTTGGAAGTAAAAAATCGGGGCACCATATCAGTCAATTATATGGAGAAAAATGCTGAAATGTTTTCCTCAAAAACATAATTTCTTTACGACTGAAGAAAGAAAGACACAAACATCTTGGATGACAAGGGGGTGAGTACATTATCTGTAAATTATTGTTCTGGAAGTGGACTTCTCCTTTAACACATATGTAAATATATACAATAAATATATATGTGTAACATAGAATTTTTTTTTTTTTTCTGAGATATAAACTAAATTACTCCTGACTGTTTTCAGTGTAGTTTTAAACTGTGTAATTTAAACAAATGTAACAGTAAATAATGTAAAAATAATATTTTTAAAATAAATTTCCTGAAACACCTTTGTATAGTTAAAATATATTTAATAATAATAATTATATATATACATATTTCACAAAAATAAAAAAAAGTGTGAATCTGCAAATTAGTAAAGTGGTTGCATCCTTGATGATGAGCAGATGTTTTAATTTTGTTCTGGTGTGGCACCTGGATCAGATATATGAAGTGTTCCCACAATGAAGAGCGAACAAAGAGGAGAATGCTTTGAATTTAAAAGAGTCACTAAATTAGCAGTGAGCCATTGTTAGCGGGGCCACAGGTTAGTCCCAGGGCTCCTGTTAGAAGGGGCGGAGGTGGATTTTACAAGCCCAGGCTGAAGAGCCGCAGTGGGATTGCCCTCACCAGCTGCCTGCTTTACAAGGCAAACTTCAAAGATAATGCCTTGACTTACCCCCCTCCAGTACCTGCCACACCACCAACTACACTCCTTCTTTGGGTTACACAGTGTGAGTAAAGCAACATGTCTCATGGTTCACTTGTAATGACTTATTCTGAGTGACACACTCCAGTGTGGGAGAAAATTCCTGTTGACTAATAGGGTTTTAGGGAAATCTGTCACAAGATGATGGCAGGGGCCACAGACCCCCAAATCCTTTTGCAAAGGACCTCCTTCCTAATATATATAGTGTACTATATATTTTCAAGTATAAAGGCCTTGATTTTCTTTGATTTTTTTTGTAATGGCGAGTTTACATTATGCAATTCTGTGAAAAAAATCTCAGAACTGCATGATACAAACTCGCAATCTTAACTTTTTTTTCTCACAATTGTGAGATATAAACTTACAATTCCAAGTTAAAAAGTATATATAATGCATAACATATTTCCCCCCTCAGAACTGGACTTGATATAACGTACAATTGCGAGTTTTTATCTCGCAATTCAAAGAAAGTCAGAACTGTGAGATGTAAATTTGCAATTGCAAGAAAAAAGTCAGAACTGTGAGATATAACCTCGCAATAGTGAAAAAAAGTCAGAATTGCAAGATACAAGCTTGCATTTGAAAGAAAAAGTCAGAAATGTGAGTTATCTCAGTTCTGAGGAAAAAATTACCACTGCGATGTGAACTCGCAATTGCAAGAAAAAAGTCTGAATTTTGAGATACCAACTCACATTTGAGAGAAATAGTCAGATTTTTAAGTTTTTATCTCGCAATTCTAAGAAAAAGTCATAACTGTGAGATGTAAACTCGCAATTGCAAGAAAAAAGAATTGCAAGATATAAACTCACAATTGCAAAAATATGTCAGAACTGCTAAATAAACACTTGCATTTGTGAGAAAAGATCAGAATTGCGAGAAATAAACTTGCAATTGCAAGAAGAAAATTCACCATTGTGAGATACAAACTTGCATTTGCGAGAAAAAAAAATCAGGATCGCGAGATACAAACTCGCATTTGCGAGAAATAGTCAGAATTGCAAGTTTTTATCTCACAATTCTAAGAAAAAACTGAGCACTGCGAGATGTAAACTCGCAATTGTGAGAAAAGAGTAAGAACTGCATGAAAAAAGTCAAAATTTTGAGATACCAACTCACATTTGAGAGAAATAATCAGATCTGCGAGTTTTGATCTCGCAATTAAGAAAAAGTCAAAATTTCGAGATGTAAACTCACAATTGCCAGAAAAAAGTCAGAATTGCAAGATACATTGCGAGCTTATTTCGCAATTGCGAGTTTATTTCTCATTGAGTTTCTGCCTCAATTCTGAGAAAAAAGTCAGAACTGCTAGAAAAAAGTCAGAACTGCAGCACATAAACTCACAGTTGTAAGAAAAAAGTCAGAATTGCAAGAGAAAAAGGTCAGAATTCTAAGATAAAAAGCGGCAATTACATTTTTTTTTAATTTTTATTCAGTGGTGGAAACAGGCTTCCTTAAATGTTAGATATATAAACCTAAAGAGAAAATTTAATTCAACTATAATATATTATAATTACATTATATTATATTAGCACTGTTTGATCATGGTTCTGTAGGGTAAGATTTGTCAGAAAAGCTCTGAAGGGCACAGAATTCCAGAAGTTTCTAAACGGTTCACTTTTTCCATCTCAAAACCCCACTGACCTGCTTTGCCGTCTGAATTCTTTGGCTTCCAAGGAACGGGACGATTACGGCATGGAATTTCAGTGAAGACTGACTTCATTTCTGCTCCTGAAATAGAGGGGTTGGAAGTCAGAGGCAAGGCCACAGAAAGGCAATTACCAGTCAGCAGTGGAGAGATGAGATAGATGCCAAATTATTTCTCCGATTTGGACTGAGGGGTTGAGCTTATGTGACCTACTCTAAACAGCATTGCCCCATTTCGCAGAAACCGCCCCTGTCTATACATCTAACTGATGAGGTCACAATTCATTACTAATTAGACCTGTTGCGTGACACGTACAGCGATATGCAGGTTAAAATGAGACCGCTGATAGGGCCTCTCTTTCCCTCTCTCTCTCTCCCTCCACCCCTAAATCCATCTCCTCTTACACTAAATGAGCCAGCTGCAGAGGCCCTGTCCTGTCAGGCGTGGTTGCTGCCTGCTGGCCTGTCCCCAACTACGGCTAGACAGCGGAGTCCCCCGATAGTTGACTGGACGTACATCCGGCAGACATCCATAACGACCGTCTGCAGCCCTAAGCAAAGGATTAGTGATGGATTTTGACAGCTCACCGACCGATGCCAGAAGAGTTCAACTACAAAGGGCACAAGGAGAAGGGCACTTAATGCTGGGATGACATTTTACCACAAATGTTCCAGACAAAGTAATGATAATCAGATGTAGAGAAGAACAAACTACCGATCTGCTCTGATTTATAGACATCAAGTTTCAGAATACTCAGCATTAATGCAATGAGCTAATGCAAGTTTCTAAGTTTGTTCATACTGATGCACACAAGTTATCTGTGTGTGTGTGTGTGTGTGTGTACTTGTTTTTGCTACATTGTGGGGACCAAATGTCCCCACAAGGATAGTAAAACCTGAAGTTTTTGACATTGTGGGGACCGGCCTGCTGTTATTAATTTATCATATATTTTGTGGTCTTAGTGTATCTTGTCTCATTCTAAAACAATCC
Organism: Labeo rohita; assembly: GCF_022985175.1. Classification (NCBI taxonomy): domain Eukaryota; kingdom Metazoa; phylum Chordata; class Actinopteri; order Cypriniformes; family Cyprinidae; genus Labeo; species Labeo rohita. Next base: position 14,994,796 of record NC_066884.1, on the reverse strand, counting down.
AGGGGCTGACCGATTATCTTCCTGACCGATTATTGATGTCGATATAAGGCATTTTTATTGTTATCGGTCTCTGTCATTTTCAAAACCAATTTGCTGATAAAATAATTTAAAAGAATTGAAAAGTTTTCAGAGCCCTTGTAATCTTAATTTAGTTTTTTTTTTACACCATACATATATATTGGTTCAAAATATTAGTTATCGGCCTACTGGATCCGAAATAATCAGTATCAATCCTGAAAAACACATATCAGTTGATGCCTAATGACAATGTTAAAACGTAAAAAGATGATTTCAAAGAAGTTTCAATGTAAGTTCATGCTCAATCCTTTAACTTTAGTTAACTTTAGCTCTTTATTTGCAGCACTTTAAACTTTAAGTCCAAAAATATTTATTTTTCATAGTTACATCGGTCAAAACGTACAACAGGAAAGACCAAGATGGTAAAAGTAAGTGCATTAAGATCCTATAATGGCTGAAAAAATGTTTAGATAAAGAACATACCATTTTTGGCAACGTTCGACAAGAACAGCAAACGAAAATGTCAGTGTGCCCGTGACAGTTATACAGCTTTTCAAACAACCAATCCACCTATCACCTCCACTCAAACATTATGAGCGTCATTATGTGCTTACAGTCCAAACCCTCCCCAGCCCAGGGCACTTCCTGTTTAATCAGCACTAGAGCTGCTAGTGGACAATCTCCATACGCAAGTACCAAAAATATGAATTATGAAGAATTTATATTATGAATGTTGCATAATATCCTATGTGCAATCATTCGTCAGGCCTCTTGTGACTGAGGTGCCAAAGGCAAAATGATCTGGGCTAATGTCCACAGGCTGAACGCTGTATTTAGGTTCAGAATGGATTGATTCATGAGCATCTGGCTCTGAAAATTAAGGTTTTTGACAAAGAGCGAGAAGGCACAGAAAAAAAGGATAGTTAACGAACTGAATTGACATTTTAGTGTGAAATAAATAAAAAAGGAATGCACTGAAAGAAATGAACCAAGCAATCTAAATATAAAGATAACTCAAGATATAAACTTGAAATTGCGAGGAAACAGTAAGAAATACAAGAAAAAAGTCAGAATTGTGAGATACAAACTTGCATTTGTAAGAAAAAAGTCAGAATTGTGAGTTTTTATCTTGCAATTCTTAGAAAAAAGTCAGAACTGAGATGTAAACTCACAATTGTGAGGAAAAAAGTAAGAATTGCAAGAAAAAAGTCAGGACTGTGAGATAAAAACTTGCAATTGCAAGGTAAAAAGTCAGGATTTTCAAATATCAACTAACGACCCTTTGATTGATAGGCGATCTGACCAATCATAACGCCGAATCCGCCATTTTGTCCGACAAACAAATGAGACAGGAGAGTAGGTTAACTTCAATGGACTTAAACTTACAAAGTGGTGTGTATTGATGTCTTTCCGCATTAGAAATAAAATGCCTTCTGATGTTCATTCATGTTTATTTCATGGTTTAACTAGTAAATATGAAAAGACGATCGGTTTACATGCTGACTGAATGGAGGCGCTACAGCGTTCTGTCACGACACATTAAGGAGCCATAAAACTGTATTTATTGTTTGAATTATATTAAGAAAATGACAAAATTTGAAAGCTGACACTGTTTCATACCAAAAGTAACCTGTTCTGTCTTGTCTGTCAGAGCTTTGTCAGTTTTCTCTTTGCTCCACAATGTATTTTTCACTGTGTGAGAACATGATGTGTAGCATGAGAGCGGCATGGTTTGTCGGATATAGCAAAAGTAACTAAGTTGGGTGGGTCTTTGCAATGGGTCAATTGCGAGAAAAAAGTAGGAATTGTGAGAAAAAAGTCATAATTGTGAGATATACACTCGCAACTGCGAGAAAAAAGTAATTACTGTAAGGTAAATTTGTGAGAAAATGAGATGAGATGTAAACTCACAATTGTGAGAAAAAAGTAAGAATTGTGAGAAAACAGTCAGAACTGATGAAAATGATGAATTGATGAATAATGAAAAAGTCAGAAGTGTGAGAGGAAAAGTTGCAATGGCAAAATGATCTAGGCTAATGTCCACAGGAAATAAACAAAAAGGTAACACACTGAAGGAATGAATCAATCTATCTAAAAGTCAGAACTGCAAGAAAAAAGTCAGAATTGCGAGACACATACTCGTTTTTGTGAGAAAAAAAGTCAGAATTGCAAGACACATACTCGTTTTTGCCAGAAAAAAAAGTCAGAACTGAGATGTAAACTCACAATTGTGAGAAAAAAGTATGAACTGTAAGAAAAAAGGTCAGAATTGCGAGATACAAACTCGCATTTATGAGAAAAAAATTCTTGCAATTCTGAGAAAAAGTCAGAACTGAGATGTAAACTCACAATTTGCAAGAAAAAAGGAAGAATTGCGAGGAAAAAAATGTGAATTGCGATATAAACACAATTGCGAGAAAAAAGTGAAAATTGCGAGATGAAAACTTGCATTTGCGAGAAAAAACTCAGAATTGCGAGTTTTTGCAATTCTGAGAAAAAAGTCAGAACTGAAATGTAAACTCACAATTTGCGAGAAAAAAGCAAGAACTGCGAGAAAAAAATCTGAATTGTGACATAAACTCACAATTGCAAGAAAAAACTGAGAATTGTGAGATACAGACTCGCATTTGTGTGTAAACATTTTTTTTTTGCAATTCTGTGAAAAAGTCAAAACTGAGATGTAAACTCACAATTGCAAGAAAGAAAAATTGCGAGATAAAAACTCACATTTGTGAGAAAAAAGTTAGAATTGCGAGTTTTTATCTTGCACTTCTGAGAAAAAAAGGGAAAACGGTAAAACATTCTGGGCTAATGTCCACAGACTGAACGCTGTATTTAGGTTCAGATTGGATTGATTCATGAGCATCTGGCTCTGACAATTCATGTTTTTGACAAATAGCGAGAGAGCGCAGAAAAAAATATGGAAAGTTAATGGATCGAATTGAAATTTCAGTGCGAAAGAAATAAAGAAAAAGTAATGCACTGAAAGAAATGAACCAATCTATCACAGAGATTAATCTTCAGTGGAAGTATTTCAGGGTCAAGTTTTTAAAAAATACTAATGTGGAGTGAAAGAGACAGAGGGAGAAAGAGAGAGAGGTCCCCGTATTCTCTCATTCCTCCCACTTGCTCACTGGATTTCACATTTACGGTGGTTAAAGGGAGAGCGGACCCCAGCCACACCCCCTGACTATAAATCCAAGGCATAAGGAAACGCTCAGCTGAAATCACACGTGGAACTGAAGGATCTGGAGCTCACAAACTCATTCACACACACACGTCTGGGAGGCGACTTGGCATGCTGTTAGCCCAAATAACTGATGACAGTGGAGAAAAGAGCATTTCTTATGAATGAGTGAGTCAGAAGTGACTCGGGCAAGCATCGCTGGATTGGTTGGAGCCCTAAAGCAGGACTGCTTGTCACTTCGCATGTAGATTCAAGTAGGGTGACTTGTTGCTGGGGTGCATGATTAGAAATAGGGATTGAGCTCACTTGTGTGTTTGTGCAAAGTAGATTTCTGCACAAGGACGAAGAGCAAGATCCAGTGGTCCCGTAAGGTGCTGAGCATGTCTTTTGCGATGGTGCGACCAACCCCAGGTCATTTCTTATGCTCCGAAATCAGCATGCACTCCGAGGATGACGACAATGGTAGCGAGGGTTCTGGATCTGACGACAAGTCCTTCCGAATGGCTGGCCACGGCTACGGCGCCTTTAAATTGGGCGCTCGCAAAAGGTACGGCTGCCGACCGGTAGTGGCTCCCAGTGAACTCCGTCCTCAAATCGGCGAGATACGCCAGCGGAACGCCGCGAACGCCCGAGAACGGGATCGCACCAACAGCGTGAACACGGCGTTCACCGCTTTGAGGACGCTGATACCCACCGAACCAGCTGACAGGAAGCTGTCTAAAATTGAGACACTGCGGTTGGCCTCCAGCTACATCTCGCATCTGGGGAACGTGCTGCTGGTTGGAGAGGAGTGTGGAGATGGCCAGCCTTGTCTCAGGAGCTCGGGAGCCTTGTATCATCATCTTCACAACCTCCCAAAGAGCTCGACACCCAGCCCGGACTCAGAAAACTCACAGCCCAGACAGATCTGCACCTTCTGCCTTAGTAACCAGAGACGGCTGGTGAGTACCTTGATCAACCATAGCTGTCAAAACATGCAACAGGTTGGTTAGAAATCAAATCTGATTAACATTTATAAGAAATTAGGTGTTTAATAATAAGTTAAATAAGAGGTTAGAGGTCAGTGCATTGTTTATGGTTCATGTCATTCAAAACTTTATCTGAGATTTAAAGGAATAGCTCATCCAAAAATAAACATTTTCTTATTTACTCTTCCTGTATGACGATTTTAAAAAGTATTTAATCTAAACAATAAAACAACATTGGACCCCATTGACTTTTATTGTATGGACAAAAAAAACATTTTTCAAAATATCATCTAAAAAAGAAAATGAAAGCCATAGTTTGGAATGACTTGAGGGAGACAAAATGTTCACCATCATGTGAACTATCTCTTTAAAAATGCCATTCATCATAATATTCCAGTGACGTTCCTAGTGTGCATTTGACAGATAAGCAGATATTCATGCATAGCATAATTTCTTGATGTCATCAGATCATAAATACAGATCACTCTGGCATCGAAACTCGGCAAACCTCTTAATATGCTGACTTCAACCACATTAATTAACATCTACAGCATTCTAAACGAAAGTGTTTACATGAGTCTCTGTGATGAAAACAAGCAATTCATTTAGCTCTAGACAAAAATGACACGAACACACTCTGCACAGGCTGCTCTGCGTCTGCTGTGTTTGTGCAGCACGCTAGAAACATCTGGACTATTCCCCTGACAACCTGAATGTCTTCCTGCACAGTTCACGTATGTCCTGAGTTCCACCAAAACCTTCAACGCCCTCATCATCATTACGACGACTAATCCTGAACAGACCCTTTAAACACCGCAGTTTAATGAAAACACTCCAGATTCATCCTTTCATCTAGTATTTCGTATGCTATTACTGAAATAATATGGCTGTATTCGATGGGCCATGGATGGAGGGTTATTTATTTATTAACCCAAATTTCATCGGCTGCAACCAATTAATGCGAGCTGATGAACTCAAACTTGCAATTTGTCAGTGTTTAATAGCAAACTTTTAAAAGACTTTGTTTTATCAGCTGAAAGCACTTATTTTTCTGTTATGAGTTACATTTAAGATTAATTTCTCTCTTGTTATAGATCAGCCTTTCTCAAAAAATATTTTTTGTCATATGTACACCTAACGTCGCAAAGGTATAAAGCTCAAGCACCCCTTTATAAACGCTAAATCAAAAAAAAAAAATAAATAAATAAATAACATACTGTATAGGTATCATAAAAAAATAGAAAAGAAGAAACCATAAATTACACCATTAGTTACACCATTAATTACACAAAAATCATGAGATTTATTTGCTTTGCTTCTTTTTTTAACATTCTGAAAGCGCTAATTATTTTTAAACACATGATTCTATTTTTAAATCCTAAATAGGCAAGTAAATTGAATTAAATGTTTAAATGTTTAAGGTAATATAAATTATTTTTTACAGAGAGCTATCATAACCTCTAAAAGTTTTCATTTCTGTACTGATCTGGACAGATGAACCGACTTTATGCTACTTAATCAAATAGAAGAAGTGCTAGCATGAACTAAAACATTCCATACTAAGTGCCAGTGTAATGCAAAACACCTAGAAGTGCCTACTGATTAATATGTACCAGGTGGATCTGTAGCTGTGACTAAAGATGACGTTATGGTAAGACTCCCTAAATGACATCTATCTTTGAGATGGTCCTGATTACAGTTCAGACGCCTGAATAAATCTGACCTGTTGGTAATGACGGTCAGAGTTCAACTGCTCATCAGTGTCCTAATGTGTTTAAAAATCTAATGAGATAATTGTTTTTATGTGTCTGCAAAACGAATGGATGTACAAGATGTATAAAGACCCTTTAACCCACAAGCTACTCATTCTCTGATCGCTTTGTTTTCTTTTCTTTCAGAACAAAGACAGAGAAAGAAAAACGGCGTTAAGAAGTTAATGATGAGGAGAAAAGAGAGTAAAAGAGCGTTCCCATCACATCCGTCTTAAAGAAGAGCGCCGGAGCGTACTGAACATTTAGTGTAAATTTGCTGTAAATAAGCAGTGCAAGTTACAACGGCATAAACTTCCTGGTGGACGGCATCATAACGAACAACTACACTGCCTTTCTGCATTTTCATATTTAGAAGCCAAAAACTGTGTGAATTTCATCATAACCTCTTTTTTGTTTTATATAGAGGTGATATACTTTAATACAAAAAGAGATAGGGATGAAGACATTTGACTAACATCAGTGAAAGAAAAAAAGTAAAAGGTCCTTTTGGGTTTGATGCATGATGCATATATTTTATATGCACAACACTGAACTTCAGTCACATGTCAAAAAAATAGGCTTTTCTGCTATCAGAACATGTTTCTACAGTACGAGCGAACATTAATGTCAAGGAGTTGTTTTTTAAACTGTTATATTGTTATTTTTATTTATTTATGCCAATTAAACATTTAAAAACATTGTTTAAACCAAATTATATATATGTCAGGGTCGAAAAATCTTGAGTTTTAGATCTTAAATGAAATCTGACAGATTGTGAGAGGTTTGTAAGAGTAACAGAGAGAGAGATTGAAAGACGAGAGGGAAGGGAGTCAGTAGTAAGTCTGGTTCTGTAAGTTCAGTCTAGATGAGATCTGCAGGTAGACTGCTGTTGGCAGACAGTGTCCTCTACTTTACCTCTGACCACAAGTGCTCACGCACATTCGAACATACACACAGGCAGTCTGAGACTTGCGTATTAGCACCCCTCCTTTCCAAAAGTCTAATGTAAACGCTTGTCATAGGTCATCAGCATCACCCAACCTAGGATAGTGCCCTATAGTGTCTTCCGAGTACAATTAATAAATTACAAACATGTTATAACTATTTTTCTACCTTTGGAGCTATGGTGTGCCAACTTTTTATTCCTTGTTCCATTATGACTTTTTGTTAAATTTTTACTTTTTTAAATCAATAACGTAAGTACTTAAAGGGATTAATTACTCACCCTCATGTCGTTCCAAACACGTAAGACTTTCATTCATCTTTGGAACACAAATTAAGATATTTTTAATTATCTCAGCTTTCTGACCCTGCATAGACAGCAACGCATCTGATACGTTCAAGACCCAGAAAGGTAGTAAGGACACTCCATGTGGCTCAACCTCAATTTTATAAAGCTACGAGAACACTTTTTGCACTCAAAGAAAACAAAAATACTGACTTGAACCACTGCTATTTTAACCACTGACTATTTTAACAATGTCCTTACTACCTTTCTGGGCCTTCAACATAGTAGTTGTGTTGCGATCTACTGAGGGTCAGAAAGCTCTGAGAGCTTTAAGAGTTTTCATCAAAACATCTTAAAGGAGAAGTCCACTTCCAGAACAACAATTTACAAATAATTTACTCCCCGCTTGTCATCCAAGATGTTCATGTCTTTCTGTCTTCGTAAAGGAATTATGGTTTTTGAGGGAAGCATTTCAGGATTTTTTTGCATATAATGGGCTTCATTTGTTCCCCCGATTTTGAACTTCCAAAATGCAGTTTAAATGCAGCTTCAAGGGGGTCTAAACAATCCCAGCCGAGGAAGAAGGGTCTTATCTAGTGAAACGATCGGTCATTGTTTTCAAAAAATAATTTTTTAATACTTTTTAAGCACAAAAGCTTGTGTAGCACAGGCTCTGGGATGCACGTCCATGGGTCGTTCTTGCACGATTCGTTCATTTTGAACAAATCTTTAATGTGACTCAGGAAGAAAGGGTAATCTCAGGGAGTGATTCATTCAGTCGCGCATGCGCAACATCCAGGTTCCGTACTGGAATTAGTTCACCTGTTTCGAGTCTTCGGGTTTTTCGACTCGTTCGTTCATCTAATGGGGCCGTCACGTGATGCTGATTTTGCTAAAATGAACAAAATGACTCGAAAAAAGATTTGTTCATTTTGCTGAACGAGTCGGTAAAATGATCCAAACTTCCCATCACTACTACGAATCACGTCTTCGAATCACCACAAGTACATTGTCTGTGTACTCTGGCTCAAAAAGGTAGAGTATGTTGAAAAACTTCATGTTATTTTCTCCTACAACTTCAGAATCGCCCGACATCGTTGTTTTTTGTTTGTAAACAAAAGTTTACTTTTTTAACAAACTTAACAAAAGTAAGTTTGACTTACTTACTTTCTTAGTCTTTGCGCGTTCGCTTTGTAAACACCGGGTCTGTACTTCCTCCTACGTTCCGCATGACCTTTCGACATGATTCAATAGTAAGTGAACGCACATCCCAGAGCATGTGCTACACGAGCTTTTGTGCTTAAAATTTTTATTTTTCGAAAAAATGGCCGATCGTTTTGCTAGATAAGATCCTTCTTCCTCAGCTGGGATCATTTAGAGCCCTTTGAAGCTGCATTTAAACTACGTTTTGGAAGTTCAAAATCGGGGCACCAATGAAGTCCATTATATGGAGAAAAATCCTGAAAAGCTTTCCTCAAAAACCATAATTTCTTCACGACTGAAGACAGAACGACATAAACATCTTGGATGACAAGGGGGTGGGTAAATTATTTGTTAATTGCTGTTCTGGAAGTGGACTTCTCCTTTAACTTGTGTTCCGAAGATGAACAAAGGTCTTACGTATTTGGAACAACATAAGGATGAGTAATTAACAACAGAACTTTCATTTTTTGGGTGAACTATCCCTTTAACTGTCAGGCTACTGGACCTGCTCTATTTATTATTATTTATTAAATGCAGGAAACCAAAGCAACCAGCGATTGATTCTTTTCACGGGCTCACACCTGGCACTGACCATGCAGACTTAAATCTATAAACACAGGCCTTTATCTATTGGGTTTAAATTCATTTTCTAATTCAGTCTATTTACTGTTAAATTACAGTTTTAACAGTATTAGCTGTGTAACACCATTTGAAAACACAAGAAATGCTGTGAAGCCTGTAATGCACCTGCTAATTTGAACAGCCACACACTAAAATTGACAAAACTGAAAAAACAAATGAAGCACTAAAATCAACTGTGATTGCTGCCCTCACAACTATCCTCCTAGCAATCTATCAAATCTTACTGACCCCAAACTTTTAGTGTATATTCTATATATATGGTAAGAAAATTATTCTTACAAGGAGCACAAAACATTGTGTATTGTTATCTAAACCCAAGTAAGTAACCTTGGTAATCTAAACTGTGTCTGTAATGCTGAGTGTCACTATCCCAGGACCGCCAGCATTGTTCTCGGTCTCGTCTCAGTAAACTCTTTGTAAAGTCTCCCACACTCAGTGGATCCCTCTGTTCAGCTCAGCCATATTTCGCTCAATATAGAGTCTGTGAACTGTAACCGGTCTAGTGCTCTCAGATCATTTAACTCACTCCTTCCCTCTCCATCTGCTTCTGTAATCCAACATCAACAGCGCTTCATCATCCCCTGTGGCTGGAGACGGCACTGTAGAGACTAGTTGCCACAGCAACAGAACTGGTCCACCAATACCACTTTCTGCATGGAAACGGGTCCAATATTCATACAGTTTAAGGTTAAGAGTTCAAAAACTGAATGGCAAAAAACTGGAGACACTGTCTGGGACACAAGATTTCAAAATCAGTTTAGAAAGAAAAAAAAAGAAATAAAAATTCTGTCATTAATTATTCACCCTCAAGTCGTTCCAAACCCATAAGACCTTTGTACATCTTTGGAACACAAATTAAGATATTTTCGATTAAATCCGAGAGCTTTCTGGCCCTGCATAGACAGCAATGCAACTGACACATTCAAAGCCCAGAAAGGTAGTAAGGTTTGATTATAAGACAATGCACAAAACAATAAAATTTATACCCTGAATGAAATGTGAGCTGCTTTGGATAAAAGTGTCTGAATAAAAGCACCACACACTGACCTGTATACTGGATGCTGTTGAGTGTTTTGTCAAAGAAAGACCCTAAAATGATCTGAATGGTTTCATACAAAGAACAATGCAAAGCCTTGAAAAATTCTCCAAGTGGAATAATACGTGCCCTAAATATGCTAACCAGCAGCACCTGCATACTAAAGAGGAAAAGGGTATGAATATCTCATGTCATTCCTGCTTAGATTCAGAGTGTTTCATATGGTCTAAATTTAAGGTGACCAGATTTCTGAAATGAAAACTGAGGACATTTCCTAGTTCAGTGTTCAAAATATCATTAAAATCTCACTTGTGATTATCTACAAATTAAATATGGGACAATAGGATACGCGAGTATATATATATATATATATATATATATATATATTTTTTTTTTTTTTTTTTAATTGTTTCCATATATTAATAGCATAATTAATAATTACAATTATGTTTGAGGATCATCTTTACCCTAGTTTATTAATAGGCCTTACATTACAATTCACTAAAAATCACACTGTGAAAAGGTAACTATTCCAAATAGTAAACAAATGACGACATTATAAAATAAAAACATAATATTTCAAGTACGCTTTTGAAAGGCTCAATTTGACCACAGAACATGTTTTGTCTGTGGGTGTAATTGTTTAGTTTAATATTATATATATATTAATATATAATATTATATATTCATATCGGAGTTGTGCCGGGGGAAGTTTCAGAAATGTTTAATCCACCTTATTCTTCAACGCGAAAGTAAGCCTATGGACGAGACTTCCGGTTCATCAAGAAGAATAACAACTTGCAGTAAACGGTAAAACTGTTTGCACTACGAACTAGTGTGTTCATAATTAAGATAACACATTAAAATATTATGGTAAGACACATCAATTAACAATATCCAGTAGCAAAACAAGATGTTTTGTACAGCTAAAAATAATACCAGGGCGCAGATGAGACCGGAAGCCAGCCGCGTTAGTGGAGACCGAAAGCCAGACGTTACTGTGTGCAAACAATCGATCTACCTTATCATGCCTTGTTATAAAACAGATTGTTTTGACGTGTATAGTTAATATGTGACTACCTTGAATCCATTAATGGTGTCTCTTTTGATAACTGATGATAATAGCGCTTTGCTCTCGTCTAAATTATTCATGGCTACAGTAACTAGTAATCAGTACTAAACGTAATCACAACTAGTAATCAGTATAGTTTGCAGCACCCTCTGTTTGTGTGAGTAATCGTTGTTTTGAACGTGCTGTAAAACGGGGACATTCCCAAAGACAGCTCCAGTCGGAGACAAGACACCAAAATCTGGGACTGATCGCAGAAAACGGGCACCACTGGTCACCCATTAAAAATGAAATGCCAGTTAGATTAAAAGGATCATGTGACAATTCTGTCAATAAAAATTCTTTGTCTTTTGGTATTTAAGTTATTGTATTCCAAACAGATTTGAAGTATATAAAGATGTTTTTGTCTTCCATTCTGCTGTCTTTTTCATATTAGATCTGTTTTGCTTTCTGCCAGAGTGTTTATGTATCAGTCCATATCTCGGGCTTCTGGTAAAGCTTTCACAGATCCAGCAGGGAGTCTTGTGAATACCACAGGACGGGAAGCAGTAAAGCAACGATGGAATGACAGGTGTCCAAAGAGCCTGGCTGGCCCGTTCCAGCGCTCTCTAAGTCTCGTCTCTGCAACACACACACATACACACACACACCTGTGGGAGAGAGAAAACTCCTTTTCTGTGACTTGAGTTCCTGCCAGCTCCCTCTGTCAACATTTCTACAGTCAGAAAACACGATCCTGTCCACTTATACCTGCTTTTAGCTAATTGTTTCCTGCTGGAGAGCCTAATATTGAGCTGCTATTGTTGAAATAGGCCTGCTAATTTGCCCTCTCCTAATGCTGGGTTATACAGAAAACAGTAGAGCATGACTAATGTAGTAAGATTTCGTCAGGCTTTCTTTATTTAAAAGCGTTCTCAAGTAATACCAATATAACTGCTTCCATGTTTGAGAAATTTACACACATATACAAAATATACACTGGCGCCAAAGTTTGACAATTGCGAACACACAAAAAAGAAAACATTACAAGCAAATCTGGTTTAAGGGAATTTGAGTTTGCACCACAGTTTTGACCTCTGACCCTTGATATCACAGTGAGGAAGAGGATGAGGACAGTGATGGTGAAGGTCAATGAGGACAGAGGGAGTTAGACTTTGCAGCTGCTTCTCTCTCCTCATTTGACTGGCCTTAGGAGAATAAGTTCTTCTTGGTTTTACAGCACTCTTAATCCATACACACACTTTTATGCCCAAACATGTGTTCTCAAGACCCCAGGCTTTGATGCATCCTAAGGCCCCTCTCTCCGTCTACACCTCCCTCCTTCCTCTGATTCCTTCTTTCTCTCTCCATCCCATCCAAATCCTCAAGTAAGAATGTGAGTTAACAAGTTTTGATTGTAAAAGAAGCCTTGAGATCCTAAGGGCCAATCTGTCAGCTCCCTGTGGCTCACCACAGAACCATTGGCTTCACAGCAGACCCAAAAAAAGAAAAAGGAGTGAGAGAGAGAACGATAGAAAGACAGAAAGAGAAAAGGTGGTATAACCCAGTCCCAGTAGCTCAAAATCAAGGCTTGGTGTATTTTGTCCCGTTCAATTGGGCCTAGAGTTTAATACTGGAAAAATCTTCCTTTGCTGTCAATCAAATGCTTTAATAAAAACAAAGTATAACATTGCGGTCTTGCTCACTCTCTCTCTACCCCTGGGAGAGTGGAAATGCGAGGGGTGCCTGCGGAACTGTGAAAATCCCTCCTTTTATTGCCATCAGCCTGCAATGGAAAATTGGGTTTGCGGAGGGGCCCATCTGTTGGACATTAAGCAGCCACCTGGAGCTTTAGCCAATCATGAAATTAAACATGAGTATTAAAGAAAAATGAAAAATCTCCACTCCCAGACATGCGGGTCGGCCAGTCTTTGCCGCATTTAATCAAATTTCCGACAAGAAGCGAAGGCTTAGTTCACAAGGTTGTCACCCACCACCCCACCAGTAAAACCACTCCTGTTTTTACAGGTTTCAAAAAATAAATAAAAGCTGCTGTATCTGAATATTAGCGTAAACTGTCTTTAGAAAGAGTACATTAAACAAAAATAATTTTCTTGCTGAGCAATTCTGTTTTAGTAAGATTACCTAAACATCCTTAACAAAAACATTTACTTAAAAAGCAAAATGAAAAGGATTTTTTTTTACTTCGCTGGAATATTTTAGATGCTTAAAACAACAAAAAAGGCTTAAAGTAACTTCTCTTAAATTCCATTTGAATTACGCTATGATATTTTCTCTGAGAAGTCAGTATGTTACATAATTTCAGATCTCAAAATAATTGATCCCATTTTCAATGATGTTTTTAAAAAATAATAGAAAACAACAGTTAGGATTAATTGTAGATGCAGTATCTGCAGAGAGGCTTTCTTTATGGACTGCCTTCACAGACATAAAATTTAGTCCTTGGCTTAGATGCATTCTCACTGTAGAAACACCATTAATAACATTTAAGTATGTAACTTAGCATAAACTTTTGAAAAACAATTCCTAAGACAGGTTTTTCTCCAAATGTATATCAACGTGATACACTAAATAAAAGCAGAAGCAAAGCTGCGAGCCTGATTCCTGACAGTCTTCATCATTTTTCAAAAATTATTAAATGTAGTATATTTAGTTGTATAACAGCTACTTTGACTTCAGTGAGTTGGAATTTTGTACAGTAAGATTAATTGGGTGTTTCTTCTACTTTTGGCCCTGTGGAATTGTCTACAAAATAAATTCCCTTTCACGCTCACACTAGATTATTTAAATTTTGTACTAACATTGCGCATGCATCACAGGAGAATTCTGTACTTTTGTATTTTTTATCTGCTCAAGTAAATGTCATGTAGTGGGTTTTTTTCACATTCTGTTGTGGAAATTACATTTTAACCATTTTTGGAATTACATGCAGGACTGCCTTGTCTTGTCTCTTTTTATGTATCTTGAGTACACTACCAGTAGCCAGTAAAAGCAACATTTTAAATGTTTTTTAAAGAACTCTCTTCTGCTCACCAAGCCTGCATTTATTTGGTCTAAAGTACAGCAAAAACAGTAAAATTTTAAAATAGTTTTACTAATTAAAATAACTGTTTTCTATTTGAATATATTTAAAATGTAATTTATTCCTGTGATTTTAAAGCTGAATTTTTTGCATCATTACTCCAGTCACATGATCCTTCAGAAATCATTCTAATATTCTGATTTGCTGCTCAAACATTTCTTCTTATATTATTATGTTGAAAACAGTAGAATTTGTTCAGTTTCTTTGATGAACAGAAAGTTCAGAAAAACATAATTTATCTGAAACAGGAATGTTTTATAACACTATAAATGTCTTTATCATCACGTTTGATTAATTTAAAGCATCCTTGCTAAATAACAATATTAATTTCTATAAATTCTTTCCCCCAAAAATAAATAAATTAGACTAACTCAAAGATTTTGAATGTATAATGTTACAAAAGCTTTTTATTTCAGATAAATACTGTTTTTTTGGATCTTTCTGTTCATCAAAGAATCCTGAAAAAAATGTACTCAACTGTTATATTGATCATATTGATAATAATAAAAAATGTTACATGAACAGCAAATCAGCATATTATAATGATTATTGAAGGACCATGTGATACTGAAGAAAAAACTTTCCATGTCGGCACCAATAGCCTTGTGGTTAGTACACCGACATATAGCACAACAGTGCTCGTGGCAACCCGAGTTCGAATCCTGTCTCGAGATTCTTTGCCAATCCTGCTCCCCTCTCTCCACCCAGTACTTTCCTGTCATCTTTCTACTGAACTGTCCATTAAAGGCACAAAAAATATTACAAAAATAAATAAATAAACTTCTATAGGAGTTACAAGCAACTTTCATGCAACAAAAATAAATAGTTGTTGTAATTTAAGTCAACACCTGGAACATAAAAGTGCCTGAAGGTGAAGAAACACCCAATTCCAGAGCACAATGGAACTCAACAGTGAAGAATAATGTCAGAAAAATATCCCTGAAGCTGCCCAGATGTTGGGCATGAAAATGAACCAGACATAAAGATACCGATCAGATCCTTCAATGAGCTACTAAAGTTTTGAATAAGGATTCTTGGAGTTATTTCTGGGAGTTACATTCCCTCAACCCACAAGACCCCCTATACCCCCTACACACACTCATTTTATCCATCATTTAATATCTGGAAATCGCTGATTTTACTCCGACAGGCTCTGATTAGCACGTGTGAAGGCTCTCTGAGAGGTGCTGGAATCGGATGAAATTAGTCTCTCTCCTCTCTTCCTTCTCCTCTTTCTCCCTCTGCATCTCCTTCCCATTCCTTGTTCCGCCTGGAAAAGCCATTGCAGAATAAAACCCCACTTCCTCCCACAGAGGCTGCAGCCAGACATGAAGCGGTCACACATGTTCCCCCTCACTCCACATAGACGGAAACAGCTCTCCATGGTGAACATACACATATATTTGTTCACACGGCTGATCTGGTGTGTGGTTCGGCGTTGGGTCTGAGGACAAATTGCATCGGGGGCCGCAGGGGGTTCTGGACCCAGGGCCGGAAGATTTCAGGGGTTTGAAAGGAACCAGACTCACTGGCAGATGGTCAGCTATCCAGCAGTGATCATGGGTCATTATTACAAACTCATGATTTGGTTTTGTCTGTAACAAAGCGAAGATGTAATCGAGACTCTATTGGATGACCAATAAACCCATCAGCTCTGTCAGCATTAGGTCTTGCTCATAGCATTTCATGTTTCAACAGTGGGTCATTATTCTTGCTGGTCTTTCAAAAACCTGGCAGAAAAAAAAATCTCTTTGATGTAGTATCTATAGTATATTTATCCGTCCAAAGTGGTCACTATGATCTCGTAAACAGAGCCAACTGGCTGATCTCTAGATATGTATAAATTTAGAACATGAAACATTCGACATGCAGTTACCAGTTTTCCAATGAAACGCTGAATCAAACAGACTCATGAGTCGTCCAATAAAACCTGAGGGAATGTACACACATTCCGTATTTACATGAAATATAATATAATGCAAATAACATGAACAGATCCCCTTTCTTCGAACAGAGGGTTTGCACTTACGTCACGATTTGGTCAGTTACCTGGATGCACAGCCATATTGGAGATACTCGGATGTAAACAACAGCATGGACTACATAATTAATTTACTATTGAATATGTTGTTCTGCTAATTTATGCTTTCTAAAACACAAAAAATGTATGGAAGCTGCTAAACCATATAGAGAAGGACTTAGTAAGCAGGAAAGGGCACGATATTTTGACAAACTTAAGTTAATAGGTGGTAAAGATATGTATAAACAGTATTACTTAAGATACTAGCCTAATATTTCACATACTTGATCGGAAATGATAAGAACAGACACGAATGTTGTCAAGATTCTTGCCCTGGATATCCTGATTTAGTCTGGCCAATCACAAACACCTTTTGATCCTCAGACAGTGGTTTCCCCTGTTGAAAAAAACAGCATATGCTGGTAGGTATGTTTTGATGCTGGAATGCTGGTTAGGTAGGTTTTGATTTTGCTGGTTTATGCTGGTCCTTTTATTAAAGGACCAGCTTAAACCAGCTAAGGACCAGCATAAACCAGCAAAGGACCATCTTAAACCAGCATCAAAACATACCTACCAGCATATGCTGGTTTTTTCACCAGGGTCTTGCACTCTTTTCCTTGATTTGTTATAACTTTTGGCTGTCTATAGTGCTCCAAATGTTTTTCCCGGTACAACCGGTTAGAACAGCTCAAAACATGACAATAATTGACCATTTTCAGCAGCAATAATCAGTAAAATATGTGAGTTTTGTTCGGTTAAGTGGCATTGTTTACATTCATTGCCGCCAATATGTCCGATTGATGATGCGTCGTAAAAACAGCGGCACAACTGAATAAATCCAGTAGAGTAAAAAGTAGAGTAACTTACCTTTTAGAGACAACATTTCCACAGTTTTGTCTATTTCTTGCTCGGCCGATAAAAAATACCCAAAAGAAACAACATCAGAAGCAACACTTGCTAGTGTTTCTGAATGAATTCGTGTTTGAACGAATCGTTTTCGAATGATTCAATTCAGTCATAGTAGACGCTGATGGTGTAGTGACGTGTTGAAGATAAAGATTCAAAACCTACTGGTGCAGATTTGGCCAAGATAGTTACAAAATAAGGTGACTAATACACTGAGAATGAATTTATCAAATAACTGCTGAAAATGTACACAAATATCTATTTGAATCTTTTATGGTTATTGAGGCGTCATGAAAATCGCGGAAGGTAACGTTAGCCTAAAAACTAAAAAGCTTCGAGCTCTGCGAATACGTGGAATCTATAATAGGTTAATTAACGTAGAAAAAATATTTTTTTGTTTTAAAGGGAGAAGTTAGTTTAATAAAGACTGCGTTCTAGAGAGGTTAAGAAAAAATAACGAAAAAAGAGACTAAACAAGCAGACAACCACAACCAAGAGGGAAAAATCGACTTGAGTGAATTTGGTTAAATGGAAAAACAGTGAGTTGTGTCTCAGAGGGATTTAAATATAGCTTTCCACAATTTTCCAATCTTGTGTATCAAGCCGAAGTATAAAACGCAAACTCAAATTGACTTATTTTATATGTGGTTTAAATATATTCAACATTAAACCGCACAGACAGCATTCAGGTCTGTGTATCCAGCATGGCCTGAGACCAGCTGGATGTGCTGATGGTGCTTAGTGAAGCACTTGGTTTTACAGGGCTCAAGTCTCAGGACAGAACCACCATAAATGAGGAATCTAAAGAATGCAGAGCAACGTGGTTGGTGTTCCTGAACAGGGTTGACAACTTTGACCCATAAAAAAAAACCTGTCTTGTTTAAAGGCTATTTTTGGTCTAATAAGACCCCTTACTTGTGATCCGTACATATAAAATAACTGTGCAGACAAATATATAAACACAAGACACTAGAGCTGCACTGTGTTGTCCCAAAGGCTTCATCCAAGTGATAGATCTTTCTAGAGATGTTAAATATCTCTAGATTTAATGTACACAAGATGCATAACGGTTCAACATCTTTTTTCGTGAGAAGCATAGTATTGGAAGATAGAATCTGAGACTGTGAAGGTTGAAACAATTATCTTAACGTCAAAAAGTGATAGATTTACATCAGTTTACAGTCTGCTGATGTCCATTGTTTGTGTTATGTTGACAGGCTTTGATGTGTCAGATTAGCTGCCCCTCGTCACCTTCCACACATGGGAACTATTGCCGTAAAGCCGAACGAGATGACAACATACAGTATGGCTCCTAAAACTGGGTGATTGCCTTTGAGGACTAGATCTGTTCAACGTTGTTACAAGGTGCTTTAAAGGGTTCAATACGAGTTAAACTTAGCTGACAGCATTTGTGGCATAATGTGGTATAAATACCATAAACATGATTTTGACTTGTTCCTCTTTCACATTAAAAGAGAAGAAGAAACTACAATCGAGGTTGCAGTGAGGCACCTGCAATAAAAGTAGAAAGGGCCAATTTTTTAAAGATTTAAAAGCATAACCTGAATGTCGGGTGGGTTTTGACCCACATAAAGAGAGGGGCAAATTGAATCAGAATTGTGCCACAAAGTGCAGTTGACTGAGCTTAACTAGATTTTTTTCCAGATAAAAGGAGGGACAAGTTGAAGCAACACAATTGAGTTTAACTTGATTTAGACCACTTTAATGCTTTTCATAACAGCCTGGTAGGAAGTTTTGTTTCATATGATCTATGTCTCTCATTCAACACGATTAGTTGTAATTTGATGGTCTTTTGCAGACGAATGTGTCTTCAATAACCCCCAATATTGCCGTGCGGAGATCGATAGGCCTGCTGGACCAGCCGCGCAGCTGTGAGTGGAGTTGTTATTTCACAATTGCTTTGAGTGAGAATCTCTTGTAAATCTCCTTAGACATGCTGACATCTCTGTCACGATTACGAGTCTGAAAAAGACTCTCCAAGGTCTGGTAGAGTTGATGAAGCCTGCCATAGTCGAGAGGCTGCATGATTTATGACCCCGACAGGACATCACCGAGCCAATGGTACCTGAAGCTGCTTTCATACAGTCAGTTGGACACTGATTGTGAAATCCCACCAAAATCAACACCGTAGGACAAATAAGCACCCGGGGGAACTAGATCTATATGATAAATGGAGAAGAGAGCGGGATCTGTCTGATAAACGGATAGGAAAGGTGGATCTGGCCGACGTATTAGACACACTCATCACCATCGCGTCTATAGAGCTGCGAGCTGTCTTGTCATAGCTGATAAATACCCTCTATTTGTCTGTCTAAAGCTACATGCTGAGAGATTTAATCATTTAGCTGCGTTAAATCAATGATAGACTCGCAGCAAGCCGTTCTGTGCGAGCTGGGACTAAATTTAGCAGAAAAAGCACCGTTGCTAACCTCTGACCTGAAAAAAGCCATTTAAATCTTTTAAAATGCTGTCAGTGGGACACAAATCAGTTCAGTGGAATGAATGGAACATTAGCGCCATTAACTGCATATGGAGAATGTTTAAAAGCATTAAACAAGGTGTTCTGCGTAGTAAATATTGGTACTTAGGGAGAACAGTGGTAAAGTAGGACACTTTTGGAAGTGTAACTTTTCCTTGCTTTTTTAATTAGGATTTAACTACCACTTTATCTGACATGACACTGTAATGGAAATCTTTGAATATCTCTTAAAGGGATAGTAATGAAAATGAAAATTCTGTCATTAATTACTCACCCTCATGTCATTCCAAATCTGTAAGACCATTGTTCATCTTCAGAACACAAAATTAAGATATTTTTGTTGAAATACGAGAGCTTTCTGACCCTGCAACGCACAGACACCTTCAAGACCCAGAAAGGTAGTAAGGACATGGTTAAAACAGTCCATGTGACATCAGTGGTTCAACCTACTGACACGAAGAGAAGAAATTATTGAATAAAGTCGTTATTTTTGCTTTCTTTGCGTACAAATAGGATTAAATTATGGTTGGACCACTGATGTCACATGGACTATTTTAACAATGTCTTTACTACCTTTCTGGGCTTTGAACATGGTCAGAAAGCTCTTGGATTTCATATAAAATATGTTAATTTGTTTTCAGAAGATGAACAAAGGTTGTACAGGTTTGCAGTGACATAAGGCTGATTAATTAATGACAGAATTTTAATGTTTTAGTGAAAGCAGAAATTATACAGAATACTAAATATTGGGGGGAAGAAGTAATTGGACAGACATATCATCATTACTATTAATATTACATTATTATTATTATTATTACAATCACTATTGAAGTTTATTATAAAATTATGAAGTATCATTATTAATAATATTAATAATAAAATATTTAATAATAAAAAATTTTTTATTTATTTCTATTTTTTGCATAATGTGTCTTAAGTTAAGGCGCCTGTTTCATAATCATTTATATATATTTTCAATAATAGTCACGTCCCACAAGATCATAAAACTGATTAATAATGATTTATCTATGAAAGTCCAACAAACAAACCAACAAGAACATATTAGTTTGAATAGACATTAAAATCACACTGTCAAAATAAAAAAAAATAATAATAAAAAAACAAGTAGACATTCAGCAAAACAAGCAACTCTCTACAGAGGATCCACCACGTGAGTTTCCATCCTCTCTCTGCTGTTGTCTCTGTCCAAAAGTTCACTGTTCGCTCTTTCTGGACTATCTAAATCCAGCTGTGCTGTTGGGTTGTTGGATGCTCGTACTCTCTTGGTTGGACATATTTTCCTCAGCTGGTTCTGATAGCTCATTGTGTCCTTTTGAATCTTCTGGTCCACATTAGGGGCATCCAGACTGTTGTTCTGTTCCATGGGATGTTCAACAGATGTTTCTGTGCATCCTGGGATCCGATCGGCCAATTCCCTGCTGTCGTCCTGTGTCTCCTGGTTAGCAGCATAGTTTAGTTTTGCTTTGATTCCTGCATAAAACATCAGAGTGTCTCATTAGCAATGTTTATCTGGTTATTTCTCAGTGAAACGGTTTTATAGTGAACTAACCTGAGATTTGTGTCTGAGATGTTCCTCGACCACCACCATGTTCCTCACTGTCAGCGTCTAGATCTAGTCTATCAGGGGTGTCCACAAACTCTGGGCTGTCTAAATGCCTTGCTGTTTTGCGGCTCTCCTGCTGGTGTTTCTCAGTATCATGTGGTTCACCAATCTGGTCTTTAAGGTTCATTCTACTGGCAAAACTCTGAGCTATGCGATCCATCTCCTTTAAAACGTCCAGATTTTGTCTGCCTGTGTCTGTGACCACAGAGTTGTGTTTTTCTAACATCTTCTGGGTCCTTGGAGGTCGGTATCTCCCATTCTCCTCTAGTCTGTCCATTTCCTGACTACTGATGTCCTCCATCACTGCACAGAATTGTAAGATGATGAATATGTTCAGAAAAAAAAATACAGAAAAAGATATTAAATTCATTTAGTGAGTCAAAACATGACTTATTTACAGACCTTGTGAAATTACACTAAGAGTTTATCACTTTTTATCACTTTTAGTCTGTTTATTAGCTTTAAGATCATAAATACTCATAACAGTGAACAGAATTCTCTTCAGCAGCCATTACTCCAGTGTTCAGTGTCACATGATTCTTAACAAATTATTCTAACATGCTTATTATTATGTTAAAAACAGCATTTATTTACCGCAGAAATCATTTGTAACATTATAAATGAATTACCTGTTACTTTGGGCCAATTTTATGCATACTTGCTGAATAAAAGTATTATTTTTAAATAAAAAATAAAATAAAATGATGGCTCAACTGCTCTACACAGATTTTTATCCAATCAGATCTCTCTAGAATGAGAAGGCCCCACCCCTTATAAAACTGCAACCATTATGGTTCATGGCTTTTGTGTAACTAAAGCCCAAATTTGTTATGCATTTACATCATATCTGTCAGATTGTAACAGATATACAAATCTTACATACCTGTTGCTTTATCAGTATGTTTGTTTGAAGCCTCAGTCACATCTGTGTCCATGTCAGTCCTGTCCATACTCATACTCTCTAAATAACACACAATATCACATCAGTAGATATGTTTACAAACAGTAGCAGGGTGAGGAACAGATGAAAATAGATGAAATAGTTCCCATAAATCTCCTGTAATGCTTTATGGGTGTCTGTGACCGGAGTGTCAGTGATGAAGCATAAAAGATAAAAGTTTTTGAATGTGAACACTTTTTTATTTCAGCAATCACATTCAATTCAGCAGCATACCTGCGAGTGTTGTTCTCAGCTGTATCCTCTTGTCACTGTCACCTTCTGAAGCAAATAGTATATTGAATTAGTTTAATGTCTGCAGACAAAATATGATTATATTTTACAGACTGGAGTGCAGGGTCAGACATTAACAAGGGCTTGTGGCAAAAATGCTACCAAAATTAACAAAAATGCCCCATAAATTCAAGACAAAAGGGCAGAAAAATGCATCTGCATAATTAAACAATGCATTACGGCTGTCACAATTAAAATGAAATGTGAAAATGCATAAAGTGTCAGCACTGTATCAAATTGCTTGTTTTTTGTAATCAAACGCGTTTCTGTTGAATTTAGGAATGCATTGGCCAATCAGAGGTACTTAGATTAGTCAGCGCTGAAAACGGCAGAGCTGGTGATGAGTGTGCATGCTTGTGAATTCCCTCATCGTAAATAACACAGTGCAGATACGATGTAAATGAAAGATTAATTTCGTAGCTTCAGTCATTATAATGGGAGTTTTATAACTTGCACTAGACTAGACTAACATCATGAACCAATATGTTTGTCTGTGAAGCCAGAAATGTGACGTGCCCAAATCGCAGGCACAAAACAAAAACGTTTTTATATTGTTTTTTATATCGATATTAATAATCATTATTATAGTATAAAGAGAAATCATCTACAACGATGATTTTTGTCAGCCCTATGAGCTTCTGTTTTTTGCTTGTATGATTTATAAACAATTTTAAACAGTCTATTGTTATTAACAGCAGTTTAAAAAATTGGTAATTGGGTGAATTTAAGTATTTGACATTAAAGACAACATAGTAAGGTGACAATAATAAGGCGATTATAAAAATTGCCCTCACAAATGTAAAAAATGCCACTGGAAATCAATTCCGGGGTCAAATATTGCTCCTTAATGGATAAGTTCATTTCTGACCGTGCTGGAGTGTTTGACAAATAACAGCAAGGCAAAAATCATCTAACAAAAGGCAAAAATCATCTAACAAAAGGCAAAAATCATCCAACAGGCTCATATTCATGTATGCGCAATGAATATAATACAGGTCAGTACCTCTGCTGTCTTCAGCTGATGCTTTTTCAGCTAATCTGCTGTCTGTTTAAAAAGGAAAATAAGAAATAATTCAATCTAAACAATATATATTATAAGATTTGGCTTTATTTTTCATGTTTTATCTGACTGATCACCGGAGTTGCTGCTCTCTCTGGATCTCTCTTCAGCAACATCTTAGGAAAGATATGTTAGAGAGATCATGTGTTTTTAAAAATATTAAAATATCATCCTTTTTATTTAATTAGACAGAACAAATTGTTAATTTACCTGCAAGTTCTACCAGGTTTGGTTTGGGTCTTGTATTGGAAAAGTCTACATTTAATAAAACACATTTTTAAAGCAATATATCCAAAGTGTAAACTAATCTTTCACAAACACACTTTGATGAAAAAGTCATAAAATAAGAAATAACAAAACACACCAGCAGTGTTCACAACAATTTCTGGGGCTTTGCATTCTGTAAATATAGAGAAAAATGTTTGTTAAATAATGTAATGCTTAGGACTGTCAGGGATTTCTTAAAGGAGAAGTCCACTTCCAAAACGAAGATTCACATATAATGTACTCACCCCCTTGTCATCCAAGATGTTCATGTCTTTCTTTCTTCAGTCGTAAAGAAATTGTTTTTTGAGGAAAATTTTTGTCCATATAATGGACTGATATGGTGCCCCGAGTTTGAACTTCCAAAATGCAGTTTAAATGCGGCTCCAAGCGAAAGAAGGGTCTTATGAAGCAAAACGATTGGTTATTTTCGTACAAATAATACAATTTATATAATTTTTAGTGTCAAACGCTCGTCTTGTCGTCTTACTCTGCCTGGACTGTTTTTTCCAGTTCGTGACAGTTAGGGTATGTCGAAAAACTCCCATCTCATGTTCTCCCTCAACTTCAAAATCATCCTATATCGCTGTTTTACCTTTTTTTTTTGTTAAGGGTGTTTGATCTTCTTTGCATGTTCACTTTGCAAAGACTGGGTCGGTACTTCTGCAGCGATGTAGGATGATTTTGAAATGATTTTTGAAGTTAAGAGAGAAAATACGATTGGAGTACCCTAACATACCCTAACTGTCTTGAGTCAGAATACACAGAGTTTAGGGAGAGCAAGACAAGACGAGTATTTGATGTTAAAAAGTATTTAAATTGTATTTTTTAATGACAATAACCAATCGTTTCGCTAGATAAGACCCTTCCATCTCAGCTGGGATCGTTTACAACCGCATTTGGGATCTGGGCACCATAACAGTCAATATACTGAGAAAAATGCTGAAATGTTTTCCTCAAAAAACATATTTTCTTCACGACTGAAGAAAGAAAGACATGAACATCTTGGATGACAAAGGGGTGAGTACATTATATGTGAATCTTTGTTTTGGAAGTGGACTTCTCCTTTAAATCATCAGACAGGTATGAATATAACATCATTTTTTCCATCACTGTTTAATCACTCACCTGCAGTCGGATCTGTAGGTTGCACATGATCCAGAATCTTCTCTGTTGCTAGATCCGTTTCTGAGGAAAAAGGGCTCCTGAGGTCAGAAACCAACTGACTGAAACACAGCTGACTATTTTCTGATTCTCACATAGAGTATTAATCACATGTCCCTTCATTTCCATGCAACAGACTCAAGAAAGGTCACACTGAAGCAACAATTCACATACCTGAGAGCTGTGTTGGTTCAGTGTGGTCAAGAGGCAGATTCATTTCAAATGCATCTGAGGACAGAATGTACAAAATGGGAATAATTAATCAAAACGTAACATGAATATAAAACTTTCTTTAACAGGAAAAAAAACATGCTCACCTTTCAGGAATCGCAACAAATCTTCACTCCCTTCTAAAATATATAGTGAATTATGTCAAGCAAAACAAACATGTAATTGTGCCAAACATAATCATAAATAGAACACTATATTGTATAAAACCTAAAACTGTCCAAAATCTCAAATCTATGCAAATAACACAAATAAAATGAAGTTTACCTCTCATAGCTGCTGAATATACAGCATTTGTAAAGACTAGAACAGTCAGGCAGCTGTTGATCCTGAGCCAGGAGGGAGAACGAGAGGGAAAATTACAACATTTTCCAAATGTCAATGTAAATGAAACATAAACACGCATTTAATATTGTTGAGCTGTCTCTCGCGTCGTTCAATATCATTAATTTTACACCACTGGTCATAAAACAGCCCTACATATTTGAAAACCAGTAACACGGATCTTGTATTTTATAGTGGAAAATGCTGACTAAACATGTCGCAACAAAATAAATCCAAATAAAAGGAAAAGAGAGTAGTTTGATAACTTACAGCTTCATGTTGCCTGCTGATGTCCTCCTGAAGGGCTCATGTGTTATTTGTGGCTTTATATGAGTGCGGGTCGCTGATCTGGACAATAGGGTCATAGATGAGTGGTTACAGGGAGACTGGAGATGAGGCCTGAGAAACCAGCAAAGACCTGTTATGCTCTGAATGGCAGGTGTGTTTTATAATAATAAAGGGGATGCATGGCTGGATTCACCCCATGGCATTTCCTTCCCTTCACAGAGATCCAATGAAGGATTTTGTTTGTGCCATTGTGAAGAAATTAGATCAAAGGCTTTCATCCATCTATTCATTTACCTTATATACTTCTCAAAACAGGTTTTAAAGTAACAATAGAGGAAAGATCTTTATATATAAATAACATCACATCAGAATTGATCTCTGTCAGATAATAAAGATTAGGTTGAATACAGGTAAAGTGGGACACTTTCTGATAGTCTGTAATTGGTGTTAAAATTGCTTTGAAATAACATACACTACCAGTCAAACGTATTGAAACAGTAAGATTTGTAATGTTTTTTAAAGTCTCTTCTTCTCACCAAGCCTGCATTTATTTGATCCAGAGTACAGAAAAAAATACAATTGAAATATTTTTAATATTTTAAATAACTGTTTGAATATATTTTAAAATATGATTTATTCTTGTGGTTTTAACGTTGAATTTTTAGCATCATTACTCAAGTCAGATGATCCTTCAGAAATCATTTTAATATTCTGATTTGCTGCTCAAAAAAAATATATTATTATCATTATGTTGAAAACAGCCGAGTAGAAATTTTTCAGGATTTTTTGATGAATAGAAGATTCAGAAGAACAGGATTTATCTGAAATAGAAATCTTTTGTAATATTATAAATGTCTTTATCAACACTTTTGATCAATTTAAAGCATATTTTTAGCAAATCTTGCTAAATAAAAGTATTAATTTCTATGGTGATTTTTGGATTGTCCTATTCATCAAAGAGTTCTGAAAAAAATGTACTCAACTGTTTTAAAAATTATTAATAACAATAATAAATGTTTCTTAAACAGCAAATCAGCATATTAGAAAAATTTCTGAAGGATCATGTGACACAGACAACTGGAGTAATGATGCTGAAAATGTAGATTTGATCACAGAAATAAATTACATTTTAAAATATATTCAACTAGAACGCAGTTATTTTAAATAGTTAAAATATTTCAAAATGTTCCTGTGTTTGCTGTACTTCAGATCAAATAAAAGCAGGCTTGGTGAGCAGAAAAGACTTCTTTAAAAACAAAAAAATCTTACTGTTCAAAAACTTTTGACTGGTAGTGTTCAATTTGCTTTAAATATACAAATAATAAAGGAATGAGTATTAAATATTACAATTTGAACTGCTTCTTTAAACACACATAGATAAAAAAATCACCATTTTTGTGTTAACAGCTAACTGGGACACATTTAATGTTAAGACGCTTACTTTTAAATAGAACAGAATTAAATAGGAAATGTAATTAATAAAACAACACATGGTTGAACCCTCTAGGCTTAATTAGGGTTAGAAATTGTAGGAAATGATGTCAGAACTAAAGAATGTTTGGTAAATGTTATTTTTACACAAGAACAAAGATGATTAAGTTTCAGTGTCCAGTTTTACCTGTATTTAACCTGTTTAGCAAAGCTAAACATAATGAAATATTCAGTAAGAACGTCTGTGAGCAATCCCCATTTGTTGAGATGACAAAATATATCTTTAAACTGAAAATAAAATTCTCTTATATGTCCACTAGATGGCAGAAAAAGATTAAGAAAGGAGGTTTAACACGTTTTGGAAAACTACGCCGCAAACGTGCAAAACCCTTTGCTCCAAATGAGAACTTGTTACACGCAGCCAGGAAAAACAGGATAATTGAAAGACAGAACAGCTCAAAACGTTCTAGCGAGATTACGCAAGTCTGTTACACATACTTGGTTCTTTAAGCACGTCTGTTAGATTTTTATTTCGTTTTATATAATGTCTATTTAGTGCTTTATTTGTAGAATGTTGTGAAATCGCCTCACTAGCAATTTTAGCTAACAAGTTTGGAAATGTAACAGTAAACTAAGCATAAAATAATTAGTTTGACTAACTTCCATGAAAAAGAGAACGGTTTATCAGACTGGTTGGGGTTTTGTGTGTATATGACAGTACTGTCTAGTAACAGAATACGCGGGAACTTTTGTTTCGCACTCAAGAAAGGCGAATGTTTAAACGAACAATTAAACCTAGTTTTCAACGACAGTCAACAATTGGTTTCCTTTTTTTTATTGAACTCCATATAAATGTAAGTGAGGTAGCCTCTGTTTCTCCCACCTGACTTCAAACATACCATTCACTGTATTAGAGAGGCTGCATAAACGTACAGCTGAATAAAGCAAGTGACATGGTCTTTTTTTCCTTAAACAATATATTTTCTCTTTTAAATGATTTATAAAACAAAAGAAATCTCTGCAAAAGTATCTATTGCAACGTTAAATGAACGAATTTACAATACAGTAAGATATTTAGATTGGAACTCGTCACACTGAACACAGGCAGAGGACAAACATGAGTTGAGCCTCCACTACAGAGCTAGTCTCCAACATCTGATTATTTCACTACCAGACAAGACCAAAAGTAAGAACAATTTAAGAAACACTTAAACAATTAAGGTATTAAAGATTCAGTTTGTCTAGACAAAACGCTTTGGGAGTGACACAATAATATTCTTGTTCTTCAACCAGCCAACCAAGGGCAATCCACAGGAAAACACAACATGCAATGCTAAATTGATATTTCACCTGTTTAATTGATTTAATCGTGGGGTAGAAAGAAATGCGTGTATTTCACTGAACAGTCGCCTCTCAAAAGAAAATTACAAAAATTCTTCATAGTATCAAACAAATGTCTGAAACTTATTAAAAACAAAAGACAATTCCACTCATGCGTACACACTCACACAAACACGCACGCACGCACGCACGCACAGAACTGAAGGTAACACAAAAATTGGCATATTATTGATTGTGTTACTCAGTAATTGGTACAAGTCCTTGAACAGCAACTAGTGAGAGTTTAACAAGATCCGGGACCAAATCCAATCAACCTGCAATATACACAGAACCAGCACAGCTGAAACCAAAGAGCTTCCATTATTGGTAAAAGAATGTTTTGTTACACAATGATCCAACACAAATCAGAAATGTTACAGTAGTTTTGATTGAATCTGGCCTTCAGTCCAACAAGACTCCGACATCAAATCCGCTTTGCTTCGTCCTCATCGCATTCTTCAAAACCGAGGACCAAATCACTCCTTATCTGCATTTATACTCGAGAGAAGTTCAATATGACACCAGGTTTTGTGAACTTTGTGATCAAGACTCATTGTAAAAACAGGGACTAAAATACCAGGTACAACAAAACTTAAAAAAAATCCCTGCCTCCCAAAAAACACATTAAAAATATGTCAGTCAGTGAAATGGTTTGAGCACGAGAACGCTAGAGGGACATATAAAATTAATTTTATTATCCTTCTTCAGGTGGACATTTAAATGTGTTTCTAGAACAGGTTCACACCCGTTCGCTTTTCTAACTCACACAGACAGGTGCAAAAACATGGGTTTCATTGAGTTCACAAACCCCTAAACAACAACTGAGGAGAGAAACAAAATAAAACGGTAACTTAACATTAGTTCTGTGTTATTTGGAACATAATAAAATTAACCACAAATGAAATCAGTGCCCCCCTCCCCACCCCCTCACCACTGATTCACAATTCCAAGCAGGCCCACAGAAGAGAGAGAGAGAGAGAGAGAGAGAGAGAGAGACCGATAGAAGGATGTGAGAAAGAGAGAGAGGTGGGGCGGGATGTGGGGCAGGTGGTGTTCAGGGCTGGGCTCCAGCGGCAGTGGGCACTTGTGTGGCCATTGTGTTTGGGGCAGGGATGACGGGCGAGCCGGCGCTGATGTTGGCGATGTTGGGCTGTGTGCTCGGAGTCATAGAGGCGATGCCTGCAGTGTGAAAGCCACCAACACATTTAGCCTAATGCCTGATTATGTAAAATGCCATAACCATAAGATTTGGATTTTTCAAAGTGTTTCACCCAATAATGAACATTTGGTCATTTACTCACCCTCATGTCATTTCAAACCAGTAAGATTTTTTCTGTGGAACATAAAATATGATATTTTGTAAAATGCTTCTGTTTTTGTCCATACAGTGAAAGCTAATGGAGTCCAATATTGTTGTAGACACCACTGACTTGCATTGTACCATCTTTTGCACTGTGCAGAATAAGCCACACATGAGGTTGAGCGTATGACAATGCTCATTTTTAGGCGAGATATCCCAAAGAGAGGTGAAGTGCTGGGGAGAAAGGTTAAATATTTACCTGCCATCAAGCTAGAAGAGCTGACCGGTGTGGAACTAGCAGCCATTCCTGCAGCTGGCGCTCCTCTGCCCTGGTCTTTAACTATAGGATCTATATACAGAGACACACATGAAAGACATGATCTCAAATATGACAAATTATGAAGTTAAACAGTTGAGCTTCACTCAAACTCTGAAAAATCTGTAACAAATGTACAGGGCTCAACAATAAGCATAGTCTTGTTCTAGTGTGACCTATTGCATTTTATAGCCATTACATTTTTTTAACGTTGTTGATCATTTACTTGTGAAAGTTTCATTTAAAATGTTAATTTTTTTTTTTTTTTTTTTTGCACTGACCAGGAGAATTCACAGGAAATTAATAAAGAGCAAAAGGGGGAGACATATAGACGTTTTTCCTGAACGCGGAAGTCAGCCTGACTTTTAACCTAAAGGATGCTTTGTATTTCCGGTGTCCAGTGTTTCTAGTCAAATTACCATATTCCAAGCTGATAATCTTCAACCTTGTGTCATTCCAAACCCATAAGAGCTTCATTCATCTTCAGAACACAAATTAAGGTTTTTTGTGATGAAACCTGAGTGCTTTCTGACCCTGCTTAGACAGCAATGCAACTACCACTTTCAAGTCCCAGAAAGGTAGTAAGGACATTGTTAAAATAGTCCATGTGACATCAGTGGTTCAGCCTTCATTTTATGAAGCTACAAGAATATTTTTGGTGCAAAGAAAAACAAAATAATGACTTTACTTTTTATTTAATTTTTTCTCTTCCATGTCAGCTGATACATGTGTGTGGTCCTGCTGACGCAAGTGCCAGCATTTTGACGCAGAACCCTGCTTCACTTTGTTTACAAGCAAAGGAATGCATACATGCATGTCTTGGTACTCTTGTGAATGCGAAACAGAGACTGACATGGAAAAGAAGAAATTGCTGAAAAGTTATTTGTTTTCTTTGTGCACAAAAATATTCTTGTAGCTTCATAAAATTAAGGTTGAATCACTGATGTCAGAAAAGCTCTCGGACTCTATCTTAATTTGTGTTTTGAAAATGAAGTAAGGTCTTGCGGGTTTGGAACGTTACGATTAACGAGTTATGAGTGATTAATGACAATTTTCGGTTGATCTATCCCTTTAAATTAAAGCTTTATCAAACGGAGAAGGTCAGGGGTGTCAAACTCAGTTCCCGGAGGGCTGCAGCCCTACAGAGTTTAGTTCCAACACTGCTTCAACACAAAAACCATGTAATTTTCAAATAAGCCTAAAGAAAGTGATTGGCTGGATCAGGTGTATTTAATTATGGTTGAAGCTAAACTCTGCAGGGCTGTGGTCCTCCAGGAATTGAGTTTGACACCGCTGGACTAGGGTTACCATTTATTCCTGATGAAAAGGTTATTAAAAAAAATAAATAAATAACTAGTGTCATTTAGTGATTGTAGACCTTGCTGCATCCATTATTCAATACATAATGTACGGGAGTGTTTGGATATGACAAATTAAGTTATTGATTTAATCTACTGTATATAAAAGAACAAGCAAGCAAGAAAAAAAAAAAAATGCATTAAATTAGAGACTGAAGATGCATTCACAGGTTTTTTATGAGTGCTAAATCCAGGGAACTCACAGAAATATGGGTGGTCCATGGCCTCGCGGGCCGTCAGTCGGGCCTGGTGGTCGTAACGTAGCAGCTTGTCCAGAAAATCCAGAGCCTCGGTACTGACCAAGTGCTGATTCTCACTGTGCACAAACCGCTCCCATCTCTTCCGGGAGTGTCTGGATGAACAAAGGAAGATTTTAAAAATGGTACAAACTATATACACATATAGAACCGTGATAAAGAGTCTATCGTGATCAACAGTGTAGAAAACACACACCTGCCCAAAATGTCATTAAAGCGTGGGTCCAGCTCAATGTTATATTTGTCAATGTAATCATACAGGTCCTCGGTTCCCAGAACCTTTGCAATCCGAACCAACTAGAAAGAAAAATAATCACATTATTAAACTAAATTCAACAGACAAATACCCAGCATACTAAAAGTACCTAGCAAATATTTTGTTTTTCCACTACACAGCAGGTGTATTAATTCATCATCTGAATGACTTAACATCCCTGCTATTTGTCTTAAAATAAATAAGTTGGTTATGCCAAAATCAAAAATTAATAAATGACCTGGTCATAGTTGTCATGTCCATGGAAAAATGGTTCCTTCCTGAAGATCATACTGGCCAGCATGCATCCAAGACTCCACATGTCCAGACTGTAGTCATACATCTAGACACAAACCAAAACAGTTACACAAAAAAAAAAATTAAAAATATTAATAATAATAATCCTAAAATAATTTAATGTGAATAAAAATCTAATAAATTTTTATTTTTTGGACACTAACCTGATAGTCCACAAGTAGTTCAGGGCCTTTAAAATATCTGGAAGCCACACGTACATTGTACTCCTGGTTTGGGTGGTAAAATTCAGCCAAGCCCCAATCAATCAAACGAAGCTTTAAGAGAAAAATGGACATTCAACAATTTACAAATTGGGCTCAATCTATATAGACTACTTTTACAAGTTTGGGGTCAATAAGGTAATATTAGTATTAAAGATTACATTTAAATTGGTCACTAAACCAGTACTTTTTTTTACATTTAAAAAAAAAAAAAAACAACACTCAAATGCATCATGGTTTTCACAAAAAATAAATAGAAAAGAAGTAGCACAGCTGTTTTCAAGATTGATGAGAAAATAAATACTTGAGCATCAAATAAGCATATCAGAATGGTTTCTGAAAGATCATATGACACTGAAGACTGGAGTAATGTCTGCTCACAATTCAGCTTTGCCATCACAGGAATAAAGTAAACAAATAATAAAAATAATAAAAACTCTCAACTTGGCTTATACCTTTCTGTGCTCATGGTCAATCATGACATTGTGTGGCTTTACGTCTCTGTGCATTATTCCCATACTGTGGCAGTAGTCGAGAGCCTGGAGATTGAAAAGCAGACATAAGCATTAGATCCGACATCAATACAACAATAATAGGGTCAGTATGTGCCTTTGTACAGGAAGACCAGAGCAATCATCTCACCTTAAGAATTTCATACATGTAGAAGCGAATGTCATAGTCTGATAAAGTTTGATACAGTTGCTGTGAAGAAAGAGATACTGTTTACTACAACATCAAATGAAAAACAAATTCTCTAAAGAGGGATGACAAACAAAAACATCTCTTACCTTGAAGTCCGTGTTGTTAACATGCTCAAAAACCAGCGCTGGTGTTCGGGACTGTGCATTAAAACAGAAATTAAAGCAGAATGGGTTTTAAACCTGATGACACACAAACAAACTCATACATATATACTTTGCCAACATATCAAGTTTCCAAGTAAATAAAACCTGCAAATAAAGGAAGACAATATAGGTCCCCACTCCCCAATATTTAAATAAACATACCACAGGATCCTTAATGATGTCTAAAAGCGTTATGATGTTGGGACCTCCTCTCAAGTTCTCCAGAATTTTTATTTCTCGTTTAATTTTCTTCTTTTTCACTGGCTAAAAATACAAGAAAAGCATAAGTGTAAACTGACAGACCTCCAATCAAATCTTCTCCACAAGTGTGAATGCAAACATCCAATTATACCTTGAGTATTTTGACGACTACTTTCTCATTGTTAGTGATGTTTATGGCTTCAAACACTTCACTGTATTTTCCCCGGCCAAGCTTTCGCACTAACTGATAGTCATCCTGATTTCTGCAGAATACAAACAATGTGAGTTTAACACACTGAACACGTCAAATATACCATGAATGCAACAATAAGTAATAAGCAGTTCATTTGATCCAAGGCCCCACCAGAGGAAAAACAATGCATAATTACATGTCAAAATTAGCTATTTATAGTGAATGCAATTTAGTAGTGCTAAAAAATTTAACTGAACGTACCCCCAGTCCACCACATGGGACTCATAGTCCCAGTACTCTCTGGGTCGCTGTGTGTTTACATCAGGGTAAACTCGAGAGCGACTTGGGACAGGGCCAGACATATTCTACACACGGTATTCCCTGAAACACCTGGAAAGACAACAACAACAACAAAAAAAAAAAACAACATACTTAGAGATTGCAGGACGATCAAAAAGATGTTTTACAAAGCTAACAGCGTCAGCATAATAAAAACTGTGGACTGCATGAGCTAGACTGGGGTTTTCAACGGTAAGAAAGTGAGTTTTAGGGGATCCATTGAAATGTTAAGGAAAAAAGCTAAACATTGTTTGAAAAATAAATAAAAGCTTATGATAAATAAAAATGAATAAACAAAATAATTTAATAAATAAATCTAAAAGTACAGTACTACGAGTAACAAAAAAAAAATAATGTAACTATAAAAAAATATATATATACACATTTTCCAATTAACATTGACACTATTTTATATACGAGTTTTAGGGGATCCATGGAAATGTTTAAGGAAAAAAGTTAAGTAATATTTTTAAAAAACTCCAAATTAAAGTTTATAATAAATAAAATAATAAAATAGCATAAAATACATCTAAAAGCACAGTACTATAATGAATAAAAAAAAATTATGTAACAATAGAAACCAAATATTTTCCAATTAATATTGGCATTATTTTATATTTGCATTTGAGGATCTGTGGAAGAATTTAGGGGGAAAAAAGAGCTAAATATCATAAAAAAAAAAACACACAAAATAAAATTAAAGTTTAAAATAAATAAAAATGGATAAAATGATAAACTTAACCTAATAAATTAACAAATTAATACATCTTTAAGTACAGTACTATAATGAATAAGTGATATGAATTAATAAAAATAATATAACTTAAAACCAAATATTTAACTAACTAATAACTAATATTGACATTTTATATTTGAGGTTAAGGGGATCCATGGAAATGTTTAGGGGGAAAAAAATAAATAACATTTTTTAAAACTCTAAATAAAATTAAAGTTCATAATAAGAATAAATAAATAAAATGATACACGCAAGCAAATAAATTAATCATCTAAAAGCACAGTACTATAATAAAGAAAATCATAATATAACTTAATAGAAACCAAATATTTTCCAGGTAATATTGGCATTATAATATTGGCAGGATAAATAAAATGATAAACGTAACGTAAGCAAATAAATTAACTCAATAAATAAATAAATACATCTAAAACTACAGTACTACTATGATTTAAAAAAATAATGTAACTTAATAAAAACCAAATATTGACATTATTTCATATTTGAGTTTTAGGGGATTGATGGAAATGTTTAGAGAAAAAAATAAATAACATTTTTAAAAGCTCAAAAGAAATTTTAAGTTTATGATAAATAAAATAAGCGTAAACAAATAAGTTAACCATCTAAAATTACACTACTATTAAAAAAAAAAACGTAAGAATAGAAACCACTTTTTTGTTTCCAATTAATATTGACATTATTTTATACTTTTATAAATTATGTCTTTATAAAAGCAACCATATAAATGCCTTTGAAATTTAAGGATAGAGTTCCTCTCACAAGGACAATAATATTTAGGGATCAGTGGCATTAAAAACATTGAAAACCCCAGGTCTAAATTAATTTCATAAAGCTTTATAAATGTACACGGTGGTTATTACCTTGGAGGGTTCCTCCAAGCAGCAAATGACAGGTGGAGCTGATGAAGGCAGATGTGATGACTTTATGGTGGAGCATAGGCTACAAAATAAAAAAAAAAATATGCCTGTTAGGACATCTGATACCCAAATCAATTCAAAGTAAACCACTTATTTAATATATTTCCAGAACCGCCACACAAACAACTCACCTGATTGTAATTTGAATGAAAGAGGACATCCAGGAGCTTATTCAGGAGACACAACAATCCTATAAGTCATTCCTCATGGCCCTCCAGATGCTGGAAAACACAAGGATGTTGTAAACTTCACACACACACAGCAGTGCAACATCAGCCTGGCCATCAAAGTGCTGATTAATGAACAAACGTCCATTAATAATCAACCAGGTTACTGTACCGCCATACAGTCATTAGACTAACAGATCGCTGTTTGTGATAAGCCGTGTGATCTTCCTGAATGAATTACTAATTATTAGAACTACATAAATGAGCTTAATTAAAGCAGAGATAAGAAAGCAAACACGTGGAATACATAAAAGCCTAACTAAGGGTTATATTTAAGCTCTCTAGCCTTCATTAAAACGAGGAATACTAGGAAATTTCCCACTAAATCAATATCTTGTTTTGAGCCACAGGCCTGATGACACAGCCAAAGAAACCGGTCAAGCCTACTGGACAGCTTTTCTACATTCACAACTTTATCTACGTATAATCCACGTTATGAACTAATTACAAACAAGTCAAATAAACAATACAATTGCAAGACTTCTCAGTATCGCATTATCAGCTTCCAAAACAGCTGTTAGTTAGCAAGCTAACCGCTAACTAGCATAGATTTGCCACGCCTAAGCCATTTCTAAAACATTTTCCGACGCATTTAGCTAATTCACAGTTTAAAGTGTTTATTAAGTTGTAAAACCGATTATAAAAGCATAAGTTAGTCAATACATGAACACAGGGTCAAATATCTTCATGTTCTATCGCAGAAACGCTGCTAGCTGAACGTGGCGCGACACGCCACATCAAAGCTAACGCCGCTAGCTACATTTGCACAAAAGATTAAACAAATTTCCACAATAAAATAAAAAACAATCCACATTCATAAGAGTTAGAAAACATACGCGAAGTTAATATTGGTGTTTAATCGGACCTGGAATCAAATACTCCCTTTATGTCTGTTTTTATAATGAATACGCGACGGGATTTAGCGGTTAGCGAGTAGCACTGGCACGCGCTAACTGTTTAGCCAACAAATAACAAGATATGTGTTCACATAAGCACGTATTAGTAGCGTACTGCCTTACGTGTGTGTCCTTATCTGAAGGAAACATTAAAAAGTCAGTTCTTGTAGGAATACAAGTATCAGTAGGTCGTAAATGCACACTGCATTACCTCTCGGCGTCTCCTGGTAGACAATATGGCGGATGCTGCACTGGAGAAAGGCTGCGTATCAATACCTCAAGAGCTGCTCGAAAAAAAAAACGTTCGGAACGCTCATGTGATGCGTCTCGATGCTTACTACGTAGGCAGCTCACCAGGTGTTTAGACATGGCCAGAAAGAGAGAACGCGCAGACACACGGACAGACCGGTTTCCATAATATATTGCATATACATTGCATAAGTGTTCGTGTAAACGTGTACGTAGCATATAATGTCGAATAGAAAGACAGTGTTTTATTATATTAGATATTTACATATTTTTAATTTATTTCTTAATTTATTATTATTAATTATTTACATACTTGGGTTATTTTATTTTCCACTGCTTCGTTTCAATGTGAAATCTGTGCATATTTTCCAAATTTAGAAGTTTTTTAAATACTGTTTCCACTACCTGTTCATTTCAATTCAGCCTGTGCTCAGTTGTATAATTGTACAATAAAGTTAACAGATTCCTTACAGAGACAGACAAACAGAGAGAGAGAGCTCTCTTTATACTTGGAGTTAGAAAACATAAAGCCTTTTTCATCACCTTCAAGCATGGTGATGACAGCATTTACGGTCAGTTTTGTGGAAAAACTGGAAAACCTGTTGCTATTAACAGCAAAACAGCTAAATAGGAAGCATTGTATGAGAATAACCACATATACAGATGCAAGGATTTCAGTATACACCCATTATACCTCAAAATAAACATTTTTCCTCTTCTTTGCTTTGTGAGTACTTGTTGCCATAAAAACAGTAATAATTCTGTTTTATAAAATACATTGTACTTTAATAACAACCGTAACCAGGGTTTGAAAATGAGTAAGGACTGGGGTGGGGTTACGAATTTTGTTATAATAACCCCTTCAAATGCAGCTCATTATAATGAAATAATGAGAAGAAAAACAACCTGCGGTAAATGGTAAAACTGTTTGCACTACAAACCGGTTTGTTCATAATTAAGATAATGCATAAAATAATATGGTAAGACACATCAATGGACCCTTTTCACAAGACTGTGATGACACATTTAATTTTAATGGTCATCAGCATCATAAATCCTTGAAGGTTTTTTTTTTTTTAGAATTTATGTAAATTTATAACACTATACTTTGTATTATATCACCTTTTCTTCAAATTACGAAAAAACTAGTTAACACTGTTAATGTGAGGGTGTTTCTAATGCAGCATCTGTGGGAGGGATGGTACATTTGACATCAGTCTCTCTCAATTTTTTTTTCTCTTTTATTTAAAGTAATGAAAACTTTATTGTGAAGTTTTTCTTTTGCTATTTAAGCAAGTAAGAATGCAGAAAATATATTTGTGGTACTCTCCCATTTACCGTTCTCGGATTTTACCCAACTATGACAAATTCCGTTATGAGAAACCCAGAAATGTGAGAAAGGTCCATTTGCAATATCAAGCAGCAAAACGAGCTGTTTTGTACAGCTAAAAATAGCTTGACGCAAGTGAGACCGGAAGCCAGATCCATAAATTTTACAAATGGCAGCGCCCACTCTTACAGGAAGTATAAGGTGGATACACTGATTTTTTGTTAGCGTTGGTAACATTTCTAACAAATAATATCATGGCGGTTTTTTGGTTTGCCTTACTGAATGTGGTATCCTGTCAGTGATAGCCTGTCCGTGGGCTTTTTTGGTTACTGTCAGTTTAATTGCCGTTGCTAGATATTGCTATGAAAACAAATAAAAACCACTAAATTAATAAAATAAAAAATTAAAATACTGACATTACTTGAAATCTTTTGCAAATAAGAGAAAATACAGATATTAATAACTTTAAACTGCATGGTCCCACTGTATTAAGTTTCTATTGTGACAAATTAAGTGGAAAAGACAAGTTAAAAGACGCGTAGAATAGCTGGATTTGGCAACACGGAGGCTGCACCCGCGCCTTCAAAAAAACGGAGTCTGGTAGTTGTGTAGTGTAAACGATGCATAACCGTAGCAAACCGTAGCACCCCAGTTACAACTCTCTCAAACCGCATTCACTCCATTTTCATACCACGGAGGTAAACTGTCTAAATGTAATTAAAGTATACATATAGACAAACAGCAAATTAGTCATTCAAACAACAAATAAAACCTTTTTACTGAGGTCCGGAACTCCTCATAGGTGCCAACGGCCATTAAAACAACTCAACAATGGGTACATGCTCATTAGAAATACTGGAATAACCACCAATGAGATGATACTGTGCTTTTGAGCAATCTGGTTTTATTCATTTTTAATTAATTTCAGATCTGTTCCAATTTCAATAAAAGAGCAATATGTACATCAATTAACTTTTTTTTGTTGTTGTTGTTGTTGTTTGGCATTAAAAATGATCAATAATACAACGTTAATCACTGTAGATATAAACAGGGAACAATAAATCGTTAATTATGTATCACTTTAATAAAATGTGTAATATCAATAATGTCAAATAGGCCACTTTAGATATGATCAGGAAACAAGCGATGTAACAGTGTAAGGTTACAGATCAGATCATCTCTGATTTTTAAATAACGACACTATATCATCCAGCGTCAATGGTAATGACTTCAGCTGTTGGTTTATTCATAATCAGAGCTTAGAAGAAAAATAAAAGTACAAAAAGTCACATGGTGGACATTCTCACTAATGATGTCTTCATCTTCAAGACCACAACTGAACAAGGTCAGGATGAACTTTAATGCGGTGTGTAGTTTGAGTCTTGTGCCATCCTTTATCACAAAAGCATGTTACCTTTGACTATTATTTTGCTGATCACATCGGTTTCCAGAGACATTCCAAGAAGAACTATTAAATTTATTGAGGCCACAACTCATCAAAACATTCCAGATTTGCAAATGCAGACACTCAACAGGTGGTGGAGACAGTGATAAAAGTGACTCATGTCAGCATGTGAGAGAAGCCCTTATATATGTGAGCAACACTGAGCTGCTTTATTCACACTTTTCTTTTTTTTAAAAAAAAAAAAAATGGGGATCCACCATGGTATCATATCCAGAAATGTGAACTTGAGGAAAAACCTGATCTCCTGTCTTAAAGTTTAGCTCTAAATTGGAGTGAGCTCAGCATTAAAATATGTCAGTTCTCCAGCCATTGCCTTTGTAGATAAACAAGAGAGGAGAAGTGAATTAAACTGACAAATGTAAGCAAAATGTAACCTTAATCTATTAAACAAGCATTTGCTTATCCTTCTCAGAACCACAATTATGCAAACATACTCTTTTATTACACATTTCCTTAACATTTGCTTTTGCTTTGGATTTCAAAGGCAGAGAAATGTCATTATCCCAGATCCAAGGTCTTATGCATTTCATATTAGCAGATCATTTCAGTACCTTTTGTTTTCCTTCACTGATGTCTAGTTAAGCAGAGATCCTGTTGTTCCATTTAATTTCCTACTGTATGGACATGACTAAATATTTTAAGCCTCACTCTGAAAAAGTTCCATTCCACAGTAAGTGTCCACAGTACAGCTATGTCCGTGAGAAACAGCCACGCGTGAGCACTGAGCGCAAATGACAAAAAATAAATAAAATTCAAAAACGCTGTACTTATGTGCTGCAAAAGATTTTTCATGTGAAATGCGTAGTGTGATGACTCCCTCTTGTGGCTGCTGTGTTAAATTAAAACTACTGATCTACAAGCGTGCTCACACATGGATTTCTCTCGGTTCATTGCTGCAACAGGGTATCAGATCAGCTGGATTTCTTTGAGTTTCAACATGATTTCAAAGCAGCTAAAACATCCAAAAACCTGGAAGTCTTGTTAACGTGTGCTGTTATTCATCCAGACACCCACAGTTCTATTAATAAGCAGCCAGTGGTGCAAAAACTTGAATCCCAGAGTAGATGATACATGATACAATGTAGAAAAAAAAAAAAAGGAGCGCTAGGTTAAACCACTCACTCACATCTTCAAAGTACAGCGACATGCATTCTGAAATTTCAAAATTACAAAAGAGAAAGAAAGGGTAGTCGAGCGGTTTCATACGAAAGCGTGAG
Organism: Labeo rohita; assembly: GCF_022985175.1. NCBI lineage: Eukaryota > Metazoa > Chordata > Actinopteri > Cypriniformes > Cyprinidae > Labeo > Labeo rohita. The sequence goes on along the minus strand of NC_066884.1, from coordinate 14,953,554 downwards.
CATAACAACAGTGATTTTGTTTTCTGAGCAGGTGGCTGGTGCCCATGATCATCTTTGGACTGTGTGCTGCTGGTACAGTGTGAGTGTGTGCATCGGTGTGTGTTTGCGTTCACCATACATTTGTGAACACGCTGAGGAGGATGAGAGGGGGTTTGTGTGTAAAGACAAAATTCAAGAGGCTCGTCTTTCACAGCCCTGAGCTGGTGAAGACCCTGTGTGCAGGGGTCTGACATACACCAAAAGGGGGTTGAATTCCCCTCCTGAAATGTAGCAAGAGTTCAAATGCACTAGATTGGTAATTTTAAAGTCCGGTTTAGTCCGTGACTGACTGGTTCCTTCAGTGGCAGGCCGGTGAGACCGGTTCACATGAGGCAGCACTTGCTTTTGTGGTTGTGTGGGTCTTTGAAACGCAGTCTCTGTTTGGGGCGGTACTTCTCCAGGTATGTCAGCTGCTTGCTGTTGATGGCGCCCCGGCGTTTTCTGCGCAGGGGAAGGGAAAAAAAAAAGAAAAAAAAAAAAAAAAAAAAAAAGAACAACAAATAATATCCATTAGATATATTAGTTTTTTTATCAATGATTTTTCCCATTTATAATAATAGTAATAATAAGGATAAATGGTAAATAATCAATAATTACTTAAATCATTAATAATTCATTTATAATAGTTTTATTTATTTTAATATTTATTTTTAAGGAATTTTTAACACACCCATACATACATAAACATATGCATATATATACATGCCAAATATTACAAGCTATATAAAATCTATATTGACATACTAATATATATTTTATATCAAGAAATTAATATACACATAATTTATATATAAATTAATACTTTTATTTAGCAAGGATGCTATAAATTGATCAAAAGGGATGATTAAGATTTCTATTTCAGATAAATGTTGTTCTTCTAAACTTTCTATTCAAAGAAACCTTAAAAAATTCTATTCAGCTGTTTTCAATATAATAATAGTAATAATGTTTTTATTGAGCAGCAAATCAGAATATAAGATTTCTGAAGGATCATGTGACTGGAGTAATGATGCTAAAAATTCATCTTTGAAATCACAGGAATAAATTGCATTTTAAAATATATTCAAATGAAAACCAGTTATTTTAAATAGTAAAAATATTTCAAAACTTAAGTTTTTGCTGTACTTTGGATCTAATTGCAGGCTTGGTGAGTAGAAGAGACTTTATTAAAACATTAAAAATCATACTTTTCAAAAACTTTTGACTGGTAGTGTACATATACAGACATATATAGAGACAATGTTAACATTAGGAGCAGTCAAAATTTTTTATATTAATATATACATTAAATATCTTAATATATACAAAAAAGCTTTTTGTAATATACACAATTTATGGCTTACATTAAATTAATGCATGTAATGTGTGTACATTAATCAATAATTTAAGCAGTAATATTTATTGCTAGAATTGTTATCTGTAATCCATTAGTTCCGTGTTGTGTGCTATTGTTCTATGTTACAGCATCAGTGTACACTATATTCATTTCTTGACTGCATAATTTCCTATAATTTGTTTGTGCTTTATAATTAGCTGTAATAGCTGTAATGCTTTATGATACACAATATCTGTCATGTATCAGTGCTGCATCATTTACTCTTCTTGTACTGTATCGCTCTCTGTATTGACTGGGTGTTGTATCGCTTTGCTGCAAGGTGTTGGTAATGTATTGTTAGCTGAAACATATACTTACTGCCTGATCAACTGAATGGCGTCTTCATATTTCATTCCGCTCTCTATAAGTGCCAGAGCCACCAGCACTGGAGCCCTGCAACATATACACAAACACACAGTGTTTAATACCAGGAAACATCACCTCAACAGCTGCTGTGTGTGTGCAGCCCAAAGAAACAATAGGCTTTGCAGGAAACGCTACCCATTCAGCCCTTCTCAGCAAGGATACCCCCTAATACATTTGAGAATAGGTCTGTAAGTTACAATACCTTATACATTTCCAAATGGCAAGACGCATTACTCTACAACTACTTTACAGTCTATTCATCAGAAAAAAAAGTTACTGTATGGCTTCAAGACTTAATATAGACTCTGACAGCCCAAATACAAATTCATGTTCAAAAAGAAGAGTTGAAAAAACAATACAATCTTTAATACTTCTCTTTTTCTGTTCCTTTGAGGAAAAGTCACACAGGTTTAGAATGACACGAAGGGGAGTGGATGAAAAATCAATTATTCAACCTCATGTTGTTCCAAACCTGTACTTGTTCTTAAAGCGCTCCTATTATGCCTTTTCAATTATGATTTTTCATGCAGTGTGTCATGTAGCTGTATGTGAACATAAACTATCTGCAAAGTTGTGAAGCCGACAGTGCACGATAAATAAAGTTACTGTCTATAAAAGAAAAACAGTCGGCTCACAATCGCCACAATCTTATTCTGTTACGGCTATACGTCACAAAGCAACACATTTGCATAATGCCCGGCCCACCTTCTACGGCGCAAACAACTTGCTGTCCACAAACACAGTAAAACTTCCATGTGGTTTATGTCATGTCAAGAAGACAGATCCTACGCTGTGAGTAAATTTGTTTAATATTCACTTCCAAAAGATGAATCTACAAAGATTGTATTTTCTAGCGATCGTTCAAAATACGTAGTTGTGTATGTTATGTTGTGTAACAACCCTGCATATGTCATTACTAACTGGCTAACTCACATAAAGGATGGCGCACAAAGCGGCTTTCACACTGAATGCAGAAAGCGCTGCGCTATGAAACCCATTCGTTTCAATTGCTTGCGCCGCGTGAGGACGGCTTGTTTCTGTGTCGACCAAAGCGCATACGCAGTGGAAAGTTTACAACATAGACCTGTGCCTGGTTCGCTTACATAAGCAAATTGCGAGCACTTTCCACGGAAATCCATGCTAACTTGTCGAACAGCCACTTCAAGCATTTCATCCTCAGACTCTGGCTCGAATTGATAAGGTAAAATCTATGCCAACTTTTCTATATACTGACAAGTCTCCAGGGCTGTCATTCAGTTATGGCAATGGGCATTTCGTTTTCCAACACGTGGTGTACGCGGTAGACCAATCATAAAGGACTGCGCCATCTGAACAATCACAGCAGTGAGGGCTCACGGAAAGAAGGGGTTTAGAGAGACTGATTCTTCAAACTGCTTCGCATGAGTCGTTTATGAATCATTTAGAAATGAGGTAAAATTAAATCTATTTTTGGAGAAAACTAAAGTGCTTTTTGACCTTGCATACATGTAAACCTGTTTTAGGAGACTCATAAAACAATATTAGCAACCTTTAAAATGGCATAACAGGAGCACTTTAAGCAGAACATGAAAGAATAGTGAAGAATGTTGGTAACCAAACAGTTCTGGTTCCCTTTTGACTAACACTGTCCATTCAAATATGAATTTATGTTCTGCAGAAGAAAGTAAGTCATACAGGTTTGGAACGACATGAGGGTGAGTAAATAATGACAGAATTTTCATATCCTTTTAATGACATCTCATTTGGATGGCAATGTATTTTAAGCTATCATTCTAATAATTTACAGAGCAGTTAGGTCATAAATGTCTTTTTTGGGGGGGAAAAAAACCCCTAAATGTCATTACGTGCTAATCCCAGATTTACGAAAATACAATAAATTTAGATTTGAAGAGTGTGTCAGCCCCTGTCAGAGACCTTGTCTATTTTTACCGTTTGCGCTCAGGGTCCTGACAGCTTTGAAGTCTCCTGAGTGTGCCCCTTTCCAATGCATAACAACACAAACTCATCCTACTAAAGCAAACATTGGCTCCCTGTCAAAAACTGCTGAGGGCTCCCACAGGAGCAGCAACCTACGTCAGAGAGGCTGGTGCTTAACTTGTCGGCAGAAGCGGTCAGGGGTCAAAGTGGGAGGAGGGCGGGCAGGGTAAACCGGACTGTCATTAGCCTACCGCTCCCGCAGACCCGCCAACATTTGACCGTCTGGCTCGACAATTCGAGCGCCGCAGCTTAATTAAGGTCTGTGTGTTTTGACAGCTGGCCAGATAAGAGGGCAGCACGGTGACTACACCAGGATCCCTCACTGAAAAGAAGCAATTAAGAGAGCTGCTTATCATTCGCTTCCTGTTTCGTCTTCGGACGTCAACCTTTGTGCTTCGAATAATAAACTTGGATTAATATTGTGTGTCGGTTTGGACGGTTGGTTCTGGCACACAGCGGTCAAGCAGGGAGAATGGGTTTGACCTGCAGAGGACACGGGCCAAGACTGAGAGGCCTGTCGCTGAGGGGTATTTGGGGTAAAGCGAAAAAAAAATTGATGAGAAACCAAATGTAAACAGCAGAACTCAAACACTACACTAACACAAGCCAGCTTAAAGCTCTGCCAGAGATGTTACACACACAGTCCTTGATTGCATTCTGAGGGAAAAAGAGCAACAGATCCTGGGAAAGGCTGTTGATATGTTTGAGAATTTTTGTAGGAGAGAGAAGCGAGCCACATAAAGCCTGACCCATCAAATTCAGATGAGCATTTGCACGTCTACAATTTCTGAACAGCCACAATAGCAGGCTGGGAAATTACTAGGACTTCATGTCCACTGTATAAAGCTCAGCAGATTTTCAATTGAACCAATTGTATTTCTGTATTATTTATTTACTATTAACATTTAGAATTAGATCTTATTTCACTTTCAGATTGCATTTCTATTAAGCTTTTTAAACTTACACTTATCCTAATTCAGTTAGTTTACATTCTTCCATTAAGCATTTATACTTTATTTTAGATTTATTTCAGTTATGAAAAGAATTCAAGTTTAATTTTAGTATAACAACAACAACACTGATTTGAATGGTCATTGTTAACAAAAATCTCCCAATCCTTGTCATTTTTGTAATTATAATTTGATTAATTATCACAGGCAATTCATTTTTACAGTTTAACGCAGGGGTGGGGCTAGGGCCACCCCACTCACAATTGCTGCTTCTGTCTCTTTTTTCTTGAAAAGAAGTGTGTTTATTTAGTCACAGGAGACCCCGGAGCCGTGTGCGGCACTTCTTATTAATGGATGCACTTTATTGGGCTTGTTTCAGACTGATGAATAGAAACACCCACCTATGCCATTATAAAGTTTGGAAGTGCCAGAATAATTTTTAACATAACTCCGATTGGATTTGTCTCAAAGAAGGAAGTCATATACACCATATACATATACATATACATATATAAGATGCCTTGAGGGTGAGTAAATAATGGACTAATTTTCATATTTGGGTGAACTAACCCTTTAAAATCTAAGTTATTAAGTCTAATAAACGTTCAAACTAATAGCTCTCAATTATATTGTAATGTTGAATGAATATTTAACAAATATTAAAAATATACTGTCTTTATGTTGTTAATACATTAATTTGAAGACAATGTGAAATTATCGCAATACAAAAGTATATTTAAAAACTTTAATGTTAGGTGGAATTAATCACAATTAATTTCACAAAAAATGTGCGATTAATTAGTTAATTTTTTTTTAATCGATTGACAGCACTAATTATACCAGTACAATTATAATTGGCTGATTTTTCACCCAATTTCCAATCAGAATCCTAATTTACATTTACCAAATCTGTCATTAGGGGTCACATCCCCAGCCAAAAAAATAGTTGTTTTGAGTTGCCACATAATTGCCCTTTGGAATATTTAAAAAAAAAAAAAAAAAAAAAAAAAAAAAAAAAATCAATCAATCAAATCTAAACATTTCAGACAGACAGCTATAGCTTTGGTGTGGTCACAGGATGACTTAACACTCACCGGCCCAGTCCGGCCACACAATGCACAGCCACACAGCAGCCTGGATCCTCACAGAATTTATTTTTCAGCAGACTAAGCCAGTCATCCACGATCTTGGTAGGAGGAGGTGCGCCGTCATCGAACGGCCAATCCTGAGGGAGAGAAACAGGAGGACGAGTTCACATCTATTATCACTAAGCATTACTATATGTCTATATGTTACTATATTTCAAATTGAACAGGAAACACTCATATAGAGAGACACACAATACTCGCAGATAAGATAAAAAGAGAAAAAGTTAAAGGGAAACAAATGACCCCAGTCACCACCAGCAGATGGTGCTCTATAACGCTTCAGCATTATGCATCATCTCAGTTTCACAGCAGTCTGTGAATCCCTTTGATGATCCCTGTGTGATTTTCACAAGTTCTGCAACAGCAAACATGCCACTTGCCCTGTCAACTCCACCGGTTCAATCGGATCTGTCACGAACAGCTCGATTTAACACCATGTGCGAGAGGTGAATCATCAGAAATGCTGAATTATGTAACAGTGCAAACAGGCAATGATCACATCTTATTCAATAAGCTGTCTCTAAGTCTTTAGGTACTTAAAAAGGATGATTCACACAAAAACAAGGGTGAGTAAAATTATGAATTTTCATGTTCTTCTGTGGAACACAAACATGATCTTTTTGAAGAACTGTTTTTGATCATACAATAAAAGTCAATGGGTTTAAAGGGGTCATCGAATGCAAAGTTCACTTTTACATGTTGTTTGAACAATGCGTGTTGGCAGTGTATGTACACATCTGCCCTATAATGTTAAAAATCCATGCAGTGGTTTTTGATTCATCTGTAAAAATAATATCCCTTTTCAAATCGAGCCGTTCTCGGATGCCTGTCGGTGTGGCGTCACAGAGACAGAGTCCGCTCCCACGATAGATGATTGACACGAGCATCTTACCTAAGATCAGCTGTACCAGTCCGACCTCCATTGTTTCGATACTGGAGCAGGGATGTAAGTTAGAAAGAATATCTCCAATTGAGTGATTGTGGTGTTGTGTTGCTGGATGTAATAATGAACATAGTGGTCGTCATTTACTTCCGACATCTGAGCCGCTGAAGATGCAGTGGATTACATTTGTTTGTGAAGGGAATGCACCTCCCGATCTACAGAAATGTGTCAAATCATTCGTGATCCAGCTTCACCTACAGCAAAAGCGAATATAAGTTTTTTTTTTTTGTTTTTTTTTATGAATCTCTGCAATCACCTTTCCTAATAACTTGCTAGTTAGCAATTTTCGTGGCTAAACGCACTAAATGCGGCTAAAGTAAATAATCTCTCAGAGCAGCACGTCACTCCACAGAGAGAAGAGAGGGGCGGGGCACGCAGAGCTCATTTGCATTTAAAGAAACAACCCCTCAGAATGGGATGATTTTTGCAGAGCTCATTTTAACAAGGTAAAAAGGGTGTTGTTTTACACTACCATTGAGAATTTTTAACCAAGTATATTATAGACTTTTCATTAAGACCCTAAAGAAACATATCAACTTGTGGAAAATGGGCATCCGATGACCCCTTTAAAACAACACTGGACCCAAAAGACTTTCATTGTACTGACAAAAAAAACGCACACAAAACAATCTTCAAAATACCTCCTTTGTGCTCTACTGTGAAAAAAGTCATACAAGTTTGAAATAACATGAAGCGTAAACGAGGTAAACTTCTCATGTACAATTTTAGGACTTGATCTGTGGTTGGATCACATGCTCTATGCGCTTTGTGGGTTTTGATAAATGCTTCAACAGATCAGAACAAAGGCACGATCTGACCCGCATGCAGATATTAAAGACTTTTCTTTACAGGCGGCTTTTCATGGAAGACCGAGTCTGAATGATGTTTTAAAAACACCAATGTGCTGCGTCAAAATATCCTGACAAACAGAGCATGGTGTTTTGCATCGCTGCTTTCTCAGAAAAGGGGACATTTATAGCACGAGTTGAGGAGACTGTTTTCTATGAGGACCGTCTATGAGAATCTCCTGGTTTAAAAATAACATTTTAATCCACTAAGAGGTTAATAAGCCCCTCCTTGTCTAGTATGTCAACAGTAGGCTATTAATTCCAGGAGTCCATTCCAAGATGGAAGTGCTCTGTACTCTTGCCAGGGCTCCAGAACTCCAGAACCAGCAGCATGGGGGCTAATTGTGGAAAATGCCCTGGCATTTTCCTCGAATCGCATACCTGCTATTCCTCCAGCAACTCGAGCTTTTGCTTACAACAGAGCAGGAGAGGCTTGAGGCACCTGTTTGCTGTCAACCAGCACTTCAGTTTCATTACTTCCTTTAAAGGGGTTCTTGTTTTTAAAACTTGAACTTTGGAGAACCAAATACTGACATAAGGCACACAAATGTCAACAAATCAAAAAGAAACACTGTTTCATCATCCTTCATGAACTATAAAGGAACTTAAAAGGTTATTTCAGTATGATTTATACTTTTCAGTTTGTTTTAAACAGTGTACCTAGACTTTTTACCATCTTATGCTAGTTCTACGAGACAAATGGGATCTGACATCCACAGGTTAATCATACACTGAAATGACACCACGCAACCTATCATCAAGTTCACTGAACTTTTCTGATCCAATGATGTAAATATGAGGAAGATGACTGTTTAAATCCATCTGGAGTAGAGTGAAATGGAGAGGAAATCCCATTCCATGTTTTGACCCCATGCAAAGCTATTGCCTCATCTCCTCTTATGAAGAGCAGAAGTGAACAGTTTATATAACAAAAAAAAATAAAAAATACAACCAGACAGTCTGTTAAAGAGAGAGAAAATATCAAAGAAAGTCAGTATGCAGAGAAAACTAAGTAAACCATTCTCAGATAGTACTGTGGCATTCAAAATACCATTCAAATAGTTTGACATTCATTTCTTTATCATCGGTGTGAGAGTGGGACAGAACGTTGCAATTCTGTTATTTTTAATATTTAAAATAACCGTTTTCTATTTGAATATATTTTAAAATTGTATGTATTCCCGTGATCAAAGTTACATTTTTAGTGTCATTTCAGTGTCAAATGATCAAGAAACATTTATTATTATTATTATTATTATTAATAATAATAATAATAATAATAATAATATTTAAAACATTTTTTCAGGATTCCTTGATGAATAGAAAGATCCAAAAATCAGCATTTATCTAAAATAAAAAGTTTTTGCAACATTATACCATTCAAAAATCATAAATGCTGTTCTTCTGAACTTTCTATTCAAAGAAACCTGAAAAAATTCTACTTGAATGTTTTCAACATCATAAAAAAAAAAAATAATAATAATAATAATAAATATTGAGCAGAATATTAAAATAATTTGAAAAGCATCACATGACTGGAGTAATGATGCTAAAAATTCAGCTTTGAAATCACAGGAATAAATTATATTTAAAAATATATTCAAATAGAAAAAAATTTAAATAGTAAAAATATTTCAAAATTATACTGTTTTTGCTGTACTTTGGATCAAATATGAGCAGAAGAGACTTCTTTAAAAAACATTAAAAATGTTATTCAAAAACTTTTGACTGGTAGTGTATCCTGCAAAACTATACTTCAAAGGCAAAACAATTAAAGTTTTATATGTTTGGAGCAAATATGCCTTTTTTTTTTTTTTTTTTTTTTTTTTTTTTTGAGTATTTGAAAAAAGCCTCTTGCGCCCAGCAAGTCTCCTTTTTACCCCAGAAATAAAATAAGTTATTGTACATTTTTTAATTTTTTTTACCATAAGACAGTTTAAAAAAAAATGTATTCCTGGGATGGCAAAGCTGAATTATCAGCAGCCATTACTCTAGTCATCAGTGTCACATGATCGTTCAGAAATCATTATTATATCATTATGAAAACATTTGTGCTGCTTAATATTTTTGTGGAACCGGTGATACATTTTTTTCAGTATTCTCAGAATAGAAAGTTATAAAAAACAGCATTTATTAGAAATCGAAAAATTTTGTACCTTTTTAAATATCTTTACTGTCACTGTCAATTTAATGTATCCTTCCTGAATAAAAGTCTGAATAAAAATCCTGACTGCAAACTTTTGAATGAAAGTGCAAATGTTTTCTCTGAATCTGAAAATAGCTGAGCTAAACCGCAAAAGCACAGACCAGACTTGATTTAAACTTAATTTTTTCCTAAATGTGTAATAACTAGGTTTTTTCTTCACCTGACAGCATTAGTAAGCCTTTTGTAAGTTTATTTCCTTGAAAAGTACAAACACTGCGGCTCTATGGAACTTTCAAAACATTGCTCTGTTTGTTTAAGCGTCCCAACTAGCCCAACAACAGCAACACTGGCTCAACCAATAGTGTGAGTTTAAGGCGAGATCTGCTTTGTTCCAACCAATAGCAGACAGGGGAGTATTCTGCAAAAAATTGATCCTTTAAAATCGTGTTGAGGAACAGCTATGGAAGTTATTCACAAACTAAACAAAGGTACTAAATCCTGTCTAGATGAATGCAGCCATGTTTTTAACAAGCTCCATGTTCTTTTGATAGAGAGCCACGGACTGAAGCATTACATCTTGTCCAGCTGAGCATAAACACAGCAGTGATGTTTCAAACAGGCTCTGTAGTCAATAACGCGTCTCTCTTGCGGAAACTGACTGTTCTCTTGATGGAGAGGAGGAAGTTGATTTGCATAACTTCTCATGCACTTCGCAGAGTTTTTAAAAGTAAAGCCTGGGATACACCAACACGCTGGATAAAATTCACAATGACCTCAGGTCAATCTAGGAGGCTTGGAAAGCTACATTTCTAGAATTCTTCAAAGTTAAATATGTAGTGTGATGTATAAGTCTTATCGTTTAATGAGAAGTTCAGCAGAGTGAAAGGACACAAGGGTGTATGAGACTTAATAAAAAACGCAGAGGGAGAGAGATCAAGCTCCCCTCTGGCTACCATGGAAACAGGGAAATGTTGACGAGCCAAATTGAAAACACATGTGGATGTTGGATTCAAGTAGTTAAAAAAAAGGTAAAGGCAGAGAAAGATCTGATGTTTGGCAGAACGTTATAGGATTGTATCCTGCGGAGCACCAGACAGAAAGCAACCTCATCTCAATCCATTTGACATCATATCACATGACTGGGCGGCCAATTCATGCAGCATGTGTGCTCCACTGAAGGGCTGTGTTGATATGGTTTGTGCGAACCACAACGAACCTCATCCTACATATAAATCCAGATCCAGACAGAGGCTTTACATGTTATCAGAGGGAGCTAATCACATTTAGTTTTAGTTGACAGAGTGAGCGTTTGTGCATCAGACACGCATATACTGTAGGGGTTGGAATCTTCAGGCACTTCACGATCCGATTCGATTCTGGGAGTGACAATCTGATTCCAAAACGATTCTTGATCTACATTTTTCCCCAAAGAATTCTTCTGCTGTGCATACATCTTTACAACCTTACATTTTAACCAACAAATTGCAGTTTATTTGCTTTTTGTTTATAGTTGGAATCTCTGTATGTCAGTACTGCCATCTTAAAAGTAGGTGTATGAATCTTCACTGGTTTCATGATTCAATTCAATAACAATTTTCATTATCAACTCAATATCACTATGAATCACATTCTCAGTTTTCAATATTTCTGCACTTGGCTACATTTTCCTAGAAATTTTATATCAAATTTATTTTGTGCAAACTTTATTTTTTTTTATTATATAAACAGGCTGCTTTTTAAAACAGTCACTTATTTAAAATAAAAAATCCTGTTCTTTAAGTATCTAAAAAGTTTTCAGACAATAGTGATGGGTTTTCCTTTTTTCCTCAGCACTCATTATTACTCATGAGATCATAGACAGTGGCAGGTTTAATAGACCGTATTCACATTAATGCACAGATCTATTTCGATATATCAAATGTTTTGTCCAGCTCTGAAAACATAACTGACTGTGTGAACATCAGTTTCGTATAACAGTATTCGAAAATGGAAGTGCATTTAACCGCAGCCGCAGTCGTTCTTCAGGACAACAAACACAAAGGGCACGTGAAAGTCCGTCAGTGCACGGGTTTCGTGCATCTAATACTACTGTAATTTCAAACGGCATTAATGAAAGCATATCTAAAGTAAAACACGGCGGGTGGAAGCACACAATGTCAAGCAATGCGCACGTGTCTAGCAGCTTTTACACCGACGGCGGAAAGCGTTGTGCTATGAAACCCATTCATTTCATTGGCTTGCGCCGTGCGAGGACGGCTTGTTTCTGCGTCGACCTAAGCGCACGCGCAGAAGAGGGCACCACTGGCGCGCACGCCGCTTTTGAAGTTCAAAATAGTTAGAGAACGCTTATAGAAATAGAACGCTTTCCGTGTTCGGTGTGAAAGCTGCTTCTCACAGCGCAAATTCTGTGCAATGAAGCCCACCACATCTCTAGCGCGCACACGTGCCACATGCAGGGAAAAAAACCAAGCTCAGAATCGATTCTGAAATATTCAGGATGCAGCTTCAAGGGCTCTAAACGATCCCAGCCGATTAATAACGGTCTTATCTAGCGAAACGATCAGTTATTTTCCTTATAGAAAAAAAAAAGGTACAATTTATATACTTTATATACTATATATAATTATACAATATACAATTTATATACTAAATAGAGTTCACACAGACCTAGAAAATATGAATGTTTAAGGTTAAAAAGTATATAAATTGCAATTTTTTATTTTAAATAACCGATCATTTCACTAAATAAGACCCTTCTTCGGCTGGGATCGTTTAGAGCCCTTGAAGCTGCATTTAAACTGCATTTTAGAAGTTCAAACTCAGGGGTACCATCGAAGTCCACTATACGGAGACAAATCCTGAATGTTTTCCTCAAAAAACTAGTTCTTTATGACTGTAGAAAGAAAGACATAAACATCTTGGATGACAAGGGGGTGAGTACATTATCTGTAAATTTTTGTTCTGGAAGTGAACTACTTTTAGATTTTTTTGATGAAATCCGAAAGCTGACTAATCTGTGTTCCTAAGATGAACCAAGGTTTTGAACGACATGAGGGTGAGTAATTAATGACAGAACTTTCATTTTTGAGTGAACTCTCTCTTTAACTTAACACATTAATCATCAACTGACACTATTTTTTGTTTTGTTTTTTATCCATATTGACATTATTTTAATGTAAGTGTTCGTTACCTGATATTTTAACCTGATTATTGTTTTTAATCATTGTTTTATTTTTGCTTTGACAAACTAAATAACTTAATAATTAGACTACAAATAATAATGTCCTAACTGAATCTAAATTTCCATTTATATTTCATTAAAATATCTTATTAAAATTAACATTTAATTAAAAATTATATTTTTACAATAAAAATAATAATACTTATTATTAACATTAAATATTACAAATCATTAAAAATCAATATAAAAATATTGATCAATATTTTAATTTAAATACTATTTTTATATTTAATCATAATCATAATCATAATAATAATTATTATTATAACAACAAGGAATAATGTTGAGTCAATTAAGACAAAGTGGAATGTTCCCAAAAGTTAATTTAAAAAAGGATTTTCGTATTTTATTAGTAGATCTAGTATTAAAGTATCAATAACAGTGTAGAAATGTTTCAATAAAAAAAAAAATAAAATTAAAATCAAATCAGTGATTATCGGTCTATCTAGTTTTACATTAGTCAATACCCTTGTCTGTGTTTTCAAACAAACAAAAAAACATAAAAAAAAAAAAACAACAACAACAAACAAAATGACACTTATTTACAATATGACAAAAGATATATCTCACCATGACTGTAATTCCATCTTTTTCCAGTGGTGTTTTATCATAGGTGATTTCACACACGCGCACCACTGTTGTTGCCCCATATTTTTTCAGATCCTGAGGAAACAAGATTGCACAAGTTTTGAGGGACAGAACAGAGTACATTTAGGATTGTGAACAAATGTTTTAAATTCGTTCTTGGTAGTGATCGATTTACACTACCAGTCAAAAGTTTTTGGACAGTAAGATTTTTAATGTTTTTTTGTTTGTTTTACGAAATTTCTTCTGCTCACCAAGTCAGCATTTATTTGATCCAAAGTACAACAAAAACTAAAATTGAGATCTTTTCTATTTTAATATATTTTAAAATGCTATTTATTCCTGTGATTTTTTTTAGGATCATTGCTCCAGTCACATGATAATTCTAATATTCTGATCTGCTGCTGAAAAAACATTTATTAGTATTATTATGCTGAAAACAGCTGAGTAGAATTTCTTCAAGCTTTTGAATGGTATAGTGTATAATGTTACAAAAGCTTTTTATTTTTAGATAAATGCTGATCTTTGGATCTTTCTATTCATCAATTAATCCTGAAAAAAAAATAATTTAAATATTAATAATAATAAAAATAATAAGAAGAATTGTTTCTTGAACAGCAAATCAACATATTAGAATGATTTCTGAAGGATGGTGTGACACTGAAGATGCTGAAAATGTAGCTTTGACCACAGGAATAAATTACATTTTAAAATATATTCAAATAGAAAGCAGTTATTTCAAATAGTAAAAATATTTCACAATATTACTGTTTCTGCTGTATTTTGATCAAGTAATTGCAGGCTTGGTGAGCAGAAGAGACTTCTTAAAAAAAAGAAAAAAAAAAAAGAAAAAAAAACCTTTTGACTGGCAGGAAGTATGTGATGTTTTGTGCTTAAAAATGATCTGTGTTGCATATATCTGAATGCTTTCTCACCTCAATGAAGCTGCTTAATGATGCATTGGTTGGGTTGTGCGTAATAAGGAAGCGCATGTTTTTGTAGCAGACCTCGACAGGAGCCGGACGGTTCATCCTGGCCATGCTGGTGTCCACTCAACAGAAGAAAAAGAGCACCCAATCTGGGCCAGGATCCACAGAGCTCCACTCACGGTACAGTACTACAGCAGATGCACTATCACAGTGAAAGTGTCAGGTATTTGCAGGATCCTCTGCGGTAAATCACTACTAACCAGTATATAAAATCGAAAGCTGCCTGTCTGGGAAATTAGAGGCCACAAAAGTTTTCCTCTTCCAACAAATCTGGGATGCTCTGCCGGGCAACTAGATGGGTGGAACAGTGTCCGGTAGCTAAATGCCAGGTGCAGTGATGCCAATTAACCCATTTGGCGTACAGCAAAGCGGTCAGTCAGAAAGACCAGCGAGAGAAGAGCAGAGAAGGCGTTTCTCTGGACATTCAGTAGCAGATTTCGGGCACATCCACCCGTGATCAAGCGTTGCGATGTTGGGCGTGGCAGTAATCACCGCTGCCCTGCCGGAACTCCATTAACGAACAAGAAGCTGGAGGAGAAAGCTGTCAAGAGATCAAGACAAAAAAATTATTTTTTTTTTTTTTGGAAAAACTCCAAATCCAGACAAATACAAACAAATCCAACAATACACAAATTTTCTATATAATACAGTGCTCTAAGAAAAGTTTTTAAAGATAATGTATAAACATCATGTCTACTGACAAAGGATTTAGGATTTAAACAGACAAACAGGTTAAAATAACATAACTATGTTCCTAAATCACAAATCATGATATTCAAGACATCTGACAAAACCATACAAGCAGAATTGGCTGATTATGACATATTTTTAGTAAACTTTAGGAAAATGTAGAAACACTGGATCTATTCAGAAATATACAAATGAGAAACCTGAATGAATTTATTATTAAAATAGATATGTGTTCTTATATCACAAATTATGATGATACGCAATACATCAGACAACAACAACACAAAAAAAAAAAATCTGAATTTAATATAAACTCATTGATGTCACAATTAAAGGGACAGTTCACCCTAAAATGAAATGATCACCTACTGACCCTGAAAGATCACTTTCATTGTATATTAAAAATATGCAATGATGCCTCACACAGGTTTGGAACTACACTACCAGTCAAAACATTTTTCAATTTTTTTTTCAAGAAGTCTCTTCTGTTCACCAAGCCGGCATTTATTTGATCCAAAGCACAGCAAAAACAGCAACATTTTGAAATATTTTTACTATTTAAAATAACTGTTTTCTTTTTTAATACATTTTAAAATGTAATTTATTGCTGTGATTTCAAAGCTGAATTTTTAAGCATCATTACTCCAGTCACATGATCCTTCAGAAATCATTCTAACATTCTGATTTGCTGCTCAAAAACATTTATTATTATTATGTTAAAACAGCTGAATAGAACATTTTTCATTTTGTTTGATGAACAAAGTTCAGAAGAACAGCATTTATCTGAACAGAATTTTTTTGTAACATTATAAATGTCTTTATCATCACTTTTGACCAATTTAAAGCATCCTTGCTAAATAAAAGTATTCATTTCTATAACTTTCCCAATTAAAAATTATCTTTGGATCCTTCTATTCAAAGAATCCTGAAAAAAAAAATACTCTGTTTTAATAATAATAATTGATAATAATAATAATAATAATAATAATAATAAATAAGCATATCAGAATGATTTCTGAAGGATCACGTGACAAAAATGTAGCTTTGATCACAGGAATAAATTACATTAATAATAGAAATATTCCAAATTTTTTGCTGTACTTCGGATCAAAGAAACAAAGAAAAGCAGAAGAGACTTCTTTAAAAAAAAAAAAAAAACATAAAAAATCTTACTGTTCAAAAACTTTTGAATGGTGGTGTAATAAATATGTAAATAACCATTTTCATTTTTGAGTGAAATATCTCTTTAAAAAAGACACATTGGACACAAACTCAGAATTGCATACTATTAACACCAGACAGTTTGACAGCGGAGGAAGTAGCGTTCACCTGTGGCAACGATGAAACACTCAAACAGAATATTCAAAAAACCTAAACGTCATGCAGACACACGAAAAAGCGAGAAGGGAAAGAGAGAAAACAAACAAAGGAGAGAGAAAGAAGCAAAACACAAAGAAACCTCAGTTACACGCCGTTTTCCCAAATAACACACGTGAGAAAATCATACGGAATGGTTGCGTCTGATCTCCCCCATGACTCGTGAGAGTTGTCCCCCTCTTTACCTCTGTGACAGGCTGCGTTCCGCTCTGGATTAAGCCCAGGGCTCTGCTGGGAACAGCGGAGGGTAAACGGCTGCGATCCGGAATAACCGTCTCTGCTCTAAACCAGTCGAGGCTGCCTTGGCTTGCCATATGACAGTGACAGCACACTCCGCTAATGTCACAAACAAATGCACTCGTAATGCTCTTAGGAGGAGTGGTGACCAGTCCACCCCCACCTCTCTCTCTCTCTACATCCCCATATAAAAATAGCCAATGAACCTAATAGGTATCACCACGTACGCTCATGTCTAACATTTTTAGAGGCTGGTTATTATACACACTGCAACTTTGCAACAGGAATGCTAAGAAAGTACTCCCATTAAAAGTTTACTTTTCATTTTTGGGTGAACTGTCCCTTTATATATAGGGTTTCTAAAGATTTTGATACAAAATGTGGAATTCAAAGATGAATGAAACAGATCCTGTAGAAACGTGCCGTAGATCAGCAACAGAACATTTGCTCAACGGTGGAAAGGAAAGCTCAAAGTAGACAGCAACTTTTCGCTTCATGAGGTAATCATTCTGATACCTAAACCTTGTAAATCATGTTACACAGGATTTAACACCGATAAGAAAACAGACTCAAAGACTGCCACCCCTTTAGTTACCCTTCCACTCTTGTTGAAGGCTTAGCGCATCTTGAGCCAAATCCTTTTACATAAAGCTGGAAGGTTGGATAGGCCTCTCTGCCTACTAGCGCAGTGTGTTTTCAGGTGCTCTGTTGCCTCTGGGGTAAATATAGATACTCCAACCTATGAATGTACACTAATCTGGACTGCTGGCATTCTGCTATTTATTTGCCTAGGTAATTTTTGTTCCTTCTTAGTTTTTAAGATGCCATTAATATTTGCGCGTCTAGAAATATGAAGCGACGAAAGATTGCACAATCTTACTGTACTAGCATTCGGTCAACAGCTCCTGAATTAACCAGACTCTGTGATCAACACGGCTTATTTGTAAACAGGTTTACACAATAGGTACTCGGCAAAAGTTTTTTTTTTTTTTTTTTTTTTTCCCAGAAGTATTGGCTTGGCTTCAAAAAGAGCAGTTAATTGAAGGATTAAATGCAAATGACATCATCAAGGGCAAGTGATCAAACAACAAGCACAACACATGACTCATCTGGGCCAGAACTCTCGTCTTGGCAAAAAGAGCAGATTGGGATCAGAGAAAAATCTATTTAAACAGCACAGAATGAAATGCTGTATTGTAAACATTGTCAAAGCTAAAGGCTGTTCAGCAGCAAATTAAACATTCTAGAATGCTTAAAAATTATTAATTCTGAAATTTAACATTTTGGAATGACTATAAAAACATGCATTGTGTAATTAATCTGTAACGAATTTAAAAATGTTGAGAAAAAAAATTAAACTTAAACATTCTGGAATGATTACAAAAATAAAATTAAATAAAATTAAAAATTAAGCAGAATAAACCATAAACACCTAAAATACTACAATACACATTCACACGCACAAAATAAATAAAAAATAAAATTTATAATTCTTGTTAAAAGTATAGCTGAAAATATTTTTTGTGAATATTGTTAAAGCTAAAAAGGGTTTGGCAGCACACTGAACATTCTAGAATTATTAAGAATTATTCATTGTGCAATTAAACGTTTTGGATAACGTATAATAACAATAATAATAATAATAAAAATTCAGGTACTAAATATTTTGAAATCACTGAAAACATCACCACCAAATACTCTTAAATGCCTAAAATACTACAATATAAACATACAAAAATAAATACATAAAAACTATACTTCTTATTAAAAATATAGCTGCAAATAAAAATGTTTGTGAATATTGTCAAAGCTAAAGGGTGTTCAGCAGCATATAAAAAACATTCTATAATGATTAAAAATGATTAATTCTGGAATTAAATATTTTGGAATTATTATAAAAATATACAATTTGTAATTAATTTGTAATGATTTTAATAAAATCACTGAGATTAAACATTCTGGAATAAAATAAAACAAAATAAAAATGATAATTCTTATTAAAATACAGCGAATACAACACTTTTTTGTGAATATTGTCAAAACTAAAGGGTGTTCAGCAGAACATAAAAAAAATTCTATAATGATTAAAGATAATTAATTCTGGAATTAAATATTCTGGAATTATTATAAAAATATACAATCTGTAATTAATTAGTAATAATTTTAATAAAATCACTGACATTAAACATTCTGGAATAAAATAAAACAAAATAAAAAATAAAAATTGTAATTCTTATTAAAATACAGCTAATACAACAATTTTTTTCAGCAGCATATTAAACATTCTAGAATTATTAAAAATGATTAATTCTGGAAATAAACATTTTGGAATGATTATAAAAATATATTTATAATCATTCCAAATATATAATTAATTTATTTATTTTGTAAAAAATATGTAATAAATTTTAAAAATCACTCCAAAATTAAACATACTGAAATAAATAAAATAAAATAAAATAAAATAAAATAAAAAGGTACTAAATATTTTGGAATCACAGCCAAAAATATATATATTTAAAAATAACTGTAATTCTTATTAAAAACACAGCTAAAAATAAAACAAATTTTATGTTCAAAGTCTGTAACTTAAATTCACAGGACCCGGGACAATTTTTTCCACTGTGCCTAATAAGCAGACTCTACCACAGGACACTTTCAGGAGACCCCTCATCACAGAGCCCTCGACAATGTACCTGGTTTTTCCTCCGATGATGGGCGCCACATGTGACCTAGGCTGTTATCCATGTTGATAAGGAGCTCAACTGCCACAGGGAACAATCTGTAACTCTCAGGCTCTAGAATCCTCCACCGACTGTTTACCCAGCAGGCTGTTCTTAACCTGAACCAAACAGGTATTTTCAAGCTTATGCCGTTCCAGCACTGTAAGCCAATTATTCTATATAAACTACACTAATCACAAGAGAAACAAATACTAGTATTCTCCAGATTCTAATTAACTCGAGTTCTAGAGTTTTCACTGAACTACGAACAGAACTTCTGGAACGTCAGCTGCTAAATGAAGGCAATGTTTATTGAAGGTAAAAAGTGATTTGGAACACTTCCCCTTTGCCCCACTCAGCTGTGCTCAAGTAACCCCCGTGCAAGAGCTCCCCTGGTACGCTCCGCTAATGCCAATGGGCAGCAAATGCCACACTGGCAACATCAACACACACTTTCTAGATCATGCCTTGGCACCACAACAACTGGGATCATTAGTTTCGCCTTGTGAAGATTTCAATATGATCTTTCTTTGAACTGGTATGTTTAAGATCCAAAATGACCAGACACATTAACACTCTCACACTCGTATATTTTAAGACTTCGTTTGGACAGAAAAGCAAATGCATTTTGAATGACATGGCCACTACTCAAAGAGCGCAGGAGGTGTTAGTTGATTGAACAGGTCCGCAGGTGTCTTCCTGTTGGTGGGGCTGAACCTGTATTTGACGGGTGAGAGCGCGTTGAGGACTGGGCTGGCTTTGTTCTGCCTCGGTTCTGCACTTGACTGGAGAGGAACTGCAGGGCGCGAAGGCTCTCATGGCCACCTGTGTTCTAAATATACCCCCGCCAGCTGTCATCTAATAAATTTAGCCAGATCCGAAATGAAGAGGGTCGGGAGTTAAAGATAACTAGGGACTTGTTTTGAAACATGAGCATCCTCTAAAAAAAAAAGAGCCACTCAGAAAGGTCTCACCTTTTACAACTGGATTAAATAATTAGCTGGAAGAAAATAATTAATCATACACACATTTCTTTGCCATGTAACTTTATAAGGTTAGACATCTGACAGCAGATTTCTGGGAGCGGAGTTACCAGGTGCCAAACCTAGAATTTAAATGAATGACAGCTCCGACACAACATTTTGAACAGGATCCTAGGGCCCTATGTTTTCCACAATGCAGAAAACACGGACTGAATCACAGAATCCAGTCATTAGAAAAAATGGAATTTACTGTATAACACGGAACGTCATGGAACTTGACAAATTTGGGATGAATAAATCAAAAGTAGGTCAGTACACTTTAATCAAAACGCAACATGGACTATTGTCTGTAAATATTAAGCTGCAATAAGACTAATTAAATATGAATCCTGCATGTGATGCTCACTGTATTTTCAGCCTCTGCCTCCTCAATATATGAGTACATGAGCACATAAACAAATCTCTAGAACTGCTCTGAGAGTCCCTTAATGAGCATCTTAGTGTTTCTTTTGAGAATAACTGTTGTCATATAATATACAAACAGAAACTTAAAAGGTCTTCACAGCAACCCGCCAAAATAAAGGTTTGTTTTACTTGAAAAAATTGTGACATAATTATTACATAATTATTACATAATTAGTACTACTACTACTACAAAAATTATTATTAAAAATATTTTTTGAGGAATATTTACCAGAAAAATTATTTACCACAATTTATTTACCAGAAAATGTATATACACAACATAGTATTTCTGAGGAACAAAATAATAAAATTATATTTTTTAATAAAAATCAATTAATTAGAGATTTATTATTCAATTAAACCGTTACAACTGAATGCAGAAAATTAATAGAAAACACAGAATTTGGGAAAAATTGTTTTTGTTGAACTTTAAATAAATTGCTGTTGAATTCTGTAAATGTCATGATCTTTTTATTAATATCTTTAATTTAACCTTTAAAAACAAAAAAAAACAAAAAACAGAAGAATTAAAATGTAGTATTGTAAAATATTGTCAGGTGTTCAGCAGCATATTTCTAGAATAATTAAAAATTATTAATTCTGGAATTAAACATTCTGGACCTTTTATAAAATTAATTTGTATTGAATGTAAAAAAAATACTCTGAAATTAAACATCCTGGAATGACTACAAAAATAATAAAATAAATAAATAAAAATAAAAATAAAATAAAATACAATTCTGGTACTAAATATTTTGGAATCACTAAAAACATCACAGCCAAAAACTATAATCCTAAATATAATCCTAAATGTCTAAAATACTACAATACAGATACAGAAAGACAAAAACTCAATTTATAATTCTTAATAAAATATAGCTGATTTTTTTGTGTGTGTGAATATTTTCAAAGCTAAAAGGTGTTCAGCAGCATATTAAACATATTAAACAATTATCAAAAATTATTCATTCTGGAATTAAACATTTTGGAACTTTTATAAAAATATACATTTTGTAATTAATTTGTAATCTATTTAAACAATGGAACAATTTTAATGGAAAAAAAATAAAACTGATTTCATAGGGCTGTAATTAACTTAGCCACATTTTGAAGATTTTTTTATGAATGTAAACACCTGGTGTAAATCTGACATTCAAAAACAAAATGATTATGAATGACAAAATCTGATCTTTGCAATGTGATGTCAAACCAATGCTCAAACTGACAACCAAGATACAGAAAGTCACCCAATGACATGCAAGTGGTTCAAAGATCTTCCTAGGACAAACACGAACTATATAAAACAAGCTAAGCAATCAAATCTAAAATGTTCACGCAACCTAGTCACTCGTCTCAATTTGGAAGCCCAAACCACAATTTGCTAACAAAAATTTAATATCAACATTAGTCCAGTCAACGTTTTGCCCTCATTACCTATAAGAAACTTGTACAGAACATGTAGGCTACATTTGCATCATTTATTTGCATGTTTTATATCCACTTTCATTCAAAGCAGTGCATTCAAGATGTGTTCCCTTTCATTCAAACTCTCATGACCTTGGCAAGCATCGTGCACTGTCAATTGAGATACGAGAACACCCAGTGCAAAACCTAGTGTGCTTATTTTAAAAACTGCAGGTTGTAAAACTGAGTGACAATTACTACCTTTAACAGCATGCAAAGATCACGCTGCACTAGGATAAGGTCACCATGACCAAAACAAACATGCATACTGGTTAGAGCATGACTTTAAACTGTCAAGACATGGGCTGGTTCAAATTTCTATACTAAAGTGCATTCATTAAAGGCTTTGAACATGCAAAATTAATTTGGAATATGGGCAGCAGGACATGATGTCATACCGTAAGGTTTTACTTCTTCAAAATCAGGCAGATTCAAGTCTGTATTGTTTGTGTTGAGCCACAAAGGCAATCTGTGATGTTATATCCTCTATTGAACAAATATTTTACACTATACAAATTTGTAGTTTAGAGGCACTTTTTTATAAGGCATTTCCTAAATCAGATCGATATATGATGATGTGGCTAATTTTTTCACTGTGACACTCTGATGTGTGTTAAACGTGCACATTGCACTGCATGTAAGTGCGGTGTGCAATTTGTTACAAGGCATAAGATACGCATAAGGAAGCATTTAAGGAGCAAAACTGTACCACATGAAGAGGACTCAATCCTTTGATTTTAAACAGACATAATGCAAGCATATGGTATTAGCAAAACCACAAGGAAAGCTGGATGTAAAACTCAATTACAGCATTTCCAAATGAAGGCAAACATACACTGACAAAATCATTATTTATTCCGCCACACAATTAGAAATCACGTTCTGAGATACTCTGTGGTTGCCAACTTTGACTATGATCAGATAAAACTCAACTTCACAAGGCTGAATTAGTACTTGTGCAGATGAACATCAATAACATCTTCTAGACTTCAGAGGAGCACTTCCCTCTCAATCAGGAGTCTCTTATACCCAGAAACTAAAACAAGATGATTTGAACATCACAACTCTGACATCGACTACAAAAGATTTACATGTACGCACTGGTGTGTTCTCTATAGCAACATCCCTGTGATGTCACAAAAGATCTGGGGTTTTATCCTTATCCCTTCTGACCTGCAGGACCCAGTGTCCCTCATAACACAAGAGAGATACGAGCAGTGCTGTAATCCTGTAAGAACACTGAGATCATCATCATCATCTCTTTTCCAGTCACATGACCCATTCAGATCATTCCAAGCAAGTTCTGGAACAGGTCATTTCTCCAGAGAGAAAAGGCTAGATATATCTTCAAGAATGTAGCAAATACATTACTTTTAGAAAGCTTTATAGGGGTCAGGAGTAAATGATTACAAACATCTCATATTGGATTACACAACCTCTTCTGGACTGATTCAATAGGATCAGGGAAACTACACTATACAACTTGCTTTTCAAATCATTTAAATTGGTTTCCTTTTGGAACATAAGAAACTGAACATAAGAACATAAGAAATTCCATGTTATGTTGGTGCCCATATTAACATGTTGCATCATTCAAGTTTAAATGGACATAAAAAGCTGTTTCTGTTCAGTAAGTCTGACTGAATCCTGATTATTAGTTTGAACACTGGGATTTGTGCTCAGTGCATATTTTGAATGTAAATGTATATCAGATTCCACATCAGTTAAGTACTTATTATAGCCCATACTAGGGCCCTATAAAATGAGTTTTATTTTTTCACAAATGGCATTTTATTTTTTTCCAAATTCTGTTTTAATTTTTCTGGGTTCAGTTCCCCCCCCCATTTTAAGAATTCTAGACTCTATTTTAATGGTTAAATTAAGAAATATTAATCAAAAAGCATGTCTAATTAATTGAAATCATGAAACTCACAATTTAACACCAACTTATTATAAGTTCAACAAAAATGACATATTTAATTCAGTTTTATTGTCACCAAATTTTATTTTTCATCAATTTTTGGATTCTATTTTCAAAGGTTTCATTACATTTTAATAATTAAAAGCACTTCTGATTTATTTATTTTATAAATAAATATATTTAAATATAAAATATATCTATATCTATATATACATATATCTAAATAAAAAGCTTTTATTTTGGATGCGCTTAATCGTTGCACAGCACTATTCTGGTAAATCATTTATTTTGGTAAATATTCTTTAAAAATAATGTTTTAATAATTGTATTTGTAGTCGCAATACTATAATTTCATTACATAATATGTGTCACATTTTCTTCAAGTTAAACCAAACTTTCATTGTGACAGGTTGCTGTGACGACCTTTAGCTTCTGTTTGTATATGATAATGATGATAGCTTTTTTTTTTTCACAAGAAATGGTAAAATCCTCATGAAGTGACTCTCAGAGCAGTTCTACAGAGTTTATGTTTTCATGAACTCCTATAATGAAGCAGCAGAGGCTGAAAACACCGTGAACATCACACATGCTTTAATATGTGTGTAGCAAACAAAACCACATGCACCATTCATTCACACAGAGACACGCAGAAAATGCAGGATTCATATTTAATTATTTAAATAGTATTTTTGCGGCTTAATATTCACAGACACGCGTTAAGTGTATTGATCTAGTTTTGATTTATTCATCCAAAATTCAGCAAATTACGCATCATACAGTAAATTTCATTTTTATTACTGGATTCTATGATTCCGTCCACATTTTCCGAAAATCACAGAGCCCTACCATAGTTACCAAAATAAATATAAATGAATACAAAGTGTTTTCCCAGTGACTGATGATTAACTTGTCCAAAATGAACTCTCAAAGTCTGTGCACTATGCTTTGTAAAGCGGCATCAGACAGACTCACAGGCAGAAAGGGCTATGGGCTG
Organism: Labeo rohita; assembly: GCF_022985175.1. NCBI lineage: Eukaryota > Metazoa > Chordata > Actinopteri > Cypriniformes > Cyprinidae > Labeo > Labeo rohita. The sequence goes on along the minus strand of NC_066884.1, from coordinate 14,928,093 downwards.
TTTTGCATAGTTCCCATCTAGCCTTTGAGGAGGTCTAGTGAATTCAGAAACATCGGAGGGGTGTTTCCAACTGTGCTGCCTATGGTTGTTTGGTGTTTCCTACTTACGCAGGACACAGCCATAGGAATTATTAGTGTTGCAATGCATCTCACCTTCCCCTTAAGATTTCCATTCATTTCTTGTGCGTGTGGGGATCATGGGATGGGGGGGAGGAAAAACAGACAGAAGACATGCTGTACATAGCTCCCTGGTCACCACCTATCGAAACTCGACTCTCTTTTCCAGCTGGCAGACCAGATTTAAGCAAAAGTCTCCATGAAGATTCCTGCAGGGCTCAATGCTAAGGATTTTTTTCTGCTGGCCCGGTCGGGCTAGTGGTTCAAATTTTTACTAAATAAAAAAATTTTCATTGGCCCTACCACAAAAAAATTAAATAGTTGCTGTTATCATTGTTTTTGACTCATGTTATCTTTTATTTTAATAAATAAGCTTATATGACACCAAAAGTTTACATACCAAATAAAATTGTACAATTCTCGATTCCAATTTCGATACCTCACCTGCTTTAGGGGAAAATAGCAGACGACTGAAAGAACGCAAACTCAGTCTTATCCAGCAGGTGGCACTTATGGAATAAGAGTGATATTACGTTTCTTTTTACGAATTTCAATACATCATACATGGGCAAATGAAAAGAAAACACCATGTAAACTTTTCTTAAAACAGTCAGTTCCCCTCAATATTCCTCATTCAATATTTCCAATATTTCACGCATTGTGCACCGTGACCTTGGTCTGCCTGCTACAGTATTTTGTTCTCTTTGCATTTGTCTTCAGCATCTTTGGCCTCTGTTAACGGATGTCTAAAGAGTTCGTAATATTTCCATACACAACATTTCGAAAGAAGATTACATGCAGTTCGTGTGCAAGCCCAGAACAAGAGATCGGGTGAAATATGTCCGGCCGATCGATGCATCTGTCGCAACTGTATAAGTTATGTATTGATCATTGTTAAAGCTACAAAGCTAATAATTTTGTAGGCTATTTGTCCGTCAGAGACGCGTCTCTCTGTGATCGCTTAAAATTTTAAATGATCAAGGTTAAAAAAAAACATGTGAAAATTATAAACTTTTGTGACGACGCGGCAGTGGCCCGATCGGGCCAGTGACATATTCGTCAACTGTCCTGAACGTCTTTCACGCTGGCCCCAGGCCATCGGGCACTCCTTATTGTCGAGCACTCCTTATTGTTCCTCCATGCCTGGTGTGGACCCCTGCAGCTGACACATGAAATATCTACATAAGAGAACAAATGCTGTACATCTGCACAGTCACCTGATTGGAAATGGTCTTAAACACACTGTGACTTCAGGTTGCAGAGAACAGCCTGTCATGAATCAAAATTAACTAAATAAAAAAATAAATGATGCTTTATACTGAATTTAACAATTTAATGATTTGTTTAGTGTAGGATGGCAACTAGGTGCTTTTGTGTGCAAATGATCAAACCCCCCAGCATCAGCTTGGCATCCAATTAGCGGAGATTAATCAAGTAATCTGTCGATTATTCGGACGATTAATCAAGTAATCGGATTAGGTCTATTTTTTTTTTTAAACAAAAAAAAAAAAAAAAAAAAATTATAAGTGACCCAAGCTTTAAAATTACTCAAAATACATAGATAATAGCAATGAGGTGATAATAATAGTTCAAATGTGGTTTTATTGAACTAAACTGTTAAAATTCATAATGTATAATTAACAACAGAGCTAACGTACATTATGCATTATAACAAATGACCGCAGAATGCGCCAACGGCCTCACGATTGTTTTTACATTTTACTGTGCGATCTAATCCTTGTTTAATATTGACTAAACACCATTTAGGTCAAATGTCCACTTAATCTTTAACATTTGCCCATTTCTTTATGTAAACATCAAAATGTGTAAACTCAACAAGGGTTTATACATTTGTAACTGAACAGTTAGCATATTGAGAAAGATACTAATGTATTCTCCTGTGTTTGCGTAGGTTTATAAATTATTTACCTTACAAATCTGATGAAATGGCACACATTGCATTCGCAAATGAATGTTAGAAACTCACAACAATATGCAGAGACAGAGTTTGAGACGCTCCACACATGTAAGTGATAACAGTTTGTGTGGTGCAGCATTTACTGTGAACGCAGTCGGTCTGATGCACATACATAACCTACACGCATGTAAATAATTATAGCACATATATTAAACATGCATCACATATATTTATTTAATTGAATCATAGCGTTTGTGAATTATTTATGTCATTATGCTTTATTATGATTTTTAAATGGGTTTAATATATCACACAGCCTTGGAAAACGGTCTAATAAGTACTCGAGTTGAACGAAGGAATCATGACAGCCGTAGTTCAAAGCATGTATAGGCTTGGAAGGAAAGCCACTCCATCAATGGCATGCTGCCCGGGAATTTATTTATCCTGTTTCTAAATGTAAACTATTGCTCATCCAGTAAAGTCAAGGGCAGTAGCTTTTGCAATAAGGGTTATTTTTATTTATGATTCCAAGGTTAAGTTTTCAATTTCTGTGTAAGAACCTAAATAAAGATACTTTGGTGATGTAATGAAATTTGCAACAATTTTAAATTTGTAAAAACTATTTGTGTGCAAGACAACCACTTACGACACTTCCTGACTAGGACTGTTCGTTCTACTAGCCTGAAACACTATCAAAACTGGCCCTGGACCAGAGAGCTATCCTTATTGTTGAGCCTTGCAACATCTACTTAGATTGAAAGCAACAACAGCCACATCCAACATCCTATCAAACAGCACTCAAACACATTTGGGAAGCTTGTCAATCACGGTATGTCTCTGAGAAGTCTCTGGATGTTCTCATGGACTCTCCCAAGGATGATAGAAATAACTTTTATCTTCCAGATGGGTCTTAACAAGCCCCATTGGGTGTGCCTTTAAGAACATGTCCTACTTCGTCAGGCCCATCTCCTTCCGAGAGCAAGAGTCCAGTGACAGCCCCATCTGTCTACTGCCACTCAGCCTGCACTGAAACATTTCACACCATCACTCATTACTCCAGACCTACGTGAAAGACACCAGACCCGCCCAAGATAGTCTCACATCTGTGGTCAATGAAAAAAGATCAAGATTGCACACCAAAAGGTCAGGAATTAGTCAATGTCCTAACAGTGCTATCAGGACTTGCTGCACTTAAACACTAGGAATCAGCTTTGTGTTTTTGAAGACAAAGGCTCATATCAGTTACAGGATGCAGAATCAGATTGCTGACTCTCCAGTGCAACGGAGAGCATCATTATCACAACAGGCAGTACATAGAGGATGACATCTAAAAACAACGTTTTATTGGCAATTATGATATTGCTTGCTTCAGAATTAGGGCAGATTGCTTCTTAGATAGGAACAGCAACAGTAAAGAATTTAACTATATGCTTATCACTTATTTACTTCCCTCAAGTATTTCTTTCCAAAAGAAACACATGCTGTATGTTTTGGATTCACTAAAAAATGTTTTTGGGAATTGGACTATACAGGTCAAGTTACATGTTCTTGATTCAATAAAATGAAATATTTCAAAAAGAGTAATTCGTTTAGTTTTGGATTCACTAAAAATAACTGGTTAATACAGCTATAAAATAAATAAATGTTACAGTCGAGGTCAAAAGTTTACATACAACAATGAAGAATCTGCAAAATGTTAATTATTTTGGCAAAATAAGACAGATCATACAAAATACATGTCATTTTTTATTTAGTACTGACCTGAATAAGATATTTCACATAAAAGACGTTTACATATAGTCCACAAAAGAAAATAATAGTTGAATTGCTTGTCTCTTGTTTGTCCCGAACTACCTGCTGTTCTTCAGAAAAATCCTTCAGATTTTTCAAATTGTTTGGTTTTTCAGCATTTTTGTGTATTTGAATCCTTTCCAACAATAAGTGTATTTTTTCGCAGCATTTAAACCTTCTGTAATAGTTGCATATATGTCTCTCAGTTGTCCTCTGTATGAAAAGATGGATTTTAAAATCATATAGTAATTGTTGAAAAGGTTTTGGTTACACAAAAATGCTGAAAAACCAAAGAATTTGTGGGACCTGAAGATTTTTTCTGAAGAACAGCAGGCAGTTTAAGTCTTCGGAACAAACAAATCACAGCTGTGGATCATGGTAACAACACAGTATTAAGAATCACATGCATGTAACCTTTTGAACAGGATCATTTTTATAAACTCAACTATTATTTTCTCTTGTGGACTATATGTAAATATCTTTTATGTTAAATATCTTATTCAGATCAGAACTAAAAAAAAAAAAAAAAAAAAAAAAAAAAAAAAATAGCATGCATGAGCCCTCTTATTTTGGTAAAATAATTAATATTTTGCAGGTTCTGTAAACTTTTGACCTCAACTGTATATTTACTTGTCCATGTCAAAAAAATGTCACAGCATCTCACACTCAAAGAATCGCACTAGTTCACATGACAGGTCTACGTGCATCCATTCACTCTGGATGGACCAGTATAAACACTGGCTCTGTCAGGGGTCACCATGGTTCCAGGTCAGCCGTTTTTGGCCACAGCTGCTGGTGCATAATCAGATACTTGTTTGGACTTCAGATTGATTCATATCTAAACAGTTTGAATACACAATGACATAAACTTACTTTGTGTTTTCTGCAATCAGCTGCCCTACATGCATGAGCTGCATGTTCCTGTGTAAACTGCATGAGAAATACAACTGCAGAAAGGATTCTCAGTCCGCTGGGATATCTCTCATGATATTGCATCACCTCAAAATCCCCAAACACATTATAACTATAGTCTATACTGGAGCTCAGGGGCTTCCCAATTGCCCTGTGGACCACTGTTTGTTTTTTTTGAGACGGGGGTTGCAAGCCCTGCACTAGATGAATGCAAATGATGCTTGCAGAGATCTATTCCCACAAAAGAAAGATACAGTCGTAGCAGAACTCTATGGGATCCCCACAGGGAAGCATTTCCCTTCATTGTGTCTCTGTACACTGGCCACAAGGAATCCCTTGGGAGTGCTCGGACACCAGCTTGTGCTCTATCTCTCTCTCTCTATCGAGTTTATCCTGCTCTCCCTTTTTGACTTCACCACCATGATTCTTTATCTCCCTGTGAGGCACTCACCACCCTTTTACCCTCAACTACCCCAAACACACACAAGCCACACACAGTGTCCAGAACGCCAGCATATCACCTAAGGAACAGAGGGGGAATCATAGAGAAATCTCATTAAGAAAGCATTCAGTCTAAGAAAATGAACCCTTCTCTCTGAGTGTGTGTGCGTAAAAGAGAAAAAAAGCAAGAGACTGACTTACTTAGACCACACATCTTAGACATGAAACAGCATTATTTTAGCACAAGATGATTGGAGGAAGATGATCTTTACCTTTCTATAGTCTGATTTTAAATAAGCAAGCATTTTAATGTCTCAAGAGAGAAACTGATTTTAAAAGAAAGTACTCAGAGAAAACTGAAAAAGCAAAAATTAAGCAAATGGCAACAAGGTTGACATTTATTTGATCAAAAAACAGGAAAAACAAAAGACAGCGTTAATCTGAAACAGAAGTACTCTTTAACTTTTAGTCTTTAACTGCCACTTTTGATCAGTTCAATGCATCCTAAATTAATAAAAGTATCAATTTTCTACATGTAGAGTATAGGTAAAATATAAACTCCAAAAACAATGAGGGGCAAATTATTTCTCAGCAATCACCCAAAGCTTGTTACTAAATTTAAACCAAATGCCTAAAACTGGCATCTGTTCTCTCCACCTTGCTAGCAACAAAAACAAAAGATGCAGTAGTCAAACTTGTTTCCCATGAAGTTGCCAGTGTGGCCTACTTCTCATATTTCTTTTTTAATATCTTCTTTCTGAAACAATCTTTTATCCCCATTAAAAAGTCTTTCACATCTGAACTATGGACCTCAAATGGACCCACATCTAAGGGCCCCTTTACACCAGATGTTAACATAAATTTCCAGCAGCATATTGTTTAGCAGGATGACATTTACATGACATTAAAACATTCTGTCACTAACAAAACATTGACAGAATCTGACTGCAATAGGATTGCTGAAAATGTCTTACTTATTCTACAATAAAAAACTCCCATTACAATAATGCACTTAATGCATGTGTATATATGTATACACCATCAAACACAACTGTATTGTGCTTTCTGAACCCAAAGAATGACCTTAAATGCCAATTTAAGAGAACGGGGACAACTGCTCCTCTGGGAATCGTAGCATAACCCTTTATTTGGCAACAGTACACTTCTGAAACCTCCACTACTTTCTTCCCTCTTTCGCCTCTTTATGTGGCTGTCAGGGAGCCAGAAAGTGCCAGGCACCAGTAAAATCAGATGAAACCATTTTGATTGACAGGCAGAATTACAGTGAGAGAGTCCTGCGGCTTATTTCTTCTATGAAACAACTACTATTATGTAGCAGTGAGTAACAGGTTTCTAAGACTCCGGCCCCGCGCGACTTTGTTCTCAGGGAGGAATTCCCAGCAGCAGGCTTCAGTAAATGCATGCCGGGTAAATGTCACATACCCTTGGGGGCCGACTTTCCTCGAACGAAGGAGCTCGCTTTGATTAGACCCACAGCGTTGCGGGTAGAATAACAGAAGTAACCCTCTAACAGAAAAAACACAAACTGTAGCATCTGTGTTGAAATGGAAAACAGACAGAGAGGCTGAGGTGGTGCTAAAATAATGGGAAACACAAACAGAGAAAAGTGTGAAATCAAAGAAAACATTAACACCCCCACCCCTTTATAATCTCTCCCGTTCTTACAAAGCTTCCAGCTTCGCTCACTTTTTCCTAATAAAGGGGAGTAACTCACTCGCAATGGAGGAAGCCACCCCTTGCCCCATGGTGGCAGTTTACGTCACCAGTTAAACTTCAGCGCACAGAGCCAAGAGAAACTCTTCCAACATTCCTTTACTAACAGCAGGGCGGGTTGGTGACCTGCAGCGTGAAGTGCACGGCAGGTAGGAGGAAACCCATCCCAGCCTAAACTCTTCCTGCCTGACTGATTAGAGGTGGGCTTACCCTCCTGGCCTGCACCTACAGGACATTTCCACTGCAGAGGAGTCAATGGTTGCACAGATGACGCAATGTTTGTTTGCTTAGACGAACAGCTAGAGGCAATGGTAGCAAATCAAATTAATTATGCAGGAGTGACATGCTCAAGTTCAAAGGATCATACCATAAGCTTGTTTGACAAAAAAAACTACTAGACTCAAAGACAGCATTTATGTAACACCCACAGTCAAATACCAGGCACAGGAGCTGACCTTTTCTATGAATTTCTCACTTCACTAGAAGAGACAGGAACATCTTTATCAGCAATATCTATTTCCCTCACAAGTATACAGATTGTGTTTGCAAGCCAGTTTTAATGTTTACAGTCTGTAGTGTTTGTACACTTATCTTACTTAGTATTGGTCGTGTTTTCCATGTACAAATATCTGTATCTTAAATCAAGTACAAACATTTTAATTTAGAAGAAAAACTTGTTTTCTGAAAATGTTATCAGAATGAAGCGAGTTTCTGATCTGCCAACGGGGTTTTTTCATTAAAAACGAATTAAGTTGACATTTTTCTTGTTTTAAGCATAAACTTAATTTTGATACTTTTATTTTTCAAAAAACAAGTCTTAATGAGTCATTTTGCATCTTAATTAAATGTATCTTGATTTAAGAATGTTTTAACATTTGTACTGGAAAACAAGATGAGATTACACTACCAGTCAAAAGTTTTTTCAGGCTTTCAGCGTTTTTTTTTTTAAAGAAGTCTCTTCTCCTCAACAAGCCTGTATTTATTTGATCCAAAATAAAGCAAAAGCAGTAATATTGTGAAATATTTTTACTATTTAAAATAACTGCTTTCTATTTGAATACATTTAAAAATTCAATTTATTCCTGTGATCAAAGCTAAATTTACAGCATCATTACTCCAGACTTCAGTTCATATTCAAATAGAAAGAAGTTATTTTAAAGAGTAAAAATATTTCAGAATTGTACTGTTTTTGCTTTACTTTGGATCAGATAAATGCAGGTGAGCAGAAGAGACTTCTTCAACAAACAATAAAAATGTTTTCAATGGTTTTCAATGACAAATTTCAATTTTTTTTTAATCAAGATACATTTTACTTGAGAAGGAAAAACACTTGTTTTAAGTCTTAAAATCAAGCATAAACTTAATTTTGAACTTTTTTTTTTTCAAAAAACAAGACTTAAGTCATTTTCGTAAATGCAAATGTACATTGATTTAAGAATGTTTTAATATTTTTACTGGAGAACAACGAAAATAGGTAATTTTTTATTATCGTTCCTCATTTTGTAGGTTGTTTTAAAGCATCTGTTCAATGAATTTAACAACGAAATTTCAGGTTAAAACATACATAAATGTATAAAGAGAAATGTATATCTTGTCCTGTAACTGGTAAATACAGTTTATCGCCATTTTCAATCTTTACAGCTAATTTTAAAGGGACAGTTCACCCAAAAAAAATCTCATTCTGTCATTATTTATATACCATCATGCTGCTCCAAATCTGTATGATGTTCTTTTGTCTATGAAATACTAAAGAAGACGTTTTAAGACCTGTGTTTTTGTCCATAAAATGGAAGTCAACTGTCACTCAAACTGTTCTTCAAAATATGTTCTTTTGTGCTTTGCAGAAGTAAATCAGTCATGTCATGTCATGGGAAAAGAAAATTGTGGGGGGAACCACCGCTTTAATAGTCAAGCGATGTGACAAATCCAATTGTAAAAAGGTACAACTACATAGCAAGTTTCAAATATTCTCAATTAATATGAAATCCTAAACAGTGCATGTATAATTGCAATAATAAAATAAATGTTTTTGATGGAGTTTCACAACACAACACAAAACTACTTCAGGTCAACTACCCAATCAAACGCTGAAAGCATGTCAGCTGACGCACTCAAATGTCTTGTATAAATGTATGCATCCTGTATATGCTTGTTCAGGAATTTACAGCAACTTAAGTTAAAGTCATAGACAAACCAAAAGACAAAAGCAGCAGAAATGCTCCTTCTGTGCCAAAGCCAACAAAACACAACAGAAAGCTAGAATACTTGAGCCAACAGATCACATCTCAGCATTGTGTTCTCTTCTACCAGCATCTATCTGAAACACAGTCAACTACAGCTGTGAAGAATAACTGAAACATGAACTCGAGATAGATAACCTGGCACAAGAGAGCTCTTTAATCTGGGAACATCTCTTCCTGAGAACGCAAGTCGCAACTTAAGCAGAAATGAACCATCATGCAGTTCCACTTACATGAACATAGCAGTTTTTAAGGTGCATCATTAGTAGAGGTTGAAATGACTTGAGATGGACACGATACCAGACAAAGAGACCACACACATGCACAAGCCTGATCACAACTTGTTGCTTTTATTGTGCCCTACTGAGTTAAAACCAAAATCAACACGTCCACTTTATCTAATAATCTGCATGCACATCCAAAGTTATCGAGGTTTTCTTTTAACTGTTACTTTCTCCATCGTTATGCGATGGATGGATGCTGATATGCGCCCAGCTGTGCCCCATTCTGTACACAAAGCGAGTTGAGTTTCTAGCAGAGAGCAATATAGATACGTTTACTATGTAGGTGCTGCTTAACTATTAAACTAAATATGAAAACAAAGGTTTAATATAATCGGTGTTGTGTGATAGAAATACCTCCACACACACCGTTAGCAGCGCGCTAACGCTAACAGCCCCTCAACGCTTTTGTTCTGAAAACGCCGGTAGCAGACGACCACTTTCCTTGACAAATTAACTTTCCACACTGCACAAAAAACACATTCACAACATCATGTATCGGACGTTGACTTATATTGATGAAATATTAAATACAGGTACGAAGTTATTGACCGTAACAGCTCTAAAACTAAACAAATATTCGCTTAGCGCCCGTTCCCCGCCTTCAAAAATACAAGTCGCGCGGATTACCACAGCACACACGATTTCACAAAGCTGTTAAACACATAGTTTTATCTTGACAGACGACTTTTTGACGATTTTCATATTGATATTTAATACTCACAGATTTGTCAGACTCGCTCCATGTGATTCAGCGTGTGCCCGTGTGTGTGTGTGTGTGTATGGGTGCGTGTACGCACGCAAGCGCGGAGATTCCCCTGCTGCAACCATGGAGACGTAGCGTCACCCAGAGCAACCGAGAGGAAAAAAAATAATGATGATATTAGAATAAAATGTAAATATTTATAGTAATACATATTTATTGTTTTGAATTACATACTAATTGTAAATACATAAATTTTATTTAACCAGCTAGTTAGAATTTATTTGATGTTTAATTGCAAACATATTAATTGTAAACAATAAAAGACACATTTATGTGATTAAAACTGATACTGTGTGAGGAGAAGAGAGTTAGAATAGAAATTCAGATTTCATGCAAGTAATAATTTAAATGCATAATTTTAGTTAAAAATTAAGTATATTCATATTCACAACAGTACATTCAGGTTTTTATCGTATTCAGAGCTAATTATTAAATTATGAAATACTACTAATATTGCGCCATCTAGCGTACAATGATGAAAATGTGTCAGTGGGTCATGAGGAATTTATCTCATTTATCGGTAAGACTTTACAATAATGTGTCATTTGTTAACATTGTATTGTCACAGTATTAACTAACACATATGGGGCAAAACGCCTCCATGGATGGGGTTAAATTCCCCCCAGTCTGACGAAGCAATTTGCTTTAAATATTTACAGGAAAATCAGAGTACAAGCAGTTTTAGCTTAAAATGAAAAAGAATATAATCAATAATTATGAATTACAAAATTATTTGAAACATTTTGTTAGCTGATGCTAACTGGCTAGCTAACTAGCAACCTGATGCTAACTTGAAGTAATTTTTAAATATAAAATCCCCAAAATTTTATTTAACCAGCTAGTTAGAATTGATTTGATTGAAAACAGAGGATTTGATGTTCAGAACAGAATAACTACATTGCATTACAGCGTTTTACCCCACTTACTATATTTGAGAAAAAAATGATGTCATTCTGAAAAAAAAAAAAAAAAAAAAAAAAATGTAATAAATAACACGTATTCCCTATCTACAGCCCCTACTGTACTCAGGTGTCCTTTAAAATAATAATGTACAATGAGATTCAACTTTAAATTTAATTTAACTTCTTTAGAGTGATATGCAACGTCTTTAAATATCTGTAATGAGGTCGTTAGATTTATTTTTACATAGCCCTTTATAGGTTAAGTACTCTGTCTGGTTTGAAATTTATGCAGGTCATTGCCTAATAAAAGATGTCTGGTTTGCAACAGATGGATAGTCCAGGTCATTGACCTAAATAAAAAAACATTTTATTACTTACACTTCAGAATTCTAAATGTTCAGCAAACAGATGGAATAACTCCAAGAAGTTGTTGAAATGACATTGGCAAAAAGTTATATTGTTTGAGTTGAATGGCAACAAACATTTTTTGAATAACCCATCAAAAGATGTCATTTTATTATTATAAATCATACACCTCTTAAATTCTAAATGATGTCTTCATTTAAACAGGTTAAATAACATTTGAAGATGAGCAAACTGAAAAATACGACATCAGATGTAAATGCAGTTATAAATGGTGGGACATTAACAATATGTAACTGTTGAACTAACTCAAGTGACGACTGAATCCTTCTGCGTTATGGATATGGACTATTATAGCACACTGAACATAGTAACTGACACATTTTTTATGTATGTTGTTTATTTTAATTTTGTGAATTTTAAAATCGACGTATTACTGTTATACTTTTCATTCTTTGTTGTATCCACCTTATTTTTCCAGCATAAACGTGTGTGGCCATTTGTAAATTTTATGGGTGTGGCTTCCGGTCTCATCCACGTCCAGCTATTTTTAGCTGTACAAAATAGCTATTTTTGCCGCTTGATATAACACATTGGTGTGTCTTACCATATTATTTTAATGTATTATCTTAAATATGAACAAACTGGTTTGTAGTGCAAACAGTTTTACCGTTTACTGCACGTTGTTATTCTTTTCATTATTTGCCTATAGTGACTAATGAACCAGAAGTCTCACCCAAAAGCTTATTCTGCGTTGAAGAATAAGGTGGAAGTACATTAAGTGGTTTATTTTGTGAAATACTAATAAAGCATTTTAAACAAGTATTTTTTATTTTATGTAATCTTTATTCTGTATAAGACCAATTTAATTTTAAATAAGGTGAGTCTGTATAACAATCACAAGGTATATGACACACATTTTGGTTTTACAGACCTTTAGCTGTCTCATGGCAGATGGCCACTATGCCATTTCATTGATGAGGATTACACACAGCTCACCTTAACCCTTCACTAACAGGCATGCATCACCTGTCTCTAAGATCACACAGCAAATATCAGCATTACCTTCTTAAAATAAATGCATTAAAACAGTTAACAAAAAGAAATAAAATTATACCTTCATTTTAAGACATAGACTAGCATTTAAAAGTTCATAGTCTGTAAGACTTTTTCTTAGGTTCACCAAGGCTGCAATTATTTGATCAAAAATAAAATTCCATTTTAATATTGTATTTTCTACAGTTGTTAGTGTCAGGATCCTTCAGAAATCATTTGGTGCTCAAGACATTTTTTATTTAAAAAAATATTCTGCTTAATATTTTTGTGGAAACTGTAAAACTGTACTTTTTTCCCTACAATTCTTTGAGAACATTTATTTGAAATATATTTTTTCCAACAAAGATAATGTATTTACTGTCACTTCTGATTAACTTTTAATGCATCCTTGCTGAATGAAAGTATTAAAAAGTAAAAAATCCCAAACTTTCATGTACATATATGCTGAATCACACAGTAGCCATCACGTCTGCTTCACTGACATGAAGAGGACTGAAAAAAAGAGCATGCTCTGTCATGTTGATCCTCCAAGAAGATTTCAGCACTGCTTTCCAGGCCACTGTCGTGCACTCCACGGGAACACTCGTAGGGACTCCCAGCAGCAATGACGTCTTGACCACAGAATGCCATCTGCCCTGAACCGCCTTACGCCTGCACGAACATGTAGCACATTGTCTCTGTGCTAAATGAGCTTAACGCTCTTACTCTGATGATGGACACTGTAAACAAAGTGCTTCAGATCAATCACTGTGAGGTCAAGGTTCTTAAGTGCATGACTACACAGTGCTACGTGCCTGATGTGTGCTCTGATCTTTTGATGTTAAACATTCAGAATTCTTTATTATTAAAAACAATTTCCTTTACACCCAAACCCAGTTGACATTCAAAATATTTTTATGTTCCATAAAAGAGAGAAAGATGTGCAGCTTTGGAATAAAATATTTGGGTAAAATATCTAGTTTGTGCAGTTAATCAGTCGTAAAAGTATAGTGAATCATTAAAACATTGTATAATTTATATAAAGTGGCCATCACAATGGAACTCCTAAGATCCCATATGGTTCATTCATAAAATGTTTACGTACTACGGGAATACCAAAGAGGTGGGACATGTTCAGTGATGCCAGTGTCCAGCTTAACTTACTGATCCAATTTGTAGATCTCTCCATCCTTTAAGAATTAGGCTCCTTCTGGCCACTATGCAAGGCATGCTGGGAATTGCATGTTTACCCCACACTGTAAACAAGGGGATATAAAACCCAGAGCTCAGTGCATTCTGTGCAACTCGGAGCTGAAGGAAGCAGCAAACCAGGAGCTACTCCTCTCAAAAACACACATTTTTTTTACATTTGCCCATACATCAGCCTTCAACGACAACCGTAACAATGGTGCTGGAGGATTCTGAGTACAGCGTCTTTGAGCTTGACATCACTGTGAGTTCTGATATGATTTTGTCTTCTGTTTTGTTGTATATGCTGATTTAGTGTAGTGGATAAAAAAGAATTAGTTTATGTTTGCACGAGTTTTATTTGAGCTTTAAGTGTTTCTTTTAACGAGGTTTGGATCTTGATGTTTGTGATCTGCTGATGGGATTTGTGTTGTTTACTCTCCAGCAGATTTACTATGTTCATTCAAGCTGTTTTTGTCAGAAATAAGCAGGCTATTTTTAACTAAAAGTTGGTGCGCAACATAAACATATGTTCTGACGTTCTTAATAAAGCATTGTAAAAGAAGGTTTATTTTCCAGCTAAGCATCTGTTTTTGATATGTTTTGATATGAACACAAGTTCATTGAGAAGAAAACAATAGAATTCTTAAGAAACCTAACCATAACTTTGCTCTTGTAGGAGGATGATGTGGAGACTGCCTACGGTAAGGTGCACTGCACCATGAAGGGTGCTCCGAAGAGCAACCGGCCAACCATCCTGACCTTCCATGACATCGGACTAAACCGTAAAAATCTCCTTTAGACCTTCTTATTTGTTCAATGTCTGTACACCTTTCTACAAGTTGTTCAATACAGAAGCTAATGCAAGTTGCATCGCTCTTAAAGGGATAGTTCACCCAAAAATGAAAATTCTGAAATTAATTACTCACCCTCATGTTGTTCCAAACCTGTCATCTTTGGAACACAAATTAAGATATTTCAGAAGAAATCCGAGAGCTTTCTGACCCTGTAAAGTCACAAAAAGGTAGTAAGGACATTGTTAAATTAGTCCATGTGACATCAGTGGTTCAACTGGAATATTTTTTGTATGCAAAGAAAACAAAATTAATGACTTCATTCAACAACTTCTTCTCTTCCGTGTCGGTCTTTGATGCACATTCACCAGAGTTCCTTTATAACTAGTTCTTTATTTCTAACATCTCATTTCTATTTTGTCTTAATAGACTGAATAATTTCTGTATAAATATCTTAGTAACACAGCTTTTCTTTGTTCTTTTATCTGCAGATAAGAGCTGTTTTGAGTCTCTCTTTAATCACAAAGACATGCATGAGATCATGCAACACTTTGCTGTGTGTCATGTTGATGCCCCAGGACAGCAGGAGGGTGCCAGCACGCTCTCCACAGAGTAAGTGAGGGATCATTATGCTGCCAGATTACAATTCCAAATCCATCAAACATCTTAATGCATACCAAAATAAATATTCGCTCTTACTCGTTCTGTCAACAAAAACTGATTTCATTTAACTTCCCCAGCCTCTAAGACAGGAAATCCGTTTAAAATCTGCTCAGTCGGAGCTGATCTGCTCTAGGAAATATAATGCAGACAGTTTTAATCGAAACCCTATGGCGCCAGGCTGGCAGAATGTAGGTCAGCGTGTCACTTGTAGGGTCTGAGGGGAGCAGAGCATGTTTATGATCTGCCATCTGCTACTACAGCAATGTAACGAACATCCATTGCCCATAATCCAACCTTCCAGAACAGCACCCAGACAGATTATGACTCGCAAATGCCTGGGAGGCCGTCAGCCAAACCTAATTAACCTGTCGTGCTGTTTGATTTGAACGTCGCAGTGTTTGACCTCCATATTGTTCCACTTACTGTCTGTTATTATTGTAGGTATACCTATCCTTCTATAGATCAGCTCTCAGAAACCCTCCCTGTGGTGCTCAAGCATTTTGGGTAAGTCTTCAACACTTAGATGTTAAACTTCTATCTTTCAGGCTTGCATTTTAATTTTACGAATGGTTTTGATCCAAACCTACTTGAATGCTTGCTCTTTTTCCCTCATAGTCTGAAGAGCGTGATTGGAATGGCTGTTGGAGCTGGAGCCAACATCCTTACTCGCTTTGCAGTGAGTTTTATACACTTTTCCTCTCAGTTGCATTGAATGGATTATGTTTCCAGTACTGTATATTAAATTTTTCGTTTTTTTGCATTAATTGTTTATTTTTTTGCATGTATCTCTTAAAGCTGAAACATCCAGACATGGTTGAAGGTCTCGTTTTGATTAATTTGAGCGTGCAGGCAGAGGGTCTCATGGACTGGGCAGCACAAAAGGTCTAAAAACTGATTTCTTTTCTGCTCGATTTGCATTCTTATGAGATTTGAAAGGATTTGCATTATTAAACTAATTGTTCAACGCCATACCATTGCACAAATCCTCACTATAGCGTTACATTCTTGACAGATTACAAGCTGGACTCATGCTCTCCCTGATACAGTCATTTCACACCTGTTTGGAAAGGTGAGAAATGAGCAAGTCTATTAATAATTTGACTGATTCATAATGAAACAAAATTTATTTATTATTAATATTTTAGCTTTTGAAATGATATAACCTGCAAATGTCAGGTTAAAGCTAACATTTACTAATGTTGCAGGAGGAGATACATAACAATCATGAACTGATTGCAACCTTCCGTCATCTCATTACAAACAACATCAACCAGTCCAACCTGCAGCAGTTTGTCAAGTCCTACAAAAGGTATAACCAATCCAATCTTTGTCTGCATTTGCTCAGTTTGACTCTTTAAAATAACTTATAGGACCTATAGCATCCATACCGCTATGTAGCAGAGAAAACAGTTGTAATTAAACCAAAAGTTAATAAGACCTCATCTTTCCATAATTTCTCAGCCGACGCAATCTGGAGATTGAGAGACCAGTACAAGGAGGAATCGAAAATCCACGTAACCTCCGGTAAGTTCCACCTGACGACAGCAGACACACTAGATTTTGACTACTAGTGCCTTTAACCTTAAAATTTTGCTTTAATCACTAAATGCTTTGTCTTCATGACAGGTGTCCAGTTTTGTTGATAGTGGGTGATAACTCTCCAGCTGTGGATGCTGTGGTGAGAACGGCTATTTCTTTACTGTTTTAAATATGTTATAGAAATATAATGTTTCCCAAGGGCAACTGGTTGCAACAAATAGAGGGTTTGCACTTACATCACAGTTTGGTCAGTTACCCAGATGCACAGCCATATTGGAGGTACTCGGATGTAAACAACAGCATGGACTGCATGGTTAATGTACCACTGAATATGTTTATCTGCTAATTTATGCTGTCTAAACCATGGAAAAAACATATGGAAGCTGCTGAATCATATAGAGAAGGGCTTAGTAAGCAAGGAAAGGGTGCAACATCTTGACAAACTAATGTTAATAGGTGGTATAGATACATACAAGCAGTATTAGTTAAGATATTAGCCTAATATTTTACCTACCTGACTGGAAATGATAAGAACAAACAGTACTCCAAATGTTTTTCCTGGTCCGACCGAATTAGTACAGCCCAAAACATGACAATAATTGACCATTTTCACCAGTAATAATCAGCAAATTTTTGTTTAAAAATGTTTACATTCTGTGCCACCATTAAAGCCAACTGATGTTACGTCGTGAAAACACTCTATAATACAATAATTATATAATTATTTTCCCTCACAGGTTGACAGTAACTCCAGAATGAACCCAACAACAACCACATTTCTCAAGGTCAGTGACCTTACCATCCCTTGCATTCACTCAAACATATTTAATTTATTATTAATAACAGCTAATTTTATATGCGGACATTTCACTGTTCTCTGATTTAACACATTTCTAGATGGCTGACTGTGGTGGCCTGCCTCAGGTTGATCAGGTACATATAATTTGCATATACAGATTTTATATGTTACACATTCAAATCTGACTGCAGTCAAAATCTAGATCATATGTTTGATTTCACAGTGATTATGTGAATTTGTGAGTGGATTTACAAGTTTATGTTTTCTCACAGCCTGGCAAACTGATAGAAGCTTTAAAGTATTTTATCCAGGGGATGGGCTACAGTAAGCACACCTTATTTTAATATTACAACAATACTGAACTACTTTACTAACAATAAACAATAGTCATTTTACATGAGATAAAGCCATGGTTATACCCACTTACTTTTTCTGCTCCACAGTGCCCTCTGCCAGTATGACCCGTCTTGCTCGGGCTCGTACGGCCAGTAACTCATCCCTGGAGCGCAACCGTAACCGCAGCGGTACAAACACGGATGAGCAGCGCGGACGTTCCCACACTGATGTCTCCATGGAGAGCACCTCCGGCACAGAGCACAGTTCCTTAGTCCCCACACAATCCGTCGAGCTGTCCTGCTGAACGCCTCAGGAAACGAACACCACCGTGCAAATCAGAACGGAACTCAGCAGGCGGTTTAAAATTGGACCTGAAATACGGAATTTGAACCTGAAAGCTGATGCTCCTGTGATTAGATAATGTTTAATGTAATTGGTATTTAACACAAGTGATATTCGATTAGAAATGGCCCTTACAGCAAATAAATATAGCTTTTTTTATAATCTTGGTACTAGTTTAAAATATCGCAACCAGTGGTTTAATTTGCCGTTTGATTACTTACAATGTACACTATGTAATATTTTGTAATGATTATATAATATAAATATGGTATACATATGGTAAGAAGGTTCTATGATGCTTACAGCCTGGCTGTGAGAATGTATAATATATATATATATTGTATATTAACATGAGAAGTGTGTATGTGCGCGATTGTGTTGGAGAGTTTTTTGATAGGCCTGAATGTTTGGGGGATTTTTTTTATACATTATGTATTGCATATAATTTCTGTACTTGTTATTTCTGATTTGCATCTGACAGTATTTCTTAGTTTATTGACAGTGTAGTCTATGGAACATCTGAATCATTTCTAGTGGTCCTGTTTCTTACAGTCCCATCTTACATTATATTAATGAGCAAGAAAGATATAAATGTTGGTAAGATCACTTTATATGCAACAACTGTATTCTTAAAATAAAATTGAGTAAATTCGGTCAGTGTCACTGCTGTATAATGTCTAACACTGAAAAATAATAAATACAATATCATTATGTAATGTTTGTAATAAATACACAACAGAAATAAATTAATACAAGCAAAAGCATAAAAATAAGCAAATGTCTTTTATTAAAAAAGATACATTTCCTGCATATTTCCAGAATTAAATATGAACAGTAACAAATGGCAAAATAAAAGTGTGAATAACAAAGCGATCACTGTCACTTCTCTTAAATGTATTTCAGAATATGTTATATAACAAAGATACAAACATGTCTTTAAACATCACTTTAAAATATTTGCAAAAACTGATGATTTGTATTCCTTTAAGGAGAATTCCTTTTATCGTTAAAGTCAATATTTTTAAACATATTTGTAAAATATAAAAACAGTTTTTGGACTTCACAGATTTGTAACAGGAAGTCAACATCTTAAATGTAACATTTTCTTAATTTCATATTTTGTCCTTCCTGCATCCATTAGCAATCTTCTTATACCATGAAGTCCTTCATTTTGAACTCAAATCACTTTTCCTCTCGCAAGCCATCTCTATGAGTAACTGTGGTGATGTTTATTCATTAATCATCCGAAATTGTTGAATTGCTACGAATATGAGCCTAAAATTGCTTTAAAAAAGACTGTATTTGGCTTTTGGTGAATTAGTTGACAATCTCGTTGACCTCATAGTATTGCTCCAGATCTGCAAAGATATCATTTGGGTTCCTGCAGGAGAGGTTGCAGAAGCAGGCATTGATCCACATGTATTTCCAAGAAAAAACGGATCCATTTGGACACACAAACTCCACCTCGATGGTCTTAGACTTGTATGGGATGCAGCAGCGCTCATCGGTACAGACTCCACAGTATTTGGGCCAATATGCCTTCTTACTGACACAACCTGAGATGGTGAAATTCTTAAACTCTGGCTCACGGTAGATGTTCAGGCATTTCTTACCCGGCTGAGAAACAGATATGACAATCAATACATCCATCCATGAAAATTATATGTAAATCAATCAGTCCATCCAAATATTATTTATTCTATCTATATACAGTTGAAGTCAAAAGTTTACAAAGACCTTGCAGAATCTGCAAAATGTTAATTATTTTACCAAAATAAGAGGGATCATACAAAATGTGTGTTATTTTTATTTAGTACTGAGCTGAATAAGATATTTCACATAAAAGGTGTTTACATATAGTCCACAAGAGAAAATAGTAGTTGAATTTATTTAAAAAAAGACCCGTTCAAAAGTTTAAATACACTCGATTCTTAATACTGTGTTGTTACCTGAATTACCCACAGCTGTGTTTTCAGGTCCCACAAATTCTTTGTTTTTTCAGCATTTTTGTGTATTTAAACCCTTTCCAACAATTACTGTATGATTTTAAGATCCATATTTTCACACTGAGAACAACTGAAGGACTCATATGCAACTATTACAGAAGGTTCAAAAGCACATTGATGCTTCAGAAGGAAACACAATGCATTAAGACCCAGAAGTGAAAAGTTTTGATCAGAATGAAAATGTGTACATTTTCTTATTTTTCCTAATATCATATTTTTTTAAATTTAGTACTGCCCTTCAGAAGCTACAGAAGATATGTACATGTTTCCTAGAGGACAAAATAAGTTCAATTTACCCTGATCTTCAAATTCCAAAAGTTTTCACCCCCTGGCTCTTAATGCATCATGTTTCCTTCTGGAGCATCAGTGAGTGTTTGAATATTCTGTAACAGTTGAATATGAGTGTGAAAAGATGGATCTCAAAATCATACAATCATTGTTTAAAAGGGTTCAAATACACAAAAATGCTAAAAAAAAATAAATAAATAATTTGTGGGACCAGAAGGAAACGGTACGCAGTTTAACTGTTCACGACAAACGAGGGTCTCATGAACAACTATCACTGAACAAAAAAAAAAAAAAAACAAGTTGTGGATCATTCTGGTAACAACACAGTATTAAGAATCAAGTGTATGTACATTTTTGAACGGGTTCAGTTTGATACATTCAGCTATTATTTTCTCTTGTGGACTATATGTAAATGTCTTTTATTTGAAATATCCTATTCAGGGCAGTACTAAGTAAAAAATAACATTTTTGTATTATCCCTCTTAATTTGGTAAACTAATTAACATTTTGCAGATTCTTCAAGGTGTATGTAAACTCTTGACTTCAACTCTATACTCTAATATTAAAATAAATGAGGAAACGAGATGGGTACCCAATGAAATATAAATAAGCCAGAATAGGAATAAATTCTTACTCTAAAGTGCTTGGTGATGTCCACCTCACAGGGTCGGAGGTTACACAGTCGAGACTCTTTCTCCATCATACAGCCAGCGTTGTCATTAGAGATGCGCTGCGATATGCCCCGCCCACAGGTCTTTGAGCAGGGACTCCATGGGGTAGTTTGGGTAATGCAATTTTTATGCCAAATATCATTGCTGCTGAGGGACACTAAAAAAGACATAAAGAAAGTATAGATGTAAGTTCACCAGAAGACGCTATAGACCACCTATAGACATTTATCCCCACACAAAACAATAACGCATTGCTCACCCTCCTCAGGAGCATGTCTGGGGTTGGTCTTGCGTGGTTTACGAGACTCTTCACAAATCCATTTCTCGCAACACTGGCCTGGGATCTTTACTCGCTTGGGCGACTGACACCAGACCCGGGGCGGGAGAGACTCGTTGCAGAGCGACACACATCCAATCGCCCCATTCACACACAGACAGCGGTACTTACAGTTTGGCTGGAAGCTTTGCCCATTACGGTAAATTACACCGTTATACTCACAGCCTGTTCCCACAAGATCTGAAACACAGCGGAGACTGGATATTTGTACTTACAACTAAAAGGCTCTGTGACAGTTTTGCTCTTTTATATATCACTGTAAAGAAATACGTAAGGTCACTTACATGCACACACTCCTTTTTCGTACCTCGGCTTGTCAGCGCTGTAGTCACAGTAAAGTCCTTTATGATAGTCACAGGTATCTCTTTCATTACAGGTCTCCCCCACCTGCTTGGCACAGGCCTTGCAGCAGTCACATCCATCTGTCAACAAGCTGACCCCATGTGGGCAAACAGGGGCACTCTTCGGGCACTTACAGGGCCATTTACAGTAACGGTTTCGGTTGTAAGTATCCAAATCTGTGGTCACAAGAGGAGAGTCTGTGGAGTTGTGGGAACTGGCCTGTGTAGGAGAGAAGAGAGGAACATGAAGAAGATATGCCAACGTTAGCCACTTTGGGGCAACAGAGAGTTTGTTTTGAAATTATACACTGAGGCTCCCAAAAACTACATTACAGAGAATGTTTTGGATAAGCTTCCTCCTACATGAACAACAAGACAGCACAGGATCACTTTTACACTGTAACTACACAGAACTAGGATTCTGCTTTCCAAGACTGATGGCTAATTTGTGACCCTGGACCACAAAACCAGACATAAGGGTCAGTTTCTTGAAATGGAGATTTATACATCATATGAAAGCTTTCCATTGATATTTAGTTTGTTAGGATATGACTATATTTGTGCGGGATGCAACTATCTGGAATCTGAGGTTTCAAAAAAAAAAAAAAAAAAAAAAAAAAAAAAAAAGATGAGAAAACTGCTGAAAAATGCATATTACTAATCAAAAATTACCTTTTGAAATATTTACGGTATGAAATATCTTAATAGAACATGATCCTAATGATTTTTGGCATAGAAGAAAAATTAACTTTAACCCATATAATGTATTTTTACTGCTACAACTATACCCGTGCTACTTAAGAGTTAAGACCGGTTTTGTGGTCCAGGGTCACATTTGAAAAGATAGTATACAAACTGAGCGAAATGCAACATTATTATCATACAACATTCTGATTTATATAAATCAAACACTGCCTGTGTTATCGTGTCGTCTACAATAGTTTCGGTTCTCGTTTGGAGTATCATTCGTTTTCTCACTATATCAGACAACTTCTCTCAGTGGATGAAATGGAAAACCCGGAGTGGAATCATAACGAGTTGCAGAAGAAAAGAATGGGCCTTCTGCCGATCCGTTCTCTCGTGTAGTTCCAGTCCGGAGTTTTCAGTCTGTGACTTGATTCATTCTGATAAGCAACGCTTTATGCTTTATTGTCGCTGGCGGAGAAGAAATTTATAGAGTTACAGGAATTTTTTGGTGTGAGGCATAATGTATTAATTTTAATAAACTGATAATTGATATCCAGGATAGCACTTTTGTGAGTGTGATGAATGTAACCAAATGTGGTAAATTAAGATTAAAAACATTAAAATAGTAATTAAAATGTCATAATATATAAATCGTGTTCTATTACTGTCTACTGATCGCCTTTTAAACTTCATGCAACATTTTTGAGCACTAACTAAAAGACTCCTGGCACATGATGCACCAACAGGTTATTTATTCGCTTTATTGTCATCGTGGCTAATCAAAAAGTCGCTTTCAGTTTTACAAACATTATTGTTTAGGTTCCTCTCATGCATCTGTGGGTTGCAATTACACAAGAGCTTGCAGTTTTTGCCCTTTCCTAGAACAGCGCATTGATAAGCAACTTCACTGCTTAAACTGAACTAAAGAACAGCTTGCAACAAATATTCTTGCCATTCTTAACTGTAAAAACACACCTTCAGTTGCTGAATTTTTAACTCAAATACTGCATTACATCAACAGTATGAGAAGACCCACCTGGTGCAAACTGGCTGTCAAAAGAATCCACGACAGGAGTCTCCACATTACTAATTTCCTGAGAGAAATGCATTGAAACAAGAAATGTTATTTGCTACAGGCAGAATCCACAAGCGTTCCCTCGTGGCATCCACAGAGCACTCAGTGACAAGAGCGGAGATGTCTCGGTCAGCGTTACTCGAGTCTGGCTTGACGTCAGTCTGTCAGATTTAGAGGGAGTTTGCTGGAAGTTTTCACTCCAGTTCAGTCTTCAAGGGCGGAGGAATCATAATGAAACATCTGAATTATTTAGAAAGCGAACTTTTCCAACAGTTTGTATTATCAAATTACAAACATGGAGGATAAATGGTTAGATTTCTCATGTCTTAATTATGTCTTGGCAGTGACATAATTATTGCAATAATAGACTTGAAATCTAAGCAAGCCATTCATTCTTAAACTTCACTTACTGTTCAGAAGATAAAAGCAGTGTTTTCTAGAAGTGTTCATTTAGACCTGAAATTAAATTTTGTTTTGCTTTTGGTTTAATTGAGTGGCATGAGATTAAAACTTATACACAAATAATACAAAACAAAGTAGCAGACACTGTTTAGTAGTACTTTTAAATTCTAACTACATTTTAAAGATAAAATATACTGTACACTGTATATATACTACAGTTGAGGTCAAAAGTTTACATACACCTTGCTGAATCTGCAAAATGTTATTTTACTAAAATAGGAGGGATCATACAAAATGCATGTTATATCTGAATAATATATTTCACATAAAACGCGTTTACAAGAGACAATAATTGTTTCATTTATTAAAATTACCCTGTTCAAATGTTTACATACACTTGATTCTTAATACTGTGTTGTTAACTGTTTTTTTTTTTGTTCAGTAATAGTTTTTCATGAGTCCCTTGTTCTGAGCAGTTAAACTGCCCGCTGTTCTTCTTCTTCAAAAAAAATAAAATAAAATAAAAATCCTTCAGGTCCCACAATTTTTCGGGTTTTCAGCTTTTTTGTGTATTTTTGAACCCTTACCACCAATGATTGTGATATTGAGATCCATCTTTTCACAGGGCAACTGAGAGACTCATATGCAGCTATTACATAAGGTTCAAACGCTCACTGATGCTTCAAAAGGAAAAAACATGCATTAAGACCCGGGGGGTGAAAACTTTTGAATTTGAAGATTACGGTAAATTGAACTTATTTTGTCTTTTGGAAAACATGTATCTTCTGTAGTTTCTAAAGGGCAGTACTAAATAAAAAAAAATAATAATAATATTTAGGCAAAATGATAAAAATGTACACATCTTCATTCTGTTCAAAAGTTTACACCCTTGGCTCTTAATGCATCGTTTTTCCTTCTGAAGCATCAGTGAGCGTTTGAACCCTCTGTAATAGTTGCATATGAGACCACCAGTTGCTCTCAGTGTGAAAGATCTCAAAATCATTCAGTCATTGCTGGAAAGGGTTCAAATACACAAAAAAGCTGAAAACCAAAAGAATTTGTGGGGTCTGAAGGAATTTTCTGAAGAACAGCGGGCAGTTTATCTGTTCAGGACAAACAACGGTCTCATCATGAACAACTATTACTAAACAAAGATCAAGTGTTATGTAAAATCAAGTGTATGTAAACTTTTGAACCAGGTCATTTTTATAAACTCTTATTTTCTCTTGTGGACTATATGTAAACGTCTTTTACGTGAAATATCTTATTCAGGTCATTATATGCAATGATCTTTTTTCCCCTGAACTTCATAAAAAATACATTATTAATAATGCATTTTTAGTCATATTTAATGCAAAATGGTATGTTCATATTAAATAGCAAGCATGTAATTGAATTTTAAAACTCACATGTGGTAAAGATCGAGCTCATAACAGAAAACTGAAGTAATGCAAAATATTATATGGGTACATAATTAAAATACTTTAGAGAAGCACACAAACAACATTTTGCAAGGTTTGTGTGAAATGTTCATATTTTGCCAAAACCTTGAAGTATGCGCTAGGTTGCTGTTAAAGGGTTCCACTGTTGACAAATTGAAGCCGACAGCTGGGCAGCCTGCCACTGATTCACTAAACAGAAGAACAGTAAATTCTAAACTAATCTCCCACACCACAGACTAAAATCCATTGGAAAACCTTTCATATTTCAGCTCTTAACATGCAACTTTTTTCATAATTCATGTGGAAGTGATAAAAAATGTCTCAAAATATCACATCGAGAAAATGCCCTGACTTTGACTTCGTTCATATGGGCGAACGTAACCGAAAATGTTCAGACAGCTGGAACAAAACAGTCTAGACAAAGAGGAAAGGTTTCTTATAATCTCCAGGAATAAAAGTGATAATTAGCATCTCAAAATAGCCCTCAGTCAGTGGTGCACGAGCTGGTTGCAACATCTGGAAACTTGCAGAAAAGATTACTCACATGTCCTTCTGGGACTTTGGTTAGTCTCATTCCATGTGACTGTTATGATGTCTTCATTTTAATGTTAAATCACTTAATGAATTATTAATGAAAATATTTACTTATGCTAACAGTGAAGAATAAACCAAAAGTGTTTTCAATGCAGTTTATTACTTAAGTTCTACCATGAATGTTCTTTGATTCATAATCACAATGATTTACATCAACAGAAATACCACAGTAACAGAGCGCTAAGACGGAATTGGTTCTGGAACAGCTATTACAAGAAAATCTGAATGTTTTAAAACTAATTGTAAGCATCTTTCTCAGATTTAGGTTTGCTTGGAGTCAGAGAGAAACTGGCGTCTGGGATTGACTTTGGCTCTTGAGTTGGACTTTGAACACCTCCAGAATCTCCCACTGAAGTCTCACAGGAGAATTTGGCTGTGAAGTCAAAAATCAAACGTCATTTATCACCGATCAAAAACTCAGTGTTACATTTATTGACCAGGAGTTAATGTGGATGTGTAGAGCAATACTAACCGGTAGAGGTTATCAGAGCTGGCACATATTGAGACCAGAAGGAACACTGAGGACTCTGGAGGTTCTTGCGGTTATTAAGCGTGAAGGACAGCTCCTTATATCCCCGACCATCCGGGTGAGGGATGAACTGGGGCCATGGGGGTAAGAACTTACTAAAGGACGTCCTAGATGCTGCAAGGGGCAGGTTGGGGTTACTGTGAGAACAGAAGAGGAGAGATTAAAAGGGCTGTGCAAAATCATTAAAGGCAGCGTTTCGTTTTTTTGACCTTTTAATTTTCAAATAAAATGTCATGACGCAATCATCCAGTGAATTGGAAGACTTCTCTCTGGTGACATGACAGAATTTTCCAATTTAGTTTTAAAAGGATAGTTCACCAAAAAAAATAAATAAATTCTGTCTGTTTACTCATATTTGAAACTCTTTGACACCAAATTAAAGGGATAGTTTACCCAAAAAATAAAAAATCTGTCATCAATTACTCACCCTCATGCCATTAAAAACCATTTAATCTTTGGAGCTTTCTGACTTTCCATAGACAGCAAAGTAACTGAAATGTTCCCAGACCAAGAAACGTGGTAAGAACATTGTTAAAATAGTCCATGTGACATCAGTGGTTCAACCATAATTTTACAAAGCTGCAAGAACACTTTTTGTGTGCAAAGAAAACAGAAATAACGGCTTTATTCAACAATTCTTCTCTTTCAAGCTACCGTCCTCTGCCATTATCGAGAGTACCACGACCATTCCGTGTCACATGGAATATTTTAATGATGTTCTTACTATGTTTCTGGGCCTGGGAACTGCTGTCTATGGAAGGTCAGAAAGCTCTTGGATTTCATCAAAATCAATACAGTAAGGGTATGTCGAAAACTCCCATCTCATTTTCTCCTCCAACTTCAAAATTGTCCTACATCACTGCAGAAGTACCGACCCAGTGTTTACAAAGTGAACGTGCAAAAAAGATCAAATGCCCTCTACAAAAATGGTAAAACAGCGATGTAGGATGATTTTAAAGTTGGAGGAGAAAATGAGATGGAAGTTTTTCGACATACCCTAATCTGTATTGACCCGGATTACACAGAGTTTGCATGCACATTGCAGAGAATAGACAAGGCGAGAGTCAAAGAGTATATACATTTTTTGGAAAACAATCGATCGTTTCACTAGATAAGACCCGTCTTCCTTGGCTGGGATCATTTAAAGCCGTTTGAAGCTGCATTAAAACTTATATTTTGGAAGTTTAAAATCACGGGCACCATAGAAGTCCACTATATGGAGAAAAAATCTGGAACGTTTTCCTCAAGAAACATAATTTCTTTACGACTGAAGAAAGAAAGACACAAACATCTTTAATGACAAGAGGGTGAGTACATTATCTGTAAATTTTTGTCCTGGAAGTGAACTTCTCCCTTACTAGGTCTTTCACACATTAGCTCATCCATGGACATGATTTCTTGTCAAGTCCTTACGGATTGCATCGGCTGTGGGGATAAAGACTACAACTCCCATGATTCCGCGTCATCAAACTATGCCTTTGGCTCTTTGTTTGTTTTAAATATGTGCCCTAGAGCGGCAAAAACTTACATATTGTGCCTTTCAGTAACAGAATTTTCATTTTTGGGTGAACTATCCATTTAAGAAACCTGAGAGGTTTCTATCACCTCCATGGATCTTTCTCACATGAGTTTCTCAGCAGTGGAAGTCATCATTACTGGGTAAAATCCAAGAGCAGTGAATGGGACAGTAACACAAATATATTTATTGCATTCCCAATTGCTCGAATAGCAAAAGAAAAACTCCACGATAGTGTTTTCACGACTTTTAAAAAAAGGAAAAAAAAATTGAGAGAGACTGATATCGGTAGTCAGAAGATATCAGAGAGAACGATGTCAAATTCCCGTCCCATAGACACTGCATTAGAAACACCCTTGTGTAAGTGAGTTTTTTGATGAAAAGGTGATATAATATAAAGTAAACTGTTATAAATGTACAAACATTTTTAAAAAAAAATGAAAATATGAAAACTTTCTAGGATTTATGATGCTGATGACCGTTGAAACGTGTCATTACAATCTTGTGAAAAGGGTCCATTAAAAGTCTCAGTTAAAGGTTATAAAATTATCATTTCTATTCACAAAACTTGTATTAAACCAGTTGATTCATATGAATTAATTTTACGCTGCCTATATAACCTCTTTGGTTACATGGACTTGTAAAGACACTCTCAGGTTTCATTAAAAATATGTGATGTGAAAAAATGATGACAGAATTTTTACTTTTGGACAAGCTCTCTCTTTAAACTCTACTACTTTCTTACAATTGACCAAGTTGACATTGAAATCTGCCTCTGTCCAATCAAAAACTGATCAAGTCCTGCCCTATTTTTTTTCTTTTTTGATAATCTGTTTCACTCCAACATGAGGAAAAAAAATATTACGTAACACTTTTAAAACATACAATAGAAACAGTTGATGATAAATACCCAGACTTTATGAAGTTTGCCATGTAGTTCATGATCTGCAAGGTAAGCATTCTCTCTTTGGAGCTGAAGACGTCACGCATTTCTGAGCCAAGAGGAACGCCAAAGAGGTACTGCACATCCATTGGAGCTGACAGGTCAACACTGTGACAAAAACAAATAAACAGAGATTCTTCTTGAATGTGATAGATATTATTACAAGTGGCACCTTACTTGAAATCAAGTATGATATTAATTGTATTGAATGAGAGGCACCTATTGTAGGCAGCATCCTCAGGTAGGTGGTACATGTGAACACTGGACCGTGTGTTGGCCGCCCAGAATTCGGCCATGTCCACAGCTGGACAGATGATGAAAAGATCTCTGTGGAAATGAATGGCCATTATAAGGATGAATGAATGGCAAGATAACAACACAGGAATTTTAGATATTATGTTTCATTCAACATTGTTTAAAGGAGAAGTCCACTTCCAAAACAAAGATTCACATATAATGTACTCACCCCCTTGTCATCCAAGATGTTCATGTCTTTCTTTCTTCAGTCGTAAAGAAATTACATTTTTTGAGGAAAACATTTCAGCTTTTTTCTCCATATAATGGACTCCTATGGTGCCCCGATTTTAAACTTCCAAAAGGCGGTTTAAATGTGGCTTCAAACAATCCCGAATGCAGTTGTAAACGATCCCAGCCGAGGAAGAAGGGTCTTATCTAGAAAAACGATCGGTTATTTTCATTTAAAAAAATTACAATTTAAATCCCTGAACTCTGTGTATTCTGGCTCAAGACAGTTAGGGTATGTTGAAAAACTCCAATCGTATTTTCTCCCTCAACTTCAAAAATAATTTCAAAATCATCCCACATTGCTGTACCGACCCAGTCTTTGCAACGTGAGCATGCAAAAAAGATCAAAACCTTAACAAAAATGGAAAAACAGCAGTATAGGAAGATTTTGAAGTTAATGGAGAACATGAGATAGGAGTTTTTTCTACATGAACTGGAAAAAAACAGTTCAGGCAGAGTAAGACAAGATGAGCGTTTGGCATTAAAAAGTATATAAATTGTATTATTTTTATTAAAATAACCGATCGTTTCGCTAGATAAGACCCTTCTTTCTCAGCTGGGATTGTTTACAACTGCATTTGGGATCGTTTGAAGCTGCATTTAAACTGCATTTTGGAAGTTCAAAATCGGGGCACCATATCAGTCCATTATATGGAGAAAAATGCTGAAATGTCTTTTGCTGAAATTTTCTTTACGACTGAAGAAAGAAAAACATGAACATCTTGGATGACAAGGGGGTGAGTACATTATAATGTGAATCTTTGTTTTGGAACTTGAGCTCTCTTTTAAGTAAGTATTTCCTGACTGTTGCTTTCTGTGGTTGCCAGAAATTTAATGCAAAAAAAATTATAGTCTTTCAGGTATAATGTGATGGCATATTGGAGCCTATTTATAAAAGTTAGACCCATATATTTAATTGATATAATGCTTATCAAAGTATAGCAAGTGTCCATAAACATTGCCAATACTTTCACAGGTCTGGCAGTGAATGAAATGGTGAAAAGCAGATCAGGAAATTATGTCGGACTTAACCTTTTTTATCAGGTTCTATAAGTTCTAGTTTTAGGCCTCTTTCCTGTTTATGTTGCTATGCTACTGTGTGTAGCAAGTCATTGGGGTGCGCTATGCGTGTTGGTCAAGTTCGGTCTATACTATATCTGACACTAGTGATTATGTGGGCAGCCAGCTTGTCCTCTTTCTGAACTGCATTCAGAGCTACTGACAATTCAGAGAAAGCAGCAGAAATTTCAGGACACATAAGTCTAACAGAAAATGCGTAAATTGCTCAAAAATGAGCTAAAAGTATTATGAACAAATGAGCAAATGTTATTGCACTCACAGCCACTAGAAATGCAGAAATGAAATCATTATTTTTTAACTGTAGCAGAAATGCACTCTAATTCTACTCTTATGTTTCCAAAAGTCAACAATGTAGTGCTCGCAGATATGATCTGGTAATTACAAACAGCAATAAATCAGAGGGGAAAGACTGAGCTTTTTGTTAAATAAACTCTTGAGAAACAAGACGGTACATGCTAGCCTGCTGAACTCATATTTTCCAAAAACACTTAAATAAAATTCAGAATAATAATGTTTGACAGAAACTCATCTCAAGGTTACATCTGCCACGCATCAAGTATCATTCAGAGCTGGTTCATTTCAGCCATTACCTACCAAGTAGATAAACATATTACTTAAAGTCACTGAATTACCATTTAATTTTATTATTATATTTTTATTTTATTTATTTAACAGTTTTCTTGTTCTAATATTACCTATCCCCATCCAATTTATCTCCTTCACTGTTTAAGTGTCACAAAATTGTTCAAATTAGTGACAGTTTTTACTAGGACTGTTTTAAATTCACACAGTCAGAAACCTATATATACACCATTTCCTTCCTCTTTGTCACAAACACAGTAGCCTCCACACCCTCAGTGAATGCAAGACGAGCGCGGTTCAAGTGCAGAGTCTTACCCTAAGGCTCAAAATGATTTCAGCTCTAGATTCCTCAGCATTCCAGACCACTTAACGTTTTTTCAAGGGTCTGAACAAACATAATTGTTCACTTGGGCAGCTGAGAACACATCGAGAGAGAAAGTCTATTGTTCGTTTTGGCAACTAACTAAAGAGTTGCAACTAATCTTTAAAAGCAAAAACTGATTAACTGATTAAATTAAAACTAAGTCTTTTTACCATTGCATTCACGTGGCATGAACTGGAAAACATTTTTACTTCTTTAACAAACAATTTTGGCCACTTTGGGAGCACAGTTAAATTAACCTTTTAGTGTTTTTAAAAGAAGCCATTCACTTGACAAAACTGCATTTATTTGACGAAAAATACAGTAAAACAGTAATACTGTGAAATATTATTAAAATTCTACATAACTATTCTCTATTTTAATGTACAATGCCGTTCAAAAGTTTGGGATCAGTAAGACGTTTTTTAAAGAAGTCTCTTATGCTCGTCAAGGTAATAATACAGTAAAAAATACAGTAAAAAACAGTAATATTTTAATATACTTTAATATATAATTTATTCCTGTGATGCAAAGCTGAATCTTCATCAGCCATTACTGAAGTCTTAAGTGTCACATGTTTCCTCAGAAATCATTCTAATATGCTGATTTATTATTAGAATTTTCTGCTGGAAACAGTTTTTTTGGAACCTGTCATACTTTTTTTCAGTATTCTTTGATGAATAAAAAGTTTTAAAAAAACAGCATTTATTAAAATAAAAATCTTTTCTAACAATATAAGTCTTTGACATCACTTTTTATCAATTTAACACATCCTTGCTGAATAAAATAATTCATTTCTTTCAAAAAAAGAAATAATAAAAATGTACTGAGCCCAAACTTTTGAGCGGTACTGTATATTGTTAGAAAATATTATTTTTTTTTAAACAAATGCTGTTCTTTTTTAACTTTTTATTCATCAAATAATTCTAAAAAAAAGTGTCAAAGGTTCCAAAAAAATATTAAGCAGCACAACTGTTTCCAACATAGATAATAAATCAGCATATTAGAATGATTTCTGAAGGATCATGTGACACTAAATACTGGGCTGCAAATTCAACTTTGATCACAGGAATAAATTAGATTTTAATGTATATTAAAATAGAAAAATGCTATGAGCATAAGAAATGTCTTTAAAAAAACATTAAAAATCATACTCATCCCAACTCAAGTCTTCAGTGATACTATATTCTAATATGCTGATCTGGTGATTAAAAGTACATTTCTTCTTCCTATCAATGGAAGAAGAAATCTTCTTCCTAACAATCTTCCTATCCTAACAGTTTTTTTATGTGGGCAGCTGCAATGTGGCCAATTTGAAAGTATTCCGATTGGATTAGCGGTTCAAAAGTTATGAAACATTTAAGAACAATAGTTATTTGGTCTTTGAAGTTTAAAAACAAAATATACTTGTGTTCCATATGACCTTTCACCTCTTACCTCGTAGCGTTTTCCAGTGCGCGAGAGAACACATTGTATCCCGAGGGTGTGGGGGAGTGCTGCAAAGAGTAGAACCAGGTTGCGGCCTCCTTCACGAAAACATTAGCATCATCTCCACCCAGGGAGTTCGACAGGGCCGCGTAAAACGCTGTCTTGCTGTCAGCCCTTCCCTGAAGCTGCTCGAAATTCTTCTCAAAAAAATGGAGAAACAAAATGTGAGCCACCTGAATAACAGCTAATATTTCTGAATAACTAGTTACATTTTTATCTAACCACACCCAGCCGCTATCTTTTAGGTACTTTCCTCTCACTCATATATTTGTGTCCTGACCTTGATATTCTTGGCTCTGCTGATGAGGCCGTCTTCAAATGATGACCCTAGAAGTAATTCAACTTTGTGGAAGCTTCCAGACCGTAAGGCCACCGAAGGCTTTTCCTGAACTATAGTTCCATCAACCACTGGTGACCAGGCCTGCAGAGGACCACTCACTGCTAACAACTACACACAAAAACACCCAGAGAGTGTTAAACGACAATATAATGATTTGTGCTTTCTGTTCACTAAAGTAGCCGATTGTACCTTGGTCTGGGCAGCGTTGATGCTCTGAGTCGGTTTACTCCTTAGGCAGTTCAGCAACTGTAAAGAATCAGAGCCCGAGCAGCCAAGTTCCCTAGCCAGAGATGCAGTCTGCGCTTGGGCTTTAGATGTACTCATTACAACAGCTGGAGAAAACACCGATCCACCCTACAAGCAAACAAAAGCATTGTTTAGCACTGCATGCGGCCACTAAAAAGGTATCTAGATCTTTAGTCATCAGCCATAATGAAGTATTTTCATCTAGACTTCATTTATTATGGGTTTTTTGTTTTACTTTAAAACATTTGTTACTTATTTTAGGATCTGAGAAAGAATTGAAAGCACTTGTCCACTTTTCCAGTCAGACTCAAATGTCAATGAGATATAAACACACTTTACATTAATGTGTTATGATTCAGACTGAAAAAAAAAAAATTAAAATCATGAAACAGTGAGTGGTTTTTTTTGCATACCACTGCTATTTTTACACCTGTTTACCAGAAGAGGTGTAATTTTTCCATATATAGAGCATATCTGAATTAATTTGCTTGTGATTATAAAGCTGTTTCATTTTAGCACTTCCTATTTTTGCTTATTTGTGAAGTGGAAAGTGTGGTGAAACAGCTTCCCCGTTTACTTAGGCCATGCCCTTCAACTCTTATCAGTGCGAAGCTGCAAAGGCGAACAATAGCAGAATCTATAAGAAAGGGAGATTGTCTCAGTTGGGCCAGACATCTGATGGCTGATTAGGACTAGCCGTGGGGGATTAACAATGGGAGGCACTCTGGCAAGCCAAAGAACCTTGGAGGAATTCAGACAACCTCATCCTACTGAAGACCCTCCACCAAGAGGTATGAAAAACACTGAGCACTGTTTGACCGACTGGTTTCAAGTGACATTCACAGTTATTGTAGGCTGATGCCACATCGTTTCGATCATTTACAGATGTTGTGGTGTGCAAAGAGATTCATATTTTCATACACAAGCATTGGTTTTATGTGTAGGCAGAATGTGCAGCGCAAGCTGTGGTCTGTTCTTAAAATTAAACAATATTCAACAGCCTAAGTTGAACTTCTCCATTCTTGCAAAAACAAATAAATTTGTGTATGACTTAAAAAAAAATAAGTTCGCAAAATTGGACATAAGTGCGCAAAATTAGCAGGCAGTGCATGCATAACTGAACAGCAACAAACAGGGAAGTTTGTTTTTCTGTTTATGTCATCATTCTTGACTTAAATGATCAAGTTAAAAAGTTAGCTTGAAAACTAAAGTATTTCTTGGCAGTGCAACGTATTAATACTAAATGACTTCACTTACACAAATGCGCAAAAACACAGGTTTGTTTTACTAGCAAGAATCAAAGAGGTATGTTTTCTTTTGCCAAAAGCAAAAAGCAAGTAACATTATGAAAATATTTTTTTACCAATACAAATGGAATATTTTGTTTTACAGTGGATGAAAATGACACAGCGGTAGTGTTGGATAACTACCCTCCGCCTGATATCTGTGAGCCCATATTTCGAATGGGAGATTGGCTGAAAATATTGTCTGAGTAAGTATTATCATCACAAGAGCTTTAGCCTGTATGCTAACAGTCTCTGAACACCCTTCAAAAGATTGTTACTGAAGATATGCTAGCAGAAACAAGTAGTCCAGCTATTCAGACACGGTCTTCCTTGTCACTTTTGATCAGTTTAAAGCTTCCTTGCTGAAAAAAAAGTATTTATTTATTACTGACCCCACACTTCTAAGCAGTAGTGTATCTAGGAAGTGTTTCTAAAGATAATTTGCATTAAACTATATTTTACATAAATAACACTGGCAGTTGTTGGGCGCAATGTGTGAACGCACAGCTGACCACAAAGCCAGTGTTAATTTCACTACATTCTGCTGTTAAACACACACACACACAAACTGCTTTTCACTGAATGGGAATAGGTTGTTTTTGATCATTATAAACTTTTAAATTACAAATGAGAAGCATAACTGCCTATGTACATTTTCACAAGTCTCACTTTTTTTCAGGGATGGCTACTGGTGGAAGGTCTACTCTGTCAGCACTAAGGAAGTGAACTATATACCGCACTGTCATGCCACAAAAGTCTACCACAGGCGGGTTCTGAATTGCTAAATAAACTAGCTACTTGTTATTTAGCTTTCACTAGCTGTGTAATGCTAATGGAAACATTCTTGACCGTTTCAGTTGGCTGTTTGAAACAGTGACTAGACCAAAAGCTGAGGAACTGCTTCGACTGCCAGGAAACCGAGTTGGATCGTTCCTGATCAGAGAAAGCGCAAAAGGTCAGAACATTTAACTCTAGTCTAGGGCATAAGGTCTGGTCCATATTTCAACTTATACTAGATCACTTACTTAAAGACTGTCTGACATAGACCAATAATATTTTGGCTTATCCAGTAACATAGCTGATGTTACAATCATATTGCTTGTATTTTTTGTAGGTTCGTACACCTTATCTGTACGCCACAGAAATATTAAGCATTATCGAATTGTTCGAATGCCAAACAACTGGTACTTCATCTCTCCACGGCTCACATTTCAATGTCTGGAAGACCTGGTCAACCACTACTCGGGTAAATCAAATATAATACATTAAAAAACAACCAGTTTGAGTGTATAATATGGCTAATTTATCTATATGATGCAGATTTTCCCCTCTTGATCTGGTTTAGATATAGCAGACGGACTGTGCTGTGTTCTAACTGGCCCATGCTTGACCACCTGTGAAACAACTCTGAGTCAGCTCACAAAAACACCTGGGAAAAAATTATCCTTTGACTGGAGAGCAGTGAACAGGTGATAAGATCAATAAAAGCTGCCTAACCATATAGTCCCTTAACCATAACACTACCATTCAAATGTTTAGGGTCAGTAATATTTTTAATGTTTTTGGAAGAAGTCACCTATGCTTACCAAGGCTACATTAGAAACTATTGTAAAAATGATTACAATTGGCTGCTTTCATATATATTTTAAAAATAAGTTTAAATTAATTTATTCCTGTGATGGTAAAGCTGAATGTTTAGCATCCATTACTTCAGCCTTCAGTGTCACATGACCATGTTCAGAAATAATTCTAATATGCTGATTTGGTGCTAAAGAAACATTACTATTATTAAAGTCAGAAAAATATGGAAGCCCATTTCCACCCTTACATAAAGAATAATAAAAAGGTAATTGCGACTTTTTATTGCACAAAAAAGCGTGAATTGCGTAAAGTCAGAATTGTGAGATAAAAATGTGCAATACAGACTTTTTTTTTTTTCAGAATTGTGGGATATGAACTCGCAATTGCAAAAACAAAAATCAAATGTGAGATTAAAACTTGCAATTCTGAAGAAAAAAAATCAGAATTGAGAGATACAAACTCGCAATTCTGAGTTTTTTTTTTCCTTGCAACTGCAATAAACTGCCATTCTGAAGAAAAAACGTCAGAAATGAAAGACACAAACTCGCAATTCTGACTTTTTTCTTAGAACTGCATGTTTGTACATTGCAAAAAATGCTTTTCTTTGTCTTGTTCTTAAATTAAGAAGTATTTTCTAGACAAGCAAAAATTATTGTCTTGTTTTAAGAAAAAAGACATCAAATTTAAGTAAGTTTTTGCTTAGAACAAGCAAAATAATCTGCCATAGTGGTAAGAAAAATAATCTTATTTCAAGCAGAAACCAAGATTATTTTGCTTACCCCATTGGCAGATTTATTTTGCTTTTTTCAAGCAAAAACTCACTTTATTTTGACTTGTTTTTTCTAAAAACAAGACAATCATTTTTGCTTGTCTAGAAAATACTTCTTGATTTTACAATTTTTAGATATTTTGACTGGAAACAAGACAAAAAATCTAAGTAAGAAAGCATTTTTTGCAGTGTATCTCGGAATTCTAAAGGATTTTTTTTCCTTTCAATTGCAATAAACTGCAATTCTGAAGAAAAAAGTAAGAAATGAGAGATACAAACTCGCAATTCTGAAGAAAAAGTCAGAATTGAGAGATACAAACTCGCAGTTCTGACTTTTTCTCACAATTGCAAGTTTGTATCTCACAATTCTGAGGGGTTTTTTCTCTCACAACTGCAATAAACTGCAATTCTTAGAATTAGAATTGCGAGATATAAACTTTTATTAAGTGGCGGAAATGGGCTTCCATAAAAAACAGTTGTACTACTTAATATCTGTTATGCACAAAAAGTTCAAATTATTGTGCAGCAAGTGTAAAAGTCTTTACTGTAAATTTTGATCAATTTAATGCATCCTTACGTTTGATTCCAAACTTTAGAATAGTAGTGTATATCGTATTTTTCTTGTTGTTTCTTCACTAAATCTGAAATTCTTTTATTTGATTAAAAAACCGAACTATCATATGAATTGGAAACATCTATAATACTAATGCACTTTTCCTTTCTCAGCTCGGAGCTCGTTCAGCAGAGCACAAGCCCTTCTGCGGTCAGCTATGGGGTTCAGAACAGTGTCTCTTCCTACCTGTCTTTGCTGGGACAGCAAGAGAAGCCAGAGAAAAAGAAATTTAGCTTGAAGAAGAGGTGGAGGTCTGTCTACATGACGCAAAACAACCAGCTTGACAGTTTGGCCACTGTGGAGGATAACTACGAGGAGGTGAATTGATAGACCACAGCTGATTCATTCCAGGAGATCAAACGCGGAATGAGTATCTAAATACATTGTTGTGTCTGGACTAGAAAGAGACAGACTTTCTCTCAGAGAAACAATTTGAATACTTAAAACAGTTCCTGAAGGATGTGTTTATTTAAATTTATGCTTATGAAGCTTTGAGTATAAGTGTTTTAAGATGCTCGTGCAACCCTGCAGCATTACTTTTGGACTGGAGAAGGTTGCTATTACTGTAAATGTGATCTCAGATCTGTCTTGTTACATAAAATTGTGGTGCAGTATAACCGGTAGTTTGATCTCAGAGCTCTGTTCTTACCATTAGTAAAGCTCGGCGGAAAAGCGATGAAGCTGATGGTGAAGTGAGATGAAGACTCGCAATGTCAGCTCCGTTTCTCTCTGCCCCTACTGTGACTTTAGTGGGGTCTCCTCCAAACAGAGCAATGTTCTTCTGAACCCAACCCAAAGCGGCTGCCTGGTCCTGCAACCCATAATTCCCCGGCAGAGCACTGGAACCTAAGTCAACAGAGTTCAATTCATCAGGCACATCCAAATGTGTTTTCCACACGTAGATTAAAACTATGACGCAAGAAGATTTGACGCAAGAAGATGACTGAAAAATCACCTTTTCATTACAACCAGCATGTGAAAGTCTATCCATTATACAAGAATAACAATAGTAATCTTTTAAATGTTTAACAAAGTATTCACAGCTCCACAGAAGTTTGGCTGGGGAATACTATTGTCACAAACAGTTCAAGAAACTTGAGGAAGCCAATCAGGGTTCTGCATAGCTTTCAGTGTGTGTTGTTTTTGGCTGGACAATGAAAGCTCATCCTGGCGCATGACTCAAAGGCACCAGTCAGGCCTCCTTTTCAAACTTACTCAGCCAAGGATGGCAAAGGGGAAAGAATCTGAATATTTTCACAACCACTGTGCGGAATGGAACTTCTCACTTTGACATTACGTAACCATATTCCATAACCATATCCACTGGAATTCCATTTTATGGAATAAATTATCCTTTTTTTGCAATACGTCATTTTGTTCTCATCTAACAGAGCCTCCAGGACACTGTTTAATTCTAGTGTAGGATATATAATAAAACTGCATTCTTATCTTAAAGGGATAGTTCACCCAAAAAAGAAATCTCCAAACCCATAAGACCTTCATTCAGCTTCAGAACACAAATTAAGATATTTTCGATGAAATCCGAGTGCTTTCTGACTCTGCATAGACAGCAGTGCAACCGATATGTTCAAGGCCCAGAAAGGTAGTAAGGACATCATTAAAATAGTCCATGTGACATCAGTGGTTCAACCGTAATTTTATGAAGCTACAAAAATACTTTTTGTGCACAAAGAAAACAAAAGCCGCTTTTCTGCTGTCGGCCGAACGGTTCTTAGAACGGTCAGGTACAGTTCCAGTTGTGTTTCCACCTGAGCCTGGTACGGCACAGTACGATTACAAACCATTCTCGGCCCGGAATTCTCAGCACGGTTAGATAATCGTGCTGAACCGTGCTGATAGAGTGTGTGTGCTAAGCGAAAGCGTGCCATTTGATCACATAGCCAAGTAAACAGCTACGCTGCATTCATAGCTCATGCATTAATACTGTAAAAAAATTTGTTTTTTTTTTTTTTAGAAAGGTTTTACCTTCTGTTCCCATCTCCGTTGGCATGCATTATCCCCTCAGCATTTGTTGGTAATTTTATATTTTTGTGCCAAGAGTTGTGTCCTTTTTTCTGTTATTTAACTGAGTAAATATCAGAATTAAAAAAAAGGAATTATTTTCCTTTGTGTCAATCGATGTACGTTCACAACAGTATCACGAACAGTGATGGTAATAACGGAGTTATTACTAACGGCATTACTTTTTTCAATAACGAGTAATCAAATTAATTACTGTTTCCCCGTTACAATGCTGTTACCGTTACTGACAATAAAATGCAGCGTTACTATAATTTTTCCATTGCGTTCTTCTTCTGAGGTAAATTCTGGCTTATTCCTCTTAGCGCGTCTTCTTCCAGGAACGAAAAAGTAGCCGAAATGAACTTGATGAATGTTCACGTTTGTTTATGGAGGTGATGTGGGTGTTTACGTACGTCTGTTGTTGATGTTGTAAGTTGATGTTTAAAATTTGAAAAGCAGAGTCGCTTGTAGGCATTATTACATTGGAGATTATTTACATTGGAGATTATTGGATTATTACAGTAAAAACTGGAGCTCTCGTTGGTATCATACGGATTACTATATTTGTTTTCGACGTGACTAACTTCATTTAAAGGAGACATTTCAAGCTCTCTATACATATGAAGAGTTCAGATGCAAAACCAGCTAAAAGCCATCTCTGTCAAAAATGAGATAATGATATTGAGTGAATGCTCTCAACACATATTATACGTCCACCAAATACTTTTTCTTCAAACTCGCTAAAATACCAGCCTCAGCCCAATCAGAAGTACCGGTACTTACATAGAAACCTATACATCTGAGCCTGATAAAAACACATTTTTTAAAGAAAGACGTCAGATGGATTTAGCTGGTTTTGCATCTGAACTCTTCATATATTTCTCAGGCCTGTGATGCATGTATTCGCAGAGATTCAGGTTGTTTTATTTATGTGTCTGTGAAGAGAGATGATCGAGACAGAGATGGCAGAGAGCGCACCCTGTTTATTTTATTTATTTTACAAAAGCACATTGTTTTCTTGTTATTATGATGTTTTTCATGTCCGCAGGTTGAATCAACCCCAATAGCATGATATTTAGCCCCTGGAAAGTGTCTTGCACATTGTCCCACAGCAACATTAAAATAGTTTAGATTACTGTAGAATGTTTTATTCATTTACCATATTAAATATTGGGGGCATCCAAGTTTTTTGACATTTTTGAACAATTTAAAAAAAAAAAAAAAAAACAATAATTACTTTCCCTGATAATTAGTTACTCAGTTACTATTTGTGAGAAGTAACTAGTAACTATAATTACTTTTTTAAAGTAACTTGCCCAACACTGATTACAACACGTCTGTGGAGGGTCAGAAAGCCTTTGGATTGCATCAGAAATATTGTAATATGTGTTCTGAAGACGAACAAAGGTCTGACGGGTTTGGAACCACATGAGGGTAAGTAATTATTAACAGAAGTTTTATTTTTGGGTGAACTATATTTTCAGGATTTTCAGGATAAAGTGTCTAGGAAGCGATTCTGTATTTTGTTGCATGAAAATAAACACATTAACAATAATGATAAATAAAACTACAGCTCATAATGGTGAGGACTGTGTTATTTGCTAGATTCTATACTATATGTTGCATTACTCCATGGGTTTTCAGTCTTTACAGACCTAGAAATAAAATAAATGTTTATCATCCAATGGACGGTTCAGTGACATTTGGTGTCAGTGAAATTTTTTTTCTAAATAAATTAATACTGTTATTCAGCAAGGAAGCATAAATTGTGGAAGTGAAACTTTGAACTTTCTATTCATCAAAGAATCCATTCAAAATGTTTCATGGTTTCTGCAAAAACAATAAACTGTTTTCAGCTGATAATAAGAATTGTGTCTTTAGTACCAAATCAGCATATCAGAATGATTTCTGAAGGATCATGTGACACTGAAGACTGGAGTAATGACTACTGAAAGTTTAGCTTTGACATTACATATCAAATAGATTTATATAGAAAACATCTGTTTGGCTGGCTAGAGTCTTGGAATATTATCAAGATGCATGTGTGTTTGTTTGTGTACCTGTACTGAGGAAACCGAAAGCGGCCACCCTGAAACTTGCTGTCACTACAATTATGTTGCCAACAGCAGCGAGGTAAGAACCATCTAAGAGACCCGATCCAGAGTTGTGGAAGAACACCAGAACCGGAGCATTCTTTCCCTGTGACAAAACAGAAAAATTGTACTGTGAATACCAATAACAGCATTCACACCACAGTCAGCAGATACAGTGGTTTGTAAAAGCAGTATTAACATATGTTAAAGTCCATGGTATAAAGTGCAGTCCAATGAGATGCTAAATGAGAAAAAAAAACACACTGTAAAGAAAACTGTAACACTAAATTAAATTAGTGTATTATCTACTATTCAGAAGTTTAGGGTCAGTAACATTTTTTATGAACTTAATGACTGCAACCTTCTGAACAGTAGTGTATACGTATATATGTATTTATGCATGTTTGAGCTTACCACACTACTAGCAACGAATATATTAAGGTATAGACAGTCTTCACTGGAGGTGGAGTCTGTGGGATCACCAGGCTGAAGACAGCTGGGTCTAAAACAGTTATGATCAAACAAATCAGATCTCACTTCAAAAAAGTGACTTTATTAATTCTGCAGCAAGGCAAGCAGTCAATTTGAGGGTATAAATGTACATATGTTAATTCACAATATGCACGCACCGAGAAAATGTGGCATTCCAGGTACCGGTCCAGTCAGCTGGCTGTGGAGGGCTGAAACGCAGTTCTCCAATTGGTGGACGAGCATAAGGGACACCCAGGAAGTAGGTCACACGTTTGGTGTCTGAATCAGTTATGGGTTTTACCTCACTCTCTCCGAGAAGTGTGCCGTGGTCAGGGATGGAAACAGAAGTTAACTCTGGTTGTAAACCTATAAAGAAATGGTTAAATATATGTGCTGTTGGTGGGGAAGAGATCAGAAACATCCTAAACAGACTGACACTAAATAAATTGAGGAATGTATTGCTTTAAGGTGTCACCTGTCCTGATGTAAACAGATTGAGCAGGCTCTTTGGTGACTAGGAAGCAGCGCTGACCGCTGGTCGTGGGAAGGCAGGTGTGTGTGTCCGGATACATCACACATCTCATAGCTGACTCTCTGCTATCGATAGACACAGCTGAACAGGACTCACTTTCCTCACAGGCTACAGAAGACAAGATAGTTATGAGAAGACAAGGATAACCACACATATATCTGTATTGGGTCATTACATGTCAACTCAACCAGAGGTCCCCGACTCAAATTTTTGATTTTGTTAATATTTTCTCTGTGGAAAAACAAACATATATGTGACCCTGGATCACAAAACCAGTCATAAGGGTCAATTTTTTGAAAATGAGATTTACACATCATCTAAAAGCTGAATAAATAAGCTTTCCATTGATGTATGATGTATTGTTTGTTAGGATAAGACAATATTTGTGCAAGAACTTTTTGAAAATCTGGAATCTGAGAGTGCAAAAAAAAAAAAAAAAAAAAAAAAAATTGAGAAAATCACCTTTAAAGTTGTCCAAATGAAGTTCTTAGCAATGCATATTAATAATCGAAAATTAAGTTTTGATGTAGGAAATTTACAAAATATCTTAATGGAACATGATCATTACTTAATATCCTAATGATTTTTGGCATTAAAAAAAAAATAATAATAATTTCAACCCATACAATCTTTTTTTGGCCATTGCCACAAATATACCCGCGATACTTAAGACTTTGTATCTAAGTTTTGTGGTCCAAGGTCACAATTGGTAAATTGTTCTCATTTTCAGATGAAGTGCTTTTTGCCATTTTTGAAGTGTTACCGCTGGCATATAATTTTACTAATAGACCTACCAGTCTCTGTGTAAAATTAAAATGATGCAGCCAGCTTTCTAAAGTCATTCTTATACTCCTGTAAATCGGCTCCAAATCTCCTCTACAAAATAGTGGATTACTCAGTAAATATACATCTTTGACATTTAATATTTTGGCTTTCATCACTATTCATGTTTGTCTTTCTACAGAAAAAATATTAACAAATTCAAAAATTTGAGCCAGGGAAGTTTTCAAAATTTGGTTGATTTGACATGGAATGGCCCTATTGTATTGTATTGCATCAAATATGATATTATTCTGATTATTATTACTAATTAAATTACAATAAAATAAATTGTAATAAATTATAAATTATTTATATAAAGTATTATAATTTAGAAAATAAATGATTTATTTAT
The DNA here is from genome assembly GCF_022985175.1 of Labeo rohita. Lineage (NCBI taxonomy): Eukaryota > Metazoa > Chordata > Actinopteri > Cypriniformes > Cyprinidae > Labeo > Labeo rohita. The sequence goes on along the minus strand of NC_066884.1, from coordinate 14,883,939 downwards.
TGTATATTATTGTATATTAAGTTAGCCTTGCCATCATAGGAATAAATTACATTTTCAAATATATTAAAACAGAACCAATATTCATTGTGATAATATTTCAAAATATGACTGTTTTTACTGTATTTTTGATCAAACAAATGCAGCCCTGGTAAGCATAAGAAAGTAAAAAAGTAAATTACATGTTGCTACACAAAAATCACACCAGTATCACATCAGCTTCCTGTAAAGTTCTGAGAAAACAAAGAAGTGAGAAATGTTACCAGAGAGACACCAATCTTTGACTTTATCCAGATCCTCTGCTATATCTCTGCTTATGTGGACAATGTCAAAAGTTGAAACAGACGAATCCACCTTGACAGAGGCAGCATCCATCTGCTTCCAGTTCTTCAAAACAGCTGCTTGATAATGAGCAATACAGTTGCATAAATTAAAAGATTAATAACTAGAAAACAGTAAGTTATTATTAATTTAAGAGTCTCCTACCCATCTTCGAGGGAGAGCGAAGACTAAAAGGTGGACACATACTGGGATTCTTTATCCACTGGTTTACTACAAAGACATACAAACCTGATGTTAAAATCTTTCATAAGTTACATAATGGGAATTTTCAATTCATTGAAACACAGAGTTTGAGTTTTACGTTCGAAAATGCATGTGGATCTCAAATATACCTGGTTTTTCATACCACCCGAAGGGATAGACTTCAGTCTGCACTTTGGATGGGGAGCAGTCCTGAATCCTCCAGTTAGTGCTGTCGTTTTCCCCACACGTCTGGATACCCAGACTATTCAAAGTTAGACACAACACATCTGATCCTGTACAAAAGCAAAACAAGAGACCAACTGTGAGTGCTTTCATTCTTTAGATTAGACACCTCACATATGTTTTAAATATATGAGCAACATGAGCTTTGACTTTTGGTACTCGTCTGAGTGCTTTCATACCAGGTACACCCAAATCTTGGACATATCCTATGCCACGGCAGCATGGGTCTTCATCACATCGCCTCTCACACTCAAAAAACCTGCTCGAAAAATTAAAACAGCATATTTTACAAAGGAAATAAATAAACTGATGCAAACACAATATCCATTTGATGGAATTCCCCTCACCCTTCTGTGATAGATTTACTGGATAGACTAACTCGACTGCGTACAGAGTAGGAGACCATCTTCTTAAAAGGAACACGACCGTAGAAACTCTTTACACTTCCAGATAGAGAAACTGGAGGAGAAAACAAAAGGGCATGGCAAAAAAATATCCTGTAAAAGCACTTTGGTGTAATAGGTTGGCAAAAAGAAGGTTTTTTGACCTAATGTTCCAAACAGTGGACTATTTATACAAATAGAAACTTTCAAGTGGGGATTTTGGGACAAAAACGGATTCTTTGAGTCCCTCAGTACAAGCTGTGATAAAACATTGAGTCAAAAAGCTGGAAACTCTGTTTTACAGCACTGAGAAACCCCTTACGGCAGATTTCCACCAAGGTAGCATTATTTTCCACCCTTAAACATCTACAGCAGATGGACCACATGTTAAGAGTTTATGATCGCACCTTTTTGTTGTGGATTACTTTATAGGCCATGAAACATCCAAGCCCTGTGATCCGCTATTATGACTGAAAATCACTGCATTTGTGTTCCAGGAACACAAAATAGGACTATCAAATCCAACTATTCCTGTTTTGCCATTTTAAATTGTTCAAAAGTATGTTGTCAGTAGCACTTAAAAAAAAAAAAAAAAAAAAAAAAAAAACATTTATTCAGGATGCATTCAATTGCTCAAAAATGAGAGTAAAAAAAAGATATCTTTTAAAATGACTGTTTCTACAAATACAAACAGAGACTTGTACTAGTCAAAACCAGACATAATTCTCTGTGTAAAATCATAAAAAGTCCTTTTCAAAGAAAAGCTAAGGAGCTAAAGTGGAGACAACAGTCTTTGCTATGCAGGGGAATGAATGACTAAAGTAATCTGAGAGACACACTCTGTCTCTCCACTTCTGTTCAAATAAATTACTTCTGATTCCACATGAGTTAAATCCTAAAGCTGTTTAGTAGTTTAGACAGACGCCCAGAATAACCACATTACTGTGTGGTCACTCACTCACTTTACCAAATCTTACATAACACTACTTTTCCATTTCTAATTTAAAGGCTAACAATGAACATCATGCATAAACCACAATTATACAGACGATCTCACCCACATGCTTTTCTTTCAGGGGAAACTAAATCTGACACCTAGAGGAACAATCCAAAAGTAAAACAGTGGACAATGCTGAATGGAGCAAATATTGAAATGAAGATAAATGGTACTGAATATCAAAATCAAAATTGAATTTGAAATTTAAAAAAGTATATTAAGTAAATAATGATAAAGATCATACACAATGGCCAGTGTAGTGGACATTTACAGTCCCCATGAAATCAACTGACAATATAGGTGTTCTTGTGAATTTTAGATTATTATATCTGCTAAAAATGATTTAAAAAAGTCTAGGAGTTTAGGAGCACACTAAAGCAGAGCATCAAAACTAATAGAATCGCACTAAACTGCATTTCTACTACAAACTGCAAAAACATGATACCATGGTGCTTTTAACCATTGTGCATCAATAAAAAAAAGTTATACATAGGTCCTTAGTGGACAAAAATATCCATGTCAAAAAATTAAGAGTTAAATTTGGTCTAATTTATATAATATATATTTTATGAAATATGTTTAACTCTAAACCTTTTACAAAATCAAAGCCATAAATCTAAACAAGTTGTGTTTCAAATTTGAGGTTGATATCTCAAAAAAATTTGCTTTCAGAAAGATTTTGTTTGGGCCCAGTACCAAAATTTCCCCATTAGATGCCAGCAAAACTCCGCTGGTGCACACAGTGGTTGGATTTGTGATTTGCAGTAGTGTTTTTCTCTCTCAAACATTACAAGCACACACACGTTTTTTTATGACACGCATTCAGACCACACTCTGACATCCATGCCAACACACTCAAACAATTATAGCTGCATTATTTATCCAACTGGCTCTATAATATGCAGAAGCAGAAAACAGAAATAAAGCAAGTATTTTCTTTATTGGCCAAATCTAAAAAAAATAGCACCATCTAGTAAAAGATTGCAAAAAAGGTAATTTTGAAGCCTTGCCAGCAGAATGAAAGCCTGTTAACAAAAATGGCATCATTTTACAGTAAAATGGCAGTGTGATTAAAAATAGCTTTAATGGGTTTTAATGGGTTTCATAGGGACATTTTTGTCTTAAGGTCCTGAGAGGAACCTAGTGCAAAATATATTTATTAAAGGAAATGGGTGTGAAATAGTAAAATTGCAATAAAAATACACACCTGTGACAAAATGTATGCAGCTGGCAATAACACAGGCAAAATTATCAACATAAAACTGAAATGGACAAAAATGTCCAAAAGGATGCACAAGGGTTAGGTTAGAATCATCTTGAACTTTACATGAGTGACAATGTTAGAATATTAGCTGGTGGAGTTTCCATTAGATTTCACACTTACATGGCCTGAGATGATAACAGATAATATTTACACTTTTCTGACGGTAGCAGAAGCTTTTAGCAGATGTCAAATGTCAAGACATCACTGTCAACTGTACCAGTCAGACAATAAGCCAGAACTGTGGATTTTACAGGTGGTGTTGAGGAAAGTCGCATTGTATTGTGTTAGTCTTTGCTTCCACGTACCGCAGACAGCATGAGCTCATCGCTGTCTGCACGCCACATGGGTGAGGTGGAGTTCTGCCACTTCACTTCATTGAAATGTTCTCCAGTCAACCAGTCAATTCCTGTTACCAGTAGTTAAAAAAACGTCTAATGAGAAGACATGGCTCATTTTTATGACTAACGACCAGTGAACTCCAAATAGAGGAGATAATGATCCAAACTCAAGTTTGCAGTTGCAACAGTAGAAAAAAAAGTAACCATTATTGCATAATAAATGTAAATCTCTCTCTTTTACCATAAAATGATTATATACTATATTATATTACATTTTAAACCGAATCAAATCAATATTTCATGTCTATTTATTTTCTTTTTTGGAGAAGTAGAGGTGTAATAAATGGGATAATCTGCTTTGTGTTGGTCGAATAATTTAAAAAATCTCTTCAAACTCTATCAATTTTCAGCTACACCAACATTTATATAATCTGCATTCCATGTTTAGTTGCTAGGAACATATCTAAAAACAAATAAAGTAAATGACGGACTTAGTCACAACGAAAGTGGTAAGAGTCATGCATCCTGACCACAGTCATGTATCCTGCATAAGGCAATGCAAAACCCATCTGTCCAAAAGAAAGAAAAGTCTCTGCAAATAGAGAGCTAATGCTGTGGAATATGAATGTACAATATACAGTATATAGTGTATATGTGATTAGCAGAGGAATGGGGTATGACAGCAAAATCATTTGGTGTATTCTAGTGAAACTGTAGTGAAAGCAAGGCATTTTTGTGTATAAATGACTCACCTTTTTTCTGATATGCAGTCTGAAGACTCTGCGTCATCACTAAACTGCATGCCTGCCTGAGAGGTTTGTCATACGCCCCACATACACGCGTGTCTGGATGCAGTACACAAGCGAAATACAAAGGGCCTTCGTCACGTATGTCAGACACGTGACAGAGTTCTTCTTCTTCGCAGCCTGAAACCCAAAACCCATATTTACAGATCAGAACGTGAAACATTCTTGCACTACACAGACATTTAGCAAGTATATAAGTGTAAGCAAATGGTTTCAAATAGTTTCTATTGCATCTTACGTTTTAGACACCACAGCTGTGCCTGCTGGAAAGTATATTGGTGTTTAAAGATCCAGTAAAGCTGACTGGGAAGTTCCCTCTCTGGATCGAATTTTACATCACCATCCTCCAAAACACCAAATGTGTCCTTTACTGAGTCTAAATGGACAGTAGAAAAAGAAAAACACACACAAACAGAACCGGGATTTCTTTAAAACCAATTCTTTTTTAAAAGTGCAGTTTATTAAAAGGGAGAAGTTCACTTCCAGAACAAAAATTTACCTGCCTTTCTTTCTGCAGTCGTAAAGAAATTATGTTTTTTCAGGAATTATCTCCATACAGTGGACTTCTATGGTGCCTGTGAGTTTGAACATCCAAAATGCAGTTTCAATGCAGCTTCAAAGAGCTCTAAATGATCCCAGCTAAGGAATAAGGGTCTTATCTAGCAAAACTATAAGTCATTTTCTAAAAAAAAAATTCATGTATATGCTTTTTAACCTCAAATGCTTGTCTTGTCTACCTCTCGTTTTGCCCATCTCATTTTCTCCTCCAACTTTAAAATTTCTTTAGGAATGCAGAAAGAAAGGCATGAACATCTTGGATTCCCTAACTGTATTGACCCGGATTACACAGAGTATGCATGGGCATGGCAGAGCTAGACTAGACGAGCATTTGAGGTTAAAATGTATATAATTTTGACCGATCGATTTGCTAGATAAGACCCTTATTCCTCAGCTGGGATCATTTAGAACAGCAGTTTTCAAACCCTGGGTTCCCTTGATTTGGGGAAACTGTATATATGTATGTAACAAAGTTCAAGATTTGGGGAGGAATTAAGCAGGAACTGGCAATCTCTGATAATTAAATAAACATGAACAATGAAACAAAAGACAGCCGCCTCAAGGCAGAATCCAACGTGTTTTGTGTTTGCGCTCTGTTTTTGAAGTGTTGCACAATGTAGCCAACCACAGACATATCTGTTGATTTCTGAAACGCAATGGCCAACCAGAGGCGTTTCGTGTGTCAGAATCAACTCGCCAAGTTCAGTTCTGCATTCTGGAAGCTTTCGAATCCTCTTATTATAACAAAATGTAAACACAATGTAAATAAGAGATTAATTATGCCGTGTAGAGAGAGTCACTAATTATAGCAGAAATTTAAATAGGGCAGTCCTTTAGGAGGCTTGGAGTAATATATCAAGTCAATGTTTAAATTAACTGACAGCTCGGATGCCCAGATTATGCAGAGCTGTAATAGCTGCTAATGGTGGATATTTTGTTGAATCAAAAATTTATGTTTTTTCTATGTATAAACAGTTTATGTAATAAAATATGTTTTCGCAGTTTGTGTTGTCTCTTATCATATATATACATAGGTGGGTCGCATCAATTTAAAAAGAAAAAAAGGGTCGCTCTCAAAAAAGTTTGAAAACCACTGGTTTAGAGCCCTTTAAAGCTGCATTTAAACTTCATTTTGGACGTTCAAACTCGCAGGCACCATTGAAGTCCACTATATGGAGATAATTCCTGAAATGTTTTCCTCAAAAAACATAATTTCTTCAGGACTGCAGAAAGAAAGGCATGAACATCTTGGATGACAATGGGGTGAGTACATTATCTGTAAATTTTTGTTCTGGAAGTGAACTGCTCCTTTAAGCTCAATAACACAAAAATGCATTAGTAAATATATATCAAATTATTTTGCCTTTATTTGATTCATTCATACCCGAAAGTGCAATTCTGGAATCTTCTAGAACAGCTGATCCACTGCAAGCAGATGGAGTTTTTGGACGTGTGTTCATATCAGACTCTGAAGACATAAATTATAACCATTATGTTATATAAGAATAATAGCTAGCTCATAATTCATCAAAATATATACTTTTGTTTATGACATGTATTTAAAATGCTTTATTAGTGTCATGCTGATGCGTGCAAAACCTCCAAACCTTTCCAGAGGTAGATGCGTTGAAAGCTGATGAGAGTTTCCTGGTAACCAGTTTTATTTTTGCTGGATGCTGGTAAGGCTGCATCAGCTGCAAAAAATGTCAATTTTCATTATAATACACATCATTCCATAAAATCATAAATCTTGAAATATATGACATACAATTGACCCTTTGCAAAGATGTCGTCACGTCATGTTCTCACTGTGTGAAAAACACATCACAAACCAAAGAGGAAACTGACTATGCACTAACAGACAAGACGGAGGATGTTAGTTCTGGTATGAAACAAAGTCTCTGCTTTCAAATTTTAAGAAATTCAAACAATGAATAACTTTTGTGGCTTTTTAATGTGTTGTGAAAGATCACTGTAGCGTCTCAGTTCAAGTGGCATGTAAACTGTTCTTTTGTTACTAGTTATAGCATGAAATCAAAATATGGCAGATTTGACTTTCTGAGTGGTCACATCACTTGTCAATCAAACTTCCTGTGAAGGGTCAATTGATTTCGTAATCATTTAAACCTTTACAAAGTTTAAATGATAAGAAAGCTGAGATTCTCAAACGCTGCATGTCGGTAATGATTTAGCAAGTCATAGTCAATCAGACAGAGTAAACTCTGGTACCAGGATGGAAAAAAACACCAGAATGAACCAATAAAGAGCAACCACTGGAAACTAAACAATTGAGGAAGGTCACATAACAGCTGAGCCAAGCTGTGCAAGTTTTAAACAACAATTAAACACGATTGTGTACAATGAAACTGCTGTTACGAAATCTGGAATGTGTATGTTTACAAAGATTCATACTGATGGTGAAGTTCTGTCCGCCAAAGTTGAAAGTGAAACGTTTCAGTTGTCTGCTGTATTGGACACCAGCACCACAGATGCGGCTGGACGAGGCCACACGTCCCCCCACATCCCAGTCTGCCTCACTGCACTGCAGCACTGAAGGAGCGCTCAGAAGCCCACACATGACAGAGCCTAAAAACACAGGACACAAGCCATTTAACAATGTAAGATAGATGTGATACCTCATAATTACTGATTTATTATATATTTAAAAACAGCAAAAAAATGAAAGACAAAAATATTGATAACTATAAAAAATATAGATAATATAGATACATATAGCTTAAACAAGTGTTTTAAATATTGATAATAATAATAATAAATGTTTCTTGAACAGCAAATCAGCATATTATTAGAATGATTTCTGAAGGATCATGTGATACTGAAGACTGGAGTAATGATGCTGAAAATTTAGCTTTGATCACAGGAATAAATTACATTAAGTTACATAAATTACGTTATTTTAAACAGTAAAAATATTTCACAATATTACTGCTTTTGCTGTATTTTGGATGAAATAAATGCAGGCTTGGTGAGCAGAAGAGACTTCTTTAAACAAACATGAAAAATCTTACTTTTCACTAACTTTATTATATACATATATGTGACCCTGGACCACAAAACCAGTATTATTTTGCACGGATATATTTGTAGCAAAAGCCAAAAATACATTGTATGCGTCAAATTTATCGATTTTTCTTTTATGCCAAAAATCATTAGGATATTAAGTTAAGATCATGTTCCATGAAGATATTTTGGAAATTTCCTACCGTAAATATGTGAAAACGTAATTTTTATTTAGTAATATGCATTGCTATGAACTTAATTTGGTCAAGTTTAAAGGCGATTTTCTTAATATTTTGGGTTTTTTTTGCACACTCAGATTCCAGATTTTCAAATAGTTGTATCTCGGCCAAATATTTTTCTTTCCTAACAACTTATTTATTCAGCTTTCATATGATGTATAAATTTCAATTTAGAAAAATGTACACTTATGACTGGTTTTGTGGTCCAGGGTCACATATATAAAATATATAAAATATTATAAAGAGATTTAGTAAAAATATACAGTAAATGTATAGTTGTCACCAATTTGAATAAGCATGACACCGGTTTTTGTATTGCACTGATTTGGTTTTAGAGCAGTGGAAAGGAGCTACATCTGCTTGCAATGAAAGAGGGATGACTTTGACCTCCATTGAGGACATTCTGATTCAGGATGAATCCATCACAGCAGTTCTCACGACTGCAAGAGTTGACGCAGAAGCGATGGACGTCAGCCAGAGTTGTTCCACGTGCATCAAACACGAGCGTCCGATAAACTCCAGAACCGGTCTTACGGAAACTCAGCCTCTCAAAACTCTTCAGGCCTGCTGTGCTGAATTCATGACCTTTTGTCAGAAGATAAAAGGTGGAGAGTAAAAGAGAAAGTAAGATGGAGAGATATTCTTTAAGTCATGGCCAAGAAACACAAGTGCATCTAAATGCTTTCAGGCCGCCAAAAATAACCAGAAACTGGGAGCTCCGTCCCTGAGAGGAACCTCAAAGTATCAAGCCATTTATTTCACATGGAAAAATATTTATCTCATAACAGGACAAGTTTTAGGAATGTTTTTATTACAATTTTCTTTATTCTTGTGTCCACGGATGAATAGAGCACTTTGTTAAAATCATTACTCACAAACCGCAACTTAATCTTTGGGTTTACAGTTCAATTATGATATTGTATGTTAATTGTTTCATTTTAATTTTCTTTGTCTCCCAGAAAATGGTTATTCTCTAAACTGTCACAATATTGTACATTTTATTGCAACATGTAACTAACAAGGTGTCTAGGTGACTCACAATAACTAACCAAACTGAGGACATGTGGGATTTAATTAATTGCTCCTGATCTTACCTTTCTTTCTCAGCACCATCAGATTGGATTCATCTCCTTTTATTTTCAGAACACAGTTGAGAGTCTGGAATGTCTCAGCGCCATCATTTCCCAGAAACCCTTTGCTCTGCAATGCCAAACAAACCGCAAGACTTTTTTTTTTTCCTCTTTTTTTAACAATAATCATGACACTTTTGGGAGATGTGAGTGTCACCAAGACCAAAAAAAAAAGACTTTCTGCCAAATATAACACTTAAATATAACTAATGTCTTACTTCACCAATAAAAATGTGCAATATTTTATTTTTATTAGTTTGTGTAAAGATAATTAGGGATTTATGTTGAAGAGGTTGTTAAAACAGGTCACCTAACGGTCAAATTTTGGACAAATGAATGCTGAAACTATAATATCAGAAGTGTAGATATATTTTAGACTACTGTTCAAAGACTACCTTTTTATAAATAATTTAATGAATTTAATTTAATGAAATAATTATTTTATCCAACAAAAATGCAAAAAAAAAGGTAAAAAAAAGGACAGTAAAGACATTTATAATATCACAAAAGATTTCTATTTCAAATAAATTCTGTTCTTTTAAACCTTCTATTTGTCAAAGAATCCTGGTGAAAAAAAAATCCACGATTTCCACAAAAAAATTAAGCAGCACATTTTTTTTTAACAATAATAATAAGAAATGTTTCTTAAGCACAAAATCAGCATTTAAGAATGATTTCTAAATGATCATGTGACACTAAAGACTGGAGTAACGGCTGCTGGAAATCAGCTTCATTTTTTTCTGCATTTTTGGTCAAATAAATGCAGCATTTGTGAATATAACAGACTTCTTTCAAAATCAGTAACTTTTGAACAGTAGTACACAATGAAATTAGCTGACTGGGTTCTATTATACAATTGAATTTAAGATATACAAACAGGCATCGTTAACAAAAACATAGTACATGCATTTTAAACATACTTGTTCAGAGGTCCTGCATTCAACATTATCCGCACTTGTGCTGTACAGTTCACAGTATGTTTTCTCTTCATCGCTGAAAATAGCCACATGTTGGCATGAATCTTCCAGGGCACAATCTGACAGAGAGGGATGTGATCAACATTAGTCATGAAAAGTGTAAGTGTCCATTTGACTCATTCAAATACAGGTGCACAGCTGCAATATTTAACAGTGTATCTCACCAAGCACACACTTCCTGAGCTGTGTTTCCTTTGGCTGGTTTGAAGAATCAGAGCTCAGTATTTCAGCTCTCTCTGATTTCAGCAGCAGGGAGGATGAGGCAACCACCTCAAACTTTTCCATTACTGCAAACACACAACATGTCATAAACTGAACACACAAATTAATTTACATACTGTTTGTCTTTTTCATACTGGTAAAGATTTACTCATTTACTTAAGCACTGTTGAACTTATATTTTAGCCAGTGTTGTGGAATGTACTTTCAAATTGTAGCTCCCCAAGCTACAAGCAGGCTATAATTTTAAAAAGTTGTTAGGTACACCACAACTAACAAAACGTGGCAAACTACATTGGTATGATTTAAAGGGATAGTTCACCCAAAAATTTTTATTCTGTCATTAATTAAAGGAATACTCCATTTCCTGAATGAAAAATTCCTGATAATTTACTATGTCATCCAAGATATTCATGTGTTTCTTTCTTCAGTTGCAAAAAAAAAGTTTTTTGAGGAAAACATTCCAGGATTTGTCTCCATATAGTGGACTTCAATGGCGCTTTCAACAGATTGAAGGTTAAAAATGAAGTTTCAATGCAGCTTCAAAAGGCCTTTAAACAATCCCAGCGGTGCTAGCAAAACAATCGGACATTTTCTTTCAAAAAAAAAAAAAAAAAAAAAATAATAAAAAAAAAAAAAAAATATATATATATATATATATATATATATATATATATATTTATACACTTTTAAACCACAAATGCTCACCTTGTCTAGCTCTGCGATGTGCATACTCTAGTGTACTCTGTGCACTCTGGTTCATGACAGTTAGGGTATGTTGAAAAACTTCCATCTCACTTCAAAATTGTCTTACATCGCTGTTTTACTTTTTTTTGTAAAGGATGTTTGACCTTCTTTGCACGTTCATTTTGTAAACACTGGGTCGGTACTTCTGCAGTGATGATGGGATTTTGAAGTTGGAGGAGAAAATGAGATGGGAGTTTTTTGACATACCCTAACTCTCTAGAACCGGAGGGCATAGAGTACGCATGTGCATCGCAGAGCTAGACAAGCATTTGAGGTTAAAAAGTATAAAAAAATTTAAATTTAAAAAAATTTTTTCTGTTCCTTGACCTATCTCCATATTGTCCATGGAGGGTCAGAAAGCTCTCAGATTTCTTCAAAAATATCTTAATTTGTGTTCCAAAGATGAACAAAAGGTCTTACGGGTTTGGAAAGACATGAGGGTGAGTAATTACAGGAAATTTAGTTATAATTATGTTTTTTGAGGAAAACATTTTAGCATTTTTCTCCATATAATGGACTGATATGGTGCCCCGATTTTGAACTTTATTTTTATATTTTTAGTCAGTTCCTCCTTGGCATTGACTGTGGCACATACCTTTGCACTCTTCGACAGTCATTGGACCACCAGAAGATGTCCAAGAAAGTTCCTCCCCTTGTGGAGAAACACACAACCATCTGCCAGACATGGGGTCCTTCTGGGCTGACAGGAATTCCCCTTTCTGTGTACAACTCAGTTTACTCTGCTGGCACTCAGTAAGACCTTAAGAGCATTAAGGACAAATCGAAAACAAGATATTAAACTATAAATAATCACTTAATCACTCCTTTGCTTCTGAAATCTGGGCTCTACATTTTGACAGAGCTGCCATGTATAAGTGTAACCATCTACACCTGCTGTTCCTGAGTTTGTGTAATGTGCTGAGCTGGTTTAGTTTGGCCTTTACTCACAATGAGAAGCACTGAAGGCTCCCTGGGCCACAGTGGATGTGCCTGAGGGGCAGGGAGAGCAAAAGACCTGCCCTTCTTCCTCTTGAAATGTATTACGTGGACACGGAGTACACACTCCACCACTATAAAAAGAACCAGCTGGACACACCACTGCATGTGAGAGAGGGTAAAAACAAACACACAGTTAGCAGAGTGATTAAGCTTGGGTAATGATGGTGCTGAGTGGAAAAAGAGGAGAAGGTTTAACATATACAGGAGGGAGATTAATAATAGAGAAGGGGGAAAAGTTGTACGCAGTTTGAAATATTACCTTCACAAATATGTTTAGACATTCTTGCACATTACATTTCTATGCCAGTAGGCTAAACTACGCATCAGCTATAGAAAACTTTATAGGTGCATATTCTGAAACATGAGTTTCCTTTATGGTACACGGGCCAGTCTGTCATTAAGACAACCAAGTGGTACAGAAGCCAACCTACCACACCCAGTGGATTGCGGGAGCTGCTTATAGCCGTCCATGCAGCTAAATGAGGGAGGAATAGAACGAGCAAGAGAACCGTCATAGAGAAAGATGGACCGGTATGACCCATTTTGGATTAGTTCCTTCATGCCATTTAATAACCTCTCCTCATTGAGTGCCATATCTGAGAAATAAACACATGCATTTATTTAGAAAGAAAAGCACAACATTAATGAGTCAGTGAAATGTCTGATATTAGATATCAAATATGTTACATGTGCAGAAATTGACTAAATAAGGTGTTCATACCAATGTCATGGAGATCAGGGAGAGATTTTATTGGCAGGTCGGAGAGTCTGGCCCTAAATGTGATGCGTGCAGTGACTTCCTTGTCATTCAAACACTCAAGAGACACAGATGATTCGTCACAGACTGCAACAGAGCCTGTCTGGCCAGATAAGGTCAGCTGACACACATAAAGACACAAAAGCAAGGAAATTAAACAGTCATGCATGTGATGCAATTTCAAGACATTTAAACCAAGACAAAGCATGAATTAATAAAAACCATTGTTTTCTGAATGACATTTTAATAAATTCACATGCAAGTTGTATCTGCAGGCTTTATAGACCTGCACAGTTAGTTGTAATGCTGTACTGCAAGCCAATGACATCTACTTACACTACCAGTTAAAAAGTTTTGAACAGTAAGATCATGTGACTTGGAGTAATGATGCTAAAAACTCAGCTTTGAAATCACAGGAATAAATTACATTTTAAAATACACTCAATAATAACAGTTATTTTAAATAAATAATATTTACTGTTTACTGTCTTTGCTGTTTTGCTGTAAATCATATAAATGCAGGCTTGATGAGCATTCTTTCAAAAACATTAAAAATCTAACTGTCAATTTAATTGTATTAGAGGAAAAAGCACTCTACTGTATGGGGTTTTCAAACTGGGATTGTGGGAGAAAAAAAAAATATTTTAATTGTTTTGTGTTCGCTCTTAAAAGTTTTTTCTCCCTCAAGATAGTTTGTGTTCACTCGCAAGTATTTCCAAGAAATCTGGCATTTGTTCACAAAGAATGCAAACACATATTTTCTCAAGAATAACATTTGTGAGTGACGCAAATATTTTTTTCCCCTCACATCTCACATTTTTTCCATGATCATGTCCCCTTCATGGCTTTGTAATACCCAGGGTTCTATGGAAACTTTAAGAGATTTTTTTTTCTTTTTTTTTTTTTTAGCGAAATGTATTTTTTCAAGGTTGTCAAACTTAAGATATTAACAGAATATTTTTAACCAAATAATTCAATTTTTTTTTTTTACTTTTTATATTTGATATTACAATACTTTTTAAAATTCTATTAACAGGCAGTTTTAACAATAAGAAATAAAATAAAAATAAACTGTTAGAATCTAAATAAATACTCTTAAAAATTCTTCAAATTATTTTTCAGCTGCAAACACTTAATATTACAAGCGTTACTATATTTTCCAAATTTAGAGTGCTTTGGCTTTAGAATAGCAAAATTAAAGCCAATTGTTTGATATTAAAACATCAAGCTTTTATAATATTGTGCTTGTTTTTTTTTTCTTACATTTTTTTATACATGGAAATATAATATATGTAAGTGGGTCAGGGTCAGAAATTAACTTTTCCATTAAGGGGCAATATTTGCCCCCTGGAATAATTTTTTACATTTGTGAGGGCAATGTTTTAAATTATCTTATTATAAAAACCATATGTTGTCTTTAATGTCAAATACTTAAATTTACCCTTTAAATCAATATTTAAAACTGTTGTCAATAACAACAGACTGTTTAGAACTGTATTTAAATTATACATGTAAAAACACAGGGCTGCAATATTATGACAAAAATCATTATTGTAGATTATTGCTCTTTATATTACAGTAATTATTATTAATACCGATATAGAAAACAATATGAAACGTTTTTGTTTAGTTTTGGGAGCATCACATTCTGGCTTCACAGATAAACACTTCGGTCCATCGCGTTAGCTAAGTCTAGCGCAAGTTATGCAAAAACTCCTGTTATAACCACTGAAGCTCCAAAATTAATCTTTTATTTACATCTTATCTGCACTGTGTTGTTTATGATGAGGGAATTTGCAAGCGTGTGCAATCATCAACAACTCCGGCGTTTTCACTGCTGACTAATCTAAGCGTGTCTGATTTGCCAATGCATTCCTAAGTTCAACAGAAACGCATTTGATTGGTTCTAAGGCTCAACGCTGCACAAAACAATGTGTAAAAGCAATCTGATGCAGTGTGGGCAAATCTAAACGTAATTCCGTGAATTGACACTTTTCTTTAATTTTAACACTTCATTTTAAGCGCAACACCATAATACGTTGTTTAACTGTGCCCCTTTGTCTTGAATTTATTGGCCATTTTTGTTCATTTTGGTGCCATTTTTGCCACAAGCACTTAATTTCCGACCTAGAAGTGAGTTCCTCACATCTTATTTGCAATTTCTGGCTATCAGAACCGCTGTAACTAGACAGACTGTATTGTACCTGTAGGCTGCAGAGGCCTCTGGCTCTCATGTCTCGCAGCAAAGCCGTCTGTAACACCATACTCTGAGTGCTGCAACTCTGTAGACCCTCAGCCAAAGACAGCTTCAGTTGTAAGGACACCTGCACTGTCTGCAAAACCTGGGGCTCTGATGGACATCACAGATACACAGTTACTCAGCACAAACAGATACAGAGTGACTAGAGCAACACGATTTCACAGAACGACAAATCCCAAAAGAACATACTGCAGCAACCTGTGAGTGCTTTAACAGCTAAATAGGACAATATTTGTTTGTTTTAACAGGTAAATAGGACAATGTTTATGTCTGTGGCCTTTACTTTGGCAGGCGTAGGACAGAGGAGCATCATCAAGCCAGTTTTTCGTCTGGGGATCACACAGGAAGCTGGCAACAGGAAGGGTGTTGACATAACCTTGGTCACAGAAGAGCTCACAGCGCTGTGTTTGCTGACCCGCAACATTTGCAGTGCTACACAGTACTGCACCTTTGGAAATATTTCTGAATGGAAGGGGGCACTCCGGAACTGAAAGGGAATAAGGGAATCATGTTGCCACATGCATATGGCACAACTTTAGAGAAATGCAATTTTCTAATTTATTTACTGTCGCAGGTTGGGGTTTGTCCCGTGCTGCGGAGGGTGCGTGTCGCTGGCAGTTCCTTTCCACTTTGAGAAACACACCAACAGAAGGACGGGTCACACTGCAGGGGTGAGAACTGCTGTCCATCCTGCACACATTGAGGCTCATAGCCCACACCGACCTCTCTCTGCAATGCCAGAGTCTTCTGTAGAGAACACCAACCTGGACCTACAATACACAACATGGGCCTGATGTGGTAAATTTTTCAAAGTCTTGCTAGCTAACATGGCATATTTGAAATGTGCTATAAAATTGAGGAGCTGTTAAAATAGGATGTGTTCTGGCCTAGATAGAGTGCAAAGGCATTGTACAAGAAGTAAGGGTTTTGAGATGTGTTTTTCAAATTTGAACTTGAAAATCATGCTGGTGGTGGTTGAGGAGAGATCCCCCCAATATGATTGCAAAGCACTTTGGGTGTCAAACCTATTATTTTCCTGATGTTTTATGGGTAGGTTAAGGTTAGATACAGCAGCAGGGAAAGGGTCAAGATTGTGATCGGCTGACAATAAATATGACCAACAAAGGTTGGTGATCCAAGAACATGCTGTACTAAATCACACTTTACAGATGAATGGATGAAATAATTACACTGCAGTTCTCCAGAAGGACTGGTGATGGCAGTTTGGATGACTTGTCCGCTTATGGGACTCACGCACAACCCCTGTGAACGGCCTGAACCGGAGTTCTGGAGTACTGAAAACTCACCATCCTATAGATATGAGACAGACATATATGAAATGCAAACCTTCAGAATGTCTTTTGTATGTACAATACAATCCAAATAACCCAAAAAAGTAAGCTTTACCTCCTCACACGATGGGCTGTACGTGTAAGTGTTATTAGAGCTAGTTTGTGTCCAGTCAGAGAGCAGGAAGTGACTCTGTAGCCTCTGGCATGTAGTTTGGCCTTTGGGGACAATTTTTTTTTTACATATCAGCTTACATACTTATTCACAATCAAGAAGTTACGTAAATGACAAATTGAATGGTAAAATGAGCAGTTCCCATAACTGCTTTGATTATAATTAAAAAGATCAAAGATAAACATGAGATTCTCACACTGCTGGGAAGGTGCAGAACGAGACATCAGAGAGCCTGTGATGTATCTTCCCTCCTCATCAACACACCAACAGTGACCTGTGATTTTTAGACAAAGCATAAAACAAACTCAGGAGAAAATTACTTTTGTAGTTTGTATTCATTTTGTAATGTCACTAAGATTGATTGTTTTTAAAAAGATAGTTCAGCCAAACATGAAAACGACCACAAGATTTGCAGACCCTGAAGTCATCCAAGGTGCACATGACTTTCTTCTTTCAGATGAATACAATCTGAGTTATATAATAAAAACGGAGTGTCTATTTACACAAGTGCAAATAGCCCGCCTAGTTGGCAGAGGCTATGTACATTAACTCCGCCCACCAACGTGTGATTGGATTAGTCAGCACAACAACAGTTGTTAAACATCAGCAGTGTTGCCAAGAATTGGGCTATGTTACCGCTGTGGCTGCGGGTTGTTTATCATGTCTGCGGGGTGAAGCGACCCAATAACGTGATATTTATCTCCTGGAATGTGAATTTTACCAGGGGAACCCCGACAAAAAAGTGTATTTTATCCTGCGGAATGCGATTTTTAATCAAGGACCCCCTCGAAACACAATTGAGCTAGTTTTGGGCTAGTTCTGAGTAGGAATTGGGTGGGTTTTGTTGTGAAAACCTGGCAACCCTGAACATTAGCTCTAGTGGTGCAGATGGTAAAGTACATGCTGTATGTTTTTTGATGCAATCGACCTGGGTTCAAATCCACCTTTTGGTGAACATTCTTCTCTCTTTTCAAATCTCATATCATATCTAAAAGGCATTTATTTTCAATAAAAATTAAGAAAATAATCAAAAAGTTGAAAATAAAGTATCGGTTAGGTTAGGTGTAGGAAGGGCTTATTGCCCCAGTAAGGTGGCATCCATTTAATAATTTGAATTAAAACTATAATTCACACTCAATACGTTGTTATTACTGCATACTGTTTGATAATGTACTTAAATGCTAAGGTGCAAATAATTGTGTCTATTTGCAATAAGTATTATAAATAGCAGAAAATCCTGCTATTTTAACATAGTGTGACACATTTTCACATTTATTGCTATTTGCACTTAGTGTAAATAGCCTCTATCACCGCTGCTTAAAAAAATGTCATGGCTCTTCCAAGCTTTATAATGGCAGTGAATGGGGAATGGCTTAGTGGGGTTAATAAAGGCCTTCTAAAGTAAATCAATGCGTTTTTGTTATAAACCGTAATCTCCAGCTTCCACTAACTGCCGTACTCACGTTCACAAGAGAGTGGCATTTCAGTGGAATGTATTCGTCTAAAAAAAGTCATATACACCTAGAATGGCTTGAGGTTGAGTAAATCATGGGGTAATTTTCATTTTTGGGTGAACTATTCCTTTAAGGAAAATAATACTTGAAATAATACAGAAAACACACTACTAATTAAATCTGGGGGTATTATGTCAGGCCTTTTACATAAAGTATGCTGATCATAATCAAAAAGACAGAGCATGATCCCACCTGTGCTTTGGTAGCACTGAGTGGGCAGCCACTGGCCATAAGCGTCACACTGTGGGATGTAGGGCTGGTATCCCAGCATTAAACTCTGCCTGTCTTTGTCACTGGCCATCAGTCTGGTCTGCCAGTAGAAATGTAGTGCTGTTGAGAAGGAAAAGCAAATTAATCTTAATGTGGGTACAGTGTTACAGCTCATCTAAGATGTGACCTCTCCCAACCGTACAGCTTTAATTAAATAACTGGAATGAGTAGGCAGAGTTTACTAACAAACCACCTCTGAAGAATATAAAGTGGGGTCCAAATGTTTATGATAACATGTGATGTCACATGATCAGTGACACAAAATATCATTTAATGCTATTATTTTTAAAAACTTTTATTTCCAGTTTTTTTTTTCAGATGTTGTATCAGAACTTTGAACCCTACTATAACTTTTTTTGCAGTTATTTTTCATTTTGAGACAGATAAATCAAAAGACTGTACTGGAATGAGCTGCAAGTCTCAGTGCCGAGTTGGTGTTGCTCAGCAGAGCCTGAGTGATGGGGATCTTTGAGGTGCGCGTCTGCTCCAGCTCCTCAGGGCTCAAATAGACACTCTCAGCCAGGAGAAAACCATAACCCACAGGCACATGTGAGTTGTTTGAAGCAGAGATCAGCTCTTCAGCCTGCTTTAGAAACTCAGAGACCTGGTTTTGAACCACAGAGCATGGACCTGGACCTGAAAAGATACACAAAAGAGATCTTAGGAATAATAGATTATAAAGAAATATGTTTTAAAAATGTAGCAGATATAACAGTAGTACCAGTACATGCATTAATTACGATAGTGTATAACTCACATTTGGGGATTTGTCCAACAGGAGTCTTGCTACCTGCTAGCATGTCTCCTTGAGAGTTAACACACCAGCATTGACGAAGGTGAAAGCTCCCAAGAGGAAGACTGAAATCTGACAGCTGGCCTGGATAACCAGAATCATCTCCTCTGATCAGTCTCCATAAAGATAACGGGTTCAGGAAAACCGATGGTCCGTAAATAGCCTCTACGTCCCCATCTAACATGTCAGATGGAATATCAGAAAACTTCTCAAATTTTGCCAGGACAGGGAACACTCTGTGGTGCCCAGCTTTGAACAGTTCAGATACAAAGGATCTGAATGACGCCATTGCTTCGGAGTTTCCTGCATAGGCTCGCAGAATTCCAAGAACTTCTGAAACGGCCAGTTCTTGTCCGGAATTTATGATACGAACCCACTCACGGTAGAACTCAACCGCTTGTTCTGGAGGTCCATCACACTGGATTTGATGCCAGCTGCCATCATATGCACAACGAGGGATATACACTTCAGAAAGCTGGGTTACTGAAGTCAGATCAGAGAGAACAGAACTGATTGTGGATAGGAATTGCTGGATCGCTGCTGCCTGGCAGCTTGTTGGACCTATGGAAAAAGATCAATGAAGGATAATATAAATAATAAGAACATAATTTAAATAATAAAATCTAATATTAAAATGTCATAATCTAACTTTTACATTTCATACTATATGTGTATAATCACTGTTAATATGGTTCCATCTCAATGCAGAGTCTTTACTGTAAATGAAATGCTTGGAATAGCTCATCATAGTAAATTTTGCATTTCTGCAGCTGTTCAATATGAAAATCTGAGATACAACACTATACTTCAGAGACCTAAAGGTTGGATTATGAGATAAAGCTGCAATTACAAGATATTAAGTAATAATTGCAAGATTTAACATTTATATCTATGCTTTCAGCAGAAGGTTTTATTGCTATACATTTTGAACTAAAGTCACAATTTTGACATAACAGTCAAAAGGGTCAATTTTTTAGAAATTGAGATTTATACATCATCTGAATAAATAAGCTTTCAATTGATGTATGGTTTGTTAGGATAAGACACTATTTGGCTGCGAACTATATGAAAATCTGAGGGTGCAAAAAAAGTCAAAATATTGAGAAAATCGCCTTTAAAGTTGTCCAAATGAAGTTCTTAGCAATGCATATTACTATTCAAAAATTAAAATTGACAAAATATCTTCATGGAACATTGATCTTTACTTAATATCCTAATGATTTTTGGCATAAAAGAAAAATTGTTAGTTTTGACCCATACAATGTATTGTTGGCTATTGCTACAAATATACCCGTGCGACTTATGACTGGTTTTGTGGTCCAGGTTCAAAAATAACTCTGAGGCATAAAAACGCTACTGTTTCCTTTCAGAAAAAGTGGTTTTCACTGCAGCACTATCTCCAAAGGGACAACAATTATCTAAATTAGCTAAAAGATTAAAGTAGCCCTCTAAGGTACTAATATGCAGCTTTTAGGGGTAGATAAAGTACAAAATTGTCCCTTTTTCTCCCAGTTTCTCTTGGTTAAATAAGACTGACTCTGGGATGTGTTCTAAATTCGCCTAAAATACATCTTTTGGTACTTGCGTAAATGCGCATTAAAGACTGACAGAAAAGTGAATAAATTGTTGAATAAAGTCATTAATTTTGTTTTCTTTGCGCACAAAGGTTGATGTCACATGGACTATCTTATCGATGTCCACCTTTCTGGGCCTTGAACATGATAGTTGTGTTGCTGTCTATTCAGGGTCAGAAAGCTTTCGGATTTTATCAAAAATATCTTAACTTGTGCTCCAAAGATGAACAAAGGTCTTACGGATTTGGAACGACATGAGGGTGAGTAATTCATGACAGAATTGTTATTTTTGTGTGAACTATCCCTTTTAAAAGCTCCATAAAGCAAGATAATAAAATCTGCATACTGCATAATTAAGATGTGATGTTAGTTGTTTGTTACATATGTGCCAGATCATTTAAATGTGTGTCTAATTACATGAATAAATGTGTGTCTAATTACATGAATACAGGAATGATCCTCTCTGGCAGTGTAATTTATCATCTGTGGTTAGCATTGAGACTCACATTGAAGAGAGCTTCCTGAGTTCTGAATGCTGAGCTTTGTTCCAGAACGGTCCACGCAGAAACATCTTTTGCCAAGGCACTGACGTGCAACGTAAGCACCATTAGCCTCACATTTAGGAATGAAGACCTCAGATCCTGCAGAACTGCTCGCTTTGACTGCAATCGCCATCTGACGTTCTTTCTCACACTGAGATGAGCATCTCAGTCTGGATCCAGAGGTGCGAGAACCTGCTATTTCCAGACCACGAGTGTCCAGACACCAACACTCTGAGCCATGGCACTGAACTTCCCGGTATCGCCCATCCTCAGTGCATTGAGGCACGTATAGAGTCAAAGTGGGAGACTTGCAAACATCTGATTTCTGGAAAATGGCACGAAAGAGTTGAGCCAACTGGGTGCTTTCTTCTGCTTTCAACTGTTTGATTGCTTCTTGAAGGGTAGAGAGAAACTGCTCGCTCTCAAGAGCCATTGAAACAAGTTTAATCACCTCTCGGTTGTTTTTCAGGTTCACCGAACGGCCATATGAATCAGAGACATCTTGGTCCAGATTAAGACTGGCAGAATCATCTGTAAAGGTCTTGGCCAACTGCATCAAATCAGTCGTGGCTTGCGTCAGACCAATCTGACTGAAAACTTGACTGAAGCTCAATGTACCACTGTTTCCAACAGTGCCTGTGAAGTTGAAATTGCCAGCATTCTTTAGGAATTTTCCTCCAAAGAGATTCTCCTGGAGTCTCTTGGGATTCGAGGTGAAAGCAAGAGCTTTCAGGGCAAGAGCCCCAGTGGGAAACATCCCTTGGAGGACCTCTGCCAAAATGTCTCTGACATTTGAACGCTCCAGCTCTGGCAATGACTGAAGAAGACCAGAGTTGGCCAAAAGCTCCTGGAATTCAGGACTGCAAGTACCAGGAAAAGAGAGGGTGTCTTTGGAATCGGGGAACACGTTGCTCTTGCTGAAGTCTCCAGCTGGGCCATAAAAAAGGCTAGAGAGGGCTTGTCTCCTCTCAGAGAGGCAGTCTTTCACTCCAGTGCCTAAACAAACAAGAAACGCAACATTAGTCAGTGCACAAACTCTATTCTACGCAACATTTCACTCACCAAGGGACCGATAAAATTATTTGTTTTTGCTTCACCAGTCCATTAGCAGGTAAAATCACTTAATCAAGCTTAAACAAGCTAGAATGGATGAATTAGATAGTGTTTATGAATATATTCTAACTACCTGGACATTACTTAAGTTATTGATTAATATTTACAAGATTTACTGTTATCAGAGATGGCATCATGGAACATAATTATGAATATTCTATGAACTACACACTAAGGCCAAACTCACTGCAATTTGGAACTCCATACTGGCGTGTGCCAAAGACCTCTTTGCCATCAGCATCCACACACCAACACTGGCCACTGGACTGACACTGGGTTGGCACATATGCTCCGTTATCAGTACAGGAGGGTACAAAGGAATTGCCAGCCTGAAAAGCTGCGGCCCGTTCACTCTCACATGGGGTGGGACCTTACAAAAAGAATAAAAATTAGGTAAGATTGTAGTCCTGCACTGCAATAACAACTACTATTTTTTCCCATAATATATCCTTACATGTACAGGAAACTAATATTTATTAGTCAACAAAATAAATAAATAAATAAATAAGGTTATTAATAAAAGATTAAGTTTATTATAGCAGAAAAAAAATTAAAATTTGTAAATTAAAAAATATTTTATTTCACATTTATTTATCGGAAAATGTATTTATTCTTAAATCAAGGAAAAGCCATTTGCAAGAAAAATTAACTTAAAATTGACAAATGTGACCCTGGACCACAAAACCAGTTTAGTAGCACAGCTTTATTTGTAGCAGTAGCCAAAAATACATTGTATGGGTCAAAATTATAGATTTTTCTTTTATGCTAAAAATCTTTGGGATATTAAGATCATGTTCGATGAATATATTTTGTAAATTTACTAGCTTAAATATATGAACAATTAATTTATGATTAGTAATATGCATTGCTAAGAACTTCAGTTGGACAACTTTATAGGCGATTTTGATTTTTTATTTTTTTTTTTCAAATAGTTGTATCTCGGCCAAATATTGTTCTAACAAACCATACATCAATGAAAAGCTTATTTATTCAGCTTTCAGACGATGCATTAATCTCAGTTTTCAAAAAACTGACCCTTATTTCTGGTTTTGTGGTCCAAAGTAAGAACTTGAGAATCAAAAATGCATATCCTTAAGAATATTTAGATATTTTTAGATTATTTAGATTGCAGTATATGACATCATCATTATAGTGTCTTCTCTTTTAACAAAATCTTGCGTACATCTAAATCTCCCGCTCACGGCCAGCTGGATGGCAAGGTAGCGTCGCTGTAGGATTCGATACATGTTTGACTGTGCAAATGTACTTCCTGCAGTCTGGTCTGAAAACGCTGTGTCGTACACCTCATCCAACAGCAGCTCCACACCTACACCCAAACTCAAAACAGTTAATCTTTTTAACAGCACACAAAATCACCACTTAATCAGGAAAAACTGATCTTGGAATGACAACCCAGAATCATAGTTGCCCTTGGGCAAACAGAGGTTCAGTGTTTTGCACGGGCACAATCACAGTTTTAAACCTACAAGCTTATGGCCCAGTTCTTTAACCTGGATATGACTGAAGAGGTGTATATAACCTGTGCTGGGCATCTCTCTTCCACGACTGTCTGCACAGAAACAATAACTAGAGAGCTCTGGGTAGGCCTTTCTGAAAGCACTGAAGGTCTGGAACACTTCTGGGGCTCTGTTAAAGAAAAGAAACTTCAATCAAACTTCAATTTACTGTTAGAGAAGACATTAACAGATTAACTTGGAAAACCAGGAAAATCAGGATATTATACAATGCTTCTTCTGACTGACACAATACTGCTATCTAGTGGTTAAACATGTACAGCTCGGGCTGCTTTTCCCATTCAAAAGTTTTTATACAGTTTTAATACTTTTATTTAGCAAGGATGCATTAAAAAGATCAAAAATGACAATAAAGACATTATAAATGTAACAAAGGATTATATTTCAAATAAATGCTGTGCTTTTCAACTTTCCATTTGTCAAAGAATTATGAAAATAATGTATTGTGGTATTCCCCAATACATTAAGGGGCACAACTAATTTATAATGAAAAATGTTTCTTGACCACAGATTTTTGAATGATCATGTGACACTGAGGACTGGAGTAATGGCTCCTGAAAAGTCAGCTTTGAGACGACAGGAATAAATTACATTTTAAAATATATTCCACATTTTAAATTGTAATAATATTTCACAACATTACTGTTTTACTGTACACTACCAGTCAAACGTTTCTGAACAGTAAGATTTTTAATGTTTTCTGCTCACCAAGCCTGCATTTATTTGTTCCAAAGCAAAAACAGATTTGAAATATTTTTACTTTTTAAAATAACTGTTTTCTATTTGAATATATTTTAAAATGCAATTTATTCCTATGATTTCAAAGCTGAATTTTTAGCATCATTACTCCAGTCACAAGATGAGAAATCACTCTAATATTCTGATTTGCTGCTCAAAAAAATTAATATTATTATTATTATGTTGGAAACAGCTAAGTGTAATTTTTTGTCAGGTTTCTTTGATGAATAGAATGTTCAGAAGAACAGCATTTATCTGAAATAGAAATCTTTTGTAACCTTATAACTGTTTTTATCATCACTTTTTATTAACTTAAAGCATCCTTGCTAAATGAAAGTATTAATTTTTATACATTTGCATTTAAAATCTTTTGACTGGTAGTGTATTTTGGATGAAATAAAATCTTACCAAACCCAAACTTTTGAACGGTAAACCGCATGTCTCACCTGTTAAAAGTGTGTAACAGATCAAATATCATTCTGTCAGTGGTGTTGACAAACTTGCACTGCACAGGTAAGAAGCCCCCGTCATCTGAGCACTGAGGGGGAGAGGGTCTGCCGATACCATGGAGGAGTCGCCGCTGTCTTACCTCACAAGTACCAGGACCTAGGATCAAGGGTTAAAACACATTGTACAGTACATCTGAAGTTAAAAAGCAGACTATCCATGTCAGCATCAACCAGAAATTTAGGACTCACAGCTATTAAAGCAGCTAAAAATCCTGACCTTTCAGAGACTCATTCAGACCAATGCATCCAGGAAATTAAATTAAAATAACACTAAAAAAATTCACTCACACTTTGAGGGCTTTCCATTCTGTCTGGTTCCATAGATCTCCATGCCTTCCTGATCCACGCACCAGCACTGGCTACGGGACGCATCACACTGCACCGGCTCGAACTCACCTGAGTCCAAACATACTGGCACCAGGGTGATGCCTTCAGTTTGCAGTGCCCGCTGTCTCTGGAGCTGGCATGAGGTTAAACCTACAAAGAGAAAACAGGACGCATTCAACTGATCAAAAACACAGTTAAAAAAGTAATATTGTAAAACAGTTAATATATAAATCAGAATTTTACATATTGATGGCACTGAACAAAAACAATGCCGAATGAAACAAATTTTATTGCTGCTGAAAATGGTCAGTTATTGTCATGTTTTGGGCTGTAATAACTGGTCAAAATGGGAAAACATCTGGAGTACTATAGACTGACAAAAGTTATAACAAATCAAGAAAAAGTGTGCAAAAAACTGTCTAAGGAACAAAACAAGGAGTTTGTGGTTGCCCAAACCGAACCAGGATTTCCAGGGCAAGAACCTTTACAACATTCGTGTTTGTTCTTATCATTTCCAATCAGGTAGGTGAAATATTAAGCTAATGTTTTAATTAATAATGCTGGTATGCATCTTTACCACCTATTAACTTTAGTTTGCCAAAATATTGCGCCCTTTCCTGTTTACTAACTCCTTCTCAGTATGATTTAGCAGCTTCTACACGTTTTTTCCATGGTTTAGACAGCATAAATTAGCAGAACAATGTAGTAGTACATTAACTGTGCAATCCATGCTGTTGTTTACATCCGAGTATTGCCAATATGGCCGCGGATCAAGGTAACTGACCAAATCGTGACATAAGTGCAAACAGCGATGTTGACACAGCTGGTAATTGGCATTTATTCATGCGTTACATTCAGGTTTTCCGAGACCACGAACGTAAGTAAAGCAACTTTTTTGTAATGTTGAACATGTTGGAAACATGAAGAATGCCTTACAATGAACCGTGGATCCATTTTGTCGACTCCCAGGTATCTCAAGACCTTCTGCATTCACACACCAACATTCCCCGCCTCCATGATTACACTGAACATGCCTGCAAGGATGGATTATTTTACCCCCAAACTTTAAAATACCATACCATAGTACATTTATGTATTATTATATACAATATCAGTCACATTAATGCACCTAAAACGGCCGTCCTCAGAGCACTGGGGAACGTGTTGATGTCCCTGTGCTGAACTGACGGCCCTGAGCTGTTCACATTGACTCAGACTCTCTGTCTCCAGCTGGTACTCTGAGAGGAAGAAACAGGTGGATGACTTTCTAATCAATACAAACTTAAATACAGAACCTTTAGTGACTTACAGTAACATGGAGACAGACACTCACCTGAAATCTTTCCACAAGTCAGAGAGATGATGCTAAACACCGTGAAGGTTACACAATGCAGATTCATCTTTTCCATGTTCTGCATCTTCTCTAGGATGCAAGAACTCTCCTAGTGAACAGTATAAGACTGCAGTGTCTTTTATACCATAGCCAAGATGTGCATTGTCATACCTGTTCAGCATTTTGTCATTTTACGGATTTATCTAACAAAACACAAACCTCTCCAGTCTGGTTAGAGTACCTGGTGGTGAATAAGAACATTTTGGACATTGTAAAGTAAGCAGCCAAGCTTGAACTTTCGAGAGTGCTTCTTTGAGAAGAACCAGCAGCATCAGTCATCTGAAAACCACTTCCAACACTGATGACAAGAGCTGTGTGTAGTAGAAGAAAATACTTTGTAGAAACATTTATAAAGAAATAAAAATACAAAACATATAAAAGAGAACAGAAATTAACATTTACATACAAACATTATTGCATAAAGGAAGTGTAAACCATGACCATGCACAAAAAAGGTTGAGAATATTTTTTTTAATGAAGTTGTACATACAGATAATTACATCAGGTCTTTAAATAAACTCTTTAAATGTACAGCTGGTATCTCTCGTCAAAAGAAACTTCAAGTTTTAAATCTAAATTCTAAAACACTCTTTGTACAGATTAATAGAAATTGAGATTAAACAGGCATTTTCAAGTATTATCCTCTTATGCCTTAGTTTTTTTGTTGTTTTTCCTTACAGTTATAAAAACTGTATATACATTTTCCGAGAAAAAAAATGAACTAAATGGATTTATTATATGCATTTACATCCATCTCAGGATTAGCTTACTTCATGGTATCAACATGATAAACAGACCTTAGTGAGAAGAGTCACCTATCTCTGGACATCCTGGATAAAATTAGAGTAGCTTCTTTTCTTGTGAATCGCTACAGGATCCATCAAGACTGTAGAGAAACATGCTAAAGTTTTAGATGAGTTGTTGTATGAAAACTACCTAGGTGATGGTCTAATGAGTTTGTTGGCATTGTGAACCTTTAATGCCAGTGTATCAGACCACAAATGAGCCCAATCTTGGTCTAAAATGCAACATCCATTTCAAAAACGTGTAAATCCTGAACTGTGTGTGTCTGGAAATCAAAATAGACCATAGTGGTCTGTTTTCTTGGCACTTTAAAGTGTCTTTTTAAGTGGCAAAAACCTTTATAGCCAGATTTATTTCCTCAAACGCTAATGAACTCTTAAACGGTCTGTTATCAGTGACCCACTTCCATCAAGTTCATATTTCCTTAAGCTCACAGAGAGGAAATACAGACTGGATTTGCTTTGGGGGTCTAACTGATGCAAACGTAAATTCATCTGTGGTGTTGTGACCTCTTCAGGTTTTTTGTAAAATAGATCATTCCTTCTGTTAACATGTAAAAATTAATCTGCTATTGTGACCTCCTTCTATTCTGAAGAGCAAAATCTTCTTTAAGCAGATATGTTTTTTTTAGACTCGGCATGAACACACTGACATCTTCCTGTTTCACACATTTAGTGTGACATTTCCTTATCTCATACTTGGT
The DNA here is from genome assembly GCF_022985175.1 of Labeo rohita. NCBI lineage: Eukaryota > Metazoa > Chordata > Actinopteri > Cypriniformes > Cyprinidae > Labeo > Labeo rohita. The sequence goes on along the minus strand of NC_066884.1, from coordinate 14,855,200 downwards.
GATAGCCACTGTTTTACTGCACAAAGTGCACATCTACTGAACAGGAGAATGGTGTTGAATAAACCTTCTCAAACACGTAGTTGTGTGCGAAGAAACGAGAGGTTGTGTTAGAAGCTCAAAACACACTATAATGTGTGTATCACACAGAGCAGAGCGTGCTCATCTGCTGCACTTTTCCTAGGTCCGTCAGAAGCTGTTTGATGCGGCACTTGAGCTGTGGGAGTCGGGCCAGGGGATCAGGGGGCTCCAATTCTCCTGTGAAGTCCAACCAACTCTCGAGCACTTCATACAGAAAGGATGAAAAGGAGAAAAAGAACGAAACCTTAGCAAAATATAAAAAAAGGCATCTCCAAGAGCTGCTTCATGGGACTACCGGTATTTCTCCCCCTTACCATCTAGCTCTTTCTCTATGAGGTCCATACGGCCAGACAGCTGGTTCTGAACATCCTCTATGTGTGTAAGCAGGTTCATCTGCCACTGCAGACAATTCCTGGCCTGCTCCATGGAGCCCAGACTGCTGTCATTTACACATCCAGACAGAGCAATGGCATTGCTCACCTGCACAAACCACAAAATAAACAGCATTGATTTCAAACTCTTTATTCTTTCACATACTGACCCCATCCAGATCTGTGTTTTAACTGTTTCTTGGTTACCTCTTCTTCTTTTCGGTTAAACTGAGAAGCCATTTGCATCCCTTGCTCGTCCCTCGTGTGTTCAAGGCCTGTACCGGGAGGTTTCTGGTAGCTGTGCTCACTGGTTATATAAGTTTCAGGGTTTGAGTTCTGGTTGAGGTGCTCTTTGAAATGTAGGCAGTCTGGAACGCCACCCATAGGCTGGTCCTCATCAGAGTTCACCCAAGACCGGGCCCACAAGTGCAAACTTGGATTATGTTTGTTCCTGAAAAAAAGTGTATTATTGAGCCTGCATCTTTTCTTCTACAGTTGTATATCAGAAGATCAATTTAAAGGATTAGTTCACTTCCAGAACATAAATTTCCTGAGAATTTATTCACCCCAATGTCATCCAAGACGTTCATGTCTTTCTTCAGTTGCAAAGAAATTAATTTTTTTTTTTGAGTAAAACATTCCAGAATTTTTCTCCATATAGTGTACTTCAGTGGTGGCCAATGGATTGAAGGTCCAAATTAAAGTTTCAACACAGCTTTAACAGGCTCTACATGATCCCAGATAAGGGCTAAGGGTCTGGTCTATCAAAATGATCGGTCATTTTCTAAAAAAAAAAATTAAATTATATACTTATTAACTACAAATGCTCATCTTGCATTATGTAATCACATTGAAAAGATCACATGTGGTTAGTTCTTCGTCTGTGTACTTCGGTTAAAAGGTAGGGTAGGGCGAAAAACTCCATCTCATTTTATCCTCCAACTTCAAAATGGTTTTACATCGTTCTTTTACCTTCTTTGTAAAGGGTGTTTGACTTTCTTTGCATATCCGCTTTGTAAACACTGGGTCGATACTTCCACCTATGTCACGCATGATCTTTCCAACATGACTGTGTAATGAGTGAAGTCAAGCTAGTGCAAAACGAGCATTTGTGTTTAAATTTTTTTTTTGTTTTTTTTTTCAGAAAATGACTGATTGTTTTGCTTATTCCTTGTCTGAGATTGTGTAGAGCCCTTTGAAGCTGCCTTGAAACTCCAATTTGACCTTCAACCTTTTGGCCACCACTGATGTTCACTATATGGAGAAAAATCGTTTTCCTCAAAAAAAAAGAAAAAAAGAAAAAGAAAAAGAGAAAAAAAAAAAAAAATTCCGGACAGTTAGGGTATATCGAAAAACTCCCATCTCATGTTCTCCCTCAACTTCGAAATCATCCTACATCACTGTTTTATCTTTTTTGTTAAGGGTGTTTGATCTTTTTTGCATGTTCACTTTGCAAAGACTGGGTCGGAACTTCTGCAGTGATGTAGGATGATTTTATAATGATTTTTGAAGTTGAGGGAGAAAATACGATTGGAGTTTCTGGACGAGCGTTTGAGATTAAAAAGTATTTAAATTGTACTTTTTTAATGAAAATAACCAATCATTTCATTACATAAGACCCTTCGTCCTCGGCTGGGATTGTTTACAACTGCATTTGGGATCGTTTGAAGCCGCATTTAAACTGCATTTTGGAAGTTCAAAATCAGGGCACCATATCAGTCCATTATATGGAGAAAAATGCAGAAATGTTTTCCTCAAAAAACAACTGAAAAAAGAAAGACATGAACATCTTGGATGGCAAGGGTGTGAGCACATTATGTGTGAATCTTTGTTTTGGAAGTGGACTTCCCCTTTAATGAGAAAATATACAATAATTGTTATAGTAGTGAATATGTATTTTTCCATAATGTCACCTAATTTAAAGAATTTGGTAGGCTTCTGCAAAAAAGTGTCTCTTACTGTAAAATATCCATCTTTAGCTGAAGGCCATGGAGCAAGTTTTTAACACTGTAAACATCAGCCAGCAGCTGGTGAGTGGACACGATCTTCTTGGCGTTCTGATGAGAGTAGTTCTCTGTGAGGAAGGACAGGCCATACATGTGACCCTTTTGTAGCCAGTCTTTATCATGGCGGTATTTAGCACTCCACCTCTGACCTGAAAAAAGCACATAGTTCAATAACAATCCTGGAGCAATTTCATTTTTATATTTACATAAGCTTAATTTCCTTTTAGGAAACAGACATTTGATATTTTTATGATACAAAATCCTGCTGAGGCTTTGTGCACAATATTGTTGCACAGGATTGTTACCTGGAGGGTCTCTGCAGATGTAACATATGTAGTGATCAGGGATGCTGTCCTCCAAAAGCCCCATACACACACTGTGCTGCCAGCACATACACTCCTCACACTGTACAGAAAGATATATTATCAGGAAACTATTATTTGCAATTCTACAGACAACAGATTCAGAACAAAGGTATTTAGAACCATTTCACCACATTTAAGATGTTCCTTGCATGAAATTGTTTGTTTACAGAGAGAGTGTTAACTATTTTCCAAGTTTATCAGATGGCACAAACGTAATATAAACCCTACCTGAATCATAAAGCCGTTTTCTTCATCCATCTCACAGATGCAGCGAACAATTTCATCAGCACCATCATCATCCTCATCCTGGAAGTCCTCCATAATGATCGAGTCTAGGTCCTGGTTATACTCATCTCCACTGAATAGCAAACTCTCAGTGGTCGAGTCTTCCAGAAAGTCGATGTCTGATAGGTCTGAGATTGGAAAAGGAAGTAGGACATGAAATGAGGCTTAACATCACAGCACATCACTGATACCATACACCATATACGCTACAGCCAAAATGATATCACTATTGGAAAGTAGCTACAAAAGGCTGTAAATCAATGAGATACTCACTCTCCCCGGTGAGGTCGACGGATAGTATGGCACGAGGGTATTGGAAGGTGCTGTGCTTGAAGGCACTAGAGGATGAACGATGAATTGGGGAAGACGGTCTATCCAAATAAGCTAACGACATCTCATCCAGGTCTGAGTAACCTTAGCACAAAGTAAGAACAATATGAGCCTTTCATTTCATACTCGAACATTTACAAGCAACTTATTATAGAGTGAAACAGTCAGGATGGGCGATATGCCAGTAGACATGAGAAATTTGTCAACAAAACCTATTGTTTGCAAGTGTTTTTAAGCATTGTGGTTTAAAAACAAGTGATTTTAAGCCGTTAAAGCGCAATCAGCAGTGAAAGAGAATGCATTTAATTTATTTTATAAATGTATGTAATATTTCTTTTTATTTGTTTTACTGCATTTTTTGTCCTAATGCTTGCAATTAGTGTTTTGTTTAATCACTGACTGTTTACTTATCTTCAATAAGCTTGATTTATTTTATTTTTTTATTTCGATTAGTATTAGTTTTTTGTTATATTTACACTGGTGACAAGAACTATGAAATTTATATGGTATCAAAAAATTGACCTTATTTAAAGCAAAAACAACATCATGATATATATTGTTACCGAGAAATAAAATTACTCCTATCGTTACTCCTAAGATTTTGATCATATCGCTCACCCTTATGAAATAGATAGCTGAAATGAGGCAATTTAGAACAAAGTTAAAATAAATATATTTTAAAAGATACTGTAGTTTTTTTTCCCCATCACACAGATATGAGATTTTAAGTATTTTTAAAAGTTTTAAGTAAAAAACCTCTAAAACTTACAGTGCAGTTTTGATTTCTTCTTCTTTTTTTTCTTTTTCTTCTGTTTAATTCGGAAAAGGTCCTTCTCTTTCCTGTCCCTTCTGTCTTTATCCCTCTTTTTCACTATAGCAGAGAAAGATATACAAGATTTGATGAAAACATATTGGTTTAAGAATGTAAAATTTACATAAAGTTTAGTAAACTCACCAAATAACTGACATTTATCCTCCAGTTTGAATTTCCGCTCCGTCTTTATACAAAGTCCTGAAGACATAATAAACATATATATGATAAAAGGTTAAAAAGAAAATAGACAAAGGGAAGAACTCTATTCATCATCTTTAAAATCTGCAGACGTATCTCACCATCTAGGTGCTTTTCCTTCTTGATAATCTTGTCATGGAGATTATCAAAGGTGGGAGGTGGTAGGGAGACTTCTGTACTGTCTGAACTGACAGAGGCAGAAGAACGTTTCTTTTTACAGAACTTAGGAGGCCGCACACAGCCAGAGCTGTCCATTTGAAGCATGAAGCCCTGAGAGGACAGAGCTAAGACCCAAAGCAGAAGAACAGAGTTCAGTTTAATTGTGCAACTGTTCATTCAATAGCCATTTAACTGTAATGTCCCTGACAAATAACAACCTACAGGAAGAAGTAGAGACGGTCCTGCGTCTCTTGTTATCTGGCATATCTGACAAGGTGCTCGTAGGCATGGAAGCAGACGTGGCCCTGGTGCGGCCCATCCTCTCTGGTGAGCAGACCTCGCTGTCCATTTCTTTCTCAGTGTTATGATAGTACTTCAGGTGATAGTCCAGCAGCTTTGCTTTCCGGAATGCTTTAGAGCAGCCAGGGACTTTACACTTAAATTTATTATGGTCCAGGTCTATTATACACTCATTAGGAGCAGTGGGGTCATCAGACTTTTTGGTGTTAATAACTGAAAAGGAAGGGGAAGGTCTGTGTTAGATACCACTATATATATATATACATATGTATAGTGATTGCAGTGAGTGGCAGTTGATGTTTCATACTTGGCTCTCTGGCGTGTTTGTTGGCTTTAGGAGTCCTGGAAGGAACTTTCTGAACTGCAGCTGAAAATAAAATGAGCAGATATTACATAGTGTTTACATACCACAAAAGCGCAGTAGCAACACCATTACAGTCATTACCATTACACAATCTATTGTTGATATTTTCCATATATCCTGGTATGTGACTTTGCTGTTTACTATATCAACAAAACACAAAGTGTCCTTCAACAGGTTCATGGAGAAACATCATAAAGGGTTTCAGTTCTGTCGTTACACAGCCAACCTACCCGTCACTACAGAAGGCGAGTTCCCTTCAAGAGTTGTTTGATTACTGGACAACGTATCAGTCATCTTGTCCTTCTCAGTGATTGGTGACTGAGCAATGCTAGCGGGAGGAGCTGTGGATGGGCTTCCTGAAGCTGGCTTTTGTGGAGGAGCTTCAGTTTTAACTGCAGTGCTACTGTCTTCAACTAAACAAAAAATAACATACACAGATCAGGTATTGATGCAGTTTCAAAACACACTATTCTAGAGTGGTGCTACCAGCATACACACTACCTTTCAAAAATTTTGTGTCAGTAAGATTTTTTTTTAATAATAGTTTCTTGAGCACCAAATCAGCACATTAGAATGGCTTCTGAAGAACCATGTGATACTAAAATCTGGAGTTAGACTGCGTGTCCACCAAAGTGTTTTTAGCCAGCTGAAAACGCTAGGGGCTCTGCTGAAAGCGCCCAGCTGTGAGCGCTTGAGAGCGCAGCATTTTCTTTTTCCATTGAGATGCTGAGCTATGATATGAAATATGCTTTAGTAATATGGCAGAAGCATCACGAATTAAATGTTTCTCCAAGCATAATGTTTCATAACAATATTACGATCTGGTAAAGACATAAATACTTGGAGACAAGCAATATTAACTTCTCCATTGTGGTTCAGTCGTTATATAAACATGGTGAGATGGTTGTTCGGGATTAGTCTCGCCCCTCCTCTACTGTGACTGGTTGGCTGACTAGAAAGTGACAGCGACGAGTGCAGCGTTTTACTCAAAGTTAAACATTCCCTTAACATTCCACACGGCTTAAGGGTTACTGAAAAGTTGTACACTTTTTAACCACAAATGCTCATCTTGCACTAGCTCTCCAATGCGCATAAGCAACTTCATACATTATATAATCACGTTGGAAAGATCATGCGTGGTTAGTTCTTCGTCTGTGTACACCGGTTCAAAAAGTTAGGGTAGGGAGAAAAACTCATCTAATTTTCTCTATCAACTTCAAAATCGTCCAACATCATGGTTTTTGTAAAGGGCGTTTGACTTTATTTTCTAAACACTCGGTCGATATTTCCGCCTACATCACGCGTGACCTTTCCAACGTGATTACGAAATGAGTGAAGTCAAGCTAGTGCAAGATGAGCATTTGGGAGTCCTTTGAAGCTGCAATGAAACTGCAGTTTCAACCCAATGGCTCCCACTGAAGTCCACCATATGAAGAAAAATTCTGGAATGTTTTTCTTAAAAACCTTAAAGGAGAAGTCCACTTCCAAAACAAAGATTCACATATGATGTACTCACCCCCTTGTCATCCAAGAGGTTCATGTCTTTCTTTCTTCAGTCGTAAAGAAATTATGATTTTGAGGAAAACATTTCTGCATTTTTCTCCATATAATGGACTGGTATGGTGCCCCGATTTTGAACTTTCAAAACGCAGCTTCAAACGATCCCAAATGCGGTTGTAATTGATCCCAGCTGAGGAAGAAGGGTCTTATCTAGCGAAACGATTGGTTATTTTCATTTTATTGTCATGTGTATTCTGACTCAAGACAGTTAGGTTGTGTTGAAAAACTCCAATCGTATTTTCTCCCTCAACTTCAAAAACCATTTCAAAATCATCCTACATCGCTGCAGAAGTACCGACCCAGACTTTGCAAGAAGATCAAACACCTTTAACAAAAAAGGTAAAACAGCGATATAGGACGATTTCGAACTTGAGGGAGAACACGAGATGGGAGTTTTTCGACATACCCTAACTGTCAAGAACCAAAACAAAAACAGTCCAGGCAGAGTAAGACAAGACGAGTGGTTGGCATTAAAAAGTATATAAATATTTATTATTTTTATTAAAATAACCGATCGTTAAGCTAGATAAGACCGTTCTTTCTCGGCTGGAATTGTTTACAACTGCATTTGGCATCGTCTGAAGCCGGATTTAAACTGCATTTTGGAAGCTCAAAATCAGGGCACCATATCAGTCCATTGTATGGAGAAAAATGCAGAAATGTTTTCCTCAAAAACGACTGAAATGTTTACGACTGAAGAAAGAAAGACATCTTGAATGACAAGGGGGTGAGTACATTATATGTGAATCTTTGTTTTGGAAGTGGACTTCTCCTTTAATTTCTTTTCGACAGAACAAAGAAAGACATAAACATCTTGGATGACATGGTAAATTATCAGGACATTTTTATTATGGAAGTGAACTAATCCTTTAAAAAAACATTTAAAATTCGCCAAACTTTTGAACTGTTTTTTGAGTGCTTTACTATGCCACAAGTTCTGCTTATGCGATTTTATGTCCCTCACCAGCTTTCTGAGGGTCATCTGGAGGAGGAGGAGGAGGGGGAGGAGGGTGAGTGCTGGAATCCCTCATGTGTGGTGAAGAGGGACAAGCCTGGTCAGAGCTCGTTGCTAGACGCTGAGATCGTCTCCTTCTCTGGGGGGAGTTGTTAGGGGCTATGCACAAACAGACATGCATATTATTTTCACATATGTTTAATATGAAATATCAAGACAGTTGATACTTCAGACAGTTGACAATACATAAACAATACCTACCAGTTTGTGTGCTTTCTGGGAGGGTGTGTGTCGAACTGGGTGAAGGACTGGGTTCGGGGGCTGTGGTTGTGTTCTGACTGCTTGTGGTGGACTCTCCCGAGTCATGTTTGAGTCTTCTTGAGCGAGACTTGCAGAGAGGAGGGCTAGAGAGGGATGCTGGGGTTTTTGGACAACTGACAGACTGGGATTTCTCCTCAGCTGGACTTGCCTCTGCACTTGACGCTTTCTTTTGGGTAGAAAAGTAAACATGACACAATGTGTGTACTACAGTGATCATAGTGTTTGTAACAGTAGGTCATGTTTCATCTATACCTGCTGTGATGTTACTGGAAGCTCTTTTGACTCTGCTTTGCATTCAGACTCAGTGTCAACACACCCTTGATAATTAAAAAAGAAAATCACACACAAAACATCAAAATCACTATACACTGCTGATTTAGTGACACAGTTTATTTAGAAAATATAGACGCCATGTTGATTTTCACTATTAAAAATGAATTTAGGATATTGAATCTCAACATTTTTGACTCTAAGGGACTCATTGTCCACGACAAAATTTCAAGGACCTATGACCTACGTTGTTTACCTGCCCCCTTGCTGAGACGCGTCCTTTTACTGCTGCATGAGCTGCCTTGTCTTTTGCTCCTCCTCTTTGCTGTAGCCGGTTCAAGCTCCTCAACAGCCGGCTTACTGTCCTCATCTTCTGAGTCAAGTTCTGCTGTGCAAAGCAGGAAACAGACAGATGTAGCTGTACAATATGAATGAAGTGCGCATTTAAGATCAGTCTCCAACCAAATGATAAGAACTTTGCCGTAAAACATCCAGAAATTCATTGCTGGGTTCATACAGACACTGTAAAATGAAATTCCAGGACTTTCAAGGAGTTTTCAAGCACTACTCTTTTGATTATTAAGGACTTCAATCAGAGATCTCACTTTTTGAATAACGTCTTCTATTTCAAATTCAATAAAAAAAGAAGTAGATAAACAAAAGTATACTAGTAAAAAAAAAAAAAAAAAAGTATACTACACTTCACTATAGTAAAACCATGGTTAATTTTCTTAAGGGATTTGTATTTGTGCATACTCTTTTCTTTTCTTTGTTTTGTTTTGTACAAAAGCGTTTAAGAAAAAAAAACAGAAAAAAAGATTTGTGAAATCGCTCCGAAACCCTGATCTGAAACGCATGATTCGACTCTGTGCGCCGAAATTCCAATCTAAAGCAAAAGATTTGCAAACCCGCTCCAAGTTCCACGCTCTGGAGTTTCGATCTAAAGAAAACGATTTGCGAACCCACACCGAAGTCCAGATCTGAATCAAATGATTCACGAACCCGCTCCAAAGTTCCAATCTAAATCAAATGATTCGCGATTCACGCTCTAAAGTCCCGATCTGAATAACGATTCGCGAACAATCATTTCAGATCAGGACTCGGAGCATGGATTGCGAATCATTTTATTTAGACTTCAAATCACGTATCATTCAATTTGCAAAATGATTCACAAACCCATTCCATTCTAAATCAAATGATTTGCAATACACGCTTCGAAGTCCCGATCTAAATCAAATGATACGCGATATGCAAAGTGTTGACCTAAATCAAATGATTCGTGATACGCGATTTAAAGTCCCGATCTGAAACAAATGATGTGCGATACGCGATCCAATTGAAGCACTTCGCAACAGTGAATCATTTTGCGATGCAATGGTTTCACTGATTAAGAGTTTCACCCATTTTCATCTTTTTAAAATAGTTACAAGCGGTGTCGAAATTCGAAAATTAATGGCTCTTTTAAAGGAGAAGTCCATTCACAGAACAACAATTCACAGATAATGTACTCACCCCCTTGTCATCCAATATGTTCATGTCTTTCTTTCCTCAGTCATAAAGAAATCATGTTTTTTTTGAGGAAAACATTTAATGATTTTTCTCCATATAATGGACTGATATGGTGTCCTGAGATTGAACTTCCAAAATGCAGTCTAAATGAGGGTTCAAACGATCCCAAATGCGGTTGTAAAGCTGAGGAAGAAGGGTCTTATCTAGTGAAACGATTGGTTATTTTTATTAAAATAATACAATTTAGATAATGTCAAATGCTCGTCTTGCTCTCCATGAACTCTGTGTATTCCGGCAATACAGTTAGGGTATGTCGAAAATCTCACAATGTATTTTCTCCCTCAACTTCAAAATTGTCCTATATTGCTGTTTTACCTTTTTCATTAAGTGTGTTTGATCTTCTTTGCATGTTCACTTTGCAAAGACTGGGTCAGAATTTCTGCAGCGATGTAGGATGATTTTGAAAAGATTTTTTAAGTTAAGGGAGAAAATACGACATATCCTATAGTTTTGACATACCCTAACTGTCTTGAGCCAGAATACACAGAGTTCAGGGAGAGCAAGACAGGACGACCGTTTAAGATTAAAAAAGTATTTAAATTGTATTTTTTTTAACAAAAATAATTAACAGATCGTTTCACTAGATAAGACCCTTCTTCCTTAGCTGGGATCGTTGGTGGACTTCTCCTTTAATTTGATCTGGTTTTTGGTAGTGAATCGCTTGAAATAAATGATCAAAGTCACAAGTTTGAATCAATTGGAGCAGTTCCAGCGCAAGTGACTCAACTTGAATTGGTTTATCTGTTCCTCTTTTCACATTTTTAGCCATGTTTACACGACACAGTCAGTACTACTACTGGCTTGGCTCAATTGTTTTTCTGACATTAACTGAAATAAGCAAAAAAAAAAAAAAAAAAATTATTATATCTATTTTTTTAATTGCGTGAATTTTCCAGGCCTGAAATTTCAAAAAGTCAAATTCAAGTACTTCAAACACCTGAAGCACCTTGCACGAACCCTATCATTCGGCAAGAAAAGCCCTAACAAATCACATACCAAGTTTCTCTGATTCACTATCATCATCCTCTTCATCATCATCATCAAGCTCTTCATCCGACCGCTGTTCTCTCCTGTCCTCTCGGTCCTTGTTGCTGTTGGCGCTGGTACGTGGCCTGTTCCCTCCTTTATTCTTGGCTGCAGCTGAAGCAGCCTTCACCAGAGCGATCCAGTCCTGCTTGAACACAAACCAGTTCACTATCAGTCACATCTAACATGGACCGGTCACAAACACACCTCTGACCATGGCTAACATGCAAAAACATAAAGGTAACTGAGGAGGTAGAATAAAGTGATTTGGCATCCCTGAGCTGCCTGACTGGTACAAAGATGCAACTGTGTGGACCAGCTGCTTGTCTTCAAAAATTATTCAGGATTGACCCCATGCATTTTACCTTCTGAAAGAGAGGAAGAGGTCAAGGACAATGCTATATAGGCCCACACTGAAATACACAATTAACTTTAAAGCATGCTCAAAAATGATCAAGCTATGAGAAACAAACCTAAAAAAAAGAAATGATGAGGTCTCTGTGTAGTCACATTCATAAACTTACTTGTCCTTTTGCATCCTCTGGCATGGACTTGATATGGATTCTTTTCACGCAGCGAATGACTCCATCATAAAACTGGACAGTGTAAGTGCCTAAAGTACAAAGAAAATAGATGCATTCAGTTAAATCCTGTCCTTTCCAAAAAGAGAACAGATTCATTTGAACTTAATTATAATTGCAATTAACTTTATATTGCACACTGTCAGAAAAATTATGTTTCTGTCCTGAAGGATCAGCAAGGTGTTCTTACCTTCCTTGTTGATACTTTCAATCTTGGCAGGGTAATAGCGGCAATCTGTCCACCGGGCAAGCACCTCCTCACCATCTCTCAATTCCTAAAGATGCGATAAAAACAAAACAGACATGCAATTAATTACAGTCAACACAACCCAGACAAATTCAACAAAGCCTGTATTGAAGATATGGGATGTGCTGTGATTGTAAAAGTGAATGGTTAGAGCAGAACAAACTGTAATGAACACACCGCAAACCTCTGATTATTTCATATAGCACCTGCCAAGCTGATTATAGTAGTTTGACAACCACACAGATAAGCTAAAATACTAGTTAAAATTCAATTCAAGCAAAACACACATCCCTCAACTGTATTTATAGATTATTAATCATACTTTATCTGCTTTATGTCTATACTTCGGAAAAGAAAGCCTTCTCTAAATATACTACAATTCAAAATTTTGGGGTCAGTAAGATTTTTTTTGTTTACATTGTTACAAAGAACATGTATATTTTTCATATAAAAGTTCCCATTCAACAAAGAATCCTGAAAGAATATGCCACTGTTTCCAAAAAAAAACTATTAAGCATCAAAACTGTTTTCAACAGTGATAAGAAATGTTTCTTGAGCAGCTTTACCACCACAGATTACAGTGTGAAATATTAAAATATAAAATCAGTTTTTAACATAATTTCACAATTTTACTCATTTTACTGCATATTTTGTCTTAATAATAGATGAGCATAAGACAGTCAGTTCATTGAAAAACTTGAACTTGAAAAACACCCCTTTAAATATAAGTCACAAAATCCTGTGTATATATTTTTTTAAATGGATGATTGCTTGCGGCCCAAAAAACATTAAAAAGGTTTTGGCTATGTAGATGGAGGAAAAACCCAAACAATGATGGGACAAGCAGTTTGAGAGAGCCAGATCAAGGTAGATGGGCAATTGAGGTATGTACTTGTCTCTGCTGGGGTAAGTCTTTTTGGTCCTCTGTGCTCTCTGTACTTCCAGGAAGCTCACGAAGGCGAGATGCTCTCATCTCGCTGAGTCTCTCCTGGCAGAAATGTTTGTAAGACAAGAATTAATCAATCACTCATCTCATTAACAAATGAGATTTTCTTTTATTTCATTTGAGTGGCTGAAAACGTCAATAAAGTTTATTTTAGCAGCTTCATTCGACATATACACTCTAACAGCCAACAAAGTTCCCTGCATTTTTCATGCTTGCCAAGTCATCCTAGACATTTCAGACCATAAACATATCTGAAAAGAGGAAGTACTGCAAACATACAGACACCTCCTCTTCTTTGAGACCCTCTTTGCGGAGTGCCGGTCTTTCTAATGGCCGAAGTCTGCTGCTGTCCCAGAGAATCCATTCATCGTACCTATGGCTCCAACGGTCAAAATGCACAAGCATCTTTCCCTCATCGTAATCAATCTTTTCGATACGTGAAGGGTACCTGCAAAGAAAACATTCAACATGGATTATGGATACATTAATAGCTTAAAAATCAACAAAACAAAGCACAGAACACTAGATTAAAACAGTCCATTAAACAAAACTACTAAAGAAAGTAACACAAACAGACTAATGTTTCAGTTTAACTCCTATTTGTTTTAAATGAGACAAAATTAACCAAGCGAGTATTTTAAAACCGTTATAAATGCCACAGAGCAAATATAATGATCCATTTGCAATCAGCCTAATTTTAAAAAAGCATCTATATAGTTTACTATATAAAGACCCAGTTTACACGGTTAAAAACATGTTACTGTTGTGGTTTTTTTTATTATTATTTCTTTAGCATTGAACTGTCTGATCTATTTTCACTCATTTATTTACTTATTTTAACCATGTTTTATACATTTACTTATCTAATTGGCATTTACGTATTTTTATCACTCACATAAATTTTCACAGTTTTTCTCTAAATATTTCCAGCACTCCCTTGGAGCCACAATTGGGACCACAGTTGAAAAACTCCTGTTTTAACATAATACGCAAGCAGCAGTGATTGTTTTGTATTTTTACATGGATGTTCAAAACAAATTCATACCATTTTTGCAGGTAGTCCTGGGCCTCGACCCTGGCGCCAACCTCAAAAGTGATCCCTGGTCGATTTGGAGGTTTCTTGCTCATTTTGAGTGAACTCTTACCAGGTCTTTCTCAAGACACAAATGCTCTCTCGCCCTGTGGACGGACCTGTGAACATAAAGAAATGATCTATGAGTCTATGAACCATTTTGCATGGACAAATGCTTCACATTTTATACCAACTTTATATTAAAACAAACATTAAGACAAACATTTGACACTTTAATCATGCATTGCATTTGCATGGGTGGTATTTTCAATAAATAAACCAATGAACATGCATGGCTTCATTCAAGCTGACTAAGGAACATATGCTCAAATATTTTACCAGCTTGCAAAATGCACCCTAAACCAGGCCTTTACTCAACCTACTGTATTCTGGTACACCCCTGTCAGGAACATTAAGTTTTTTTTAACGTTTGCACACCTCAACGTGTCACAAAGTAGAACTATTACATGCAAACAACAGAAAACAAGTAAGCACATTAAAGTTCATGAAAAGGCGTTCAGACATAACAGTGGCTAACTGAGCTAACCAGCTACTGTACTCCATTTATGACAGACTAGCGCACAAATTAAATCGCTAACTTACGTTAAAAACTGGTTATCCTGTAAGGAAAACTTAACCTTTTAAAATACCTAACGGTAGAACTTAAACACAATAAAAACATAAAAATATAAAGCTGTCTCTTTTCATTGGATTATCATGGCTAGCTAATGCTAGGTACTGGCTAACGAGTTTCTCAAATTTCCTGCAGTATTAATATAACTTTCAAGTCTTTCTTTACAGAGCTGCTAAACCCGTGAGCATAAATAATCCACCTCATCATTTTAAAGATCATACTTCAAGTCAAACCTCTCATTGTCCAGTTAGCACAGCAGAGCTAGCCAAGCAGCTAATGCTGTACCAGCTGACTAGCTAAACCGTTCCGAGGGGATAAAACTATGTGCAAAAAGAAGAGAGGAAAAAAATGACAGGCCAGTTTTTATCTTTGTTAAAACGACTCGAAGAATGACAATTGCTTTCTGATGACCGCCATACGCGTGACATAAAGATTTACCTTTGCAAATTCATTGAGAGAATAGCAATTAATTCCTATAGTGTATTGTATTCATTCCAGCTCAGTTACTTTTACCCAAACTGGACGTGCGCGCGCACGCACGCGACGCACAAAATGCCTGAAGGAACGAGCACTGCAGACTGACACGTGACCTGTAATCAGACGCTTTGTGTTTTGTTTGTTTTGTTGTAAAAGGGGCAGAGCCCATTTACTTCAGCTTGAAATCGATAATCTCTGTTATAGTGTCAAATGTCGTTTTTGTGTTCGATCTAATATTGTAGTTAATACTGCAGTTGTGTTGAACCAAAAATAGTTCCCATTGCGCTTTTTAATTTTTTTTATTATTATTGTTTTGCTCTTGCGTTTGGTGGTGAATTGTAGGCAGTGCTGCCAACTCATTTTCAAGGGAAGCTGCTATAGGCAGCTTTAAAAAAATCAACGTGTGCACCACAAAACCAGTCATAAGTAGTATAGTATAGTATATTTGTAGCAATAGCCAAAAATACATAGTATGGGTCAAAATGATTGTTTTTTCTTTTATGCCAAAAATTATTAGGATTTTATGTAAAGATCATGTTCCATGAAGATATTTTGTACATTTCCTTCAATAAACATATCAAAACTTAATTTTTGATTAGTAATATGCATTGCTAAGAACTTCAGTTGGACAACTTTAAAGGCAATTTTCTCAATATTTAGATTTTTTTGCACCCACAGATTCCAGATATTCAAATAATATCCAAATATTGTCATATCCTAACTAACCATACACCAATGGAAAGCTTATTTATTCAGCTTTCAGCTGATGTATACATCTTAATTTGAAAATTAGTGAATTATTGAACAGTTACATGTTCTTAAACAATTACTGTGTAGTTTTGCTAGTTAATGTGAAAATGAATATTAACTGATATTAACATTAACTGAGTTCCTTTTGAAAAGTTGCTAGAAGTTGGCAAATAAATGTTAAAAATTGCTAGGTGCAAGGTTGATAGGTGCCTTTTTGGATAAAGTTGCTTACGTAGTCTAAAAAGTTGTTAAATTTAGCAGCAAAATTGTTGACAATAGATGACACAAAATTCCAGCTATACACATTTAATAAAGGAATCTTTTCATTTCATCTGAATACCAACATTTGTAAGGACACATGAAACTGTCACCATCTGCAGCTTATTTGATTTATTTAATGTATGTATTCATTCATTCATTTCATGATTATATATATATATATATATATATATAAAAATACTAAGCCTACAATACACTGAAACAAATAAAAATCAAAATGTAGTACATTAAAAATTGAAAATTAGTGAATTATTGAACAGTTACATGTTCTTAAACAATTACTGTGTAGTTTTGCTAGTTAATGTGAAAATGCATTTCACATTAACTAGCAAAACTACACAGTCTGAAAGATTATTGGTGTAAATAGGCTAGTATGTAATTAGTTATTGTTACGGTTTATTAGCTTATGTCATGGTTTGAGCAGTTACCGGGATGTATGGCCATATTGGCGATACTCAGATGTAAACAACAGCATGGATTGCATGGTTATGTGCTACTGAATAAGTTGTTCTGTTAATTTATGCTGTCTAAACCACGGAAAAAAACGTGTGGAAGCTGCTAAATCATATAGAAAAGGACTTAGTAAGCAGGAAAGAGCGCAATATTTTGACGAAGTAAAGTTAATAGGTGGCAAAGATACATACAAGCATTATTAATTAAGATATTAGCCTAATTATTTCACCTACCTGACTGGAAATGATAAGAACAAACGCGAATGTTGACAAGATTCTTGCCCTGGAAATCCTGGTTCAGTTTGGCCAACCACAAATGCCTTTTGTTCCTTATTTTTGTTGTACTCTTCTCCTTAATTTGTTATAACTTTTGACAGTCTATAGTAGTCCAAATGTTTTTCCTGGTCAGACCAGTTAGTGCAGCCCAAAATGTGACAATAATTGACCATTCTCAGCAGCAATAATTAGCAAAATATGCACGTTTTGTTCAGTTCATTGGTGTTGTTTGTGCTTAGTGCTGCCAATTTGACGTGATCAACAATAACAAGTACAAGCTAATAACAAGGTGCATCATATATGAACAATTATTTTTGAACAATTGCAAGTGGCAACGTAATTGACATGTTGTTTGTACTGCTAGGCATATATCTCAAACCCTCTTCAGGCTCATTCAGTGGTTCCCTCTTTTGTATTATTTAGAGGAAAAATATTTATTTTTTTATCATTTGAGTTCCTTTTGAAAAGTTGCTAGAAGTTGGCAAATAAATGTTAAAAATTGCTAGGTGCAAGGTTGATAGGTGCCTTTTTAGATAAAGTTGCTTACGTAGTCTAAAAAGTTGTTAAATTTAGCAACAAAATTGTTGACAATAGATGACACAAAATTCCAGCTATACACATTTAATAAAGGAATGTGCTGTTTCTTTTCATTTCATCTGAATACCAACATTTGTAAGGACACATGAAACTGTCACCATCTGCAGCTTATTTGATTTATTTAATGTATGTATTCATTCATTCATTTCATGATATATATATATATATAACAAATAAAAATCAAAATGTAGTACATTAAAATTAAAATTACTAATATTATCATTATTAAAAAAATTTTTTAATGCAACATGGCAGTATATGTCACAATATTCAGCATCAATTTTATCAAACAAAAACTGAAGTTAAACTCTTTTCATGCAACACATTTACATTGCAGTTACAGTGAATTTACATTGTAGTGAATTTAATCCCTCATCATCTGGTTGGCTGCTTTATGGCAGTTATCAAACAAAAGCTGGTAGTCTGTTCCTCCGGCCTTCACAAAATCAGACACTGTCTTTCTCCCATTAAAATCTTTTGCTTCTTTAAACTGTTTTGTAAAAAAATATATATATATATACACACACACACACATATATATATATATATATACATATATATTAAAAGATATCAATGCATTCACATTAATAAATACTTTGTTGTAGAAATACTTGCCTGCCATTTACTGCTCATATGACGGCCATCAACAACAATGGTCTGGGATGAGATGCCAAAGTTGTTTCCTTTATGGACCAGCCATTTAGATCCATCCTGCAGAGTCACTCTAATAGCAGGACCAGCAGAAGATGTGCACAAAATTCAAGACATTCACTACCCTCAATATACATATAATGCATTCAATATACATATAAGACAAGATACACTTAACAGAACTTTCTTGATTTTACCTGACTCCTGAGTGGCTTATTAAGCCTAACTGAGAAGACATCCCCTCTAAAGGTCTTCTGAAAAGCTCTGCCAAGTACACTTTGGAGTTGTAGAGCATGTTTAGATCTGACTTATTGGAAAGGTCATAACTGTAGGGGCCCTTCTCTAAAAGAGATTCAGTGTTACAGAAAATAGGTCATTCCTTTGAAACCGTAAATCTTTTTTGATGGTTACTTAAATTAAAAACTTAGAGAATATGCAGACAGTAAAGAAAGAATAACTGTATGCAAATTGAAATTTAACAAGATTTTTAAATGTACCTTTGCCCCATGAGGATTCAGCCACCATGGCCAGCATAGCCAGGAGAAGCAGACCCAGTGCAATCTTGAAGGACATCATTGTTCACAGCAAACTGAAGCTCCTGAGAATCTGATAAGATTTTGTTAGTGGAGCATTTTATACTTCTGTGGCATCATCCCCAAAAGCTGAATTCATTGCTGATTTATCTAAACAAACATGGCGTGCAGAGGCAGTGCTTTGGGAAAGAATCGGACTGCACAGTGTCATGAATTAACTCCCTTGGAAAACAATGATTATGTTTGTGTCTGTCAACAAATCAAACAGTAATATACAGAAAACTTAATTTCCTAAATATTTGCTTATACACTAAGTGTACACTAAATGATGATAAATGCTCTTCACACAAAGCGCAAGGCATGGTATAAGCGATTTAATGTAAGAATAATTATAAGACAAACACTTCACAATGAGAAAGAGGTGCAGTCCTAAAAAAACATGATCAATATAAAACAGCTTCAGTCCTTTGAGAGTTTGTCATAGGTAACTACTCATGTTCTAAATGAATAAAACTAAAATAAAAAGACTAAACTAAACTAAAACTAAACTAAAAAAAGTGTATAAAAACAGCATTCATTCAGTTGGGCAACAACACAGTAAAAAGTTGGAGTAAAATATGGCAGGTTTTTTACAAATAGCCATTTTTTAAAGAAAATAACCAAATTAAAGATGGTGTCAATTTAATACCTTTTTATTAACTCAACCAGTCCAGTCATGAAGAAAGTGTCTTAACTGAATTTAAAATCAGAATAAAAAACACAGGCCTAATTATTTGTACACTATGCAACAAGGTCAAATAATCAATTTACAAACTCTTTCCCCAAACACAGGCTTTTCTGGGTTTCCACGTTTTCACTGTTACACCTGGAGGAGCTGTTACACATCCTCTGAATCATCAACAATAAACAGCATATAAATGAAAGCTGCCTAATAAAACCAAGTGAAACGTTGATCCAGGAAGTGATAAAGGACTGTGCTTTGGGGGTGCTGATAGAAGTGATATACTGCATCTTTGCTTTGATCATCCTACTGAATAGGATTGTAGTTTTAGTTTACGTAGTAGTAGTTTTTGCTTACCTAACTCCTTGGTTCACCAAGCCTTTGAAGCCCAGAGTTCTTGTGAACAGTTCTGCCATGTACACTTTTGAGTTGTACAGTTTGTTTAGATCAGACTTTTTTGGAAAAGTCATATTTGTAGGTGCCCTCTGAAGAGATTCAGTGTTACAAAAATCAGAACACGGTTGGTTAAATAAAATAAAATTAAATTAAATTAATTAAATTAAATTAAATTAAATTAAATTAATGCAGACAATGTAGAAAGAGTACTTGTACACAAAGTGAAAATTAACAAAACCGTTCCCTGTTTCAGCCACCATGGCCAGCATAGCCAGGAGAAGCAAACCCAGTGAGGCCCATATTTATAATATATTCTGAGGGTATTCTTAAGGCATTATAATCAATGCATAATGCATTATAAGATACATTATAATATGTTATACAATCTCATGAATAATCATAACAACATTTATAGTACATTGTAATACTTACATATGTTTGTACATATACACGTACAACATTATTATTATTACTTATAAGTGGTCTTTGTCTGCTTTACGTAAAGTAACATAAGTAAAATTGCAAGATATGAGACTTATAATACATTATAACTATGAGAAATATAATCCGTTGTAACTTAAGTGGATGCAACAAGTTCATTGTGTGTTATAAATCCTCATGCTATGAAAAGCTATAAGCACAAATAAGTAAATATTATAATACATTAAAACTGGTCTTATGAGTTGGCGCCAATAGCCTTGTGGACAGTGCACTGGCAGTTGTGCATTGGGTGTCCCGTGTTCCAATCCCGCCTTGTGGACCTTTCCCAATCTCTCTTTCCCACTTGCTTCCTGTCTCATCTCCACTGTCCTATCAAAGAAAAATAAAAAAAAAACAGATTTTATGAATATTCATGGAACGATACAACATATTATAAGGTTTTTTTTTTTATAATGCATTATGCATTTATTATAATGCCTTAAGAATATCCTTAGAATGTATTATAAATACAGGCTTCTTAGAAAGTGTTACCAGATCATCTCCTAAAGCTAAATTCATTGCTGATTTAGCTAAACAAACATGGCGTGCAGAGGCTGTGCTTTGGGAAAGAGCCAGATTGTAGAGTGTCAGAAGTCCCTTTGGAAAACGATGGTTTTGTATCGGTCAGCAAATTAACCAGTTATCGACAGAAAAATTAAACTTAATTTCATAAATATTTGCTTAAACACTAAGTGCACATGATGATAAATGTTGCTCAAACAAAGCACAAGGCATGGCATAACAAGTGAGGTAAAATAGAGATAATTTTTAGGCAGTGTCTATTTACAAACCCTGCAAAACATGTCCTTGCGGGGCCACACTCCCATGATGGCCCAGTGTAGGCCATCCCATTCGGGCCCAGTGCAACTATCCTTTGGGCACATGCAGGTTTTGCATAGGCAGCCCTGTAATGCAACTAGGAGAATACAAACAACATTGACTGGCCATTCTTTAGCCATTCAATTAAACTGGAATGGCTCAAACCAAAAGAGACCTTTTCAGAATCTGTTGTTTTCTATAGGCCAGAGATCCTCAAATCTGGCTCACGAGATCCACTTTATTGCAGAGTTTAGTTCTAACCTTAATAAAACACACCTGAGCATGCTAACCAGTGTCTTCAGGATCATTAGAAAATCACAGGTGGGCGATTTTGATCAAAATTTAAACTAAACTCTGCCATATTTGAGGTGTAATAGACATGAGCCTGTTGATAAGAATTTTGTGGGCAGTTTTCTTCTTTACCACTAGGGGGGTTAGGGTGTTTTAGGTTTCCTTAAGTAAAGCCATGTGGGTAGAGGCATAGACAAAACGCCTAGATGCCTCACTGGCCGCTTTGGTCTGTTACTGCCATATGTCAATGTGTCTGCCATATTTATCCAGGCAAGACAGCCTTAAAAACAAATGGAGATAAACAGGGAAGCTGCATTTTCTTTTCGATTAAAAACACAATAACATTTACCTTTATCAGCTGATTTCATTGGACTGCGGTTTACATGGAGTTAAAAGTAACTCTGTCTCCAGTTATTTAGTTAGGCTTGGAAAATTACTCATTTTCATAAGAAATTGTGAAAGCTCACACTTGCCACGCTTGTTGAATTTTTTTTTCTTCGGTTAACAGTTTTAATATTAATGTAGTATAACTGTGATATATATGTAATGTGTTACAAATCTGGTCGGTGTTCTGCGGACCGCTCACCACCAGATGTCGCTCTCACCTTATCCTCGCACACAGACTGTTACACTACATCCCAGACTACATTCCCCATCATGCAGCGCGCTGATTTGGTCTACACCTGCGACCAATCAGTAGCGCTATAAAAGCCCCGGTCTTTCCCCCTGCTTTCCAGGAGCATTGTTGTTGTGTTTTATTGGTTAGCGTTCCTAGTTTCCCTTGTTCCCGTGTTTTCCCGTGTTTAGTTTCCTCGCCTGGCTTCCCCGTCTCGACTGTCTCGCCGCCTGCCTACTGGACTCTTGCTCGTTTGCTTGGATTATTCTCTACGTCTTGCCTGTGATATACCTGTTTGCTTCTGTTTGACCCTGCCTGTACGACCATGTATCTGTCTCATCCCTTTAATAAAAGCTCGCACATGGATCCGCTCGCCTCTGGCCTCACTCACTTCGTTACATAATGTAATTTTAATGTACAATCAATTAAATTACATTAATTTTTTCATTGCTTTCTCTGTCTTCAACCGCCAGGTCAGAACACAGGCCCATACCCTTTGAAATACTGGAAAAAATAATATTGAAATAATACATATTTAAGCACTAATAATTTATTATCATTCAGAAAATGGAATAAAACCAGTGAATACAAGTCAAAAAGTGATTCACTGGTTGTCTGCTTTCAATTTTCATAGCACTCTATGCAGATATAAACTCCACAAAAAACAATAACAAATGTAACTGATCATCCTTTATGGATCCAGTAAAACTCACAGTTACAGTGGTAAAATATTATGATATCATGCACAGTAAAAATATAGTAAAAGTGATATCTGTAATATTAAAAAGTATATGTAGTACATGTTGTAGTAAAGTGAATTATATAATAAAATAACAAGTACAACAGTACAATAACAATGGTAATATAATAGATAAGTTACTTATGTACTGTCTCACTCTTATCATAGTCAGCTGGATCTAGACCGTATCCAGATCAGATGGTGGACCTATGCCCAGGAATGGCCACAACCCATCCCTGAATGAGACCATGATAAGTAGACAAGCCCTAAAGATTGATCATGTCCTTTGCACAGACCCTTATGGCCAGCATCACCTACTGGCATGGTGTTTCCCAAATTTCATGCAGAAGGAGTTGGATGAAATATGAACGATGTCAATACACAATCTGATTTGTGATGCAGCTACATGGTATAATAATCACAGCGTGTTTGTTCATTTGGTGAGAAAATGGTTTCCTGACTGATCCTGATTTTGATGTAGTTTGGGTTCCTTGTCACAGTTGTCTTTGGCTTGTTTGGTTGGATATTAATATGGATTTAATATCCAGCAATATTATTGACTTGACTGCACTGACATATGAACTGAACTGACCAGGATCATCACATCACTGATTTCTGCACTATTTTTTTTTCCATGTTTCATTATTCTTTTAAATAATAGAGTATAAATATAATTTACTTAGTATTTTATGGTTTAAAAGTGTTGTTAATGTTTGTATTGTAGTTTATTTGTTCATTGTTAATACACATGTGTGTTACAGTATATTTAGTAATTTTATAATAAAAGCCCTTAATCTTTTTAAATGGTTGTATTTGTGTTTCATTGCCATTTTTGGACCAGATCTGGGCCCAGTGTTGAGTGACTAGTTGCATGTAACAGAATTACATAATTTAATTACAAAATAAATACAATTGTAATTAGTTACAGTTACTGAGAAAAAACGTATAATAAATTACAGTTACTTTTGAAAATAATAATTACAAAGGGGGTTACATCTGAATTTTTTCACACACCCACATACAGATTTCATTGACTTCTTTCAATTGACTGCTCTATAATGAGTTTAGGACACAGAATAGGACTCACGCTTATTCGATTATGCATATGCTTTATTTTTTTAAGATTAATTGCTTATTCCAAGGCATTGTTAGATGCCAGTGTTTGGTGTCATAACTATGCAAACATTTGATTTCAAGACCAGTATCATAGCTATTAAACTATTTCTTGCTATGATTTTAAATCTGTATTTAACCTCAGAATGATCTCAAAGTTAATATTTGAATTTAAATATTTGAAAAATATGAATTTGTGGTGGCTGTGCTTTAAATTAAATTATTACATGGTTCTGTGGAATGCTTAATTCTCATTGGTCAGTCATGACATTCCAAGGTATGTTATTCCTCGATAACAACTGGTGGTAAAAACCAATAACACAGACTCATCCAAGTAACTTAAGTCAGCGCTATACACTTGCTAGTTTTTCTTGCAGGAAGCTTTGCATTTGGTTAGCTAATAAAATATTTAAACTCATTTCAATATTATGTGTACAATTTCTTAATTCTGTCATCCTGGTGTCATGGACTCGCTCTCTTGTTTCATACGAACGCAGCTGCTGTCATTTTGTTTTGTACACTGTAATGGATTATAAGATAACTAACAAACTGTAAGTACTAGTGCTTAATTATTTGTGTGGTAAAATGTTGTGTAATGAAAGTGGTATGAGTGCACCGTATCCCTTAAATGTCTGTCTAGTTTGAACATAGTCGCTGCTGGCCAAATGGGTGCCCTATGCAGAATTGTACTGATGTGCCCCCTCCCAAATATTATGGAAGTGTTAAAAAAAAAAAAAAAAAAAAAAAAAAATGGTTATACTAGCTGAATTAAATTAGACGTAAGACAAAGCGTTCATGAACTCAACTCTTTCCTTTTCACTCCTTCCACTTCTAGCGCAATGACGTCACACGCATTACACTTGATACACAACATCTCCCCTTTGCTTAGAATTAAACATGCATTTTAGAAACTATCCAGGAAACACTGTGAACATATTAAGCTGTCATATTCAACATGACATATCAGAGTGTCACTAACACAAAATCAATAATGTTTATTTTCTTTCCCTGTCAAATGAACAATTTTCTATTATCTTTCCATTTTAACCTGAGAACATATTGATTTCAGATATCCTTTAAACATGCTTTATGGACATGCTTTATAAACTATTAATATTACAACATTCATTTACTTAACAACACCACCCAACAAAAAGTCTTTGAATTTCTCAGGCAGCTTGGTTTGTCTCTTTGGTCTTGTTTGTGGAGCCACACTACCATCTAGTGTTGCATACTGGATTACCTGTTTATCAGAAATCAATTGCTCACTTTTACCTATCCCTGATTCGGTTGCCATTTATGTTCTTACTGAAGAATTTCTTCACAAATGTGGTATTCCTTTTATATTGTGTTCCCCGAGTCTTAAATGGTCACAGAATTTCCTTTCCTGGATACAGCAGTGTACGGTATTGGGCTGAATGTGGTTGTTAGCTTGTCTTTCTTTTCCTCATCAAGACTTGGTCTCCCACTTCCAGCTGTGAATTCTTTGCCCCACGGCGGTGAGCGGCGTAAAGCTTGTTTTTTTCCAGGAAAATGTAGATGAATATAATGCTGCTGTATCCCACCAATCCCATGCATTCTCTGATTCTCTGCCATTGATCACAGCACGAACACTTTCAGCCGTTGGGACATTACCTTTTTCTGAGAGCAGCATTCCCGTGAACACCAGCTTATTCATGTTATATTGACACTTTTCCCCAGTAAGTGTCAACTGCAATTTACGAGCCTCTGTAAAACTGCATGTAGTCTCTGGTCATGTGTCACTTGGGTTGGGGCATGTATGATAATATTGTCTGATATATTCTCCCTTCCCTCGATTCCAGCAAGGGCTGAAGCAACTTCATGCTGATACTGCTCTCTGACTGACGATACTCTGAAGATCAGACTCTTGTATCGATATGTACCGTTGTGTACCGCAAATGTGGTGACACCTCTGGACTGTGGAGTAAGCTCAAGTTGGTGGTAACCCCACTTAAGGTCAAGCTTACTGAAAACTGAGGAGCCATTCATGCTTTGAAGAAGCTCATCCACAGTTAGAATTGGATATCAGCCCCGTATTACCGATTTATTAGCCTGTCCCATATCCAAACATAGTCTAGTATCATTGTCAGACTTTGGAAAGATCACCACCAGGTTTACCCATGGGGTGGCAGCAGTGACTTGTTTAATGATGTCTAGCTCTAAAAGCTGCTGAGTTTTTCGTTCCACTGCCTCTCTCAAATGGAATTGAATTCAGCGTTATCAGTTGGGCAACTGGAGTCACAGTGTCATCAATGTGTAAACTGATCTGTTTGGTGTTGAGCTTTCCAACTCCACTAAACAGGACTGGGTACAGTTCCTGAATTTGGCTTGCCACATCACTGCTTGTAGCTATGTTCACCCTGATTTTCAGTCTCCTTGCCCAGTAGTGACTCTCCTTTCTCCTTGATTACCACAAATTCAGCCTGGGTGCTCCATTTTCTGCATTTTATCTCACATGTGAAAGCTCCTTTTATGGCCAGGGGTTCTTTAGAAGCATATGCATAATTTTTTTTTTTCAGATTTGTATTAGTGACACGCAATTCTTTTGCTTTTTAGTGTCTCCAATGTCACTTCATCTATAATACTGCTTGTAGCCCCAGAATCAATCAACATGTCTAGGCCAACTCCACTAACAGCAAACGTGTATCTGTTTGGGTCACAGTCTTCCACCATAAATGCGTACTGACCATCATCAGTTCTATTCGTTTCTCCGCCGACATATTTAGCTGTCTGTTAAGTCACATTTTTGGTTTAACACATTTTGGCAAAGTGGTTAGCACCTCTGCACTTTCTGCATTTTGGTCTTTGGCAAAATTATCCTGTCGTTCGCATCTGTAACACTCTCTCTCTTTTCTTGCTCCTGCTTGTTTTGGGATTGTTTTTTAATATTTTCCTCTTTTTTTTTTTCCCAACACAATATACTGTTTCTTTTTCATTCTCTGGCTGACTGATATGCATTGCAGACCACTGCAACCATGGAAGCTGATTTTAAATTTCATCAAATCAAAACAATAAACAGTAATATAGACCTTGTAGCTGAATATTATAAATATGTTGAAGATGAATACAGAGATTATATTCAGATTTATACAGATGGGTCAAAAGATCCTGAAACTGGAAGGACTGGATCAGCAATTTTTATAGTTAATCAAGGAGGTTAGCAAAGCAAATGAACCTCGAATGATCTGAGTGTATATACAGTTACGCTATATGCTATCATGATGGCATTAGAATGGATTAGAAAGGGAGGACAAATAAGTAAAATCTTAATTGGAAGTGATTAATTGTCAGCACTGTACAGTCTCAGGTCAGGTACGTCCAATAACCATCAGGATCTGTTGTATACAATATTGACAACATGTATGAGAATAAAGGAAAAAGGTCATGAGATTTGACTTATTTGGACTCCAGCTCACATAGGTATTTTGGGAAATGAGAGGGTGGATAAGTTAGCTAAACAAGCAATTAGAAAAGAGAGTATTGAAGTAAATATAAAGATGTAAGGCTGAAGGGAAAAGCATAGTTTGGAAAGATGCTGTGAGAGAATGGCAACAGCAGCAGGACAGGGAAACCAAAGGGAGACATTTATATGGTATTCAAAATAAAGTTGGTACTGAGAGGAACTGGAGAGGGATTAGAAGAGAGGAAAAAGCGATGACAAGAGTAACAATCGGACAGTAACTTGAATAGTACATTATACATGATAGGAAAGCATCCTACTTGTTTTTGTGAGGTCTGTCAGACAATAGAAACCATAGAAAATGTACTTTTAAATTGAACTTTTAAGTTGGGAAAAAAAGAGAGTGGAGTAACATCGTAGGAGAATAAGCCAGAAGGTGGCAGTAATGCAACGCTTACAGATGCAAGCCGCCGTTAAACCTTAAAGAAGAAAAGAAAAAGAAGCATGATGGAGTAGTAGTGGTGGCATCATTTGCATTTTGTCCCAACAGCAACCCTTTTCCGTAAGCGAACAATTGAAATGCAGACAGCCATCCTGTCCATCATGATCCCAAAGTTGCAGGTTCACTGTAGCAGTCAAATTTCAGCACTGATCATAGACTGTAAAAAATATGGACGTAGTGTCTGTGACGTCACCCGTAGGTTTCTTTAGAGCATTTCTGAAGCTCTTAGTGGGCGGGAGTCGGACGTCGCCATCTTGGAATTGTGTCACAATCGGCAAAGAGGCGGGACGTGGGTGGAGCTGGTTGCTGAAACCACGCCCACCTAGCATGATGGTGGTGACAGCAGCGGCAATCGACCTGTCACTCAAGTGGCCACGCCCTAAATTATGCAGAACTTTAAGGCTTAATATAATTTAAACGGATGAGTTATAAAAAAATTCACCCCTCTCACAGTTGGCATGAAGGGCAAAATTAGCTATATAGACCAAAACCATTTTTTGTACCAGGCTGTAAACATATGTTTTTTCAGCTGTAAAATTGGGCATTTTAACATGGGGAGTCTATGGGATTGACTCCCTTTTGCAGTCAGTCTCTAGCGGCCAGTCAATGAATTGCAGTTTTAGTCACTTTGTTGGCTTCAAGAGAGAAAACAGAAGTTAAATAAATAAACAAATTGTAATTATATTGTATTATTTATAAATTACAGTTGTAGCTGTATATAGTTACTTGTTGCTATGATTTTATTAATGCAGTTGTCTGAGTAATTTTATTCTCTCAAACACTCAGAAATCACACTAAAGAAAATTAAGCCGTTTTACTATGATAAAACCATGGATAATTTAGACATGTTTTTGTTGAACAACTTATAGAGGCTGTAGCATTTTTATCGCAAAATTAAGTGGATAATTGAATTGAATTAAACGCTTGGTCAATATAAAACAAGGATTTGATCGTCCTGTAAATGTAACAGCAGTTATCAAGCTTTTGGCGCCCTTTCCAGGTATCTGTAATAAAATGTAATGGAGGCTACATAAATTGTTTATTTTGTATTAGCTTATGTATTTTACCAGTGTTATTCAATGATTATGAAACCAGATTATTATTATTATTAATTAATTAACCAATCAATCAATATTGCCTCCTTGTTTTTAAATAATCCATTTTAAGCCATAAAAACTATAATAATAAGGCAGATGCATTGATGGTGGTAAAATTATTAGCGATAATAAAATACGTTATTACCGTCAACAGCCAAGAAAGTTTAGCAGGATTGTGAACGTACCTGTAAACTTCGTCCACCTTACTCTGATGTCATGCTGATGTGTGCCAAAAAACTCTGGCCATGGCAAGGCGGCTGTGTCGGATTGAGCAGTCGGGCGCTGTAGCTCTCCACTGACTGCGCTGAGCACGATGGGAAACGCCTGGATGACGACACAGCTTAAAGCTCACTGGTTCAGAAAATAGTGACGTTGCCGTTCTTTTCTAAAATGTTTTATTTTTTAATCTAATATCATGTGGTTATGTGTTTAAATTATGATTGTTGTCATATTTCTATAAAAATCTAAAATACATGTTTGTATTAAGTAAAAGTGGATGATAAATACGCCTTTCATATGGAATTAAACAGCAAGCACTTTAACTGTCTTGTTCATCATATTTATTTTCATATAAAACGACAGAGCTGAAATTATATCATGTTCATCAGCATCAGCATCAGCATCAGAAGCATGTTCGTGTGATAACGCGATATTCGCCTTTGATCTCGTAGGTGTCTGTTCTACTTCGAGAGGTCAGAAGGTCTTGACTGCACTTCTTTCACTCCTCCCCTCACTGCAGCCGCCTACTCTCGCCTACATTTCAGGCGAGGCAAGGCACATCTCAAACGACCATAATGAGAAGCGTTTCGTGTTTAATTGTTTACTTTTGTGGCAAGAAGCTGCGCAATAAGTGGGATAATGTACACCCAGCCAGTTGTTATCGCAAAATAAAGATGTCTATTATCCCTTATCCCCAGCAAACACAGAACGTTCCCCTAACGTTCCCCTATGGTTCCCGTTTGGTTATTTTTTTGGGAACCAAATGAGAACGTTCTAGGAACGTTCCCTGTAGGTTCTCTTTTTAATAACCTACAGGGAACGTTCCCAGAACGTTCCCTGCAGGTTATTTTTTGGTTTAATTTTATAACCTAAAAAGAACCTTCCCAGAACGTTCCCTGCAGGTAATTTTTAGGTTTTATTTTTAGAACCTACAGAGAACGTTCCCTTCCCTGTAGGTTATTTTTAGATTGCATTTTTACAACCTACAGGGAACGTTCCCAGAACGTTCCCTGCAGGTTATTTTTAGTTGTCATATCCGTGTAAACTAATAAAAACTTGGCAGATCTTTCTGATCATTCTAATGCTGAAATGTATTCTTTTTCATTATAAACTATTTTTTGCAGAATTTCATGTCTGAAATAAGCGTTTAATAAAGTGTAGACATCAAAGTGGTCAAATCGAATTATAATTATAATATAATTCCAATTAAGCCAAGGTTAAGCGTAGTCAGAAAATCATATCATTAACACTGGGTTTGTTTGTATATTTCTTTTCTGCGCGCCTCTGATCTGCACGCGCTTCTCTAGCACGCGCTCAATCCTGCCTTCCACAGAAAGCCGCGCACCCGCGTAATTTAAAAATTAACGGTCATTTCGTTTTACTGACTGACTAACATTCGTTGATTGATCGCTTTAATGAATAATTACTTATAATTAATATATATACGAGAGTAAATATTGTGATTTCAGGGAAATTTGACACGTCTAATTGAAGAGAACATGATGTTAACAGAGAAGTTTTTGTGTACTGACCAAAAGAGAGAAGCACATCGTCGTTAATTCAGTGGTAAGAAACGAATGTAATATTATTCTAAGTAAAGTAAAATAAATGTTATTCCTTTTTTTTAGTGTCTGTAAAAATAAAATTCACATTTTTAAAATTCAATATTTTGTTGAAGTCAGTGTTATTTGGTGCTTTAATAAACAAAATCTGGGTTATGGTACTTTTAATCTTATATATTAACGAATAAAACAAATTTAGGATATTAAAGGATAATTTAATGTCATTTTATGGTGGCTAAATGTGCTCTAAATATCTGTAAGGATTAAACAATAGTTTAAAACAAGACATGGTTTGTAGTAGTGATTATTGAGGTCCACATCCGTCCGTCTTCCATGCTGCTTACTACGGGACGCGGGAGTGCTGACATACGGCAGCGGTATCGGAGTGAAGAGGTTAGGAGAACGTTCTGGGAACCTATCGGGAACGTTCCGGGAACGTTCTCAGAACGTTGCGGGAACGTTCCCGGTAGGTTCCCAGAACGTTCCCCTAACCTACAGGGAACGTTCTATTTACGTTAAGAAAACTTTCCTGGCTAACCAATAGGGAACGTTCTCGGTAACGTTCTGGGAACGTTCTGGGAACCAAAACCTAACGTTCCCAGAACGTTCTGGGAACCAAAAATTGTTAGCTGGGTCTCTATTATCCCTGTCTATTATAATCATAATTCAAGTGATAAAGGATTTTGAAAGTCTGACAGTAATCAGTGTTGAGTGCTAGACTACTGTAAGGTTAACTCTGCCTGGTTTAAATGTTACAAAATGATTAACAGTTGAAAATATTAGAAATTTAAAAAAGTAATCAAAAATGAATCAAATGTATAAGTTACATTATTTTAATAAAGTATTTTCAAAGTTACACTACTACATTTTAAATAGAGTAACTTGTAATCTGTAACCTATTACAATTCCAAAATAACCTTCCCAACACTGTTTGGGCCACATAAAACAATTAGTCATTTTACAGGGAGTGTGTGTGTCAGTTTCCAGTGTGAGTGCTGGTTTCGGGCCGAGGACCCAGCCATATAGTGGGCCAGAACTGAAGCAAGGATTTGGCCCAGAGGTGGCAAAATCTCATCTATACACATTTAATAAATGCCAACATGTAAGAAGAACAGTCTGTCGGCATCGTCAGCTCATTATTTATTCATTCATTCATTCATTCATTCATTCACATCTGATGATGATATGTTTGTATACAAAATAAAAAAAAAAAGAAGTGTTTTCCATTATAAAATAAAACTAAGCCTACAGTACACTGAAACAAATAAAAATCTAAATGTATTACATTAATATTATAGTTACTAAAACTATCATTATTATTAATATTATTTTATAAAAAATGCAAAACAGCAATATCTGTCATAATATTCAGCATCAATTTTATCAAACTGATAACAAAAATTGAAGTTAAACTCTTTCAATGCAACACATTTACATTGTAGTTGCACTGAATTTACACTATGGTGAATTTAACCACGCATCATCTGGTTGGATGCTTTATGACAGTTATCAAACAAAATATTGTAGTTCTCTCCTCCAGCCCTCACGAAATCAGATACTGTCTTGCTCCCATCAAAATTTGCTGCTCTTTTAAACTGTTTGGTAAAAAAACAACAAAACAAACAAAAAAAAAAGATTAATTACAAATTGATTAGAGTACATCACATAATAAATACACATCGTATGTATGTATGCACATTGCACACACACATACATGCATACATATAGTCTAATTTTCAAAACATGTTTAATACATCACATCAGTAAATACTGTCCTTTGTTGCAGAAATACTTGCCTTCCATTTACTGCTCATATGACGGCCATCAACAACAACGGTCTGGGATGAGATGCCAACATTTTTTCCTTTATGGATCAGCCATTTAGAGCCATCTTGCAGAGTCACTCTAATAGTAGGACCAGCAGAGGACATGCACAAAATTCAAGACACTCACTACCCTCAATGTACATATAATGCATTCATTATAACCAAAGATACATTTACAGAACTTGATTTTACCTGACTCCTGAGTGGCTGAACACGTAAAACTGGAAAGGCGACTCTTGTAGAGGTCTGGTGAAAAGTTCTGCCAAGTACACTTTGGAGTTGTAGAGCTTGTTTAGATCAGACTTATTGGAAAGGTCATAACTGTAGGGGCCCTTCTCTAAAAGAGATTCAGTGTTACAGAAAATAGGTCATTCCTTTGAAACCATAGATCTTTTTTGTTAATTAAATTGAAAACTTAGAGAATATGCAGACAGGAAAGAAAAAATAACTGTATGCAAAATGAAAATTAAAAAGATTTTTAAATACGTTTTTCAGAAAAGGATTCGGCCACCATGGCCAGCATAGCCAGGAGAAGCAGACCCAGTGCAGTCTTGAAGGACATCGTGGTTCACAGCAAACTGAGTGTCTGAGAGTTTGTTACTAAAGTTTTTTGATATGTACACATATATATATACTTTTCTGACCCAGTGATCCTCCCCTTTTCCGTAAGTTTGCATTACTGCTGCGTGTCATATGACTAAACATGGCATAAAAGAGCAGGATTGCTCGTGCAATGTTAGATAAGGTTATTTTAAGGTTTTATGACTGTGCTAAAGTTCTTAATTTCCTCTAGAGTTCAAGGTTGTTTTGCTAGCAGATGGAAAGTAGAATAAAACAGCTGAACAACCAGCAGTACTTTGCAAAAACAAAAATCACCTTCCAGCAGGCATTGAATGGAAATGTCTTCATTTAAGACGATTTAGTAGAATAGTAGTTTTTAGTAGTTTTGCATGATACACGTATTTTTTGTAATGTAGTGATTCTATTGCATTTTAATTGGTCTTTTGAAAATGAATTCATAACATTTTTTGCAGGTAATCCTGGGCCTCGACCCTGGCGCCAACCTCAGAAGTGATCCCTGGTCAATTTGCAGGTTTCTTTCTCAATTTGAGTGTATTCTTACCAGGGCTTTCTCAGGACAAAATGCTCTCTCGTTCTATGGATAAACCTATGAATGTAAAGAAATAATCTATAAATCTATGAAAATAAAACACCTGAAATATTGCATGGATAAATGCCTGAAATATTCTTTATATCAACTTTATATGACATCTAAATCAAACCTTTAACTATACATTGCATATGCCACAAGCAGAAGTATATACTAGTATATAAAAGGTGCACAGAGTCATTCACGCAAACACAAAACACCATTATGGTAACACACAACACTTAAATAATGCAATAAACATTTATTAAACAACAGAAGATGTAACATAAAGCCCAAATGTACAAAACTGTTAACACAAACTACTAAAAAAACATGATTATTTAAACAAAATACTTTTAAATGTGTAGTGTCAAGCAGTGGGAATATCAGTTTACAGTTTTCAACTGTAAATTATACATTGATTTGTTCCTTTTTACTTCTAAAAACTGTACAATTAACAATTTACTGTAAAATTACATGAAATGTCTGGTTAGATATTTTACAGTTTTCCCCTGTATTTAGTACGGGAAATTACTGTTAACCTATTAACCTAACCTAACAGTTTTTTTCTGTAGCGTTTTTACAAAATTTTACAGTTACTTATTTTTTACATTAAAGGTCAACACACAGGCATGGCAAGATGAGTCAAGAAACAAGGGAAAACAGTCTGATGTGCAGGTCAATACTTTGCAATGTGAGTGTGTGAAAGCGCAACCTAAATAGTCTTCCTGATGTGAAACAAGTGTTAAGGGATAATGAGTTCCTGGGCAGAGAGAACCTGGGAAATTGAGTCTGGGGTGATTTGTAATGACAAGAGATGGAGTGCCCTCTAGTAGAGTTCATGGGCACTCCAGCTGGCAATCGTAACAGATCCACCCCCCTCCCCCAATGAATACAGGAATTAGGTGGAGTGGAGGCAGAACAGGGGGAGAAAGAAGCCACGGGCAGAGCAGGAAGCCAGGATGGAGCCGGCAGAGCAGGGTGCTAGGGTGAAGCCTGAAGCCAGGACGGAGCCGGCGGAGCTGATAAGCACCAGGGCGAAGCAGATGGAACTTAAGGCCACAAGGGCAGAACGGGAGGATCTGAAGACCACCAGGACAGATAAGATTATCTTCACGGCAGAGCAGATGACCACCAGGGTGGAGCTGAAGACCACCAAGGCTGATCAGGCAAAACTGGAACAGAAAGCACAGAGAGGTTAACAGCATAATAAAAATGGTGAGGAGGTGGGGATTCGGTGGGGTCACACTCGTGAACAGGTGCATCATGGGATGTGTGCTATTGAAGCATCTACCTGCTGCTCTTCTGAGCCGGCTGTACCAGGACAGATAGGGACTGGAACAAAGAGCACAGAGAGATTAACAATTGCATCTGCATCCAGTGGCTGGACAGGCAAAGAGTTCATAAACCACCTCCTTGGTCATGACAGGGCAAACAAAGAGTTCTGGACCGGCCTTCTTAGCCATGACTAAACAGACACGACAACCTGGGTCATTGCAGGACAAACAGAGAGTTCAGGACCGGCCTTCTTGGCCAGGACAGGACATTCACAGAGTTCAGAAACAACCTTCTTGGTCCTTACAGGACAAACAGGGAGTTTGGGATTGGCCTTCTTGGCCATGACAAGGCAAACAGAGAGTTCAGGAACTGCTTCCTTGGCAAGAGAGGCCAGGGCAGAGAGTTCAGGAAAGGTTTCCTTGGCCGTAACAGGAGGGGCATAAAGTTCTGAGATGGCCTCCTCAGCCATGACAAGACAGGCATAGAGTTCACAGATGGCCTCCATGGCTGGGACAGAACAATCAGTGGATTCACAGGCACTCTTCTTGACCATAACAGGATAGGCAAGGAACTCAGGGATGACCTTCTTGGCTGAGACAGGGCGGACTGAGGGTTCAGGAACAACCTTTGTGGTTGTTAGATGACATACAGAGAATTCGGAAGTGGACACCACTGCCATTAGGGGGAGAAGCAAATGCTGCCAACTTGAAGGTTCTGCAGCAGAAGTTGGCACACAGGGCTAGAAAGATTTAGAAGTTTTTTTGTGCGCTGAGACTGCATTGCTTGAGAGCATCAAGACAGTGTCGCTTGAAAGTGTTAAGGTTGCAGGGTAGCCAGCTGTTCACACCGACATCAGCTATGGATCTTTCACACTGGATGCCAGTCTTGGACACCTTGGGGCCAACTTTGTGGCTCTGGGCATTTTTGAAATGATGTGAAGAGGCTCTGGACAGGAGCCATGACAAAACGAAACTCTGGAATGGTGGCCATGATGGGACGAGACTCTGGAACGACAGCCATGATGGGTCGAGACTCTCTAACGGCGGTCATTTTGTGGAAAGTCTCTGCATTGGCAGCCATTTTGTGAACAGTCTTTGGGCTGGCAGCCATCTTGATACAAGGTTCAGGGATCACAGGACAGGGCGTTACAGAAATCACATGAGTTTCTACCCGAAAAGCTGGACATGAGTCAAACTCCATGGTCATTTGAGCTTGCCGATGTCAATCTCTCCTTACAGTATTAGTGGTTTCATAGTCCTCTACCACTCCCACAGTGAAGGAGTAACCACATAATAGTAGGGTATAATCTAAAAAACTGACACAGTCCGGGAAATCAGAGAGATGAACAACGTTTAAAAGCCCTGGATGTGATCCTCAAGGGACCGATTACCTTGAAGAAGACAAATCTTATTACTGGGTCTATGACTGGTCTGAGTCATTTAATAAAACTAAATGACCCAGGTCCGGGAGAATATTCTGTAACGTTAAGGAGTTGTGACAACAGAGGTGTTGATCCAAATGCAGGCTTTATTCATAAATGTGGTCAGACCAGCAGGGTCTAGTACTTATAAGTAACTTATAAGATCCAAGTAAACAGTCCAAGATCCAAAAAACACGAAGGCAAGGCAAGGCAAGAGAAAACAAGGAAACACAGGCAGGAACACGGAAACAAGAAAACGTTACAGGTTAATAATCAACAAACATAAGCAATCAGTCCAAGGTCAACACACAGGCAACCCTGCAAACAAGCCTGCACTGTCCCTTTACAGGCCTACTTAGGGCTAGTCTAAGGGCCACTAGCGGGCTACCAGCACAGGGCCACTGAGAATTTGCTCATTGGCAAAATGTTGGCCCCTTAGTGTTGGCCCTGCACAGGCAGGCCTCACTTAGGCCCCAGGAAGTCCTCACTTGCCCCATACAGGGACCACACTATCAATCTACCATAATACTGTTTCACCTTAAATACTTTTAAGCTACTATAATTTATGTCCTTGGGAAAAACAGTTAATATACATCTCAAATGGATGCACTCATCACATAACTAATGTCTGTATTATCAAAAATGTACAGGAGTCAAAGTGATTTCAAATCAATGGATTTATTAAATATAAAATAGAAAACATTCAATTCAGGTTAACACAGCTACATATAGCCAAAAATGTAAATACACAAAAGTACAAAAAAACAAAAACAAAAAAACAAAAGCAATGTAAGATTGTGGGGTTTCGTTATGTGAAAGTTGATGTGTGGGTAGCTGAAGTTGACTGATAGCAAATGAATAATCCAACCTCTTGTAAAGAAAACATGCCACAGCTCTCAAACACCAGACTCTTCCTAACCAGGAACAGTCAAAAATAGTCCAGACTATGGTCCCACATCAAAAAGAACTTTAAATCCATATTCAAACTGGACCATGATGTGGTGACGTCACCAACAGAGTCCTTCTAAATTGCATACAAATACATGTACACTCTCAAGTATTAAGCTCTTAGCATCAATCCAAACATACTGTAGGCCATACATACATGTAATATGGGGCTTTTGGTATACTCTTTTCAGCATACTATGCTTTGGGATAGACTTATTGTAATCTCACATACTATTTAGGATGGATAGTATGAACATTGAGACGCAGGTTCCAAACTTCCAAGCAGGTGTGAGTTGGAGCTGGTTGGAGCTAAATTCTTTTTTAAGAGTTTAAGAGGTTTAAGACCTCTGTGGTTAGCTGATGCATCATCATACTGCACATTATAGGCTAAAACAATTACAATTTAAAAGTAAATGCACTTTTCACCCTTCTTATTCTTCAAGTATTGCGCAGCCTTCACCATTTCGCATTTACAATTCATAGATGAACC
Organism: Labeo rohita; assembly: GCF_022985175.1. Lineage (NCBI taxonomy): Eukaryota > Metazoa > Chordata > Actinopteri > Cypriniformes > Cyprinidae > Labeo > Labeo rohita. The sequence goes on along the minus strand of NC_066884.1, from coordinate 14,817,646 downwards.
TCTGTCGCCATCTGCAGCTCAGCTTCACAGCAGCTTTCAAATCATGTTGATGAAATACAAGTTTGAAACTTCAAAATATATTGTTTTCCATTCCATTTTCAAAACATGACTAAGGCTACAATAAATAAAAATAATAATAATAATAATAATACATTTAAAAATTATAATCTATTACTTTTTTAATTTTTTAAGCAACATGGCAGTATGCATGATATTCAAGATCCATTTTGTCAAATTAATAACAAAAAATTGTAAATCTCTTTTCATGAAACATGAACATCTACATTTTCAATGTAAAATTTAACCATCCATTATTCAGTTGGTTGCATTATGGCAGTTATCAAACAAAAGTCCCCTCCAGCCTTTACAAAATCAGAGACAGTGCTTTGGGAACAAGCCGGACCGCACAGTGTCATACATGAACTCTCTTGGAAAGCAATGATTTTTGTGTCGGTCAACAAACCAAACAGTTATGTACAGACAAATTTAACTTAATTTAATAAATATTTGCACTAACACTAAGTGTAAATGATGATAAATGCTATTCAAACAAAGCACAAAGGCATGGCATAACAAGTGAGGTACAGTAAGGATAATTATTAGGCAGTATCTATTTTCAAATAACCACCATAGTTCAGATATTTTACTTTTAGCACAAACAACACATCACTTCTAGATAAAATCTCTTTTTCTTTTTATATAGTACTGTAATTTAACAGTGCCCTTTCAGCCATTTTGCAGCTCAACAAACATTTTTCAATGAGAGTGGGTACAATCTTTGAAAAACAACAACAACAACAACAAAAACGTTTGGGTGAGCTATTTCTAATAATGTGGTCAATATGACGAAGCTTTAATCCTCTGAGAGTTTGTCACAGGTAACTACTCATGTTCTAAATTTCTACATTTGTGTTGTTTTGCTGGTAAATGGAAAGTGAGAAAACACGGAATTTCTGGCCAGAACTAAACTAAAAAGAAATAAAATTGTACAAAAACAGCATTCATTTGCAGGTGAGCAATAACACAGTAAAAATTTGGTAAAGATGGTGTTAATTTAATACACTTTTATTAACCCAACCAGTCCAGTCACAAAGTGTCTAAACTGAATTTAAAATCAGAATAAAAAACAGTAATGATCTGCAACAATGTCAGCAAACTCTTTCCCTGCTAAGCACAGACTTTTCTGGGTTTCAACATTTTCACTGTGAAATGCCGATCCAGGATCTAAATCCAGGATCCAGGAAGTGATCTACTGCATTTTTGCTTTGATCATCATACTGAATATGATTGTAGTATTTAATAAAAATGTGATTTTCTCAGCTTTTTGCTCAAAATGTTGCTTTATTATAAAAACTTGTCTACATTCAAGTGTTGATAAAAAAGCTTGAAGCTAGAATAAAACAGTTTTTTCTTATTTAAAAGTAAAGGCTCTATTCTTTGTTTTGATGTATTGCATGATCAGATATTCATAGAACAAAATATTCTGGGGGCTATGAAATTTCTGGCGGTGACTGGCAACTTTTTTCAAAAACGCGGGTGGGAAAAGAGTTAATCACACATTAGCTGATGAATGATCATCCTGTATATGCTACACTACTCTATCTAAATATTACAATTTAAAAGTAAATGCACTCTGAAGAAGGACATTTACTCCTTCTTACACTTGAAATATTGCACAGCCTTTGCCATTTCACAGTTACGACTAATAACTGTCGGATAAACTGAAGGACACGTGGACCATCTGCAGCTCAGCAACTTTATTAATTTATTTTTTAAATCATGATGATATACATGTTTGAAACTTTAAAAGATGTTGTTTTCAATTACATTTTCAAAACATGACTATGGCTACAGTACATTTAAATGAAAGAAAACATGTAAAGACTATAATGTATTTTATATATATATATATTAAGCAAGATGGCAGTATGTGTCAATACCTGGCATCCACAAAAATTAAAGCAAGACACTTCTCATGAAACACATTTACAGTGTAGTTGCAGTGAATTTATACTGTAGCAAATGTAGCCATCTGTCATCCGGTTGGTTGCATGGCAGCTACCAAAGTTTGAAGTCTGCTCCACCAGCTTTCATGAAATCAGACACGGTCTTGCTCCCATGAAGATCTTTTTGTTCTTTAAGCTGTTTATCGACCAAAATGATTAGAGTACATCAGATATTAAATATATGAAGATATCATCTTGTATCCAAAAATGTAATCTAATGCATTTATAAGGATTTTAATGTATTCTCATCAGTAAATACTTGCCTTCCAAGAGCTGCTCATTTGACGGCCATCCTCAATAACAGGCTGGGATGGGTTCCCAAAGTTGATTTGTTTCTGGACCAGCCATTTAGAGCCGTCTTCCAGAGTCACTCTAAAAACAAGACAGCAGAAAACATGCATAACGCTCACTCCACTCAATATACAAGTTTGATGTATTGAGCCTTTTGTTCACCATTATGCATATAAGACATAATACAGTTACAGAACTGGCAATTATATTTTGCCTACCTGACTGCCTGGCTCACAATGGCTCTGAAAAACATTTTGGTGAACAGTTCTGCCATGTACACTTTTGAGTTGTACAGTTTTTTTAGATCAGACTGATTGGAAAGGTCATATTTGTAGGAGCCCTCTGAAGAGATTCAAAGTTACAGAAATCAGATCACAGTTGGTTAATAAATTAAATGTTTATATAGAAAAGATGCAGACAATGTAAAAAGAGTACACAAAGTGAAAATTAACGAAATTGATAAATGTACCGTTTCCTGATTCAGCCACCATGGCCAGCATAGCCAGGAGAAGCAGACCCAGTGGAGTCTTGAAGGACATCATTGTTCACAGAAAACAGAAGCTCTTGAGAATCTGATGAGATCTGATTGTTACCGGAGCATTATATACTTTTGTGGGATCATCCCCAAAAGCTGAATTCATTGCTGATTTATCTAAACAAACATGGTGTGCAGTGGCAGTGCTTTGGGAAAGAGTCAAAAATGAACTCCCTTGGAAAACAATGGTTTTGTTTGTGTCTGTCAACAAATCAAACAGTAATGTACAGAAAAATTTTACTTAATTTTCTAAATATTTGCTTATACGCTTAGTGTACACTAAATGATGATAAATGCTGTTCACATTATTAGATTTCACAATGAGGGAGTAGTGCATTATTAAAAAACATTTGGGTGAGCTATTCTAATAATGTGGTCAATAAAAAAAAGCTTCAGTTCTTTGAGAGTTTGTCATAGGTAACTACTCATGTTCTGAATTTCTACATACGTGTTGTTCGGCTGGCAAATGAAAAGTGAGAAAAGCCATAATTTCTTGCCAGAACTAAACTAAAAATGAAAAAATGTGCACAAAAACAGCATTCATTTGCAGGTGAGAAATAACACAGTAAAAAGTTGGAGTAAAATTTAGCAGGTCTTTGACAATTTTTTTTAAAAGAAATTTACAGCAACCAAACTAAAAATGGTGTCAGTTTAATACTATTTTATTAACCCAACCAGTCCAGTCATGATGAAAGTGTCTTCCACATTGTCAGTGTTACACTCGGTAGAGCCATTAGCTACGTTTCCCCTGAATAATTCCAGAATCTCCCGATCAAAAACACAGGCGAGGAAGACGCAGAAACGAGCGATCTCATGTAAGCAGATGTGTATGAAAAATAATGCGATCATAAACAATAAATAGCATATAAATGAAAACTGCCTAATATTACCGAGTGAAATGTCCATCCAGAAAGTGGGAAAGAACTGTGCAATCTTTGGGGTGCTGATAGAAATTATGTACTGCATCTTTGCTTTGATCACTGTACTGAATATGATTGTAGTTTTTGATAAAATGCGATTTTCTCAGCTTTTTGCTCAGAATATTGCTTTTTTTTTATGAAACTTGCTTACATTCAAGTGTTGATTAAAAAAAGAATGCTTGAAACGAAAATAAAACAGTTTTTGTTAAAAAGTAGAGGCTCTGTTCTTTATTTTGATGTATTGCTCAAAATATTCTGGGGGCCATGATATTTTTGTAAATGTCATGGAAAATGATCAAAAATACTGGTGGTGACTGGCAACTTTTTTCAAAAAAAAAACTGGCCGGGAAACAGTTAATAACACATTAGCCAATGCACAATCATCCTGCACATGCTACACAAGCAGAACCTGATTTTACAAAGTACATGTTCCTGGATCAACATCTTTGTTGACCCTGGAACAACATTATAATTAACCAATCAGATTTGAAAAAACAGTTTATAGTTTTCGTGAAGTTTAGGCTTACAATCAGTGTTTGGTGCTTGTACATCAGTATCATTCATCTATCATTTCGTCTGATTTTAGGGATTACTCATGGGTAAGGTTAGGTTTAGGTGTAGGGATGTGGTCAAGATTACATTTTTGTATTAAAATGTTGTTCCAGGGTCAACAAAATATGTTGACCCAGGAACACATCTAACTCAGCAAAATCAGGACGTGCTGCTACACTACACCATCTAAATCAATTTTCTAAATCAAATTTAAAAGTAAATTCACTCTTCTGAAGGAGGGCATCTTCTCCCTTCTTACACTTTACATATTGCACAGCCTTTGCCATTTTGCAGTTATGACTCATGGGTAAATTGAAGGACACATGAACCTCTGTCGCCAGCTGCAGCTCAGCAACTTTATTTATTCATTTTTTAAATCATGATGATGATACACATGTTTGAAACTTTAAAAGCTGTTCTTTTCCATTCCATTTTTAAAACATATGGCTACAATAAATGTAAACAAAAGAATACATTTAGATGTATTTAACAAAATTCTAACGTGTTTTTTTTTGTTGTTTTTTTTAAACAACATGGCAGTATGTGTCATTATTTGGCATCCATTTTATCAAAATAATAACAAAAAAATTAAGTAAGACACTTTTCATGAAACACATTTACAATGTAGTTGCAGTGAATTTAAACTGTAGCAAATGTAGCCATCTGTCATCCGGTTGGTTGCATGGCAGCTACCAAAGTTTGAAGTCTGCTCCACCAGCTTTCATGAAATCAGACACGGTCTTGCTCCCATGAAGATCTTTTTGTTCTTTAAGCTGTTTATCGACCAAAATGATTAGAGTACATCAGATATTAAATATATGAAAATATCATCTTGTATCCAAAAATGTAATCTAATGCATTTATAAGGATTTTAATGTATTCTCATCAGTAAATACTTGCCTTCCAAGAGCTGCTCATTTGACGGCCATCCTCAATAACAGGCTGGGATGGGTTCCCAAAGTTGATTTGTTTCTGGACCAGCCATTTAGAGCCGTCTTCCAGAGTCACTCTAAAAACAAGACAGCAGAAAACATGCATAACGCTCACTCCACTCAATATACAAGTTTGATGTATTGAGCCTTTTGTTCACCATTATGCATATAAGACATAATACAGTTACAGAACTGGCAATTATATTTTGCCTACCTGACTGCCTGGCTCACAATGGCTCTGAAAAACATTTTGGTGAACAGTTCTGCCATGTACACTTTTGAGTTGTACAGTTTTTTTAGATCAGACTGATTGGAAAGGTCATATTTGTAGGAGCCCTCTGAAGAGATTCAAAGTTACAGAAATCAGATCACAGTTGGTTAATAAATTAAATGTTTATATAGAAAAGATGCAGACAATGTAAAAAGAGTACACAAAGTGAAAATTAACGAAATTGATAAATGTACCGTTTCCTGATTCAGCCACCATGGCCAGCATAGCCAGGAGAAGCAGACCCAGTGGAGTCTTGAAGGACATCATTGTTCACAGAAAACAGAAGCTCTTGAGAATCTGATGAGATCTGATTGTTACCGGAGCATTATATACTTTTGTGGGATCATCCCCAAAAGCTGAATTCATTGCTGATTTATCTAAACAAACATGGTGTGCAGTGGCAGTGCTTTGGGAAAGAGTCAAAAATGAACTCCCTTGGAAAACAATGGTTTTGTTTGTGTCTGTCAACAAATGACAGTAATGTACAGAAAAATTTTACTTAATTTTCTAAATATTTGCTTATACGCTTAGTGTACACTAAATGATGATAAATGCTGTTCACATTATTAGATTTCACAATGAGGGAGTAGTGCATTATTAAAAAACATTTGGGTGAGCTATTCTAATAATGTGGTCAATAAAAAAAAGCTTCAGTTCTTTGAGAGTTTGTCATAGGTAACTACTCATGTTCTGAATTTCTACATACGTGTTGTTCGGCTGGCAAATGAAAAGTGAGAAAAGCCATAATTTCTTGCCAGAACTAAACTAAAAATGAAAAAATGTGCACAAAAACAGCATTCATTTGCAGGTGAGAAATAACACAGTAAAAAGTTGGAGTAAAATTTAGCAGGTCTTTGACAATTTTTTTTTAAAAGAAATTTACAGCAACCAAACTAAAAATGGTGTCAGTTTAATACTATTTTATTAACCCAACCAGTCCAGTCATGATGAAAGTGTCTTCCACATTGTCAGTGTTACACTCGGTAGAGCCATTAGCTACGTTTCCCTGAATAATTCCAGAATCTCCCGATCAAAAACACAGGCGAGGAAGACGCAGAAACGAGCGATCTCATGTAAGCAGATGTGTATGAAAAATAATGCGATCATAAACAATAAATAGCATATAAATGAAAACTGCCTAATATTACCGAGTGAAATGTCCATCCAGAAAGTGGGAAAGAACTGTGCAATCTTTGGGGTGCTGATAGAAATTATGTACTGCATCTTTGCTTTGATCACTGTACTGAATATGATTGTAGTTTTTGATAAAATGCGATTTTCTCAGCTTTTTGCTCAGAATATTGCTTTTTTTTTTATGAAACTTGCTTACATTCAAGTGTTGATTAAAAAAAGAATGCTTGAAACGAAAATAAAACAGTTTTTGTTAAAAAGTAGAGGCTCTGTTCTTTATTTTGATGTATTGCTCAAAATATTCTGGGGGCCATGATATTTTTGTAAATGTCATGGAAAATGATCAAAAATACTGGTGGTGACTGGCAACTTTTTTCAAAAAAAAAACTGGCCGGGAAACAGTTAATAACACATTAGCCAATGCACAATCATCCTGCACATGCTACACAAGCAGAACCTGATTTTACAAAGTACATGTTCCTGGATCAACATCTTTGTTGACCCTGGAACAACATTATAATTAACCAATCAGATTTGAAAAAACAGTTTATAGTTTTCGTGAAGTTTAGGCTTACAATCAGTGTTTGGTGCTTGTACATCAGTATCATTCATCTATCATTTCGTCTGATTTTAGGGATTACTCATGGGTAAGGTTAGGTTTAGGTGTAGGGATGTGGTCAAGATTACATTTTTGTATTAAAATGTTGTTCCAGGGTCAACAAAATATGTTGACCCAGGAACACATCTAACTCAGCAAAATCAGGACGTGCTGCTACACTACACCATCTAAATCAATTTTCTAAATCAAATTTAAAAGTAAATTCACTCTTCTGAAGGAGGGCATCTTCTCCCTTCTTACACTTTAAATATTGCACAGCCTTTGCCATTTTGCAGTTATGACTCATGGGTAAATTGAAGGACACATGAACCTCTGTCGCCAGCTGCAGCTCAGCAACTTTATTTATTCATTTTTTAAATCATGATGATGATACACATGTTTGAAACTTTAAAAGCTGTTCTTTTCCATTCCATTTTTAAAACATATGGCTACAATAAATGTAAACAAAAGAATACATTTAGATGTATTTAACAAAATTCTAACGTGTTTTTTTTTGTTGTTTTTTTTAAACAACATGGCAGTATGTGTCATTATTTGGCATCCATTTTATCAAAATAATAACAAAAAAATTAAGTAAGACACTTTTCATGAAACACATTTACAATGTAGTTGCAGTGAATTTAAACTGTAGCAAATGTAGCCATCTGTCATCCGGTTGGTTGCATGGCAGCTATCAAAGTTTGAAGTCTGCTCCTCCAGCCTTTACGAAATCAAACACGGTTTTGCTCCCATGAAGATCTTTTCGTTCTTTAAGCTGTTTATCGACCAAAATGATTAGAGTACATCAGATATTAAATATATGAATATATCATCTTATATCCAAAAATATAAACAAATACATTTAAAAGGATTTTAATGTATTCAATAAATACTTGCCTTCCAAGAACTGCTCATTTGACGGCCATCCTCAATAACAGCCTGGGATGAGATCCCAAGGACGTTTCCTTTATAGATCAGCCATTTAGAGCCGTCTTCCAGAGTCACTCTAAAAAGAAGACGAGCAGAAAACATGCATAACAATCACTCCAATCAATATAAAAGTCCGATGTATTCAGCCTTTTGTTAACCATTATGGATATAAGACATAATGCAGAACTGGCGATTATATTTTGCTTACCTGACTCCTGTTTGCCTCGCCACACTGATTAGAGGCAGAGGTCTGGTGAACAGTTCTGATATGTACACTTTCGAGTTGTAGAGTTTGTTTAGATCAGACTTCTTGGAAAGGTCATATTTGTAGGGGCCTTCCTCTAAAGAGATTCAATGTACAGAAAACAGATCATTCCCTCAAATACGCACCATTGCTAACTTAAAAAAAATTCTGATGCAAAAAAACAAACCGCAGATTAAGGCTGGTTAATAAGTTAAATTAAATGTTTATATAGAGAAGACAATGACAATGTAGAAAGAGTCAAAATTAATTGAAAATCTTAATTAAATGTACCATTGCCTGATTCAGCCACCATGACCAGTACAGCCAGGAGAAGCAGACCCAGTGGAGTCTTGAAGGACATCATTGTTCACAGCAGACTGAAGATCTTGAGAATCTGATAAGATTTTGTTATCAGACCATTTTATACTTCTCTTTGATCCCCTAAAGCTGAATTCATTAAGTTAGCTAAACAAACATGGCATGCAGAAGTAGTGCTTTGGGAGCGAACCAAACCGCAGTGTCAAAACTGAACTCCTTTGAAAAACAGTGGTTTTGTGTCGTCAGCAAACCAAATAGTTATGTACAGAAAAATACAACTAAATTTCATAAATAAACACTAAGTGTAAATTATGATAAATGCTGTTCAAACAAAGCACAAAGACTTAGCACACCAACCTATAATAGTTAAAAATGTATATAGTATATAAATGTATAATAGTTAATAACACATTAGCTGTTGCATGATAATCCTGCACATGCTACATTACACTATCTAAATCAATTACAGTTTAAAAGTAAATGCACTCTTCTGAAGGAGGGCATCTTCTCCTGTCTTTCACTTATCTTACGCAAATATTGCACAGCCATTACAATTTTGCAGTTACGACTTATGGATAAACTGAAGAAAACCTCTGTTGCTTCGCACATGCGTAGTAGCGCCCTCTTCGACCGTGGGAAATTTAAAGTACATGCGCTTCTCCAGTCCAAAGATAGGCGAAAGTTTTTTTTTCCCCTAAGGTAAATTTTTCATTACATCACGTCCATTCCACATTGAATAGCTTGTCATCCTTACATGACTGTTAAAGTTAACTTACATTTTCGTAAACTTTAATCTGTGCTCTAAAAATTGACACATTGCATGGACACCATAAAATCTGGAGAAATGTTCGAGGTGGTCAGCAGGTTACAGTTGAGACACAAATCATTTATTTATCTTGTTTATTGTTATTATATTTATTAGGTTATTGTTTGCATTTGATCGGTTTTATTATTGCTGTTTGCAATTGTTTAATGTTTTTTTTTTTTTTTTTTTTTACTGTTTTCCCTGGTGAAAAAAAAACAGCATATGCTGGTAGGTATGTTTTGAATGCTGGGATGCTGGTTAGGTATGTTTTGGTGCTGGTTTAAGCTGGTTTATGCTGGTCTTAGCTGGTCATGTGCTGGTCAAGGACTGTTTGATATTACTGTACAATGTTTTACGAATGAACTACTTTTAACTAAATAAATAACTATATAAATACTGAATGGAAATAAAAACTGTTGAATTCTCATTTTTAAAGGTATTTTACATTTGCAATGAATTGGTTAGGCAGCTTTACAGCATTACAGACAACTGTACTCGACATGGGTACAGTTGGAACAAAAAAAGCTTCTTGTGTTTATGAGCTAATTGTGGCAATTATGACCTACTTTTGGATGTTAATAATTTTTAATACTAAAGTAGACAAGTAAAGGAAATATCAACCAACTGTAGCCGGTCTACCCTAGTTGCAGACAGGTAGTGACCGCTCATAAACCAAACTCCTTTCAAACAGTTATGTACAGAAAAATGAAACTTAATTTCATAAATATTTGCACTAAGTGCAAATAATGATAAATGCTGTTCAAACAAAGCACAAAGCTATGGCATAACATGATGTACAGCAAGGATAATTATTAGGCAGTGTCTTTTTATAAATAGCCAACCTATTTGGCTGTTTACACAAACTCCATCCACCATTGTTCAGATATTTCACTTTCAATCTCTCTTTCTCTTTATATAGTATTGTAATTTAAAGATGCCATTTTACAGCTCACACATTTCACAATGAGAGTGGGTGCAATCTTAAAAAACATTTGTGCGAGCTATTTCCAGTAATGTGGTCAATTGTAAAAAACTTTAGTCCTCTGAGAGTTTGACATACAGGTAGGTAACTACTCATGTACTTTCTACATTTGTGTAGTTGTGTAGTGTGTAGTTGCTGGCAAATGAACTGTGCATGAGAAAAGTCAGAAATCCTTGACAGAACTAAACTAAAAAGGAAACACAGTAAAAAAAAAATGAGTAAAATTTCGTCTTTTACAAATAGCCAAACTGTTCGGCAATTTTTTTAGTAAAACTTGTAAATATTTGTAAATTTTATTTTTGTAAAAATATAGTGTTTTACAAATAGCCAACCTCTATTACAATTTTTATTTATTTATTTATTTATTTATTTTAGAAATGCATAACGGCCAAACTAAAGACTAAAGCAGGGGTCACCAAACTTGTTCCTGGAGGGCCTGTGTCCTGCAGTTTACCTCCAATTTTCCTCAACACACCTGCCTGGAAGTTTCAAGTATACCTAGTAAGACCTTGATTAGCTTGTTCAGGTGTGTTTGATTAGGGTTGGAGCTAAACTCTGCAGGGACAACGGCCCTCCAGGACCACGACTGGACTAAAGTGTCAATTTAATACACTTTTATTAACCCAGTCAGTCCAGTCAAGATGAAATACAAGAATAAAAGACACAGTAATGATTTGCACAATAAATGCAACAAAAATGATAAAGAATGAGTACTGGCAAATCACTTTGTAGACAAGCATCAGAGTGACTGACATGACCTGTGTAGAACTTGTTGATAAACTGAACAGTAGTTTTTTTTTTTTTTTTTTTATATTAGTTTAATATTATAAACTTTAGATTTCAAAAGCTAAATTGGAATTTTGAAGTTTTATTGCTTAGCCATCCATTTCTAAAAATTCCAAAATATCACTAATACTTAATACACTGACACATAATCATATACATTTAAAAAACATTAAAAAAAAAAAACAGCAGCGAACATATTATCAAATTGATATAAAAAAGCATTAAAGTGATGCTTTCTACACATGTAACATTAACATAATAGCTGTGAATTTAACCATCCATCATCCAGTCAGCTGCATCATGGCAGTTATCAAACAAAGGTTTGTAGTCTGTTCCTCCAGCCTTCACAAAGTCAGACACTGTCTTGCTCCCACCAAAATGTTTTGTGTTAACAATCTGTTAAAAAAAAAAAAATAAAAAAAATAGCAGACCAAAATGAAGTTAAGTGAAATTTAAAGTAAATAATCAAAACAATAAAATACTGTTCCTTATCTTCAAGCGATACTTGTACCAGAATTGTATATATACTTATACCAAAACTCATTATCCGTTGACACACGTTTCACATCAGAAGACTATTTAGGTTGCACTTTCACACACTCACACTGCAAAGTATGTTTTCCCTTGTTTCTTGCCATGCCTGAGTGTTCACCTCGGACTGTGCATCCAGTGGCTGGACAGGCAGAGAGTTAGTAGTAATAAATGGAATGTTTGTATTTCTCTCTTTATAACACATTAGCTCAGTGTTCTCAAACTCTTGAGGATTACGTTTGCTGCATCCCAGTGTGCCTACTTATACTACACTGTTACCGATTTCTGTAAATTACACAGTATTTAACTGTAATATGAACTGTATATAAGAAGAGTTATACAGGTTGTTACTGTATTTTAAAGTTGCATTATGGGAAATATCCTCTTGGCGCCATTAAAATACAGTATTTTTCTTTTACTGTAAATCCTAATACAGTAAAAAAAAAAAAAAAAAGCGCGCAAAATCTAACCAATGACAGAAAGGCTTTATTTACTCTTCGGTTTAATTAAAAAGAAAATAATAAAAGTGCTGTCTCTTCACGAGGCGCAGTCACACTTTACAGTGTACGTCAATGGTAGAGAGCTTTGTGGCGGGTAACGTAGCTAGTATAACTAGAAGGGGATCTGTCTAGCCACTCATCAGGTGCCAAATTAAAATCACCTCCAATTAGTACCAAATTTGAATGAAACTTCGTATTTAACTGTGTGACAACAGCAGCAATATTATCCAATAAAATCTTGTTTTGCCCACTACTGTTATACCCATAAACATTAACTAAAATAACAAAAATGCCTTCACAGTTAACCACAGCAGAAAGCCAATGTCCATGAGCATCAGACTGAAAAGTCACAACCTTCCCAGGGCAATTGTTAAGGCATATGGCGACACCTGCTGATCGACTGGAGCCATGACTAAACAAAATTGTGTCTCCCCACTGCATTTTCCAAAAAGCTGCATCTTCTTGAGTAGAGTGAGTCTCTTGTAGAAAAACAAAATGTGACTGCCCCTTACAAAACAAAAATATTCCTTTGCGTTTTACTTTAGTCCCCTTGTATTTAAAGAACAGAAAGATAAACAAGATTTGAGTGCAAACATACTTCACTGGAACTCACAGTTAACAAACAGAAAATGTCACTGAACAGTCAGTATTGAAATCTGAAGAATTAAATTGCAACACAAAAAGAGTCTCTCAAAAATCAACATTTCCCTTTCTTTGAACTTTCATCATCCTGGAAAAATTTGTTTTCCCTCAATGAAAGCAAAAGGACCCAGAAAGTACGCCACTTTTCCCTTCCGCTCGAGCTTGTTTAACGCGTGGCCAAAGCACTTTCCTCGCCTCTCTGTCCTCTTTATTTAAGTCCTCTGCGAAATGACAGCCTGCTTCCTTGCACACGGTTGATCCCTTGGACAGCGCCCAGATCTGGTCTCTGTAGATTCTATTTGCAAACTGCATAATGACCTGACGCGTACGATTTCCTTCTTTTCTGCCAATTCGATGGAGCAATCTTGGAAAGCTAGGAAATCACCTCCTCTCTAGTGTTCTCATTCTGTTTCTCTGGCAGTCCTTTGACGCGTAATTTCCAGTGCAAGAATCTTTACCACATTCATGTTTGTAATGAGAATGAGGAATTAAAAAAATATACTTAGATTGTGTTATTTGGTTGCTATTTTTTTTATTTGTATGTATGCATGCATGCATGCATGCATGCATGTATAATAAATATACATTTATTATTATTTTTGTTATTATTTAAAAATATCCAATTTGCAAGGATGCTTTAAATTGGAAGGGAATGATAAAGGCATTTTTAATGTTACAAAAGATTTCCATTTCAGATAATTGCTGTTCTTCTTAACTTTCCATTAAAAAAAAACCTGAAACAAAATCAGCTGCTTTCAACATAATAATAGTAATAATAATAATAATAATGTTTTTTGAGCTGCAAATCAGAATATTAGAATGATTTCTGAAGGATCATGTGACTGGAGTAATGATGCTAAATATTCAGATTTGAAATCACAGGAATAAATTACATTTTGAAATATTCAAATAGAAAACAGTTATTTTAAATAGTAAAAATATTTCAAAATTGTACTGTTTTTGCTGTACCTCGGATCAAATAAATGCAGGCTTGGTGAGCAAAAGAGACTTTAAAAAAAAAAAAAAACATTAAAAAAAACTTACTGTTCAAAAACTTTTGACTGGTAGCGTATAACATTTCTGTAAAGATCACAAAAAATTGTTCTTGATACCTGATGCATTAACTACGACGGCGTTTTAGTGCCACTTAAAAAAAAAAAAATCTAAGATTACGAGATTAAACTCGTAATATTTCGAGAATAAACTCGAAATGTTACGAGAATAAAGTCGAAATATTTCGAGAATAAAGTCGAAATATTTCGAGAAAAATCACAGAATTGCGAGAAACTATGGATGTGGAGGATCTGGTTAAGTCCTACTTTAGGTTAGGATTTAGCAATAAGGAAATTCTTTGTCTTTTGGCGCATCAGCACGGACTCATAATTAGTACAAGGACACTGCAGCGGTCATGTAGGAAACTTAATTTATTCAGAAGAAAAAATCAGACAGACATTGAGGAAATTGCCTCTTTTGTGCAGTCTGAAATGGCGACCAGTGGTCGACTCCACGGATATCGATGGTTACATCTGCGTGCTATTCGAAGAGGATATGTTGTTTCTCAAGAGACTTTAGCCGCTTTTCCACTATCGGCCCGAGCCGTTCTCTTCGCTTAACCGTTCCGTTCCGTGCCGATCCGGGCCAGTCAGCACGGATACGGTTTCATTTTCCACTATGGTGCTGATAACGGAACTCTTTGGAATGTAAATACAAATGCGTTAGTCGTTGCCTTGGTAACGCAATTGTAATATAAACAGAGATATGGATGATGATCAGATATTTCTGTTTTTGGGACTTAGTTAAATAACAGAAAAAAAGGACACAACTATAAACAACGTATAAAAAAAAAAATAAACAGAAGGCGACGACAGGTATAAGGTTACCAACAAATGCTGAGGGGATGTGCATGACAACGGAGACGAACAGCGTTCTAAGAACCGTTCGGCACGACAGTGGAAAAGCGGCTTATGAGGATGATGATCAAATAAAGCAATCGATCCTGAAGGAGTTGAACACCGGCGCGCTCGACGTCTCTGACGTCGCCAGTACTTCAGCCGGGGTCCCAACGCATTGTGGCATATGGATTTATATGATAAACTCAAGCCGTACGGCATTGCAATTAATGGTTGCATTGACAGCTTCAGTCGGTTTGTGTTGTGGATGGAAGCGTACAATACATTCACGTAAAAATACGACTTTATTTTCGTAATTTTGACTTTTTTTTTTTTTCAAAATACTACGATCTTAACCTCGTATTACTACGACTTTATTCTCGTAACATTTCGACTTTATTCTCGTAACATTTCGACTTTATTCTCATAAGATTTCGACTTTATTCTCGTAACATTTCGACTTTATTCTCGTAACATTTCGACTTTATTCTCATAAGATTTCGACTTTATTCTCGTAACATTTCGACTTTATTCTCGTAACATTACGACTTTATTCTCGTAGTTTCGAGTTTATTCTCGTA